>NC_082692.2:9415434-10076078 GCF_949987515.2 Delphinus delphis | reverse complement strand
ATTTACTGAAACTTGTTTTGTGGCCTAGCATGTCACTATGTAAACTGGTGCAGTACTTTGATATAAGGATTGTTTACCTGGCTTTCTTTTCATTTCCATTTGCATGGAATATCTCTTCCCATCCCCACTTTCAGTCTGTGTGTCTTTAGATCTGAAGTCAGTCTCTTGTAGGCAGCATATATACAGGTATTGTTTTTGTATCCATTCAAACACTCTGTCTTTTGATTGGAGCATTTAATCCATTTACAGTTAAAAGTAATTATTGATAGGTATGTACTTATTGCCATTCTCTTAATTGTTTTGTGGCTGTTCTTGTAGTTCTTTTTTGTTTCTTTTATTCTCTTCCCTTGTGATTTGATGACTACCTTTAGTGTTATGTTTGGATTCCTGTCTCTTTTGTGTGTATCTATTATAGGTTTTTGGTTTGTGGTTACCATGTGGTTTATATATAGCAATCTATATGTATATATGTAATTACATTGCTGATCTTTTAATTTCAAATACATTTCAACAACCCTGCATTTTTACTCCCCTCCTCCCACATTTACTTTTTTTTGGCATCATCTTTTACAACTTTTTGTATCCCCCTAACTACTTATCACAGATATAGATGATTTTACTACTTTTGTCTTTTAACCTTCCTACTAGCTTTACATGTGGTTGATTCACTACCTTTACTGTACTGCCTTTACCAATCGGCTTTTACTGTTCATAATTTTCATGTTTCTAGTTGTGGCTTTTTCTTTTTTGCTTAGAGAAGTCCCTTAACATTTCTTGTAAAGTTGGTTTGGTGGTGGTGAACTCTTTTTACCTTTTGCTTGTCTGTGTAACTTTTTTTTTTTTTTTTTGGCGGTACGCGGGCCTCACTGTTGTGGCCTCTCCCGTGGTGGAGCACAGGCTCTGGACGCACAGGCTCAGTGGCCATGGCTCACGGGCCCAGCCGCTCCGTGGCATGTGGGATCTTCCTGGACTGGGGCACGAACCTGTGTGCCCTGCATTGGCAGGCGGACTCTCAACCACTGTGCCACCAGGGAAGCCCTGCTTGTCTGTGTAACTTTTGATCTCTACATCAAATCTGAATGAAAGCCTTGCTGGGTAGAGTGCTCTTCATTATAGGTTTTTTCCCTTTCATCATTTTAAATATATTATGCCACTCCCTTCTGGCATGTAGAGTTTCTGCTGAAAAGTCAGCTGATAGCCTTATGGGAGTTCCCTTGTACATAACTTGTTTCATTTTCCTTTTAATATTCTCTTTATCTTTAATTTTTACCATTTTAATCACAATGTGTCTTGGTATGATCCTCTTTGGTTTGGTCCTGTGCTTCTTGAAGGTAGACGTCTATTTCCTTTCCCAAGTTAAGCAAGTTTTTAGCTACTATGTCTCCAGATATGTTCTCTGCCTCTCTCTCTCTCCCTCTCTCTCTCTCCCTCTCTCTCTCTCTCTCTCTCTCTCTCCCTCTCCCTCCCTCCCTCCCTCCCTCCCTCCCTCTCTCTCTCTCTCTCCCCTCCTCCTCCTGGGAGTCCTATAATGCAAATGTTAGCATGCTTGATGTTGTCCCAGAGGTCTCTGAAATTGTCCTCGTTTCTTTTTATTCTTTTTTTCTGTTCCACCTCGGTGATTGCCACTATTGTCTTGTGGGTCACTAATTTGTTCCTCTCTATCGTTGAATCTGCTGTTGATTCCTTCTACTGTATTTTTAGGTTCAGTTATTGTATTCATCTGTTTGGCTCTTCTCTGTAGTTTCTAACTCTTTGTTCGAAACTTCTAACTTCTGTATCTGTATTCATCCGTTCTTCTCCCGAGCTGTTTGATCGTCCTTGTGATCATTACCTTGAACCTTTATTGGCTAGCCTGTCTGTCTCCATTTCACTTACTACTTCTGTGGTTTTATCTTGTTCCTTCACTTGTAACCCATTCCTCTGTTTCCTCATTTTGCCTAATTTGCTGTTTTTATTTTTATGTATCTGGCAGGTTGGTTACATTTTCTGACCCTGGAGAAGTGGCCTTTTGTAGGAGACGTCCTATGCATCCCAGCAGTGCACTCACCTCTGGTCAGCAGAGCTGTATGTATGCTGTAGGGGTGCCCCCTATGTGGGCTGCCTGGGTTCTCCTGTTGTGGTCAGCTGACTGCTGCTGGTAGTCTAGTAGGTATGGCTGGCCCCTGGTCCAGTTCGTTGCCAGGCTGCTGGTTGGTAGGGCTGGGTCCTGAGACAGCTGGCTGTGGAATCTCAGAGTGTCCTGGGGCTAGGGCTGGCCCACTGGTGGGCAGAGCTGCGTTCTGGGGGTGGGGACTGGGGTTCCCAGATCTAGTGTTGACCTGCTGGTGGGCAGGGCCATGCCCCAGGGGGTCCTGGGGCCGGTGCTTGCCCACTCGTGTGTGGGGCTGGTCCTGGGGTTAGTGTTGGCAGTCTGGTGGGCAGAGCTGGATCCTGGTGTCCGGCTGCAGGGATTGGGGGTCCTGGAGCTGGTGCTGGCCCACTGGTGGGTGGGTCCCAGGGCTAGTGTTGGCACACTGGTGTATGGGGTTAGTTCTTGGGCCCTCTGGACAGGGCTGTGTCCCTGGGCAGCTGTGGGCTCAGGGGGTCCTAAGGCAGCAGCCCTGCTGGTGGGTGGGTCTGTATCCCCACGCTGTTAGTTGCGTGGCCTGAGGTGTCCCAGTGCTATTCCTGACAGGCTGACTGGCGGAGCAGCTAAGAAGCTGGTGCTAAGAAGCTAGAGAGGATTCCAAAATGGTGCTTGCCAGCTCTGGTGTTCTCCTGGTAGACAAGCTCCCAAAAATGGCTGCCACAGTGTCTGTGACCCCAATGTGAGTTCCAGTTGCCTCCTGCCTTTCTGGAAGGCTCTCCAAGATCAGCAGGTGGGTCTGACTCAGGCTGCTTTCAAATTACCGCTTCTTCCCTGGGTCCTGACGTGTGAGATTCTGTGAGCACCCTTTACAACTGGAGTCTATTTCCCGTGGCCCCCTGCCTCTCCTCAAAGTCAGCGTGCTGGCCTTCAAAGCCAAACGTTCTGGGGGCTTGTCTTCCTGGTGCAGGACTCCCAGGGTGGGAAGCCTGATGTAGGGCTTGGACCCCTCACTTCTCGGGGAGAACCTCTGCCATTATAAGTATCCTTCCTTCTGTGGGCTGCCCACCCTGGGGTGTGGGTCTTGGCTAAACCTGCCCCTGCCCCTCCTAACCGTCTTTTTGTGGTTCTTTCTTTATATCTTTAGTGGTAGAAGATCTTTTCTGCTAGATTCCAGTCTCTCTCATCAGCAGTGGCTCTGCAAACAGTTGTAATTTTGTTGTGCCCACGAGAGGAGGTGAGCTCAGCGTCTTCCCGCTCTGCCATTCAGCCAGGTCCTCAAGAGCTAACATGTAGTGAGGCCTAACTCTGTGTCAGACCCTGTGCTGAGCACCTTACGCATATTTAATCCTGCCAGGCTAGAAATAGGTGCCATTATTCCCATTTTGCAGATGAGGAAGCCGAGGCACAGTGAGATTAAGTAACTTGTCCAAAGCTGCACAGCTAGTAAGGGGTGGAAGAGCCAGAACTTGAGCCCAGGGCATCGATTTGACCCACACTGCTGCTCTGTGACATTTGGACACCTGGGTCAGGAGCTCAGGGTGGATCTGAGTGGTAGCTGTAGACACGGAGTCATCTGAGGCCAGGACAGCACTTAGGCCCCGTGGAGCCAGCCAGGAAACGTTCCCAGCATCAAACTCGTCCTTTGCATTAATAATCAGGGGTAAGTACCCACATCTGAGGTGCCCTTGAACTTGGGGGCACTGTAGGGGACAGTGGGCCGTTTCTTAAGCATCACTGCTCAAGCCTACAAGCCCCTCCAGGATGCTTTGCCCAGAGGAAGGGGGAGGCGGGACGGCATAATCGGGTTGACAGCAGCTTTAGGACAGGCCCCCACGAAGACACGTGAGACAGCGCAGGTCCCAGTGCCAAGCAGCCCTCCAGGAGGCCAGCCCAAGGCAGGGAGGGGTGGCAGGTGTGGCATCCAAGCTGTTCTCCGAGAGCCTTCCCCAGCAGGACTTACCCAAAGCTTACTCTTTGCTAAAGACTAAGTTTAGTGTTTGAAAAATTCAGATAAACCCAAACCTTAGAAAGCTGATGTCCTAAAGGACACTACAGGACACCTAGTTCAGTGTCCCCACTTTCCAGAGGAGGACGCTGATGCCCAGAGAAATTAAGTGACTTGGCCAAAACTGTCCAGTTAGATGTCGTGGCAGGGCCACCACTTCGTCATACGATGCTCCAAGGGTGGACACACCAGGTCCTCTACCTGTTGAGAATGTGTAGCCATGACCTTCTTTACTTCGTTAAGAGCTTTCTCTTAGGATGATGGCCAGTTTCCTTCCGTCTTGCGGGCCAGAGCCTGTTGGAGCTGTTCTTATTCTAGTCCTTTCACTCCCCTAGGCAGCTGCAGTCAAGTTCTGACTTGAGGTCAGAGAATTCTGGAGTGAGGAGACGGCAGAATGATGGAGAGGCTCTTAGCCTGCAACCTGCAATCCTTTCTGTAACCGCTTGCTGCCGCTCTCTGCTGCGGCCCCGCCAGCTTGGCGCCCCTCTTCCTGCACAGGTGAGAGCTTGCGCAGACTGTGATGCAGCCACACGGACCCCCAATAGGGCTTTGCCGCTGCTGCTCAGCAAAGAAAACAGTGCCCCCCGCTTGTTACGAGGAGTGGTCACGCCGATCTTCTGAGGCTGGTGATTCCCACTCACAGGGAAGGTGGTTCCCATTGGATTGATCTCCCACGCCCTTGCTGCTCAGAAGTGTGATTCCTGGACCAGGGGCATCAGCACGGCCCGGGAGCTAGTTGGAAATGCAGAATCCCAGGCCCACCTAGCCCTCGGAGTCAGCATCTGCGCTTTGAAAGGACGCCCAGGTGCTTCCTGGCAGTGGCGCAGGGGAACGGCGCTGTGCCAGGTCCTCTTTCCCAGAGCCACCTTCCTAGGTTACCAGACCAAGGGCATATTATCAACAATCCCACCGCCTAAAACGCAGCCAGCAAGCACTGCAGCCCTTCTTGCTTCCCCTAAAACCTTCAAAAAGACAAGACAGGACCAAAAGGTTGAGCGGAGAAGGTCTTTGTCCTATAAAGCAAATTCTCAGGTTGCTCAAGAAAGGGGGCAGACGTAAGTACTCAAAGAACAAAGCTGCCTGGGGCCTTCCCTCGGGGCAGTAACTTATATTCATCATTCCCAGGTTACTAAAGGACAGAAAGTTGGTAAATACATTTAGATATTCTTTAGAAGTTTGGAAGAAAAAAAACTTCTGTACGCTACGACTCATCTAGAAAGTTATTTGTGTCCAACAGTCCTTCCTTCACCGATAACACCAAATAACATGAGCTGGTTCTGTGTCCTCATAACTTGCTGCTTTGCCGATGTGCTGACCTACCCCTTCCCCCGACCCCTACCCCAGCCAAACCAAGAATTTTCGGTGGTTCCTGCTGGTGGTCGATAAAACAACACAGGAGTCAAGGAAATGATTTGTTTTTAAGACTTTTTTTTTTTGGTTTGTTTTTAAAGAAAGAAACTGCATACATCATTAGAGACAAACAATAATTTAAATACCATGCAGTTTCTGTATGTACAAAACCTAGGCCATAGAGATCCAGTTTAATTTGTGTTCTATTCACACTGTCTTCCTCATACAGCCGGTGGCTGTTACAGCAGAACACAGGAGAGTGCTCTGATACAAAGACAAACTATGTACAGACACCCGGGAAGCAACTGGAAAAAAGCAACCGGTTTGGGGATCAACAGACAACTGGGAAGAAAAAGTTGTTTAAGGTGACCTTCGCCCACTGGCTGTGCACAGGGAGAGCCTGAAATTCCATTCACCGAAGCACACACCATGATTTTCATTCGGCAAATATAAATACACGTTGATAAGCAGGAGAAAAATAAGCTCGGAGGTTTTCATCACATCAACCGTCACGTCGTTTGGTTTCTCTAATCTGACATAAAGGCTAAAGTTTTACAGAGCTTTGAGGGCCTTTGGGGAGGAGAATATCAACAATTTCGAAACAGTAAGTAGGCTGATGGCCGTCTCTTCCGTCATGGATGGGGTGGGGACTTTGGGGCGATTTGATTTCGAGAGGGGAACATTTTGAGAAATCTCAACGTTTTTCTTCTGATGCTAATGCAAATGAAAAAGGCTCTAACTGCAGCTTTTCCAGAAAAGGGATGCTTTGTAAACCAGCCAGCCCATCTTCTCTTTCCCCCTTAATATGGAATCGTCATCTTGGAAAGAAAGAAACATATTTTTCAATTGTCATAACAATGTGGCAAAAAGGAAATTTGGATAGATTTCTATAAAGACCTCAAGATTTCAAGGAAGGAAAGACAGCAGAGGGCTCATCCTGTGACCTACGGAAGTTGCTGAGCTGCTTACAGCGGGCTTGGAAGAGCCCTGCTCGCGGGTGGTGACACGGGAGGGGCACCCTTCCACTTGCAGGGAGTTACTTCGGGAAAAGGCTGCCCTGCAGGAGGAGAAGTGGAAACTGCGTTCAGTTTCTTCCACGCACAAAGTGGCTACAACCGTAGGGCACTTTGGGCGGACACCCGGGACCGCTGGCTAGCTGCGGGGAACTCGATTTAGGCATCGTGTTCCCGGGGAGTCTGAAAGGCCCGGAACCAAGGCCAGCAGAGAAGCCACTGGCCTCTGCGAGGCGTCCAGGCAGCGGAGTGAGGTCCCTTAGGACTCGCTCCTGGGCCAGGGGCAGGCTGACTGTCGCTCCAGGCCACCGCGAGCCACAGGAAGCCCAGACTCAGATCCTGGTCCGGCGGGCACCTCAGCCTGGAAGACGCGCCCGCCGCGGAGGAGTTACACGGCACAGCCCCACGTCCCTCGGCGTGCCACGTGCACTTTCAAAGGTCAGTAAGCCTTTCGGGAAGACGCCGTTTACAGCCACGCTACCCCCCTGGCCACATCTTCCCTGAATCAGTCACCCCACCCACGGCCGTAGCTATGCGGATTCACCATTCAGAGAAAAAAGGATGGGGTGACACGTCCTCCTGGGGCTGGGCGCCAGGCTTTGGGAGGAAAGCGTGCACCAGCTTGGCACGAGCCGGCGGGCACTGCCTGGAATGCTGCCCCAAGCTCCCTGCCAAGTGCACGGTGACGCCGGCCACAGGGGCCGTGAGCGCCAGCGGAAAAGGAACTGGCCTCACCCATGGCTGTGGAGCCCAAGAGTAAATTGATCCCACGCGTTTTGGGGTGGGGACCAGTTAACTCTTTTTTTCTAAAGCCTGGGCCTCTGTGGCGGGGAGCAAGCCGTCACTGGGAGAGCTGGTAGGAACTACAGGATCACGGCAGGACGCCAAGCAGAGCTGCACGGCTGAGGGCCCTACAGGCTCCATCAGGAAGGAAACCGGAAGCAGCTCAAGCGGCCTCCTTCAGAGCGCAGTCAGGGTTTGGAGAGGCCCCTCCTCCACTGCACATCCTACCCTCACCTACCCTGTCACCGCTGCTCTCCTGTGGTCCCGAGAGAGGAGGGTGGTCAGAGATACATCTCCAGTCACCCTCACCAGCATCAAGGGGGAGAGGAAGGATGCTCCCCAGAGAAGCAGGCATGGAAGGTCCAGCACAGCAGGTATGGCTGGCGTCTGCCCAGCGCTGGGGCTTCTGCACAGACTCTTCAGTGCAAAGCAAGCCTGGAAGGCCCTCAGGTGGTTCTGGAGGACTAGTCCACCAGCGGCTGGAAATTCAGGCTTTCAGGAATGGTTTCTGGCCTGCAGGCATCGGTCCTCGACTCAAAGGCCATTAACGGCCAAGCCACCCGGTCACCAGCCCTGGGGCACGCAGAGAAAATGAAGAACATGGGCCAAGCAGTTTGTCACCCCAGCCTTTATGCCCTCAAAAGGGGTCTCATGCTCACACGTGTGATCCCACCACGCCACCCGTGGCTGTTGGTATGCGTAAGATCACCCGTGACACCGGGCTTTGCTACTGACAACTTTCCCCTTCTAAACCAGAGCTTCCTGGAAGGCAGCCCGGCTCAGCCTGAGGGGACAGGACAGGCCTCGTGCCAGCCTTCCAGGCCTGGAGCACGCACTGTCAGCCACAGGCTCCCCCAGAAAAGGGCTCTCCCTTCAGTTCACGGACTGGGTGATAGCTGGAGGGAGAGGAGGACGCTGCTCCCTCAGCAGCCGCCGCCTCAGGGCCCCCCAAGCCACGTGGCACACCTGGAGCCAGCGTATCTGGCCAAGTCTAGAAGACCAGCCAGCTCGCCCGCTTTGCACAGTCATCCCAGGCCAGATCCACCGCCTCGGCTTCCTTTGGACTCTGCCTCCAAAGTGTCTGTCGCCTAAGGCTCGCCGGAGCCTGAACAAACGTGGTACCTGCCAGCCTGGCCGGAGAGGCCCAGGGCTTCTCCCAGTGCTGGAAAGTCTCCGGTGTCCTCGGCCCTGCCCGGGGCAGGGCACAGTCCCTTATCAGCAGTGGCACCAGCACCTCTGACCACGGAGCCGTAACCATCGCCATCCTGCTTGTGTTTCCTTTTCCTTTTCTTCTTCTTTTAAAAAAAGGTCGTTCAGAAGATTTACATCGTAATGGGGAAGTGAATAAATACCAGCACTTATGGTTCTTATAAACTTATGTTTTGAAGACAGCATAGCACTCAAGAGGAATTCGACTGTTAAGGTCGGTGAAACCTAGGAAAACAAATAATTCAGTCAAGACCCGGGGGCTGCGAAAGGTGTCGGATTGGACACTCCAAGATCTCCATCCTCGAATTCCTTGTTTCTGACAGCCACGGGGAGGCTTAAATACATCTCCACAGTACCCCTCAAGAACTGTTGGCCCACCGAGTTCACCTCTGGTTTTGGAGAAGTTTAGCCTGGAGCTCCCGGGGCCCTCAGCCCAGGCAAGGACTCAGCAGCAAGGTGGGGACCCCAGCCTCGCGTCTCCGAGTCAGGCACTGTTTCTCCAGATGTTCACCAAAGGAGAGGGTCAGAAGAACTCAGTCAGCGGCTCCATCGCTGACTAGCCCTGTGACCTTGTATAAGCCCCTCCTATCTCTCTGTGCTTCAGTTTCCCCAGGTAGCATCACACACGACTGTCTGGGAGAAGGACATGGAATCAGGCGTGATCCCGCTTCCCAAGTCCCATGTGGATTCGGTACTTTATCCTAGTTTGGTCTCCGCTGACTGGCTGTACATTGGCAAGTGATCTTTTCTCCTCAGCTTATGTTCTCATAAATACCCACCCTGTTGGTGGTCTGGCATTTAGCAGATCTTCAGTTTGAATGAGTTAAAAACTAGGCTTTGAGAAGGCTGCGTTCAGCCTGGGCCTTTCATGCTCCTTCCCTTACTTTGAGAAACCACAGTGGAACCTGTGGATCCCCACGTAGCTCTTTCTTTTATCTTCTCCCCTCACTGCACCCACCTCACCACTTGTCCTCCAGAAGCAGCTAGGATAGCTCAGTTTGCGGGGAAATGTTATAATTGGAGGGGAAAAAAACCCACTTGATACTAACCTTGTTAAATGTCTACTCAATTCGTGAACTTCCATTTCAGTGCTTTTAAATTCATTGAGCTCCTTCCGAATGGCAGCCTGCAAGGAAGAGAAGCCCATGAGAGTGCACACCCACCCAAAAGGGCTAAGATGATACCACGTGTTCACCGAAATGGGCAACGATGAGAACTCTCATAAGCTGCTGGTGAGTGTGTAAATTCATACAATCACTTTGGGACACTCTTTGGCATTACTACTAAAGCAGCGAACCCTCTCCACACTGCAGGACACACACATTCTACTTCTAGATTCAACCTCAGCAGAAACGTGTGCACTCGTGAATGAAAAGACATGGAAAAAGAACGTTCATAGCAGCATTATTCCTCACAGCAGCGCTGTCCAGCAACAGTAAAGCAGGTGGATACATTCTGGAAGACTCGTAACTCTAAATACTACGGTATTTCTCTTTACAGTCCTCTTTGTGCGTATTTTATATTAAAGATACACACTCTGTACCCTTCCATTAAAAATGTAATAACACAAGCGTTTCTTCCTAAGATAAAGTTATTTGTAAACATTTTAATGGTCACACGATAGTTGACCGTATTCTTGTTACTGTGATCATTAACATGCACTGTGTGCCAAGCACTGTGTTCAGTACTTTGTATTCTCTATCCAGCCTGATCCCAGAGCGCTATGCTCCAGCACAACCATTGTTTCATGTCCTCACCTACGGCTGAAGTCCAGGCAATCTGCTTCTGAGGCTGCTGGTCCGCTAGTCCTCAAAGCGTTTTTATCTCCTTATCAAACCATTAGCAACGAGGGCCACCACCTCAGGCCCACTGGCCTAGCCAATTCCATCTACCAGAGCAATGCTAGTACTTGGGACAAAGTGGACATGGTACCACACTTGCTGCTGGTGTGGCTGTCCTCCAGTTTATCTATTCCTTTCTGGAAATTTCAACCGTATCATCTCACTCTTACTCTCACAATTCTGCCTGAAAAATGTGACTGAAGACAGGCGATTAAGAACCCTGACAAGGTACTTCCATAAGCTTCCTTTTCTTTTTTTCCTTCCCACTATCCCCCAGGCAGGAAGGAGCTGACCTGACGTTCCCTCTTCTTGGCTGGGGGCTTCCCTCTTCGTTCCTTCCAAGGAAGCTCCTCTTCCTTAAGGCAGTAAAACCACATGGTCTAAGAGAGACCAATGGGAATGTCTTCTATGCCATGGAAGGAACGCTATGGTCTGAGTCCTCCAGATGTAGCCCTTGATATGGGACCAGAAGACTATACCAGCAATTGGTAAATATCCCAAACAAAAAAATACATTGCTCTACAAAAATTTATCTTTGTCTTACAATTACTAGTTTTAGTGTAGAGTGAGTGCCTGTCTCACCTCTCTCCTGACCTGTATTTGTTTTTGTTTTCGTTTTTTAAAATTTTTTTATACAGCAGGTTCTTAGTAGTCATCAGTTTTATACACATCAGTGTATACCTGTCAATCCCAATCGCCCAATTCATCCCCCCACCACCCCCTGGAAAAGTCTTTACATAGGATCAGAATGGCTCCTCCCAAGGAAGGAAGGCACTCGGTTAAAGTGCCTGGCTTGGGGGGGGGTGGGTGGGAGGTGTGGGCACTGCTTCCCAGCAGCCCCGGAGGAACTGGATAGGCTCCCTCACAGCTGCTTAGGATTCTAGCTGGTACCTTCCCTTGACGTTTGCCAGTTCCCTCAGCCTTGGTCAGCGAGCACGCTGCAGTGAGAGTGTGAACAACAGAGCGAGGTCACATCTATGTGACACAACTGCCCGGGGCCTGTCTCCTGCCCGAGGGGAGGGGTGCCGGTTCTGGGGGCTGCTCACCATGATTCCTAGAGAGGAGAGGTGAGGTTTCCACTCCTCAGGACCTGGGGGCTGGCCTGCCCGGGTGGGGCGGGGGGAGGGGGACGGTTTCTGGGAGGTGCCTCTGGCCGAGTCAGTTCCCTCCCCCTCTCCCCCTCCCAAGTGCAGCGGCTTCCCTGGGCTCACACTCCAGCCAGAGGCCAGGCTCCCGGGTGACCTCCTGCATGGCCGGTGAGGAAGCCACCTGCCCCGGGAAGGGATGGGGCAAAGGCAGGACTCTAGGAGAAGGTCCCCGGTGTACCCAAGTCCCCTCACTGTCACTTGCACACTGCACAGCGTTATTGTCTTACACTTTGTTTTTTAAAGGCCCTTACCCTCCAGTTCCTCGTGGTGCCTGGATAAGAATCACAAAGGATCCCCAAGCAGAGGTCCCCTTAGTGTATGGATGAAAGGCATCTGTCTTGAGCCTTCTCCAGAGCAGGGGAGGACCAGCTCAGCGCCCTCTCTGCACGCTGTCTGGAGCCCTTGGGGAAAGGTGCCGGGAGCAGCACCGCAGCCTGCCCGGCGGCCACTCAGCCCCCAGTACCGACCCAGGCACCCTGGCTCTGCGCCCAAGCTCCACGCAGTCTCCGGGCGGCAAGCTGGAGACCCAGCACCCGGCTGGCCGTGTGGCCCCGCCCCCTCCCCGCCCCTCTTACTTTGTCGGCAGCGGTGAGGCGGGTCCAGGGCTTGTCGGCCCTGCGGTCATAGTCCTGAGCATCGGCCACCTCCACGTAATCGCTGAAGCGGATGAGGATCTTCCGTTCTCTCAGCTCTTCCACTGTGGGCCTCTGGCTGAGCTGCGGGACGGAGAGATGGATGTGGTCAGCCTATGACGTTTAGATCACTTGGTCCATCCGTGAATTTATAGGTGGGAAGGCGAGGTCCAGAGAGGCAGCTGATGCATCACACACATGTGAGGGGCAGGGCCCAGGGGACACAGGGCTCCTGATTCCTGGACTTCTCCAGGGCTCTGTGAGGGAGTTTACTAACTCCTGAGCTGCCTCCAGGCCTATTCAGCCGGACAGCCAGGCTGTCTCTTAATAACACTGCAGCGTCTCGCTCTGTACACGCGGGGTGTCTGTGCATGGGTGTGGGTCTTCCCATGTCTGTCCTACCTTTCCCATCAGGTGACAGAAACCTTACACAACAGTTTTTTTTTTTTTTGCGGTACGCGGGCCTCTCACTGTTGTGGCCTCTCCCATTGCGGAGCACAGGCTCCGGACGCGCAGGCTCAGCGGCCATGGCTCACGGGCCCAGCCGCTCCGCGGCATATGGGATCTTCCCGGACCGGGGCACGAAGCCGTGTCCCCTGCATCGGCAGGCGGACTCAACCACTGCGCCACCAGGGAAGCCCAACACACAACAGTTTTATATTCTCGATTTGTGAATCCACATCTGTGTGTTAAATTTAGTGCTCTCTGCAAGATAGGTTTGTAATACTTTCTGGGTATGTGTCTTAGACACAAAGAAAGTGTATGTGCAAACGGTATGCAAACTCCGGGGTGTGCAGGAATGAGAGTATGTTGGTTTATGAGGTCAGGGAGACCCTACCCCTCAACAGCTCAAATGAAAGGCGAGTCCACAAAGGCAGACCTAGCCCGCGTTGATGCCGAAGAAGACTCGGACGGGCCCTTTGGATAGGTCTGTGGTGAAGGAAGGAAACAAGTGAATTATTCAGCCATCTCCCAGTGTTACCCGCTAGCATCCTTCCTTTGTACTTTAACAACATAAGGCTGACATTTCTATTATCTCTTCCTGTCACCAGATTTATTTCTTCTGGAGCAACACAGTTGCTCTCTCTTTAGGATGCTGTCAATTCATGTTCAACCGATGTTAGTTAAAAGCAATTTTTCTCTAAGCCCTAGACTGTATTTAATTCTATTCACAGAAGATGCAGTCAAATAGAATCTTACCACAAAGGCCTACAAAACAAACACACGCAAGTGAATCCAAACCAGCCCGGCTGTTTTGACTGTGTATCACGCAGCTGCCGTACACCTTGGCTGGCGCCAGAGTGTCCCAGCTTGCTACCAACCGGCCTACGATGGGACAGCATCATTAGATGACTGCCTGGCTGGTGCCGAGCAGAACGGTGACAGCTACTGCGAGGCTCCGGACAGGACCAAAGCAGCCTGCGGGTCCCCCTTGGCCAAGGGAGGAAAAACCTGGGGCTCAGAGGCCTACTGGGCTGTGGCACTGGTCACCTGTCTAGACGCTGTGTAGCTCCCCCGCTCAGAGTGGCTGCAGTCTGTCCCGAGGTGGCCCTGGTTTTCCCGGGACAGGGCATTTTGGCATCAGCTGTGACCCGTCACAGGAAACCAGAGGTTTCCCATGCTCTATGGTTAGGGGTGCTGTAAACAAAACTGGTGGCCTATCCTGACTCCAAGATGTGAGTGCAGGGCGCTCTGTACTGTCATTAGAGTACGTAGGCATTTCCCGTAATACCACAAGGCATGAAGACTTCTACTCCAAGCCCCAGTTTGTGTTTCTAAGGACTTACCAGCTCGCCCTGGGGTGTTAGACAAACAGTACTATTTTCTCAGTATGCCATGACAGGAGAAAGGTTGTTAAAGTCGGAATTTCTAATTTCAATTTCTCACAGTCATGATGTGGATTCTATTAATAGCCTGTCTATGTAGAGTCGAGTGAACAGAAACCTAGAGGTTGGCTCTGAAGGTGAGGGGCTATTCTTCATGCCTGAGTCTGGTGGGGATTGGACACGACCTCTCCAGATCAATAAGAGACCGGGCCCAAGTGCCACCAGGGAGTGAGTGAGAAGGACGCCGAGTTCTCCTGCCGGGAGAACCACTGCCCGGACTCTGCTGTGAGCCAGGGCTCACACCCCTGGCCACACGGGGCTCAGGAGAGGTGCCTTTGGCTCCTGGATGGCTCTAGCCCTTGGGGTGCGTGAACCCAACTTCCTTGCCTGGACACTAAGGAAATTATCTTTGCAGCCAAAGTTGGTTTTCTGCGGATGCTGGGCTGGAAGAAGGGGTGGGGTGCAGAGGTGGGTAGCGTTATGTTTCCATCTACGGCAGCAATAATATCGTTTGCAACCAATTACTCAACAAAAGGGTACGTTGAGACCCCAATTCCACTATTAATACAACCTGACCCAGGTACATTTCTTCCCTTCCTTCCCTGCATTCCTTCCTCCCTTCCAGCCATCCTCCCTCCAATACTTCTTCCCATTCATCCATCCAGCCAGCCAGCTAGCGAGTTTTTGGAAGTGGGAAGCAGGCATTTATCCCAAGATAAATTTTAGGTTAGTCTCAATTTGGCTGAAGAAAATGCCTGGTCTGTGGCTCTCAGCATCTGCTACTGTGTTTTATTTTTCTCAGAGTCTTAAATAGAACGATACTGAGGAAATCCTCGGGCTGAGGGTAAGTGAAGAGCATCCCCCACCACTGGCTTCTGGTCTTGGTGTGATACAGGCTCCCGAGGAACAGAACGTGCCCAGAGCCAGGAGGCGACATGGATTCCCTACCTGCTGGCACGCTCCACATCTCTGTTCACAAAACCAGATGTGAACGCTGCTTCTGGTCTCTCCCTCATAAACAGTTTATCCCTTCACTCAGGCTCATTATTTCTAATTCCCCAAGCCAGTCCCAGGGGAGGCAAATGCTGAAATTACAAGGCAGTTTTCCTGGGAGAAGGAAAGAGAGGTAACCAGGGGGAGGAAGAGGCATTTATCGATAGACTTGAGGACCTGCAGAAACCCCACCCCTAGCATTACCCCTCCCGGGGCAGATGGGTGTGGGAGGAGACCCTCTTCTCTCGCCCCGTCCTGCCAAACTATGCAATTAGTCAAGCTTTCCCTTGCAAAATCGAATGCTCTTTTTAAAGAGATGAGAATTAGGTGCATGTCCAGATCTTTCCCTATTACCAGTTTTTAGCAAGAAACCCTAAAGTTTAGGAGAATTTTGGGGTCCCAGCAATCAAGTCCAATGAACTTTATGAAAATCTGATTAAACATTTTTTCTGAATGTCTAGACCTTTCTCTATCAGAAACGAGGGGTCATCAGCAGTCTCCTTTTGATAACCTCATCATTTCAAAGACACACTTAGAATAATGCATCTCCCCCGGTCCCCCTCACTACTCAGTCTCAGGAAAAGGGATGCCCTGCGTCCAAAGGCTGGGTGGTCTTAAGGATGTAAGAGTCAGACCTTGACTGGAGTGAGGGCACCTGGATGAAGTGAGGGCCCTTAGCTCTTGTTCGAGTTTCCCACCAGGGGACACCAGCCCGTCAGCGGCTTGTCAGGCCCTTGCTTATCCTACTCCCTTTAATTGGGATGGTGTCTGGCTTGTCACCGTATGTCTGGGATGCTCTAAGGGCAAGAGCGTGTTGAGAAACACAAATCATCACCTGAATAATTGGTACGATATTTCAGGATCTCTGAATTTCTTCCTTTGCATAATATTTCTAGGGAGAAAAATCCATTAACAAACCTTCAGAAAATTAATTTTAATGGGTCTCTTAACTGTCTCTAAGCTTTGAGTATCTTTCTCTCAAGATGGTCACTGTAGGAGGCTGATGAAAAACACTCTAGTCAGACAGAATATAGTAGTACACCTTCTGTGTCATTAATTAAAGCTGTCAACATCCTCCAAGAGGAGCCTCAAATAAGAGTTTATTATCAAAGAGGCCACTCGTAGAATTAGATCCACTTGGGTCTCCATGACATTGCCAAGCCATCTACTTTGGGGGTTAAAAACATATAAAAATTCTAGCTTTCTGACTTTTATCTAAGTGCTTTTCAAACATCTTCATTAGATTTATCAATACTTTTGGCATTTTCCTAATTCAGTAATTCAAATCGGATTTAGCATAATAAACTCAAATAGTTCTTAGGTAACAGTCAGGAAGAGTACCAGCGGAGACAAGGAAAACTCGCACTTTCCCAGGGTCATAGCAAATAACTGATACATTTGAACTTGTGATTTTGATAATGAATTTCCAGTTGCCTCATGGGGTTACAGTGAATTTTTAAAAACAAAATATTCACTGTACCTGCAGATAGAATGCACCTGACATCAAGTTGCTTGGGGGTAGGCCAGTGTCACCAGCCAAAAGGACTGAGGGTCATGAAGCTGAGTGGACCACTGGCCCCTGGAGAGGTCCTGGAGAGTCCAGAGAGCCGCATGCCCTGACACCCGAGGAATGGAACCATTAATGTCACTTCCAATGGGCCAGGCAGCTGCAAGGCCAACACAGGGCACAGCAGGGGAGGGTGGCCCCCTGTCCCGCCCCAGCTCGGCATGGAGAATCGTCTCACCTTCCGAGTTAATCTCCTCTTGATCTCTCGTTTCTCCTCTTGTTCCTCTTGTTCATTCCGGGCTGAAAGAAACATTTAAGACGCTTTAGATTTTGGTAGCAGTGTCGCACAAAGGTGCAAGCTCTGCAGGTTCTAGGCCAAGCAGCTCAGTATTTTTTTTTTTTTTTTTTTTTTTTTTTTTGCGGTACGCGGGCCTCTCACTGTTGTGGCCTCTCCCGTTGCGGAGCACAGGCTCCGGACGCGCAGGCTCAGTGGCCATGGCTCACAGGCCCAGCCGCTCCACGGCATGTGGGATCTTCCCGGATCGGGGCATGAACCCGTGTCCCCTGCATCGGCAGGCGGACTCTCAATCACTGCGCCACCAGGGAAGCCCCAAGCAGCTCAGTTTGAAAAGGAGGAGAGAGTTCCCGTCCCCTACCCTGGCCACCCTTTCTGCTTGTGGGGACACTTTCCAAACTGCCTGTACTGTTTCAAATGGGTGGTGAGTGGGTTGACCTTATTTTGTTTTACGTCACACGGGGTTTCAAGTCTGCAGGCCGAAACGCTGGGCCAAGAGGAGGGGCTACGAGGCAAGGAGGTAGGTCCTGAAAGAGTGGGGTACTGTCTGCAGTGACACAGGCATCCGGGGCGAGGTAAGGCTCCCTTCTTTGGACAAGACCTGGGCCTCACGCAGCTCTGCCTCAAGCCTCAGAGCAACCGAAGGGGACTCGCTGTGATGTGGCCCTGGTGCCCGGTGCCCTGCGTGGATGGAACAGAAGCTGGGCCCCGCGGGGGCGCCTGCCACCTGCCACAGAAACAAAACGAGGCACGGCTGATGCCAAACGCAAGGCTGGAATTTCAAAATGCTCACCTTTCACAAGCCCTGATTCCATGAATTCTTTGAATCTTCCAAGAAGTCCACAGAGCACGTGTGAGGCCACAGTGTGGGATACAACGGCCTACATTTAGACTTCTAAGGAGCGTCTTAGGAGAGCAGACCCCAGAGCTTAAACCTTCTCAGCTCAACATGTGGGGTGACTTAGCATCAGGTGTGTAAAGCACCGAAGGGAGCAGAGATTCGGAGGACAGAGAACGCGGGAGTATCTAAGTAACGCAGTGACCTTGGGTACCTCACTTTCCTCCCAGGCCTTGCGATGGAAGCACGGATCGCAGCATAATACTGTCTAACTTGAAGAAAAATCACGAACATCAGCCTGGCTCCCATGCCTCTGCTTCCTGTCTACTGAACTGAGGGTGGCACCAGAGAGAGACCACCACTGCCACTTGAATTTGCACAGGCTGCATCAAAAGGGCCCTTGTTCCCTCATTTTGAAGTCACCGTTGGAAATTATGGTTCCAGAACTCCATTAACTTGCCGCGCAGTGCGCACTCACCCTTGAGTGGTCTCAGTACAGGACAGGGCTTTAAAACAGGGACCCCCTTGTGCCTAGAAGTGGGGTGCCCTCGCCCCTCCTGCCAGCCTGATGGCAGCAACCACAGCCTCAGCTAACTCACACCGCAGGTGGCAACACCTCCCGCCAGAAGGAACGGCGGTGGCTCAGAGCACAACTCACGTCCTTGAGCGACACCCCCGGGGGCACGGTTTGGCCAGTGTGACTGCCTGTGGTGACCAGGATCTTGGACCTTGGCAGCTCCAGAAATGGCCACATCCTGCCGTGGGCCAAAGTCCCCAGGGGTCCCCGCTGCCCCAAACCCCACGCGAGAGCTCCTTCCTTTGAATTGAAAGGTCCTCCTCCCCCCACCCCGCCCCAGGGTTCCTTTGAAAAATGAGAATTTCTCTTGGATAGAAACCTGTTCAACTAGTCAGCCATCACTATCTTAGTATGAACTAATGTATCACAGAGAAACTGGGAGGCAGACTGCCAGCCCCAGAAGAAGGGAAGCCCCCAAGAGCTGCATTTGCAGGTGGGAGGGAGGACGGAAGGAAAGGTCTAGAGTGGATGGTGAGCGGCCGGGGGGCAGCTCGAGGGCACTGGGTTGAAATGTACAGACTTGTAGCCATATCAGGGCCAGGAGGGGCCCACGAGACCACCTAGGCTACTGCTCGTGGTCTGGAAATGAGGATAGGAAGGTCCAGGGGGGTTGAGCGGCTGGCCACACACTCCGTGGCTAACAGACAGACAAACAGTCCAGCTCCTTTTCTTGCTTGGCTACGCTGCCTCCGCCCATCCCATTTTGCTCAGGGCCAGCCCTCTCCTCCTCACTGGTTACTGGCCTCAGACTCCACTCGGAGCTGCCTCCTCCTACAGGCCCCCTCCCGAGCCGCGAACGTCGACATCCTGCCCAGAGCACAGAGCCCTCATCGCCTACAGGTGTTCCTGAGGTCCCTCCGAGGGCTAGGGGCCCCAAGCTACCACCTATGGAATCTATACCTTTAGTTCAAAGCCATTTACAAACCCAGGGTCATGAATTCTCAGGCAGCAGGGACCAAGACAGCCCCACTGGGCAAGTGGGAAGGGAGACCAGGAAAAGCCCTCGAGGTCACGGCCTGCTGCCACCATCAGAGAGTGCACTGTGTGCTCAGATGTGCCCAGGGTCTCACTGGCTGCCCAGTGGAGCCAGTACTGCCCACAGGGCCGGGCAGCCTGGGATGGGAGTCAGACCCGGCTTGCAAAGCTCCACCGCCCAGCAAAGCCACCGCTCTGGGCCTCTCTCCTGCACACTTAGAGATGTGGTTCATCCCTTGACTTACAGCCCAGATGATAATTCTCAGAATACACTGTTTGAGGGTTGTCCTCTGATACCACGAAACATTTCTTGTTTAACAATCACACAAGATTTTAAAAAGAGAAAGAAAAAGCTATTTCGGAAAACAAAATTTCAGAACGCAGGATGAAAAAAAAAAAATACCTACAGGAAAAATAAGCTCCTTTCCGGAACGTTCTGAAACTGCGACATGATGACCCTGTTTGAATGTGGTCAAGTGATCCTTCAATTTGCAACTACTCAAATGGACAAACACGCAAGAGGCAACAACGAAAGGGAACTGTGGGAACAACTTGTAAGCCCCTGGCTCCCCTGAACCTGAGCCCCCAGGCTCACTGAACGCAAGTAACTGTCTCTAAGACCCGAGTGTCCTTCTGGAGGGTGAGAAAAACCTAACTCGAGGGGCCTGCCCGCCGCCTCCCATGGATCTGGGCAGACGAGGCGTGGAAGCTGGTGCCTTTGGGAAGCAGGTGAGCTGGGGATTCTCTGCCTTCTCTTTCCAAAACCTGTGCCCTCGCCAAGAGAAGTGCTGTCTTCTGAAACGTGAACAATTCCACAGACGTTTTTAGCCCCTTCACATTTAAGAGTTAGGCTGGGGACCGTGTGGCCCTGTAAGAAAGTTGCACAGAGATTCTTTCAGCAGGACCACAGATGCGTGTGAGGCACATCTGGGGGAGACGTTTAAATGGAGAAGAAGAAAGCCCGTTCACCAGATTTCTGGCTTTAGGAACAAACGGACACCTTTTGATTTTTCTTTCTCTCTAAGGTAGACAATTTATAATGGATCAGCTATCAAGTTGGGGCAGAAAGGGAGACACGCCGGCCAAATGCTTCCCCAACCAGGAAAATCATCTGAAAGAATTCGAATTCTGTTTCACGGCAAAGTAAACTTAGAAACTTTTAAAGGCACCCCCTTCGTTAGGAACTTCCTAGAGATCTGGGAAATGGGGGAGGTGGCCTCAGGACTGAGGAAGGTCAAGGCTGAAAGGAACAGCCACTGCGAGGCGAGGGCGTGGCCGAAGCCGGAGCAGTGCGGCAGGATGACGGTGGAGGCACAGGGCACGCAGGTGGGTGCCCTGGGGCACGGGTGCTGTGGGTCACGACACCGGCCCCCCCATCACAGCCCTCGCCCGTGACATTCAACAGCAAACCATCTGGCGCGGACCCAGTCACAAGGCCACAACGAGCAAGGCGAGAAAAGCAAAATCAGGAACACTTTCGTTTGGTCGAAGTGGAAATACCCAGCTACTCACGCAGGGGCCTCACGCGACCGGGGCGTGGGTGTGTGCGTGCGTGCGTGCGTGCGCGTGCATAGCACAGAAGTTCTGTAAAACTCTGCGTAGCATGTATTTCTCTTTTCTGGAGCAAATCAGAAAGGGATAGACGTGTGGGGAGAAAGGGTCTGAAATTAAACTAAAAGTATCTGTTGACCATCTAGAGGGCAGTGTCGGTGAGAGTGTAGCATGATGAAGCTGAGAGGTTTTAGTTTTCAGTTGCTGAATATCTCCCCCTAAATGGAGGCATACTGGTTGGTGCCCATGAGATGCTTGGTTTCTTTCAGCATTTTAAAAATAGGTATTTTAAGCACCACATGGACTTTCTGTATTTAGACAAATATCTCTGTGTCCTGAACCAAAGAGGCTTTTTTTGTCCACAGACACAGTGACAGCGAGTTTTCTTGAATGACAGCCTGGGCAGCTATACCAGCGGCCAGTTGGAGGAGGCCTGAGAGGAGGCCAGGAAGGATTTCCCCTTGGAAATGCTCTCTTAGACTTTAGGTTTAATGCTCAGAGGAAGGGGGGATTTTATCCCCAGCAGCTGGCTGCAGTGGAAAGTCACACTTTCTGGTCTTCGTTTTCAAATGGCTACTTGCCCTATTTTAGCTATCAGTATCATATTTGCAGTTTTTCAGCCAATCTGGCTTTAAAGGTGACCCCAACTCTCACTTACTAGTAAGTTCTCTCACTCAAACCTTTCAGCTTCTCTGACTTGGCAGCCCGCTAAAGGGCAGGTTCTTGCAGACCCTGAGGTCCTCACGAACCAAGTGCATTCGAATTTGCCTGCTCTGTGGGGATGCTCTCTCAGATGTTCGAACACACAAGGGCGAAGCCTCCGCCACCAGGGAGGGTTTCGATCGTTTCCACACCAGCACACAGGAGAAACCCTGTGGCCTGCCATCAAACAATAACCAAAGCCACCACGAAACAGCAGCGCTTGCCACGGGCTCGGTCACTTACGTTTCAAAATGTTCCTCTGCTCCAACTCCTCTGCAGTTGGCCTCTGGCTCAGTCGCCTGCGGAAGAAATCCAGGAAAAGTTTTTGGACCATATCATAGCCTCCTTGGGTCGTTAATCTCCCCGGCCGTCGCAGATACATGGGGCAGGGTCAGCGGCTGGAGGCCCTGTTCCATCCTGTGCCCTGAAAGACTGGCGCTCACCACCAATGCCTCCTGAGTTCCTCGTTTTCAACCCCAGGAAAGGCACCGACGTGATGTCACGTGGAGCCGAACCCCCTCCCTCCATCGGCCCCTCCCCAGCCCTGCTCCTCTGGGCCTCCAGGCGCATGGACTCTTCTCACAGAAGTCCCTTTCTTTCGTGTGGCCTCCCAACTTCGGGAGGATGGCCTCTGCTTTTCTCGCCCCGGCCCCGAGGCTAGAGCTCGCCTCTTGCCATGTTTGTGCAGACTCAGAACACAAAGAGGCTCACGGCCCCATGGAGACGGGAGAGAGCACGTCTGTCTGCAGAGAACAATAGCTGCTCTTTTGGTCCCCACCCATCGCCACCAGAGCCTTATTAGACACAAGGTGGCAAATGAACAGGAACAGAAATGACACTTGGTGCCGGCACGTAATTTAGCCACAACAAGTGAAACATCACAGCCAGGATGTGAACTTGCTATTGTGCAACAGCAGGGGCCGGGGGCAGACAATGGGTGGCACCAGGTAGGGGCAGAAGTTGCCAGAGAATGGGAAGGACACTGAAGAGGAGACTACACGTTCTTAGAGATGCTTTGACGGATCTGACTCCAAAGGCAAGGGAAACGAGCAAAAACAAGTGGGACTACATCATACTAAAAGGCTTCTGCACAGCCAAGGAGGTTATCATCAAAACAAAAAGGCAACCTACAGAGTGGAGAAGATAACTGCAAACCACATATCCGATAAGGGGTTAAAATACAAAGTATATAAAGTGCTAATACAACTCAACAATAACAAAAAGCAAACAACCCGATTAAGAAATGGGCAGAGGGTCTTCCCTGGTGGCGCAGTGGTTGGGAGTCCGCCTGCCGGTGCAGGGAACATGGGTTCGTGCCCTGGTCCGGGAGGATCCCGCGTGCCGCGGAGCGGCTGGACCCGTGAGCCATGGCCGCTGGGCCTGCGCATCCGGAGCCTGTGCTCCGCGATGGGAGAGGCCGCAGCGGTGAGAGGCCCGCGTACCACAAAAAAAAAAAAAAAAAGAAAGAAATGGGCAGAGGATCTAAGTGTCCATCGACAGATGAATGGATAAAGAAGATGTGGCACATACATACAATGGAATATTACTCAGCCATAAAAAGAAATGAAATTGAGTTATTTGTAGTGAGGTGGATGGACCTAGAGTCTGTCATACAGAGTGAAGTAAGTCAGAAAGAGAAAAACAAATACCGTATGCTAACACATAGATATGGGATCTTAAAAAAAAAAAAAAAAGGTCATGAAGAACCTAGGGGCAGGACGGGAATAAAGACGCAGACATAGAGAATGGACTTGAGGACATGGGGAGGGGGAAGGGTAAGCTGGGACGAAGTGAGAGAGTGGCATGGACATATATACACTACCAAATGTAAAATAGCTAGCTAGCGGGAAGCAGCCGCATAGCACAGGGAGATCAGCTCGGTGCTTTGTGAGCACCTAGAGGGGTGGGATAGGGAGGGTGGAAGACGCAAGAGGGAGGAGATATGGGGGTATATGTATACATATAGCTGATTCACTTTGTTATAAAGCAGAAACTAACACACCATTGTAAAGCAATTACACTCCAATAAAGATGTTAAATAAATAAATAAACATAATATGTTGCTTTACAAGAAAAAAAAAGGCTAAACAACAACAACAAAAAGAAACTGGCAGAGGATCTGAATAGACATTTTTCCAAAGAAGACACACAGATGGCCAACAGGCACATGAAAAGATGCTCAACATCACTAATTACCAGGGAACCGTAAATCAAAACCACAATGAGATATCACTTCACACGTCAGAATGGCTATCATCAAAGAGACCACACAAAACAAATGTTGGCAAGCATGTGGAGGAAAGGGAGCCCTCGTGCACTGTTGGTGGGAATGTAAACTGGTGCAGCCACTATGGAGAACAGTATGGAGGTTCCTCAAAAAATTAAGACTAGAATTACCATAGGACCCAGCTACTCCACTTCTGAGTATTTATCTGAAGAAGAGGAAAACCCTCATTTGCAAAGATATCTGCACCTCCATGTTCACTACACCATTATATACAATAGCTAAGATATGGAAGCAACCTAAGGGTCCACTGATAGATAAAGAAGATGTGGTACATACACACAATGGAATATTACTCAGCCATGAAAAAGAACGAAATCTTGCCATTTGCAACAACATGGATGGACCTTGAAGGTATTATTCTAAGTGAAATAAGTCACACATAGAAAGACAAATCCCACATGATTTCACTCCTATTAGAATCTAAAAAAACCCCCAAAGAAACGAACAAACACAATAAAACAGAAACAAACTCACAGAGATCAGATCAGTGGTTACCAGAGGGGAAGGGGACCTGGTGGGGGGTGAAATGGGTGAAGGGGGTCACTGTATGGTGACGGATGGTAACTAGACTTGTGGTGGTGATCACATTGCAGTGTATACAGCTGTTGAATTATAATGCTGTAGACCTGAAACTTATATTTAAAAAAAAGAAAAAGAGAACCACATGCCCAGATAAAGTTCCAGGAATGATCACACAACGGGCCTCAGCATCACAGAGATGTTTGTATTTCTCTTGAAAATTATTTAACAATCCTGCAGTTAATTACTCAGCATTCTGCTTCCCCCATTGGGATGAGGTGTGTGTGAGACGAGAAAACTGTGGAAGGAGTTTGAGGCCCCTCTGAGTCCTCCAACGGGACTAAGGGGTAAAAAAGAGTGCCGTCCTGGAAGCAGAGGCTACAGTCCCTCCCGAAACAGTGGCAACTGGCGTGTACTGTTGGCAAGATGTTTACACCATGGACTCTGGAGACCCAGAGTGAAGATAAGAAGTCCACGGAGTTGCCAAGTGTAACTATTTTAAACCCAGTGCTCACTGACAGCTGATTCTGTGATTCCCCAATATCATCACCACTTAGGCTGTAGACAGGGAATGGGCCTCAATGCCAGAGAAAGGAGTTTTGATCAGATACCTGTCTGCAAACCCCTTAGCACCCTGGAAACTGCTGGAAATGGTATTCCAAAGTGTTTTTAAGTCTGTAAGAACATTTTCACGTCTATTCTTCATTTTCTTCTCAAAACATCCCATGAAGGGATTACTTATCCACCCTGATAAGGGCCCTCTGGGTATCTGGAAATTCACAATGCTGGAGGTTCCAAATTTGGACTCAGCAGTCTTCCTGTCCTTTCTAAAACAGCATTCTCAGACTGTAGGAAGAAACTTGAGATTACACAGCTGGGCAAGCTGGTGTCATAGGTCTGGAATGCAACTCCTGACTCCACTTAGAATAAGTTTCTTAGAGGCTCTGCCTCACCTTTCAATTTATTTTCCCTGAGAAAACTGGTTTCTCTGGTAGGGACGCACAGCCACCTTTCTGGGACCATTTAGTAAAACCCAGGTTTTTACATGAAGCTTGGGTTTCGGGGCCGTATGTTTTGAAGAAGCCCTCCAGACTCAAGGTGGAGTTTGCATCTCAGAAGGTGGGGGGGAGTGTTTTGGAATCTTATGCCCTGAAGTGTCTGCAGAAGGTTCCCTCACTGGCTTGTGCTAAGCGGCCCGTGGCTCCCACGACCAGAGGCGTTGCCTGCTTCTATTCTGGCCTTTTTCTGTTTTTGTTCTTCTTATGTGACATGTTTGAAGGGGACAAAACAATGCGTAACTGAAATCTAACCAGAGAAAATGCTACTATTAACTAGGCAGCCTTATCATTAAACACACATGATTTCAAACGAGGCCTTCTATTTACGTTTCACTTCTCTTGAAAGGGTCTGAGGACATCCAGGCTAATCACAGATATAAAATGTAGCTAAGCCCTCCCGAAAGGCATGTATTATAACTAGTTGTTTTGACTTTGAAAATGAGATTCGGTAGGAAAATGATATTGTGGCTTAATGACAAAGTGCTAAACAGCTCAGGAGTTAGGGGACCTGGGTTCCACTCCTGGCTCTGCCCTGAACCCACCTGGACAAGGTATTGGACCCGCTCAGCCCTCTGTTCTTTTCTCTGCAAATAACAAGAGTAATTGAATAAGCTAATGCTGATTTCATGCCTAAGAAGTACAGGCGTGGTTCTAAGAACTGCACGCATATTAATTCATTTAATCTTCAGGTCAGCCCCTGGAGGTAGTACTATCAGCAACTCCATTGCACAAAGGGGAAAAGGGAGGCACAGGAAGTTGCATACCTTGCCCCGGGTCACAGAACTAGCACAGGGCAGAGCCAAGACTTAAACCCAGGCACCCCGGCTCTACAGTCTCAACACTCTTAACCAGTGTACTAGTTCCCTATTGCTGCTGTAACGAAGTACCACAGATATAGTGATTTAAAACAACACAAATTTATTATGTTACAGTTCTGGAGGTCGGAAGTTTGGAATGCGTGTCTGTGGGCTAAAACCAAGGAGTCAACAGAGCTGCACCCCTTCTGGAGGAAGGGAAGAATCTATTCACTTGCCTTCTTCAGCTTCCGGAAGTGCCCTGCCTTCCCTGTGCCTCTTCCAAGCCCACAGTGTCGTATTTTCCAATCTCAGACTGACTGCAAGCGTTCTTGTGGAACACTGGACCCACCCAGATAATCCAGGATAATCTGTTCAACTCAAGATTCTTAACCACAGCCTCAAAGTCCCTTTTGCTATGAAAGGTTATAGGCTCCTAGGCTTGGGGATTAGGACACGGATGTCTTTGTGAGGGGGAGATATTCTGTCTACCACAACCGTAATACCCTACGCGTCAGAAATTGCAAACTGATGTCCAGTGGGTTGCATTTGACTCTGCAAGTTCTTCTCCTTGCTCAGAGGTAACAGTTTTTGCCCCCCTAAATGCCTTTAGAGAGGGTATGTTTGTTCTAGTTAGCCCGGTCCCCAACCCTCGCTCAGATAATACCTGTCCTGCTTTCTTCCTTTCCAATCATTCCTGGCCCTGAGTTTGAGACCCCTGGATAAGATCATCAAGTCGTAAGAATCCCGACTTCTGTTTTCCTTCTTTCATCCACCCATCTACCCAACGCTGACTAAGAACCTCACTGAGGACTGAGCACTGATAGCTCTTAGGAGCTCAAAGCCTAGAGGGGCGCGTTAGTGATGAAAGTTCGCAGGTTAAAACTGGAGCTATACTTTTCAGGAGCTGGACTGCAATAGAATGCCCTCGAAACGGCCGGCAACTTGGACGTGATTTAGACCCTCATGGCAGTTTAGAAGACGCTACAGACTCTCTCAGTGTCTCAGCTTGGCTAGCAAGAGGGTCAGCCAAAACCAGATCAGCAGATGTGTGCGAGGCGGGCTGGGCGCCAGGCAAAATTGTGAAGGGGATCATGTTTTTGTCAGGGTTCTGTCTCCTGGACCCTTCCCCTCTCAGGTTCTTGGAATTACATCATCACTCTTTCTATGTCATTCCTGTCAAGACCGGTTCTTAAAACAGATGCTATATACTTAGCCACATTCAAATGTAAATTCATTCATTCGTTTCACAAATTATTTATTGAGTGCCGGCTCTGTGCTGGGCATCGGGGGTCCAGTGATGAGCAGAAACAGATCAAGGTCCTGCCCTTCTGGAACTTACAGACTGGAAGGGGCTGGGAGAGGCAGTCATCAATCACATAGTGACAGGGGGATAAATTAGGAGTTTGGGATTAACATATGCACAGTACTATACATAAAACAGATAACCAACAAGGACCTACTGTATAGCACAGGGAACTATACGCAACATCTTGTAATAACCTATAATGGAAAAGAATCTAAAAAAAGAATATATATGTGTATAACGGAATCACTTTGCTGTGTACCTGAAACTAACACAATATTGTAATTCAACTATATTTCTTTTTTTAATTTAATTTTTTAGTTTATATTGGAGTACAGTTGATTTACAATGTTGTGTTAGTTTCAATGTTAGTTAGTACAGAAAAGTGGTTCAGTTATACATATACATATATCTATTCTTTCTCAGATTCTTTTCCCATATAGGTTATTACAGAATATTGAGTAGAGTTCCCTGTACTATACGGTAGGTCCTTGTTGATTATCTATTTCAACTATATTTCAATAAAAATTTTTAAAAACTACCAAAAAACTTTAAAAAAAATTCACATGGTCACAGAAAGAAGTATAAAACTCTAGTAAGAGGTTCCATGGTGAGGCATCTGGGGCAGTGATACTGGGACCTGACAAAATTAGGAGGTCAGGAAAGGCTTCCCAGAGGAAGTGATACTGTGTCTGGGCGCAGATCTGGAGGATGGAGGAAGCCAGGTTCCTGGAATGGACAAAGCAAGGGGAAGAAGGATGGTGGGAAACAAGCCAGGAGCCAGGCCATGTGCCCATGGAGGCTATGTTAAGGAATCTGATCTCCCAAGGAGCAATGTGAAGTCACTGAAGAGTTTACATTTAAGGATAGGAGAGGGGAGGAACAAATGAACATTTCAGGTTTACAATAGATCACATTGTCTGTTGTACAGAGAATGGATTGGGAGACGCGAGAGGCAGTTTAAATAGGAGCCTCGGAGGCTACTGCACACCTGGTAGAGGGTGACGGACACCTGGGCTAGGCTATGATGCTCGATGTGCAAGTTCTTAGGGAGTCCAGCTGACAGACCATGGAGACAGCGTCTACGGACAGAGGGGGAAGGAGGAGGTATATTGGATCCATAACTTACGCAGCTGGACAGATGGTTATATGCTACTCACCCAGAAGGCGGGAAACACTGGCAGGGAACTGGGGCATTTTGGGGGAGGACAAGGGAAGGGTGGAAGGGAACCATGAGTCTGAGTTTAGATCTGTTGAGTCAGAGCGATTGTGCGATGTCAAAGTGGACGCATCCAGTAGGCAGATGGATATACAGAGCTCGGTGGAGAGGAGATGGCTAGGCCAGTGACAGAAATCTGGGGCTAGTTTGCAATTAGATAATATTTGAAGTCAGGGGTAAGGAGAGAGCATAGAAGGAGAAGAGGAGAGGGCTTAGGATGGAGCCTTACAAAATTCCAATATTTAATTCTCAGACTAAGGAAGACACACCTGCCAGGGAGTTAGAGGAGGGGCAGGGCACGGAGACAGGATGAAAATTAGAACATGGCATCCTGGAGGCAGAGGAAGACGCGCGCGGCCAGTGAAGTGGGCAGATGAGGTCTGGAAAGACTGCCCACTGGGTTTGGCACCGGGGAGGTTCTTAGCGAGCTCACCTAGAACTCTTTCAGGGGGTGGTGGGGACAGAAGCCAGGCTGCAGTGGGTTGAGAACAGAGGTGAGAAAATGGACACAACAAGTAGGAAGGCCTCCTCCGTGAAGCCTGGTTTTGAAGGGACCAGAGAGTTGGAGGTGAAGGAGGCTCAGGTGAGGTTTATAGTTTTTTAATGGGAAGAGACTGACATGTCTAACAGAAAGAACCCAGATTAAGTGCTGGTGGTGACGGTGAGAAGCTAAATATATAAGGAGGGCGGAGGCTCCACGGACAGTGCAGGAGTCCTGAGAAGGCAGGAGGGCTTGGGGTTTTAGGGGCAGAGAAGACCTTATCTTTCAACTGGAGGAGGGACAGCCCTTCACCGTGACAGGAGGCTGCAGGAGAAAGTGCGCCGTATGGAGGTTTGTCTGTTTGGTATCGGAAGAAAAAGGGGTGCTCCCAACTGATGGCTTGTACTTATTCTTTCAAGTTGGACTGTAATAAAGATGACTTACATTAGTTTAAAATATTACCTTTCCTTGAGGGGTCTGTCTTTGAACAGAGCCAAGTTCACGAAGCAAACGGATCAAGCTCTAGCTTCAGTCACCAGAATTTTAGGGGCGCGCCCGGGGCAGCCTGCCATCTTCACCAGGTGAAGCAGCCATCTGCTTGGTTCCTTTTGTTTTTTTGTTTTTGCATTACGCGGGCCTCGCACTGTTGTGGCCTCTCCCGCTGCGGAGCACAGGCTCCGGACGCGCAGGCTCAGCGGCCATGGCCCACGGGCCCAGCCGCTCCGCGGCATGTGGGATCTTCCCGGACCGGGGCACGAACCCGTGTCCCCTGCATCGGCAGGCCGACTCTCAACCACTGCGCCACCAGGGAAGCCCTGCTTGGTTCCTTTTAAGATCTACCTTGTGTGCAAGCTTTGGTTAACAGAAAGCTGAGCAGAAGGGCACCATGATCGTATTAATGAAATGGGCAGTTTTATGAATAATCCCGAGGAGCTAATAATTCCGAGAAGAAAAGCAGAGATGCCTTCTGAATGCACTGAATCTCTTACGCTATCCTCACCTTGACAGTAGATTTAAGTAATTGTATCTGATTTAGACTAACATTAAATTAAAATTTTTCCTGATTAGATATTTAGACATGACCATTCACATGCTAGATGACACAGGAAACTCCTTTTTTGGGAGCTAAACATTTATATAGAGTGAATTACCCGGAAGTAAAGGTTTAATGTCCTTTCAAGTGATGTGTTTAACTAGCTCTGCTATTATATATGTGACCCTGGTTTACACAACATCTCTGAGCAGCAAAATCGTTTGCACGCCTCAAATGATTTCTCCTTTACCGTGCATCACGGCTAAGTGATTTCCGCTCACCGTGAACTGAAAATCACTGACTCCCATTTAAGTGCCGCTTGCCATCCACGGCCACACACGAGCCTTTTATTTTCTTTCAAAATGTAAGAATAGATCTTATTCTTTATCAGTCTGAACAACTCCATCGACACCACTGACCATAAGAGAAAAGCAAACAAGCTAACATTTTTCTGTGAAACCAACCAACCAACCCCAAACAAATGGCACTCAGGTGTTGGCCTTGGAAGGAGGAGACTGCTAGCAAATGCAGCAGGAAGATGCTTTAAATATATGCAGAGCAGCGGAGAGCTGTCTTCGAGCATTACAGCATCTCCCCAGAGAAGTGACATGACCCTTGTAGGTTTTGCTGGTTTGACTTGATGCCGACAAGGCTTCGTTCTGCAGCACGGATCTAATGAGCCTTCTGCAGGCTTCGGGACAGCAAGGTCACCGCTTTCACTAGTATTTACAACTGCTTGTGGTTTGGAGGGCCCTGATTTCAAAGTCTGGATCTCTGAAGCTGTATCTGCGTTTCAGGAAAAAAGAAAAGCAGAATTGACTTCGGTTTGTTTGCTGCATCTCAGAGGGAGGTAGCTGCCTTTTCAGACAGTTGGAAAGAGAAAAGGCAAAGGTGCTCGTGGAGATTGACAGAAAGCCAGGTCCTCTTTCCTAAGGCAGGAGAAGATGGGGGTTCCCTCCCATCTAAGACAAGCACGCTGGGGCCAGGTAAAGGGGGGAAGCACTGAATTCCATCCCCTGCACCTCCTTTGGCATCTTTCCCTAGGACCTGTCAGTGCCATGAAGCCTGGGGCATTTCTGTCTGGTCCTGGTCATCACTACATCGCCAGTTCCTAGGAGACCACCGAGACCATCACAGGTGCTCATTTAGTAATTATCTAACCCAGATTCTACGAGTTCTGATGCCACACATGTTCCCTGGATGACGTCATCAACACTCACGACTTCAGTTAGCATCTGCATGCCAGGGACTCCAGATTCCATATCCCTAATCGTACTTTTGAGTTCCAGACACCTTTCCAACTGCCTTCTTAGACTCTTACAGGCCATCAAACTTAAAGGGTCCCAAAGGAATTAATTTACCTTCTTCCCCTCCTGTGAAGGTAGTTTTGCCAACTGGACACATTATTTTGTCTACCAATAATATTCTGACCCCCAGGGAGCTGCCCAGGAAACTGGGAATTATCCCCTGTGTACTTCACCCCCGGGGGTCACTCAACCACCAAGTCCCAACCATCTTTCCTTCCATCCCATCACCACCTCCTCCAGAAAACAGGCCTCCAGCATCTCCCCCATGCTGCCACCCTATCCTCTTCCACCCCAGACAGAATGGTCTTTCTAAGGGGCACATCTGATCCCTGCACTCCCGGCTTGAAAGCTGTGCACACCTTCCCGATGCCTGCAGGGGAGTCAAAATACCCAAAAGTCCTCTAAGGTTCTTTGTGATCTGGCCGCCTGCCAAGCATCACCCCGCCCTATTCTTTAGTCGTACCCACCTCCTCTTGGTTCCTTCCAGATTTGCATGCCCTTCCTTACATCTAAATATCCTTTCTCTTCCTCTTTACCTGGCGAACTGACAATAATCCCCAAGATTGCAGCTTAAACCTCAAATATCACTTCCTCTGTCCAGCCTTTGGTTAAGGTGCTTTCACAGTCTATGACAATAGTCCTGTGTCTCTCGTATCCTGGTGCTTCTTATTCTTCCTACTGCTCATCTCGTCCACTGGAGCCCAGAGCTGAAGCTTTGTGAGGTGCGGCCATGTCTGCCCATCCACCACCAGGGCTGCTTCATAAGTGTACGACCTGGGCAGTTGCAGAGAAACCCCCCACTCAGAAGGGTCCCGTGCCTGGAGCTGAATGTTCTTGAGGTCTCAACCGCCCATCACAATCTGGCTTCTGTCCACACCACTCTATTGTGCTGGTTTTCAACCAGGGACAACTGTGCCCCCCAGGGTGCATTTGGAAATGTCTGGGGACATTTTTGGTTGTCATGATGCGGGAGGATGCCTTTTCTGATTCTACCAGGCACAACTGGTCACTCCCTCTGCTGCGTCCTTCCATCTTGAGCACGCCTCATCCACCACACTGATAACATCCACTTACACAAAGACCTCCTCAATTAGACCGCGAATGCTTCAAAGGCACAAGTTACGTCTTATTTACCTCTGTGCTTCTAGACTTAGTAGAGCGCCTGGTGCGTGGAAGGGACAAGTCATAATACTGCAGCCTTGTTGTGCCCGTGGGGATGACCAGAACCCCTTGCTCCCGGAGGGGCTCCTCGGGGAAGTTGGGCAGCACTTTGCTTTTACACCTCACTCAGTACTCTGCCCTCTACCCTTCTTCTCTGTAAATGAGGCAGCGTGACTTTTTTTTTTTTTTTGCGGTACGCGGGCCTCTCACTGCTGTGGCCTCTCCCATTGCAGAGTACAGGCTCCGGACGCACAGGCTCAGCGGCCATGGCTCACGGGCCCAGCCGCTCCGTGGCATGTGGGATCTTCCCGGACCGGGGCACGAACCTGTGTCCCCTGCATCGGCAGGCGGACTCTCAACCACTGCGCCACCAGGGAAGCCCGATTTCCAGGAATCTGAGTGAATAATTTTCCCCTTTTTTCCCCTCCTCCTCATTCCCCTCAAGCTGTTAACAAATAGCCCGGCTACAGCATAAGAAAGAGCACAGGCTGGGGAAAATGCACTGGGATTTGGAGCCCTGCCCTCCTGGCCTATGTCCACCATTAGCCAGAAGGCCCCCTGGGTACATCACAGTGCTTTACCTCTCCCTGCACCCGAGTTTTGCCAAATGACAAACAGCCATAACAACAATCTGAGAGAACTGAATGAGAAGAAGATGTGAGAGTCCCCTTTAAGATTAAGTATAAAGCATGAAATATTATTTCTGGTAACTTGAAAAAGAGTCTCTCACCTCAACTAGCTAAACACGTTACTCTTAAGAGAGAAATGGTTTTGGCTTTATTCACTGGAGGCTGTGGCCCCGGTGTGAAGCCTCGTGGCAAAGATAAAATATTGTAAGGAATCAAATCAGAAAAAACATTGGAATAATGCTGGTCGTGTTGAGATGAAATCAGTTTGGGGAAAACAATGGGACTGTGTGTGTTGCATAGCATCAAACTAAAAAAAACAAACAGCAGGGCTTCCCTGGTGGCCCAGTGGTTGAGAGTCCGCCTGCTGATGCAGGGGACACGGGTTCGTGCCCCTGTCCGGGAGGATCCCACATGCCGCGGAGCGGCTGGGCCCGTGAGCCATGGCCACTGAGCCTGCGCGTCCGGAGCCTGTGCTCCGCAACGGGAGAGGCCACAACAGTGAGAGGCCCGCGTACCACAAAAACAAAAACAAAACAAAACAAAAAAACAAACAGCACAAAAACTGAGAGCCTACAGCCTGAATACTTTTAGTGTTCTTAAGATTATTAGATATAAGCCCCCAAATGAGCAATCAGGAAGATTTCACTTTTAAGGAGTATATGAGTTGTTAGCATAGAGATTAGATAGTTAAAGAAGTTAACCTGACTATACTCATCTCAATAAGGCCACGTTTACATGAAGAATCAACCAAAAGAAATGCTAAATCAATGTGATGTCAAAGGATAAGGAATGTGGGAATAAAAATAAATGTCCTCTATTCTACTTTAAAGCGACTGAGGAGACTTGGTCACCTTTATCTTATCTGTCTGTCCATCCACCTGTCCATTTGTCCATGCACCCATGCATCTGCCTGTTCATGAGTGAGCCTGTCCATTCATCCATCTGTCCATCTGTCCATTACATACCAGACATTGGTCTAGGCCTTCAATCAGAGCTAAGCATAACAACTAACAATATTAACAAGAATGACTGGGTGTGGATGATATGATAAAGTTCTACCATCAGATATATACTGTGTTTTATCTTTTGTCCTTAGCCTCTTCCCAAAACATTAAAAACTGAAATTTGGCCTTTATTTTTGTTTTGTTTTGTTTTTAATCCTTCAATAGATAGCTCTACTGTAAAAGTTAACATTCTCCCTAGGAACACAAAGCATTTTTAAAATAAACTTCCATCAGAATCTTCAACAAGTTTAGTATGATCTGGTGAGAGGTCAAGGCAAAAGACTAAGAGTGAGGGCTTCCCTGGTGATGCAGTGGTTGCGAGTCCGCCTGCCGATGCAGGGGACACGGGTTCGTGCCCCGGTCTGGGAAGATCCCACATGCCGCGGAGCGGCTGGGCCCGTGAGCCATGGCTGCTGAGCCTGCGCGTCCGGAGCCTGTGCTCCGCAACGGGAGAGGCCACAACAGTGAGAGGCCCGTGTATCGCAAAAAAAAAAAAAAAAAAAAAAAAGATTAAGAGTGAGGCAAAACAAGTGCATCAGTACAGCCCCTAAGCACCACACACCTCACTAGTCAAGTGGGAACAAAAAATATCCTCAAGTTGTCAACTTCAAGCTCATCCTTGGTCCTCTTCCTATAGCGTTTTGTCTGTTCTCCCGATCTCTGCCGTTTCTGAGTCAGTGGTTCTCAATCTTGTAGCACATTAGAATAACCCATATTACCTTAAAAAAGACCGATGGCTGGGCCACGCTCTGGACCAATTAAGTCAGAATATCTGAGGGTAAAGCACTGTTAATATACTTTTTAAAGCTTCCTAGGTCATTCTTCAGCAGTAGCTGGGAACTCCTTAACTGTGGCAAATTCCTGGGCGCCAGACCTACTGAATTAGGAACGTTTGGGTGGAACCCAGCAGGCTGTGTTGTTTGAACACAGGACATGATGACATACGGATCTTCAGGAGATCTGCATGTATATTCAAGTGTGAGAACAAGGGCACCGGCACCTGGATATTCCTTTCTTAACTTGAGCCTTCCCCCAGGTACCCCTGTACTTCTTGTCCTTACTTCTTTAAAGAATATTGCTTCTGATGAACAGATCTCTGGAACAAGGACAAAAAGCGATTCAAATGAAAAGAGGAAACTCCGGGGTTCACTGTTGAGTGACTGTCCTGGACAGTATCATGGTTAGGATGACTTGTGCAGTCTAGACAATACAGAAATGTCATAAGAATATATACTTATTCATCCACTCATTCATCCACAAAATACTGTGGTTCCAGATTTCCCCAATGCCTTGCTTTGTTGGGCGTCAATAAACAATGTATAAAACGCTTGACTACTTTCCAAAGCAAGGCAAGGGATGGAGAGTTGGAAGTAGGTCCCCTGATGCCTCCTCTTGTGCCTGCTCTGACTATGACACCTGGGCGACTCCAGGACCTACAGGGTCTGTGCAGCTCACGCTCTTTTCCTGTTCCCCCCAAAGGCCAATCTGTCATCTTGGGGCCATCAGCACCTCCCAAGGAGAGGCTGAAGGGTCTTATGTGAGACAGAGGCTGGGAGACAGCCGTCAAGCATCCCCAGCCCCTTCTCTCCTCTTCATTCAACAGGACTACAGCTATTTGCCTACAGCTGCCTCTCAGGGCCTCTTCTGAGCTCCTATTTCTGGAACAAATCACAACTCCAGCTCAGATGAGATTTCACGCTGTTTAGAAACCTGGAGATGAAAACACAAAAAACCCCCAAAGAGTCCCAGAGGCTCCAGTAGAGGGGATTTTGATCATCTGACTTTGCAAGGTTTTCTATAATTCTCCTTTGTTAGAAGTCTGATTTCCATACTGTTTCCTCATCTGTGACGCCACAATTTTAACATAAAGCTTCATTTTAAAACCATTAGTCCTGTAGAACAAAAGAGTGGTCAAGAATATAGGTATCCTCATTAAAGTAGAAGTGCTTAACCATGATAATGTTCCATAAAATACATATATATGATGTAACAGACATCATAATACATATATATATACACATATATATGTACGTAACAGACATCATATACACGTATATATATACACATATATATGTACGTAACAGACATCATATACACGTATATATATACACATATATATGTACGTAACAGACATCATATACACGTATATATACACATATATATGTATGTATGTGTGTATACACACACACACACACATACATCTTTTTCCCCCAGCAGCATGGTGGATTTTAGGAATGTCTAACCAGTTTGGATTTGCACTTTTGCATTTTTTGAAAATCTGTTTGTTAATTCTAAAAGAATCAGGAAAAATGGAGTTCTAATAATGGAATGGGTCTATTTGTCTAGGAAAGGATCTATAATATGGGAAAGGCAAAGAAGAAAAAGAATGTAAAAATGGAGCGTGATACGGCTGCTTCAACCGACTTTACCTTGACTATACAGGAAACAAATATAAACGCGTTTACTAATTTCTTGGCCTTATCTGTACAATGGATTGGGAGACAGGTAGCTTGTAAGAAGAGACTGTATCCCCTCAAGGATGTTCCCAAAAAGAGACCATGAATTCGTAGCACATGTCTAACATAGGATCCTTAGCTCCCAGCGTGGTGGACAGTAGGCCATATCCTTTTCTCTCGTGTGTGTGTGTGTGTGTGTGTGTGTGTGTGTGTGTGTGTGTGTGTGCATACATACGTCAGCATTCTATTATTAATCAATTAGGAAACATACCATGTAACACACAATGTAAATGCAGGACAAATTTAAGCTACTTTCTTAGGTAGGCTAAACCTGACATTATATATATGCTTTTTTTTTTTTTAATGAATAAGCTTATTTTATTTCTGCCTGGACAAAGTTGTATGAATTTACAGCTCCTTCGTGGGAAACGCCTGAGTATTACCCAGGTGCTGCTGTTGACTGTGGGGTGAGAATCAGATTTCATAGGCTGTGGCCCCAAATGGCTACATGTGGTTAAAGACTGTGAGGAGAGAGGGTAACGCGCAAGAGAAATGAGATGGAGAAATGCTCCGAGGATGTGCTGCGCGGACACAGCAGGCTCCAGGCAGAAGGTACCCGCTCAGCCTCACTCAGCTTCCGCGAATCTAAAGGAAATGCCAGGTCACTCAGGGAGGGTGTGCTGAAGGCTCCCCGTGGATGGGACACTGCCTGGGCAGCTTGGGGTGGAATGTGCAGGTGGCAGACTCATTGGCTCAATCAAATTTGGGGAGGGCAGCTCTCATTTTAACTCACAGGAAGAGGTAATGACCTCTCTCAGCATCTTTCAAGGGGGAGCTTGATAAGTTACAATACGCAGACGAGCAACACGAGGAAAATCATAAGAGTCCAAAGGAGGCTTGGACTGACCGTAGGTAAAGCTCTTCTCAACACACTGATCACCTGTCAGTACCCAGTATTTATCTGTCTGCCTGCTGTTTTTTTCCAAGGCACTAATAAGGCTGCCCGTTTTGAAGAACTATTGTTTTAGTGGTTCATTGGGCACAGAACATAAAATTTTCATGATCACACTTCCTAAAATAGAAGCGTATTCACTTATATTTCAAAGGAACTGCCTTCGGAATCAGAGGGAAAAGCGATTTTCCAGGGTTTGTATCTTTGGATGACTTCCCTTGTTTATATTCTGTCAAAAAAATCACTGTTTAGTTAGCATATATGCAATTTTCAAGGCTATTCTAAAAATCTTTGCATTCTAAACCAAGAAGAGTGAAATGAATATAATGAAGATAAATAAAATGAATTACTCTTATTAGCATTTTGCATGAGAGTTAGGGTTTTTTTTTTTGCCAGTCAACAGAGATGTGAGGGGACCTATGAAAAACAACTGTTGTGCAAATGTCTCAGCTGTAATCCAGTTCTGCTATTTAAATATTCAGGACTGTGTGCAAGGTCTAAGGAGAGCTGTCGAAAAATCACCTTCAATCAAACCTGCAGCCAAAGTTGGTGGATGAGGGAGAAAGTACTCTACATACCATGGAAATTATCCTGGAGACGAGAAATGCCAACTTCACCGTTGAAACAAAGAACAAAGAAATCTTCCTAAGTATAACGGATTAGAGCTTCACTTATCATCTGAATGACAGAATCACTAGAACAGGCCAACTCCAAACTAAGGCATCAGATACAGAATCTTCAAAAGTACCTGATCAGTCTTCAAAAATTATTAACGAGATTTTCTCAGCTGTGATTAACTATTAAGATGGGGAAATGTCTCTCACTTGGCACTTAACTTAAATGTTCTTTTAGCTATGTGGGATTGAGGAGGAAACAGTGCCCATGAAAGAAACTACCTATGAGAGAATTCAGATTCCTTATTCATGGGCTTTTTAACTTCTGAAAATGTTTCTTAAAGATTTAATTCAAAACCTTTGAGTCATTTCTCTCTCTTTCAGACATGAATTGAGAAAATCAACTGAGATCTATGACTTGTCATACTTTCTAACAAATAACTGGCCTGTTTCTTCCAGTGAGAAGGGAATACATCTCTCCCCTTTCTGGGGGATATTAATTTTTAGCACTGGCTGGGGTCAGAGGTCTTGGTTTCAGATCCCAGTGTAGCCAGATAACTGTATGAACTTGGCTAGCAGCTTAATTTCTTTTGGCCTCAGTTTCTTTAACTGTAAAATTAAGGGTGCTAGAGGCAGTCATTCAGGAGATGCAATTGTGAAGGAGGTAAAGAAACTCACAAATAGACTCCTTGTGATATAGGTACAAAGCTCACTGTGGAAAAAAAAACTCCAAATAAGCTAATCTGAAAGCACTAGACCAGATTCTGAAGTACTATTCCAGGTGACAGAAGCATCTTTCAACCAAAGTCTGGTGCTTCGTAAGATGATTTAACTCACTGTTTATTCATTGCCTCCCAGCAGATTCACAAATGGCTTTGAGAGCTCCTTTCATGAATAAAAGTTTGATAGCAATGACACATCCTTATGACTGTTTTAGTTTATAGAGGGATCAAAAGATTGTAGGAAAGAAAAAAAATATGTTACAAGAAAAATGGTCTGACAACTCAAGTTGAAGTTGTTCCTATTAACACATAAATGTTTAGATTATTCAGTGATTAAGTTATCCAGAGCCCTGTCCCATCCGCATTCTCCCAGGAACATTGAAAGGAAAAAAAATGGAAAGAGAAATAGTCTAAAATACATTCCCACCAATAAAAGGATGTGGCCCAGAAGGACCCCCACTTTCCCCACAGAACCTGCCATCAGTATCTCTTTCCCAGGCTAAAACAGAGAACGATAGGTAACCTTGACTAATCTCTTTGAAGGAGGATTATCCAGCTACCTTTTTTTTTTTTTTCCTGGTCACATTGCAGGGCTTGTGGGATCTGAGTTCCCCAACCAGGGATCGAACCCATGTCCCCTGCAATGGAAGCACTGAGCCCTAACCACTGGACCGCCAGGGAGCTCCCTCCAGCTACCTTTTAAATGATACCTCATACAGTGTTGTGCACCATCAATTCTAAAAGAATTCCAACAGAATCAATTTGTCGAGGTTCCATGGTCTCCCTTAGTAACTTGTTTCCCTGAAAAGTTAACCTTAAACCCACAGAAAACAAACTTATTCAGCTCAAGGTGCACTGTTCCTTTCTGAGATCTCCCAGTTGTACTTAAGCTAGTTTTTTCTTTAAACATGAGCAGTATTTATTTTGGGCCTCATTTTTCTCTAATGGAGATTATTTTGATCTCCTGGCCCTCAGGAGCAGTCCATTCACTGACACAGCTCATGGGCATGTAGTGATGTCGGCCCCAGCACAGGCCCTCACAAACTTTCCACATGATCTGCTCCCTTCAGAACCATGACTGTGCACAGCAACCGCCAACTGGCTACCTTCTTCCTTCAGCCAATTTGAAAAGCCTTTTATTTATTGTTGTTTTTGCCAAATGAAAATTGTATATATTTAAGGTGTACGATGTGGTGTTTTCATAAATGTCTATATTGTGAAATGATGACCACAAACAAATTAATTAGCATCTCATTCTACCTCCGAACGGGAGAAAGTCTTTGCAAACGAATCAATGGACAAAGGATTAATCTCCAAAATATATAAACAGCTCATGCAGCTCAACGTTAAAAAAACAAACAACCCAATCAAAAAATGGGCAGAAGACCTAAATAGACATTTCTCCAAAGAAGACATACAGATGGCCAAAAAACACATGAAAGGATGCTCAACATCACTAATTATTAGAGAAATGCAAATCAAAACTACAATGAGGTATCACCTCACACCAGTTAGAATGGGCATCATCAGAAAATCTACAAACAACAAAATGCTGGAGAGGGTGTGGAGAAAAGGGGACCCTCTTGCACTGTTGGTGGGAATGCAAATTGATACAGTCACTATGGAGAACAGTATGCAGGTTCCTTAAAAAACTAAAAACAGAACCACCATACGACCCAGCAATCCCATTACTGGGCATATACCCAGAGAAAACCATAATTCAAAAAGACACATGCACCCGAGTTCACTGCAGCACTATTTACAATAGCCAGGTCATGGAAGCAAGCTAAATGCCCATCGACAGATGAATGGATAAAGAAGATGTGGTACATATATACAATGGAATATTACTCAGTCATAAAAAGGAATGAAATTGGGTCATTTGTAGAGAAGTGGATGGACCTAGAGACTGTCATACAGAGTGAAGTAAGTCAGAAAGAGAAAAACAAATATCGTATATTAATGCATATATGTGGAACCTAGAAAAATGGTACAGATGAACCGGTTTGCAGGGCAGAAATAGAGACACAGATGTAGAGAACAAACGTATGGACACCAAGTGGGGGGGAAGGGGGTGGTAGTGGTGGTGGGATGAATTGGGAGACTGGGATTGACATGTATACACTAATATGTAGAAAACAGATAACTAATAAGAACCTGCTGTATAAAAAATAAATAAATAAAATTCAAAAAAAAAAAAAAGAATGGCAATCAGTAATAACAGACAAACAAACAGAAACAGATGTGTAGCTGCCCTTAACTTTCTATCAGTCAGGTCACGCTGTAGCCTCGACTCAACTCAGCACCTTTTAGAAGATGTCAGCCTTTCTGGAGGGCTTTTAAGAGAGGATTTTCTATTTTGCCCAGTGAGTTAATGGGAGATGTCAAACGATCTGAAAGCCACTGAGCTGCTCGAAGATTCCACATGTCTGTTATGCAAATGCTGCAGGATTCAATAACTCCATTCTCGTCCTATTTCACCCGATTTAGCTTGTTCTGATCACTCAGTTCAGCTTGGTGACTGGTACTTAATTTCAGTTTTCTTTATGGGAGGGTTCAGAATCCACAGAAAAAGCCCACTGACCTGAGCCATTCCCTCCCAGGCTTTGCGGATGTGAAGATGAGCGGCCACAAGAGCCCTCTTTTTTTTTTGCGGTACGCGGGCCTCTCACTGTTGTGGCCTCTCCCGCTGCGGAGCACAGGCTCCGGACGCGCAGGCTCAGCGGCCATGGCTCACGGGCCCAGCCGCTCCGCGACATGTGGGATCTTCCCGGACCGGGGCACGAACCCGTGTACCCTGCATCGGCAGGCGGACTCTCAACCACTGCGCCACCAGGGAAGCCCGCAAGTGCCCTCTTCCCGCTCCGCTCTCCTCTCTGGTCCCCTCTCCACTCCATCCTTCATCACAGTCAAAGGTGAGGAGGGTGCAGATGCTGCTGCAAGGCTGCAAAAGCCAGGCGGACAAGGAAGCTCCTCCTAAACGTCACTCGGGTCTATTTTCCTCCCTTCTTTCTCTCAAGTGATTCACAGGGACACACATCCAGGGCACCCTCAGTCAGCCAAAGTTGAACTGAATTCATAGAGCCTTTGATTGTTATTCCGTTTTTTAGAAAGTGCTTTTGCAGCAGAAGAAATTACCTAGCCTGGGAAGGTACCAGCTCACACTTAGCCATCAGCCCTTAGGTTTGGGGGGAGATACCATTTACCACCTTGGAACTAGGCTTCGGTGTATCGAGACTCATAACACTGGTTTTCCCAAACCACCGACAGTATGCAAGCTACAGTCAGAAGTCAGGACTACTGCATTTTATTGCCTGTGCTATAAGCATGAAAAATGGATTTCAAGTTTCTCCCTTGAACACTGTATTATGATTTAAAGCAGCACATAATCCTCTGTACATATTATTATTTTTTTTATTTTTATTTTTGCAGTACGCGGGCCTCTCACTGTTGTAGTCTCTCCCGTTGCGGAGCACAGGCTCCGGACGCGCAGGCTCAGCGGCCATGGCTCACGGGCCCAGCCGCTCTGCGGCATGTGGGATCTTCCCAGACCGGGGCACGAACCCGTGTCCCCTGCATCGGCAGGCGGACTCTCAACCACTGCGCCACCAGGGAAGCCCCATATTATTTTATATTCTGCCTATAGTGTGAACTACTTAGGAGCATAAAATACAGGTTTAGAATACTCTTTCTTTCTAGCATATTAAATTCTGAATAAGAGAGAATAACACATTAGGTTTCATGGGGATGATCAGGTCATCACTTTTCCACCTCCCCTATCTCATTCCCCACCCCCCTGCCACCGCAAAGACAACAGCTATTTAAGAGGCGGCCATCATAAATACCAAGGAGGAAAGAAGAGGGAGAATATTGGTAATTTTCAAAGGCAGGTCCTACATCTCATCTGCCCTATGATGCTTGGTGTGGATCTCATGCTGTATGTATAGATTCCAACTATCAACAATTACCAGTGCTTTAACCTTAAACCCTTCTGATTCCCAGACTCAACACGCATTAAGGAAAAGAAAGCAGTGACAGCTATTTCAACCAACTTCTTCATTCAACTTAATGTGTTTTTCCATAGTCACAAACACTCTGAAAACCAACTGACTAAACTCCTGAAAGCTGGGTCAAAGTTCTTTCTAGGAATAGAGTACATGGCTTCAGTGATTAACCCACATAACCACATTCAAATTAACCTGGACCCTAGAAGGTGTGAATTCCCAACTGCTACAGAGAGACACATGCACATGCTCACATTGACATTTATCACACACGGAAGAGTTCTATCTCATGTCATCAAAGTGCACAGTGCACGCCCATAGAATTTAGGACTATACGGTAGATAGGAAAACCTATGGTTTCCAGGTCAGAGATTATATCCAGGGGGCACAGGCTGAGACATGATCCCGGGGCTAAACGTAACCCATAACTATATTCTGCTTGGTCTGTCCAATGTTTAAAAAATTCGGAATTTTCATTTTAAAAAAATCCAAATTTTTTTAAAAATAAGATCTGACAAACTGGTCTTTCATTTCTCCAAAACAACAGGGGACTGAAGCTGAAGAGTGGTGACCCCTTTTGATAAAGGATGGACTTTCCATCTCACCCCAGTTCCCAGCACTCCCTGTTAACAATCTTAGAACTGCCTGCTTCCCTTATGTTCAATACCTGCCTGGCCCCAGGTGTGCATTTGAGTTTGCGGCTCCTTTTCTAGGTAGACCCACTTTATGCTTCCCCAAATGGTATGGGCTGAATTGTATCCCTCCAAAATACAAATGTCGAAGTCCTAACCCCCAGCATCTCAGAGTGTGACCTTATTTGGAGATAGGGTCTTTACAGAGGTCATCAAGTTAAAACAAGAGGATGAGGGCTGGACCTTAATCTAAGATGACTGCTTTCCTTATAAAAAGGGGAAATTTGGACACAGAGATACACATGCTGGGAGAAGATGAAAGCAGAGACCAGGAAGGCCAAAGACTGTCAGTGAACCACCAGAAGCCAGGGGAGGGGCCTGGAACAGATTCTCCCTCACTGCCCTTAGAAGGAACCAACCCTGCCGACACCTTGATTTCAGACTTCCAGGCTCCAGAACTGTGAGACCATACAGTTTTGTTGTGGAAGCCACTCAGTTTGTGGTACTTTCTTATGGTAGCCCTAGAAAATGAATACTCCCAGCAGCTGAAATTAAGTCAGCATCTCCTTTGATTGTTGGCAAGAATCATAGGTGAGTGGCCTGAACCACCAGCTATGTCTGGCCTAGGAAAAGGACATCACAGGAGAAACATCCTTTCCAAAACCCAGCACGGTTTCCAAAGAGTTTCCCCGTAGGGATGCTTCCCATTTTAAGGCAGGGCTATGCCTGCTCCAGCTCAGAGGGAGGCTGAAAACATCGTGGTCAACCATGACTGCAAAAAAGATGATGACAACCTGCTGTATAAAAAATAAAATAATAGAAATAAAGTTTAAAAAAAGGAAAAAAAAAGATGATGACAGTTCACCCGAGTGGGACATGGATATCTTAAGGGTGAAGAGATATTTTAGGGGAACAAGTATGTCACGGAGGCAAATTGCCCGAATCCTTATTTATTCCTGAGCTTAATTTAGATTAATATACTCTTACGTATACTGCAAGGCACCTCCCATTCTATTGTCCTTCCCAGGCTTTCTCTCCCCCTGTCTGATCCAAACCTTACAGAAGGTATTGGAGGGGACTGAGGGAAGGGCCTCAGTTGGAGAGGACTGGACAGCTGGGTCTGAAAGGCTGGCTGTTCCCAAGAGAAGGCTTAGGCGCACTGGCTGTTGAGTAACCAAGAACAGATCACGTTTCAGGGTCTTAGCTCCTTTTTAAAAAAATAAGTAGTCTTAGTGACTTACAGGATGATTCACTTTCTAAAGGATGTTTCAGAAGCAAAAGGACAACTCCTTTAGGCATCAGACTTCTATTTAGTCCCTCAAAACTCCATTCCCAATGGTCTTGAGCGCCATCCTTTAGTTGTGTGTGGGGGGTCATTTCTTCAATCAATGCCCCAAGCTGGAAAGTAAGTGGCTTAGGCCATATCAGCTGTCCCCTGACTGATCAAGAAAAAGGTCATCCTCACTATGAACACTGAGAAGTATGTCTCCATGTCTAATTTTTTAAATAATGATTTTTTTTGGGGGGGGGAGGAGGGGGTAGTAAGATGTATTTCAAATAAATAACATGGAGTCATGTGGGATGAATATTAATCTTAGGGGAGTAAAAAGCTTGGTAAATGAAGGGAGCTGAAAGTGGACTGGAGAGCTAAGATCACACAGGCTGACCACCTCCTAGGGTTCAGGTTGAAGGGCCCAGAGAAGAGACTCAGAGAGAAAGCAGCAGCATCCTGAATTTGGGGGCTTTGCAGGGGTGAGGGATGGCCCTGAGGTCTCTACCTTTCCACTGACTAGAGAGGTCCTTGGAGAGGAAAGGACCTGCTCACGCAGCCCTAAGAAGGGACCCTCAGACCTGTGGGCTCGAAGCTTCTTGAGAACTCCATCAATTTAATTTTTTAAGCACGTATCCCCACACATGCCATTTCTTTATTTATAAGTTATATACAAGTACTGATACTACTGCATTGATATATATGTGCATTATAACACAGACACAATCGACTTAAAAAGAATGACATAAAATAAATTTAAGTCGAAGTTCTACTATTTCATCCCTCGGACACCCCAGCGGACGGACGTGTTGACCCCTTGGTTCTCTGCAACCGGCCTGAGTCTGTAATACACAAGGAGCAGAGAAACACACACCCAGCTGACAACGTTCATGTCTCAAGGGCAGCCCTCACTTCTCAAATGGCGGTTGGTTGAAACAGTTATTTACTATCAAAGCACCCAGATGACTTGACGACCAAGGTTTAGGAGAGTCTGCCCAATAGCATCAATGAGAAAACGTTTTTGGAAGAACAATATTTTTGCATTCTTAGGTAGAAACTCTCCCTTAATACTTGACATCATTTTACTTGATGTTTCTGCTCCCTTCCCCCAATTTGGGATTATCCTTGGAGTGCTACATTATTCTTTTATGCTATTAAAACTGTCAGACTAAAATTATGTTTTCTATCTTGCTCATTCCACGAGGACCGCAGACTTGGCCGTAGGCTTTTCAAAGAGCTTGAGATTTCCAGTACATCTTACTACCTCAAATAATAGCCAAAGAAAGCCGCAGCCTTGTAACTTCGGAAATGCAAACTCTACAACAGATTCCTACATACTTTTAGTTACTTTTGATGATAATGAAGTTCACAGTTTGCACAAAGTGATCAGATGATCTAATCCCCTCAGATTAGGAAATGCAGACCCAGAGTGAGCAAACATCTGCTTAGGAAACCCTCAGAACCAGAGCTAGAAGCCAAGGCTCTGGGCCTCAGATTAGTTCTCTCTCTACCATGGTCACCTTCCGGTTCTCAGATTTCTCCTTCATTCTCCCCTGGCTTCAGGATAAATGAGTGGCTGGAAGCACCAAGCTGGGTTCTCATTCAAAAGAGAATCGTCCTTAAAATTCCTTTCTAAAGAAGACCTTGAGACGTGGATTAGGCCTCCCCACCAGATTTGCTGAACTCTGTACAACTTTATTGACTTGCTCAACACTCCTGATGTCCTTTCCTGATGCCCAGTTCCTGTAATCTGGCTGAGATGCCAAGGGTTAGACCAGAAGGAAATAAACTCCCTAGTTGAAAGAGTGAACAAAGAAGAAATGGAGTCAGAGCTCAACACTTGGAATATGCCCAATGCTGTCCTCTCTACCTCCATCGTTCTCTCCCTGGTCAGTGTGTCTTCTTCTACTGACCAGGGTGAACGAGGGTTGGGAATAGACATCACTATGGTGAACGCTCAGTGGGTTTTATGAATCCAGAAGAGGAAAGGTTGGGAAAGGGATGATTTCCAAGGATAAATCGTCAAATGCAGAGACCTTCCTGCAGTGCCTGGTGCCTGTGTCTCTTCCCACCTCTGGCTGTGTTGCTGCCACGGCCGCGTGCTAATCGTGGTGGGATGCTGGTGCGGATTCAGGCATGAGAGGCTGGGCTGTGTCTTTTTAGGAGCGTGTTCTGGGACAATGGCCTTTTTCGCTTTGTCAGTTTCCTCCAGGTGGATGGTGCTCTGTGGTGGACAAGCAGAGTGGCCGGCTGCACACATCTGCTTTCCATATCTCCCACCTTTGTCTCTCTCTCCACAGAAGATGCCACCTTGGGCAGCGAGATGTGTTGGCATCTCACATACATCTGCAGAGAAGTTTTCAATTTTCCCCACAATCCTGGGGCTCTGCCTATACTGTCACAAAGCTGGGAAAATGGAAGTGAGGGAAAGAACTAGAATAAAGGATACCCATGCTCCTTTGTCCTAGTCAAAGGATAATGGAAATCAACTTTTGAGAAGAGGGGCTGGGGTCAAGGATCTGCTTCTTCTCTTATTTCTAGTCCCCCAGTGGAGAGCCCTATTTGTATCAGGTGTAAAACTGAACAAGCTGGTTCAGGAAGCAGCCTAGAACTATATCCACCCAACCCACTGAACCCCAGAGAGAGAATGCGGCTATATGCAGTGTAGGAAAGGAGACTTGGGGAGCCAGTACCGTTGCCTCCAAGTGCCCAAAAGCATGTGTGTTAAGAGGAGTGAGGCAGCTGCAGAAAGAAAAGAATATGACCAATGGGTGGGAAATGCATGGACAGAGATTTCACTTCAACAGAAGGAACAGTGTTTAAAGTCAGGCTCTTCCACCATGGGACAGGCTCCCTAGAGGAAGTTAGAGAGACTGTTTTTGTAAGTAAGTGCTTTACTTATATTGTTTAATTCTTACAACTCCCCATCTTATAAAGGCAGAAAACACAGGGGAAGAGAATAAGTGACTTACACGAGGCTATGGGGCAGTAAGTGGGAAAGTCAGGAGGAAACCCTGGGAGACCTCTACACACTGCATCCAAACAGTGAGCACGGTGTCTGGGCCAAAGTGAAGGTTCACCTGGTGACTATTATTACAGAGGCAGCATCATATATGGCCAAGAGGGAGCTCTCCACAGCCATTCTGTCTGACGTTACGCAGGTAACTCAAGTTCTCTCTCGTGTTCTCATCTGTGAAATGGGCATAGAAATGTCCATTTCATAGGGAAGCTCAAAGATTAAATGAACGAACACACATAAAATGTTTAGAAGAATGCCTGGCTAATAAGTGTGTCACAGATGTTAGCTAACACCATATAAAGATGCACTAGGTTATGAACACACACGTAAGTGTTTAACGTATTAATATGACATACTGCTTTGCCTGTGTCTGTAATACCCACTCATAGGGGCAATCACTCAAGAAGAGTCCCAGCTCAGTAATGAGGCAACTTTACCCACCACTGATGTCTTCTAGTTGCACAGTCTAGTAGAAAAGTCCACTTATTCGATTGCTTTGTGCTTAAGCAAACCACAGTGCCTAGGTATATAGGTCCTCAATTCTACTGGATGATGGGAATTGTTCTACAGGTGCTTATTCTCCCTAGAAATCTTCCTCTCAGCTTGAACCTTTAGTCGAGTGAAATTTCTAAGACTTTGATGAGTGAAAAAGGGGGGACCATAAAAGCAATCCTGCAGAAGAAATGGAATATTTTCCACGGACTTTTTCTACAGGGAGCTCTTCAGAGACACTCAAAACAGATCTGAGGATGGAGACTGAATTCTTGCTCGGAAATCCGTGCAGCCGGGGGCTGCGCTGTCCTACCTGGTGAGCTTGGTGCCGATCTGCTGCCTCAGCTCCAGCCGTTCCTCGTCCGTCTGCCTCGGAAGGATGTTCTTTTCTTCCAGCTCTCGCTTGGAGGGCCTGTTGCTGAGTTTGATGGCTAAGGAGTCCTTCCTGCACACCTTCATGGCCAGGGAGCCTGCAGGAAGGGAGACATGAGGTAATAAGGCTGTCACCAACCTGCTTGGGCTCCCCCCAGGGACAGCCGTGGACCACAAGGTGAGAGGCGGGGAGACAGATATAAGAGCCCAACACCTGAGCGCGGTCAAGACCTCGGTCAAAGGAGGAAAGCTACAGTATGTGACTTTCATACAGTTCCTGCAATCAGCATGTCCTTTCTACCTCGCGGTATGCTGGGCATGTGCGGGGCACATGGAGAGCCTGTGATTGGATCTCTGCTCCCCAGGAACTCCCCCCCCCCCCCAATGTGGGCAACATCACAAAGGAGGGGAGGACTGCGGAGTGCAAAACAGAATGCAAAGGGCGGAGGAGGCGCGGCCGCCACGTGCAGGATAAGTGAGGCCAACAGGCAGCAGGCCGGTGGGCATCTGCGTGTGTGGACGCTCAGAGGTGAAGGATAGGCGGGGGAATCACAGGAAACAAAAGAGATCAGCTACAGTGGGGCTGGAGGGTACAGGCAAGTAAAGCTGGGCAAAGTGGGGTCCGTGTGGGGTGCGAGAGGGGGCAAGCTCATGGAAACAGGCAATATTCTGGGTCTGCTTTTCCTTTTATTTCCTCACATCTGGAATAAATCCATGATTCTCAATCAGGAGTGATTTCTGCCCCCACCAGGGACATTTGGCAAAGCCTAGAGACATTTTTGGTTGTCAAACTCGAGTTTGCTGGGGAGGGTGCTACCGGCACCCAGTGGGTAGAGGCCAGGGATGCTACCAAACATCCTACAGTGCACAGGGCAGCCGCCATGACAAAGAATTATCTGGCCCAAGATGTCACTTGTGCCAAGGTTGAGAAACCCTGGTATAAAGCGTTCCATTCTCCGGGCAGGAAACAGTGAGCAGAGGCTGGGCAACAGCTCCTTCCCTCACGGCCCATGTGGGCCTTCGGCTGCCCCTCCAGGGTTCTCTCCTCAACACCAGGACTATTTCCATCACTCAGGTTTAGCGAGCTGTCTGAGGCCTGGTGAGTTGTGAGGCAAGAGGAAGAGACCGGGAAGCAGCAAGTCTGGGGGGCTCCTTTGGACCTTATATAGTAAGTACTTATCTTCCTTCTTTTGCCACTGCTTTTAGAACGTGGGTTTTGGAATGAGACACAGGCAGCTTCAACTCTCAGCACTGCCACTTAGTAGACGTGAGTCTCTGGGCAAGTCCCTTACCTCTCCATTTTCTCCCCTCACCTGTATAATGGGGCAGTAGTTTATGCCCCTGAGTGTTGTAAGATGTAGATGAGAATAAAACCTTAGCATATCGTCAGGCACACAGTCAGTAAAAGGTTGCTATCATATAAGTTCACGCATTAAAAAGTTGATCACTGAAATTTAAGTTCAGTGGTTGAGGTATGCTTAAAAATGAATTGGTTCCATATACAATGGTTAGTATTTTTATATATTTTGTAGACTGGAATTGAATTTTAAGGTGCCTCCCCTCCTTGCTTTTTTTTTTTTTAATTGATGGGGTGTTGCAGCCCAAGGGAAGCCATCAAAGAAAAAAAGAGACATCGAAAAGAGGCAAGAGATGGTAGCACGACGTTGTAATTTTTAGAGCTCTGAGGCTGTTCAGAGGACAGTTACCCTTTCGTCTTACTAATGAAGAAACAGTAACCTCGGACCTCAGATTAGAACCCACAGAGGTGGGCAGCTCTTCCCGCCAGCCACGCCCCTCCCACCCTCAGCGAAGAGTTTAGATGCACCCACTGGTATACAGCGAGCTGTCGTCGTCCTCGTCCTCTTCCCCTTCTCGTGTGTACAGGCAAGAAGAGTCTTCGTAGTCTGATTCATGAGGCACATTTTCTTTATTGTCATCACATTCAATCACAACAGTTGGCACTTGTCTTATTTCCGGAAGGCCCAGAGGTCCTGCTTTTGTGACACTGTCACCCGAGTGCAAACCAGAGCTGTGGTAAGAAGTAGAACAGGGTACCCGCTGCTCAGAGCTGTTTAAAGAGAAAAGAGCACATTTATTCTGGCTAACGTGTCATATTAAATGCATCAGAACCTTTTAAAAACTTAGCCATTATGTCCTAAGAGACAAAAGGTCTACTGGGCAATTCAAGTCTCATTTCTCACCTAACAGCTAACTGTTTAGGGGCAGCTGAGTTACTGGATGGTGGTAGCAGCACAGAATAGGAAATGAGAATTCTACTGCCCTGCGGATGGACGGTGGTGACGGGAGCACAGTAATGCGAATGTACGAGAATGCCACTGAACTCTATACTTTAGAGTGGGGAAGATGGTGAATTTCATGTCCTGTGTATTTACCGCAATTTAAAAAATAAAAAGTTTTAAAAATAAATTTGACTCTTTTTATTTCTGGTTAAGAGCAACAACCCCAATGGTCAAAGGAAGGTTCATTTGCAACCCACATGTCTTAAAGGAGTAAAAGGGTTAATTTGATGGTGAAGTGAGAGACCCAGGAAAGAAAGAGACAATACATGAAGCTCCAGCTTTCAAAGCTATACAGCATGACTGGCAGGGGCTGACTGAAATGTCACGGATGGAGATGCAGAGAAACAGAAGAGGTGGGACCATCAGGCTGGAGACCCACGCATGACATCGGGGTGGACATGGGCAAGGACGACTCAGACCAAGTTCTCTCCCAAGGACCATGTCAGACACTCAGCAGACACAGGCAACGCCAGTCTGGTTTTTCAGCAGGTCAGTGTTCCCAGCAGCAATGATGATCATATTTTTGGTTTTACCTCTTTAGTTGAGCCAACTCAGATAAAAAATATTTTTTAATTAAAAATGATTTGGGGACTTCCCTGGTGGCGCAGTGGTTGAGAGTCCGCCTGCCGATGCAGGGGACGCGGGTTCGTGCCCCAGTCCGAGAAGAGTCTGGGAAGATCCCACATGCCACAGAGTGGCTGGGCCCATGAGCCATGGCCGCTGAGCCTGCGCGTCCGCAACGGGAGAGGCCACAACAGTGAGAGGCCCGCGTACAGCAAAAAAAAAAAAAAAAAAAAAAAAGATTTGCTTCTTAATAAAAGCCACGTGAGTTTCACTGTAAGAAAATCAGGAAATGTGTATTATCAAAAATAAAGAAAATTAGTTATTTTCTTATTAGTGTCTATCCACGGTTCCTACAGCAAGTTAGAATCCTTTTTATGACCGGCTCTGAATGAAGTCCAGCAAGAATAATGGAGCCTGAAACACACAGTTAAATTTTATAACTTTTTTCCAGATGAACTTCAAGTGGAATTTATGTCTTTCATTTAAGGAATTTCTAAACATAGGAAACTGAATGCATTTTACCATCCAACAGTGTTTGACGTGTTAAGAAACGGAGTGTGAGGCTATGCTGTCTAGCAATCATTTTACGTTAGAACATCTTATCCAAAAGAAAACTCTTAAGGACATATGCATGCATGCTAGGTCTCCTTTAAAACTTTCCTTACATTTTATTTTTTTTAAATGTGTCTAATTTCTAAATCTCAGCTTTTTATTTCTTTTCTTAAAATTATTTATTTATTTTTGGCTGTGTTTGGGGCTTTGTTCCTGTGTGCGGGCTTTCTCTAGTGGCGGTGAGCGGGGGCTACTCTTCGTTGCAGTGCACGGGCTTCTCACTGCAGTGGCTTCTCTTGTTGCGGAGCATGGGCTCTAGGCGCGTGGGCTCAGTAATTGTGGCACACGGGCTCAGTAGTTGTGGTGCATGGGCTCTAGAGTGCAGGCTCAGTAGTTGTGGCGCACGGGCTTAGTTGCTCCGTGGCATGTAGGATCTTCCCAGATGAGGGCTCAAACCCGAGTCCCCAGCACTGGCAGGCAGATGCTTAACCCCTGCGCCACCAGGTAAGTCCCTCATTATACTTGATTGCTATGTCTTATTTAAATTCAATTCACTTTCTTCCTTCCATTGTTTCCAAAGGGCTGTTTTTCTCTTTGTATATTTCTCATAAGTCTTTAGTGACACAAATGGCAAATCTAGTTGACACATCATGAGCTATGGTGTTCAAGGAAATGAACTAAATCAACTTAAAAAAAAAACTTCAACCACTGAATAAGATTAAATCAATCACATGTTTATAAAAATGCAGCATCTTAATTAGACATTAGCAGGTTAGGGGGCCCATTTCCCACCTAGTTTAATAGGAATGGCAGTGAGAACAAGAAGGTGGAGTACAGAATGGATGGTCTCGCATGACAAATCCAAGAGCTGGCTGAAAGGTGACGGACTACACCACCTCCCGAGGCGGCCCATCCATCAGACAACGACACCGGGCTCCAACTGCGCTTGGGTTTCTACACTGGGTATTAAGGGAAGTTGGTGTGGAAGAAGCAAAACTGTAACTCCATGGCCCCTGTTTTGCCCCACCCCTGCTCCCTCCCCTCCCCGCCATTTCTAGTTTAATTATTGGCTCCAGTGAAGGCAGGGCGCTGGGGATATGACAAGAGCAAGAATGAAAAGAAGCCAATAGCTATTCATGTCTGGTGGGAAAAGTCTTTTGAGGAAATAAAAGTTGGAAACTAGAAAGCACAAGAATTCCTTAAGGTGGACAGCTCCAACCTGCCCGAGAGGACAGAGAAAGGAGAAATACTATGCAAAGAAAGATAAGAAACTCAGCTTCCCAAGTAGTCTATGATAAAGAGGAGACTGTGATTTCTCCTCTCTCAAAGATCTACCGGGAGGGGCTTCCCTGGTGGCACAGTGGTTAAGAATCTGCCTGCCAATGCAGGAGCCACGGTTCAAGCCCTGGTCCGGGAGGATCCCACATGCCGCGGAGCAACGAAGCCCATGCACTACAACTACTGAGCCTGCGCGCTAGAGCCCACGAGCCACAACTACTGAAGCCCACGTGCCACAACTAGTGAAGCCCGCGTGCCTAGAGCCCGTGCTCCGCAACGAGAAGCCACCGCACCGCAATGAAGAGTAGCCCCGCTCGTCACAACTAGAGAAAGCCTGCGTGCAGCAATGAAGACCCAACGCAGCCAAAAATAAAAAAAATAAAAATAAATAAATGTATTAAAAGAAAAAATGATCTACGGGAAGTGTGAAACCCTGAGAAGAAGGGGCTTATAAGGCAGATCCCTCAGCCCCTGGGGCAGGTCCTGCATATAAGACTGCCCGCCTTGGAAAATAGGGACCAGTCATAGAGACCAGCGACTGCCTGGTTGGGGCATCACAGCAACAGCTGAAGACCTTGCCTGGCCGATCCGGCCAGTCTAGCATGTGACAGAATGTCCAGTTTCCATAAGGACGAAGAAAGTGTTTTCCAGCAAGCTGGGTGAATCCACCAAAAGGGTCTTAACAAATATTCTATTGATAAATATATGCCAACTCTGTGTTAGGAAGAATGCTGAGAAGGAGGAAGACAAATACCAGATGATTCCACACATCTGGTAGCTCTGGAGGACCACAGGGTAGCAAGCAAAGACACAAGGGGAGAGAAGAGTTGGCTGGGAAGGAGGCCGGAAAGGTTCTGATGGGGCCTCGGTATGAGCAGTCAAGACACAGCTCCACAAGTTCAAGTTCCGTCACTGACTCTCTCATGACACTGGGCAGATTATTAACTTTTCTGAGCCTCAGTTTCCTTGGGTGAAATTGGGTCAACGGTATCTTTTTAGTAGGTCTGGTGCACGTGTGTCCCACTGGCATGGCCTCAAGGGAGCCCCTCACTTGTTATTTATAGAAAGGGCCCTTCAAGTGGTTTCCAAACATTCTCCGTTTCAGTCTGTCCTCCAGACTGTCGTCAAAGCAACTTTCGGAAACTCAGATGTAGCCATCTCACCTGTTAGAACCCTGAATGCCTGCCTCGGCTACAAAACCAGTGCTTCAAGAGTGACACACATGGAAAATCCAAAAAAATCCACATTACAAGCTATATTATTCACAGCAAAGAACTAAATCAACTGAAATGTAGCCGTGTCTTACATCTGGCCTCCACCGCTGGTGGTAATGGGCAGGAAGGGGGACACCAGTCCAACAGTCTTAGTAACGCTGGTTTTCTAGAATGGAGTTGTCACTTAGAAGACCTGCTCTAAATAAAAGGTGTCACTGCTAGAGGGAGAACCGTTAGCCTGGAAGCAGTAATTCAGACACAGCCTGACATGCAACGCCTTGCATAATCTGACCTGTATTATTCACCCAGCCTTGCAACCCCTCCACACCTCTGTTCCCATACAACTCACCCTTCGTTCACATGCAACAATGCACTGCACACTCTTGGCCTGGGATGTGAAGGGATCTCACCTTCACCTGGTTAATTTCTATTTATCTTTCAATACTTGTCTTGGGCAACACTTTGCCTAGTTTCTCAGGAGATTCCACAATTGTGAAAATTGGGAACATCTGTTTGCTTACTAGCTTCCTCTCCCCAACCAAGCAGTAGATGCCTCCAGGGGCAGGGACCATATCTTCTTCATGTCTGTAGCAGGGGCCTGACACCATGGCTGACACTCAGTTATTGTTTATTGTTTTTGCTGAAAGAAAGATGGGCTGGAATCACTGACATCTAGGTGCATTTTAAGTGGTTGACGAGTCATACTCAAAGGGTATTAGTGCAGAGATCATTCTTTAATTTTCAGGGAGTATTTTCAGTGTATTGTATTTTCAGTGTATATTCAGTGTATTGTATAGGTACCCCTGACTCGACTGACACTTTTATTAATGGCTTAGTAACAGAATCAAATATGTGGAAGAACTAAGGTAGAAAAGGAAAAGAGTAAACATTTACTGAATGTGCTGCCCACTGTTCTGGAGACTTCCACATCTCATTACATTGTTATAACAACCCTGCAGGAGAGGCGTCACTATCCTCATTTTATTAAGCAGGAAATGGAGGCTGTGAGAGGGTAATTAATAGGCCCATGAGGGCGTAGGTAGTAAAGGAAGGAGCTGGAATTTGAACCCACTCTATTTCAATATGCTGTATCCAAACACTGAATTGTGATACTTGTAAGATTGTGTACTTTGGTTAAACACAAACCCCACTAACTGTACACATGCAAAGTGAGGAACACATCACACTTTGTCCACAACATGTGTACAAAACGGGTATCATGACTTTATAAATATTTTAAATCTTACTAACCAGGGTAAGTTAGAGTGTCCTTTCCTGCCACAGTCAGGCCATACCTGGGGCACTGAGTTTAAAGGATGCATCTTAGACACTGGGTTTAGAAAAGTCAGGATGGGAAAAGAACTCAGCTGTTTACCTATTGTCATGGTGACTTTTGTACCAAAATGGTTGAGAGGTTGCAGCAGAGCCTCAAATATTCACTACCCAGTTATTTTACAGAAAAAGTTTTCTGACTCCTCGTCCAAACCAATGGCTTCTAACCTGCATCATCCCACACTCCTTAGCCATATTTGATGTCCACTTACGCTATTATTTACTTCGTATTTTTAAGTCAACACTTAAAAAAAACTCAAATACTAATTTAGCCTCATCTTAAGCAACAATATCTTTGTAATCACTGGTTTTATGTTAAGTGTGTGTTTACAACTTACGTTAAAATAAGTACGTGTCCATTAAAACTTTAAAAAAGCTCGTCTTAAACTCACTTTGGGTACCACCAATGACGTATATATCACATTCTGGTTAAATGTTGGGCCAGAGTCTCTCAGCCTCGGCATGGCTGACATTTTGGACTGGACCCTTCTTTGTAGGGGGGGCTTGTCTTGTGCATCGTAGGCTGTTTAGCAGCAAACCTGGTCTCTACTCACTAGATGCTAGTGGCATCTCCTCCAGTGGTGACAACCCAAAATATCACCAGATATTGCCCAATGTCCTCTGAGGGGCAAAACTGCCCATTTGGGAACCAATGGCCTGGAGTATGCATGACAGCTTTGCCACCTGCTGCATCTTCAGAGTTGTACCACCTGAGTCTCTTCTCATGCAACTTGGGTATTAACTCTCAGGAATTTGCAGTATTTGCTGAAGGATGAACTGCCCAGATCTCATCTCCTAAGTTCCTGACCTGCTGTAGCTCAGGTTCCTGCTCTGGGGGCGGTACCAACGATCTGACACCATGACAGTTCCGCTGAGCACGTTATCTGTGCCGCGGCTCTAGTCCCTGAGCAGCTACCCCATTAATGCAAGAGCTCCAAACCAATTCGAGGGAAGCAGCTTTTCTCATTATGTGGCCCAGATCAGTGATGTACAAAATGACACTCCGGTGGCCCGGAAGAGTCACCACATCTTCCAGAGTACCTGTCCAAGTCCCCGGGGAAAAGATGACTCACATAATCAGATCTATTCTAGACCATTCACGTCAAAACTCTTCAGAGATTAAGCACTGAGTTTGCGTGGAATTCAAACGGATCTCATCGCATGGGGGTTGTGGTCATTGTACCTCTTCCAGGTGGGTGAGCAGGAATTAAAACCGCAGGTAAACGTGGAGCCCCTCATCCTGACTTCCTAGGCGGCGCCTCCCTAGTTCTTCCTGGATCGCTGCACATAATGGTGAAAAGAGCTAACACTTTAAATGCTCACACAGTGCCAGGGATGGGTTCACTTAAGCCTAACGACCGCCACCCTATTAGACAGGTACTACCGTTACCCTCCACTTCAGAGAGGAAAAATGAGGCACGCAGCCACGGTCACAGCGAGAGGGCTGCAGGCATTACTGAACTCGGGCAGTAGGGGCTGTAGAGCCTGAGCTCGCACTGGTGTCATCTCGACAGAAGCAGAGCCCTGAAATGGCTTCAAAACTTACTCTTTTTCCAGAACCTTCTCTCTTCCTCACCACCACCCAGTCCTCTCTCTACTGCTGTCAAACAGTTCCAGTCATATAATTCCAATTGAAAGACCTTTGAAGGGTCTCATTGTCAATTGGATAAACCTCACCCTCTTTGGAATGGACTAGGGAGCACCTCACCATCTGGCCCCATAATTCCTCCCCATCTGATCTGTTGCCATTCTTTACTGCGCACCCAGTGTTCCAGCCGCCAGGCCACCTGTCGCTTCCCGAGCACGTTGTGAGCTTTCCTGCCATCCCCCCACCTCAGAAATAGCCCCTCAGAGTTTGACTGGAGCAGTCCACCCACCCTCAACGAGAGCCCCAATGCCATTTCTTTTGAGCAGCCTTTTCTGATTTTTCAGTGGAAAACAGTCCCTTCTCTGTGCTTCCACAGCTTCCATTCCCACCTGTTACAGCATCTGTCACGTTATCTTACAATCACACATCTAAGCATTTATCCCCTGCCCCCATGGACTGTAAGCCTGTCAAAGACAGAGCCTGATTATTAATTCTCTTCACATCTCAGCCCTGTTTTTGTGCACGTTTTGGGAACTGATGGAAAAGTCAATCAAATATTTGAAGTCTCTAGTAATGTAGGCCATAATATACTTACCATCTTTTAATTCACTAAAATAATTATCCCTGACCCTTAGATAGTCTTGCTGTGTAGGGAAAATATCCTATGAAAGGAGAATTAAAGCTGTGGAAATAGTGATCTAGAGTTCTTCCCAAGAAGATAATCCAAAGAGATAAGGCACAGATCTGTGCAAGGAAGAATGCCAGGGTACCCGTGTGCCTTCCATCCCAGGACGGTGTGAGTACAGACGTAACAGAGACAGCTTAACGTCAGCACATTTCCTAACTCTACGCTCTCAGGCCACTTCAGTTAAGACTGTCCAGAGTTAGGCTGCTTTGTAAGGTGAGGTAGTTGGGCTAGATAAGATCTAGAAGGTTTCTTCTTGTATGACATTCTATGATAAATTTAAATTAACACCAAAGGTCCTAAATTATTGTCCGGCGAGGGGGCGGGGGGGAAGATGAGATTCTGTTCCCCATCTGGGTCGCTCCAAATGATGTAATTTTCCTGAGAAATGAAATAGGGATGAACATGCAAAAACCTGAGAGCGCTCCGTAACATTTGCAAGATGTTGGTGAGTTGCACCATGTTGGAATATTTCCATTCTAGTAATTAAATACACCAGGGGGCTCCACAAATCAGGACAAAGGAGCAGGCCATCTTTCAAAACAGCAACAACAGTTAACACATACGGTCCTGTATGGGTCCTAACAAAGTACTTCGTAAATGTTCGTTATCTCATTTAATCTTCCCAAAACTTGCAAAGTTAGGAAGGGTATTGTTATTATCCTGATTTTATGGATGAGGATGTTACATTTCTGAGGAAATAAGTGATCACTCAGTTGTGATCACAACAGGGATATGGACGTGGGTTTTCTCCCTCCAGGGCCTGTGTCCTTTCCATTAACCACACTGTCTTCTCCCAAAGAACCCTCAGGGCCGTTATTTTCTTGTATATGGACATGCTGACTATGAAATGCAATTGGTACCACAAATTAAAAAAAAAAAACATGGGAATATAATAATTATCATATAACAAAAAGCAAGGACAACAGATGTTCACAGAACTCAGCTCCTTTTTTGCTATGAATTTTGCTGGGAAGAGCCCCAAGGTTGGAGACTCTGATGGGACACAGAGACAGGTTTGAACTCCTGACGTGGGTGGTACATCCGTGTTTGTGTGAGTAGCCCGTGGCTGGGGGCGAGTAGGCTGCAGAGAGAACAGGATACAAGAGAGAGTGGGGCAGAATAATCACGAGGCTGGATAGTCTAGTCTTGCCTAATGGTGCGTCACCAACAAGAAGAAGAAGGGATGCAGTGGGTTTACTGTGGCCACGTCAGTGACGCAGTTCCTCGAGGACAGAAAGGTATCACCATCATAGGTGATGCCCACTCCCCTGCTCTATATTTTCTTCAGTGTATAGATGTATATACACAGCATATAAGATAATCATTAGTGTATCATCTGTCTCCTCCACTGAAAGGTAAGTCTGTGAGGATGTCAACTTTGTTCTGTCCTGCTTTCTCCCCAGAGGATGGAAGTGCCTGAATGTCTTCCTTCATGAAAAAAAATGAGTAAACCAGGAAGAACAGACAGAAGTGTACCTAAAACAGGACGCCTGCCATTTACAAGAGACACACGAAAACAGGATTCAGAAAGTTTGAGAGTAAAATGCCAGTCCTAAATCAGTAAAAAGCACTCATTTCAAACTCTCTTTGCCTTCACTATGTCCCCATGCCACGTCAGGGAAGTGAAAAGCCGTGTCCTCTCTCCTTGGTCCTGTCTCCAACAAGAATAACGTTTAATGCGTCTCCTTTTTGGAAAACTCTTTTTTTTTAATTTTTTAAATTCAACTCTCCTTTTTGACTCTGTTAAACCAAGTAGGAGAGACATAAATTGAGAACACAACGGCACGCCTCAGGTTCCCTCCCCCTTCACCGCATTTTCCTATCATTTAAACAGTCACATGTTTCTAAGAAATCCCTAGACTTTGAACATTAAGAGACTGTTTTACCTTTCCTGTTTGTTACTGGTGAGGGAGAGGCAGCTTATTTTTAATAATTCATCAAGAGATGAATGCAAGACATCTACAACGACTCAGGGTCAGTAAACAGCTGGCTCCCTTCCAAGGGAGCTTTATAACCATCACTGCGTCTCCATCACATGGTAACAGGTAGATGCATAGTGGAGCATCGTGACCCATCCCTGGGCACGGGATTACCCACGATCAAGCACCTTTGATACTCTGCTAGGAAATCAGGGGCAGGTTCTGAAATGAAAAATTCCTATTTTAAATCCTTCCTCTTCCTTGAAAATACATGGGAACCATTTCACCACCATTTTTAAAGAAAAACGTGTCATAAAGGGATACTGCTTTCCCACACATGATTTCAACTGCACCTATTGTTAAAAAAAAAAAAAGAAGACAATAATCTCTTGAAAGGACAGAGAACATTTATTACCCTCCAATATGATGCTGAAAATGAAATTCAACAGGGACAGCTTTCGTCCTTCTGACTGCACAGAGTTATAAAGAGAGTTTTCAGAAAGGAGAGGGAACAGTCAGACGTTTTCTCCTCGGAGCCCAAAAACGTGTGAGAAATTATGCTACAAATTGCAGCGCCTGCGGCTGGAAAATGACGGAAGTAACCTCTGACACCCAAGAAAACAGTTAATCAGCTTCATTTTAGGAAAGCAGGCACACATTGTACGCTCTATCACAGCCTTCTGAGATAAGAAACTCAACATTGGAGCCTTTGTGGTTTTTTTTGTTGGACCTTAGTCAGCAGGAAATGATGCCATTCTATATATAGACCAGGGGACTGAGCTTCCCTGAGTGGAGGATGTGTTTTGAGCTGCTTTTTTTCCAGCCATGGTAATGAATGTAAATTAGTTCACTCACATCCCTTTGTCTGTCCTTCCAGGGACCAATGACCCACACTTCTGAAACAGTGTCTGGGGTCAGGATGTGATGAATAAAACCGTAAGACACCCAGAATCTCACCAACAGCAACCTCCATTTCTGATGGAGGAACCAAACTGGTGGCTTTTCCACAGGCCTTTGTCCCTAGACCTCAGCCAATGTCCTAGGTCATGCTTGGCTGGATGTGATGCCAGGATTTTATTTTTGGTTCTTTTTGGGGGGGTTGTTTTGTAATAATTTTTTATTTTGTAATAAGTTTAGCTTTACAGAAGAGTTGCAAAGAAAGCACAGATAATTCCCATATACCTTTAAGCCAGCTTCCCCTCATGTCAACATCCTTCATGACCATGGTATATTTGTCAAAACCGAGAAGTTAACATTGATGCCACATTGCGAAACACTTCCTTTCGCTTTTTAACTTTTTTTTTGGCCGTGCCACGTGGCATGCAGGATCTTAGTTCCTCGACCGGGGATCAAGCCCAGGCCCCCTGCAGTGGAAGCAACAAGTCTTAACCACTGGACCGCCAGGGAATTCCCTAGCTTTTTAAATATCTGTGGTCTGCAAAATCTTTTTGGACAAGGGTTTCCAAGAAGATCGAAGCATCTATACTTATTCATTAAGCAAGGGCAGGGTTTCTACTCATGTACACATAGGAATTCAGGGGCAGATTCTCTCTTATAAAAATACATTTCCTTTTTTATCCTCTTAAGACTTTGAAAGATGTCAGTGGTTCATCTAGTCTCATTGTAACCTTCTTCTGACCAGGTGGCTCACCAGCCTTGCAGGGGAGGACCTGTCTTGCTCAGGGTGACATTACCTTGTTCTGAAATCTCATTCTGCCTCTTAAAGCAGCAGTTAAATTGCAAAACAACAGCTACAGGCAGCCACTTACAGATGATAAATACCTGCTGTAAAATCCAAGTACTGACCTAAAGTAAGACATTGATAACTCTGGCCTCAAAGGGTCAGGGACAAATGTCTCACCAGAATTGGAGGAGATGTTGAAGAGACGGTCATCAGTATAAGAAAGAGAATCTTTCCCTGGAAACACAGTTCATTTGAAAATACATGCCATTTGCTCTACGATGAACAAAATACCGAACTTCCTCAAATAAATGTCATTTCACAAGCAAACAACATTTAGCTATTCAGAGGTTCATTTTTCCTCCGGTACCAAGGCACAGCTACTCATCATCATGAACACTGATTTGCAGGTGGAAACACTGACATAAACCAATGCGGTAATTACGTCAGACTGTTAAAGCTAGAAGAAACCCCAGGGACCATCTAGTTCAGGACCGAGAATCCTTCTTTAGACTTTCCTGTGACCCTGAAGGCCACATAAAGTAACTGTCACCCCCAAATGTTTTTATACTAAGATTATAAATGAACTGTCATCTTTGAAAAGTCTAATTATGGAATAACAGAATTATTAAAGACTGAAGGGGTTTGCGGGGCTACTGATTTCAATTTCTTCTGTCCAATGCTGAAATTGTTCCTTTTTCAATAATCTTGACAGGTAGTAATTTAATCCCTAGCTAATGTAAGCAGTACTCAGTAAGTGTTGGCAAGAGTTCAAGATGGTTCTGGAAGCCTTTCTGGTTCTGGTTGACCATTGTTGGTCTGGACTATCTGTATTAACACCAATGTATAGCTAACTTCTCAGGAGAGGTAAAACCACTCTATTTCTATAAACATTCACATTAGAGATAACTTCAGTATTACTGACATGGAGTTACAGGGTTGGACAGGACATTAGCAGACAACCTCACCTGTAGGGTTTTTCTTTAGGAAGCCTACAAGTAAACCATTTGGGACAGCTGCTAGCCTGATCTTTTCAAAAGATCTCTTGTATTCTCTCCAATGGTTCCCAGGCTCTTCCTTACATCAGATCACAATCTTCTGTCATTTCTCTCATTCTCTATAATTGTCCCTCTAAAAAGCTGGAGAGTAACTGTCAACTTCCTGCCTTTTCTTCCTAAAAATCTCATCACCCGTTTGGAGACAGCGTATCATTCCTTCTTCTAATCTGCCTAGAGTATTCTCTCATCCCTTTTCTCCGTCTTCTCCTGGTTCTTTCTATCTTTGAGATTTCAGTTTAAATGCAGCTCTCCAGAGAAGCCCACCTACCAGCTGACCCCCTGCTGTGCTCTCCCCTCCCCCCAGCTCCGTCGCTGGCACTGACTCGCCCAGGTCACACTCCCAGCAGACTCCAGGCCACGCCGAGGGCAGCCGCCCTCTATACTTTGTTCACTGCTGTATCCCCAGTGCCGAGCACAGAGCCCCATTCAGAAAAGGTGCTCGATAAAAAATTGCTGATGGATCTTCTGGTTGCTAAGGAAACACCGATACTTTCCTTTTTCTTCGCTGGGCCTGTTTTTCACTCAAGGTGTACAAATCCTTAGCCTCAGCGACTGCATGAAATTTTCTCCTGGGATTAAATTTTCTCCTGGCAAATGTCACAGCTTTTCTAATCTAACTGTTCAGGGATTCTGGGATAGGAAAAGGTAGAAGCATGAGTTTATCAGAACTGTAATTTATTTGTCCACTTTTTTTTTTTTTTTTTTTCTGTGGTATGCGGGCCTCTCACTGTTGTGGCCTCTCCCGCTGTGGAGCACAGGCTCCGGACGTGCAGGCTCAGCGGCCATGGCTCATGGGCCCAGCTGCTCCGCGGCATGTGGGATCTTCTCTGACCGGGGCACGAACCCGTGTCCCCTGCATCGGCAGGCAGACTCTCAACCACTGCGCCACCAGGGAAGCCCTATTTGTCCACTTTTAAGGCTCATATGTAGGAAGTAAATTTCTCTCTCTAGGATTAAATGTATGATACTTAAACCAAAACCCAGTGAGTGAAAATAAAACACATTAAAAATATCAATTGGCTGTTGATATACCTAAATGATAATAGTGACACAAACTCAATATTTGGCTTTTTTAGTTTAAACCCGGAGATTTCAATTATTCTTTCCATGTGGCCTTACCTGCTTTACTATCTAATACACACCCTCCTAATAGGCACAACTCTGCCTAGGGTGTCCCACTCATTCTCCTGCCCCTTCACCCCGCTGTTCCCATCTTCCAGACCTTGCTGTAAAAACCTGAAAGTTAATTTTAGTTTCAGGCCAAGGATGCTGAACGGTCAATGATAAATCTCTACAACTCAACAATTTGCTGGAGGAGCTACAGACGATCGTTTTCCCCAACTTTATCACATATGCTGGCTATGCTCCAAGAGGATTAAATGAAGGGACAGTGAACTTCAATGGGAAGAATTCGTAATCAAAGTTACAGCATCTTCAACTCTAGTTTGACATTACAACAAGCAAAGACCTAGGGTTAAGTTTAAAGGATGAACTTTTTTCTTTGCTTCTAATATCTGCAAAAGCAAAACAAAACGGGCACAACTGAGCAACGGGCTGAGGAGTGTACCCACTGCTAGAGCCTATTTGCATCATTAAGGGAGTTTCCAATAAAACATCAGAGAGGAAGGGGTGGGGGAATGAGTGAAACAGGTGAGGGAAATTAAGGGGTACAAACTTCCAGTAACGAAATAAATGGGTCATGGAGATGAAATGTACAGCGTGGGGAATATAGTCGATAATCATATTATATCTTTATACGGTCAAAAGGTACAAACTTCCAGTTATAAGATAAACAAGTACTAGGGATGTCATGTACCACATGATTAATATAATGAACACTGCTGTCTGTTCTGCATAAAAGTTTCTTAAGAGAGTAAATCCTAAGAGTCCTCATCATAAGGAAAATAATCTTTTCTCTCCTTCTTTTATTTTGTACCCATATGAGATGATGGATGTTCCCTATACTTTTCCTGCGGTCATCGTTTCTTGATGGATGTAAGTCAAATCATCAGGCTGTGCACCTTAAACCTATACAGTGCTGTATGTCAATGATATCTCAATAGAACTGGACCAAAAAAAGCATTAATTATGCTCACAGATTAAAATACCTTTCTATTTCAAAGATCATAAGAACTTTTTTTTTGCGGTACGCGGGCCTCTCACTGTTGTGGCCTCTCCCGTTGCGGAGCACAGGCTCCGGACGCGCAGGCTCAGCAGCCATGGCTCACGGGCCCAGCCGCTCCGCGGCATGTGGGATCTTCCCGGACCGGGGCACGAACCCGTGTCCCCTGCATCGGCAGGCGGACTCTCAACCACTGCGCCACCAGGGAAGCCCCATAAGAACTTTTGATAAAATACATTTAAGAAATGTTTACTGAATATTTCCTATATCATGGGTCCTGTGATGAACTGGGGGGGCGGGAGTCGAGTGGGAAGGCAAGGATGGCTCCTGCCCACATCTAACAGAGATTACACCAAGAGACGCACAACAGGACGCAGTGGGTGCAAGAGGAGGATGTGCAGGCAGAGCTTCCTCTGGGAATCTGAGAAGCGATCACAAGAGGATGTGGTATTTTAATAAAGTCTTGAAAAATAAGCAGAACTTTTCTTTGCAAATTGGGGTGAATTCCAGACAGAGGGAATCATTCAAAAATTTTAGGATCATGAGCAAAATTAATACAAAAGGTTAAAGACACGGTTGCCGCACGATCAACACCACTTAATATTTACATAATGTGTGTCTTGTGAGAACTCAAAGCTCAAAAGTGAAAAAGAACAGCAGAAGCAACCTAAATATCCATCAGGACAAAGTGGGTTAATAAGGAAATACCATAGCAGCTACTAGGGGCTCTACATTCATTCATTCATTTGTTCATTCATTCATTCAAAGTGGTTCTCACCCTTGCAGACTGCACGTTCTACTAGGTAAGGAAGAGCAACAAGGAAAGTAAAAGGCAAACGTAGAATGTTAGATGGTGAAAAATGTACGAAAGAACAAAGGGGGACTGGGGAATAGGCTGTGTTGGGAGGAGAGTTGTGATTTGAAATAGAGCAATCAGGGAGGGCTTCACTGAGGAGGTGACTAGAGACTCAAAGAAGGTGAGGGAGGGAGACTTTAGGATACAGGAGGGAAGAGCAGTCTCAACTGAGGGAACAGCCAACGCAAAGGCCCTTTGTCAGGAGGATGCCTAGCATGTCCAGGCCTTGTGGTAGGAGAGAGTAGCAACGTGGAGGACAGCAGATGTAGTCATAGGGCTGACAGGGGCCCAGGCCGTGGTGGGCTTCTGGGCTGAGGCGAGGACTTTGCTTTTTACTCTCTGTGAGCCGGAAAGCCAAGGAGCGCTTGTGCACGTTGTTATGGACTGAACTCCACTCCCACCCAATTCGTGCTTAAATGCTAATCCCCAGCACCTCAACATGTGACTTATTCAGAGGTGACTATGTTAAAGGAGTAATTCGGTTAAAATGAGGTCAGCAGGGTGGGTTCTAACCAAATGACTAGTGTTTTTATCAGAGCAGGAGATGAGGACACAGACCCGCAGAGGAGAGACCGTGTGAGGACACAGGGAGAAGACGGCCGTCTGCAAGCCCAGGACAGCGGCCTCAGGAGAAACCAGCCCTGACAGCACCTTGGCTGTGCACTTCCAGCCCCCAGAACTGTGAGACAGTAAATTCCTGCTGTTTAAGCCCCACAGTCTGCGGTACTTTGCTATGGCGACCCTAGCGAATGAATAGAGTCATGATCAGATTTTCGTTAAACCTCATCTCTTTGACTGTCATGTTAAGGACAGACCGAGGGGGCAGGAGTGGAAGCAGCAGACCAGGTAGCAGGGACCCAGCAAACCAGGTGAGGGACCACGGGGGCTGAGACCGCGGGGCGGCAGGAGCACGTAGGAGGTTGCCCAGCCTAGACAGATTCTCAGACCTCTTAGGACCTGCTGACCCCTCAGCCACAGGGTATGAGAGAAAGAAAGGTGTCAAGGGTGACCCCGAGATTTCTGGCAGGAGCCGCTGCAAGCGTGAAGTCTCCTGTCATTGAGAAGGGAAGGACTTGTCTGAAGTGCATTCCCTTAAGACTCTTCCTGGAATTCTTTCAGGGTCCACACGTGTACACATCCCGCCTTCATTTTACTAAGACGGAAACCAGAGCACACAGAACTGATCAACTGAACTAAGACGGGAAAGAAAGTTAGTGTCTGATCAGGACTTTCAGTCTGAATTCCAGGATGGACGCCACCTAGATCACAGAGCTGACTGCAGATATTAAAAGTAAACATCGAATAATATATTTCTTTTCAAGTTGGAATCATTTAATTGACTAATGCCTTTGAACGGGACACATTCAGAGCTTTTTCATGTGCTCGCTCAGGCTTCAGGGCAGAGGGAATGGATTGTACAGACATATCGAAGACGTAAAAATGTATAGAAATATATGTGTATTTCTCTAATAGTTTAATGGAAACTAAAAATCAGAGGCCTTTGTTCTCTCCATCTGTAGCAAGTCAAGCTCATTTACCCCAGAGGACGAAGAAGGGTTGCCTCTTACACATCCTCCTTTCTTCTTTGGACCCTGTCTCCACCCGGTAGAGCAGCAAGCTCAGAAGATTCTGAGTATAAGGAGGTCGCAGAACGCTTGGCAGGGAGGGGAGGGAAAGGGACACAGAAGGCTGGCTCCCTCCCACCTCCAGCAGTGCCTGGATTCCTAGAGGCTTTGACCTGCTCCTGGCTCCCAAGGGCCACATTAGGAGCTCTGAGCAGAGCCGTGCTTACTGACTGTCCTCTTTCCCCGACTTACTGGGCACGTACATTACATATCGCAGCATCATCTCTCCATCACCAAACGGGCAAGGGAAGAGAACACTGGTTTGCAGCAGCAGGGGGCAGGGCTCTCATACCACACCCCCATGCCTCCCAGCTCTTCTTCTGGGATGGGCTCAATCTCTCTCCTTGGTGGAGAAGCAGCAGCTAAGAGTGAGGGTCCTCGCCAGGCTCAAGCCCGAGTCCCTGTTGAAGAATGAGGACCAGGGCAGAAGGGGTGGCCCTGCGAGGCAACCACGCTGCTGTGGAAGGAGGCCCTAGGGCCACCCCTGTGGAGTCACCTCCAAAGAAGATGTGACTCATCAGTGAAGAGAAAATAAATGAAGATGATTGAATTCCAGGAAACCGACACGAAATTTCCAACAAGATTGGATCCAATCTGTTTGCAATATGCCTTTTAGGGGAACTGAAGGTCAATTCTGTGTGTTGAAGAATTCTGCTTAACATTCACTATCATTTACTGGACACTTACTGCATGCCATGTAATAAGACGACTGATGTAGACTGTCACCTGTTCCTCACAAACAACCCCGACGAGGTTGGTGGTGTTATTACTATCCCTGTTTTAAAGATGAGGAATCAAAGGCAAAAAAGAAGCGGTATCTCTGAGACTGAAACCCTGGCAATTAGAGCCATGATGCAGGGGCTGCCTCCAGATTGGCCATGCTGCCTCGTGACTTTGATAAACACGGAAGCTGATCTCTAGTTCCCTCCTTCCCCCCAAATCTGGCGGGCCAGCGCTGTAACTAACTAATGTGATCCTTCTATGTCATTAAGTAGGGTCAGGTTAGGTTAACAATTAAGAACGTCTTCATACAAGTCAAAACAGATTTAGAGTAATCTTGGGAGAGCAGGAACAAAATGGTAAAGGATCTAGAAACCGTCTCAACAGACGATTCCATGAATTTGGGATTATCAGCCTGAAAGAGAGAAGCCACTAGATAAAGGGAACAGTAATTATTTTTAAAGATTTGAAAGCCTCTCACAGGAAAGGAAGATTAGAAATAAGACTGGGACAAGGGATTATAGTAAGTAACACTTTTCACTTAACATAAGAAAGAACTTCGTAGTAATCAGACCTTCTGGACAGTGGGGCAGGCTATCTTGGTACCTAGGGAGGGTCCCATTCCCACAGAGACCAGAGGACAAATCGTCAGAAAGGCTACAACAGGCAGCAGGCTGGCTGCCTTGGTCTTAAAGGTCCCTTTCAATTACAAGATGACTATTTATTCAAATTTATAGTCCAAAGTCAGGCATTCATGCTGTTAAATTCATCATTCGATTTCTGCATTACCCACCATGTTTCACCAGGATCAGACCATGGGTCTGGACTAACACCCCGTAGGGCACGAACGTTCTATGAGATCTCAGGTTCTTTGCGGGCAGAATGCCTATGCATTCAGTAATGTTCCTTCCTTCTTGCAGTGCTTTTTGGGGTCACTGGAAATTGTCAGGAGAAAAAGGAAATCATCCTTTCTGGATGAAACTTGGCCAGAACAAGAGTGAAATCATGTTGACAGGTAGGAGGGAGAATTTCCAGGTCGTAAAAAGAAAGGTGACATCACTGGAGACAGCGGCAGTTCCTGCACTAAACTGAAAGGTGGCCCATGACCTGTTCTGCTCCCAGATCCTTCCAGGACTCCTGGAAGACGACGTGGGTCCTCAGAAACATTCTCAGTCTTTGTCTGGCAAGAAGACCTCGCTTTCTCTGTAGGGCTATCTTTTTTTTTTTTTTTTCCTGGTATACGGGCCTCTCCCGTTGCGGAGCACAGGCTCCGGACGCGCAGGCTCAGCGGCCATGGCTCACGGGCCCAGCCGCTCCGCGGCATGTGGGATCTTCCCGGACCGGGGCACGAACCTGTGTCCCCTGCATCGGCAGGCGGACTCTCAACCACTGCGCCACCAGGGAAGCCCTCTGTAGGGCTATCCTGATGATGTAGGCATTAATTCCCTGTGTCCTGGCTGGTTCACCAGAACAACACTATGCCTTGGCCTATGGTTGGTGAGGAGGGAGACAGGAGGTAAGGAGGGTCTGGGGGTGACACAAAGCACAGGAGGTTGCCTTGGCTCAGCTGCCGAGACCATGCTGCCCTTCTTCCAACCTCCTCCACCTGCAATATCCCGATATCGCCTTCCTTTCCTTGCCCATTTGCTGTCTTTGATTCATTTCAATAAAGAACCTGACCCAGTGTAGGTCCAACAGACCTATGCATTGGTTTACACTCGACTGAAATATTCTATAAATACACACGGAAATTACTGAACTGAGGAATATCACATAACTTATTGGTTAGTACTTTCAATGGAAGCTTTAAATGGCATGTTTTAGGTGCAAATGTATTTAGCAATATCCTAGTAATATGCTCTCATGAGTATCTTTTTCAGATGCTTATTATCTCCGGAAGAGATACAAAAATATACTGGGGGTTACAGGAGACGTGAGGGCAGTAAATGACATTCACTGCTAGCTGTCTTTTGGAAAGCGGTTGTGCTATAGTCAAAGGAGTTCTGGATTTGCAGGAGGACGATCCAGGCTTGAAGGCTCGGCCGCTTGACTTACTACCTAGGACAGTGCTTGGCAAAATGTCTATGGGGGTAAGGTCAGCACTATCAAACTCTTACAGGAAAACATAGGCAGAACACTCTATGACATAAATCACAGCGAGATCCTTTTTGACCCAACTCCTAGAGAAATGGAAATAAAAACAAAAAGAAACAAATGGGACCTAATGAAACTTAACAGCTTTTGCACAGCAAAGGAAACCATAAACAAGACCAAAAGACAACCCTCAGAATGGGAGAAAATATTTGCAAATGAAGCAACTGACAAAGGATTAATCTCCAAAATTTACAAGCAGCTCATGCAGCCCAATAACAAAAAAACAAACAACCCAATCCAAAAAATGGGCTGAAGACCTAAATAGACATTTCTCGGAAGAAGATATACAGATTCCCAACAAACACATGAAAGAATGCTCAACATCATTAATCATTAGAGAAATGCAAATCAAAACTACAATGAGATATCATCTCACACCAGTCAGAATGGCCATCATCAAAAGGTCTACAAACAATAAATGCTGGAGAGGGTGTGGAGACAAGGGAACACTCTTGCACCGTTGGTGGGAATGTAAATTGATACAGTCACTATGGAGAACAGTATGGAGGTTCCTTAAAAAACTAAAAATAGAACTACCATATGACCCAGCAATCCCACTACTGGGCATATACCCTGAGAAAGCCATAATTCAAAAAGAGTCATGTACCAAAATGTTCACTGCAGCTCTATTTACAATAGCCAGGACATGGAAGCAACCTAAGTGTCCATCATCAGATGAATGGATAAAGAAGATGTGGCACATATATACAATGGAATATTACTCAGCCACAAAAAGAAATGAAATTGAGATATTTGTAGTGAGGTGGATGGACCCAGAGTCTGTCATACAGAGTGAAGTAGGTCAGAAAGAGAAAAACAAATACCGTATGCTAACACATATATATGGAATCTAAGGAAAAAAAAAAAGGTCATGAAGAACCTAGGGGTAAGATGGGAATAGACACAGACTTACTAGAAAATGGACTTGATGATATGGGGAGGGGGAAGGGTAAGCTGTGACAAAGAGAGTGGCATGGGCATATATACACTACCAAACGTAAAATAGATAGCTAGTGGGAAGCAGCCGCATAGCACAGGGAGATCAGCTCCGTGGTTTGTGACCACTTAGAGGGGTGGGATAGGGAGGGTGGGAGGGAGGGAGATGCAAGAGGGAGGAGATACGGGAACATATGTATATGTATAACTGACTCATTTTGTTATATAGCAGAAACTAACACACCACTGTAAAGCAATTCTACTCCAATAAAGATGTTAAAAAAAAAATGTCTATGGGGAGGGACCAGTTTTGTTGGTCGGTTGGTTGATTTACATACTTTAATTTTTAATCCATCACAAACTGATGCTTTCAAAAATATAATAAAAATGCACAACAAATAAAACCCCTTTTTATCGTAAGACAAAAAATTATCCTGTCAAATTGCTATGAAGGTATCTAAAAGCTTGTTCTCAATTTCTGTACAATTTCTGCAGATGGGCACCAAGTTTGAGTGGCTGGCATTGGGGAACTCAGCCTTCCTTAGTTTCTTGGCTGACTCAAGTCTCCCTAGGTGGTGTGAGGATTAAGATAATAACAAAGGTATGTATTCATAATAGACTACGAACTGCCATCCAGATTGTAAATTACGATTGTCCTCATTAACAGTAACAGTAGTTGGAAATGATGGCAGCGGCCAAATACATTTTGTTTTTCAGTGAAGGGAGATATTAACGTGAACCTATCAAGTCAGAATTCTTAGTGATAACTTCTCTTGGAGTCATTAATTTTCCAAACATAGAATACTTGGCTGACACAGACGGAGGGAAAAGCCACTGAGAGTCAGGAAACTACAACAGAAAGCTCTCGGCTGTGTCCATCTCGCCCCTGGCTCTCTGCCCGGTGACCGGCTGCATGCTTTCCAGGCTGCAGTTTTCCTATCTGGTCTGCAGGACCCAGTTAACTAGACTGGGTTGGAATCACATTGGGAAATCTCAGCCACCTCCTGGGCACAAGCGAGGTGGTATTTGAACGCGTGCGCACGCGCGCACACACACACGCACATACACACACACACACACACACACGCAAGCGATCCAGAACCAGCACGAGAGATCTCCCTGGGTGGTGGGGAGTCACGGTCTCCGCTGCAGGCCTGCCCTTGGAATACCCTTGGCAGTTCTCCTTGCAATGCTACTGGAGGGAGATTCTGATGAAAGAGGGGACTTCACCAGTTGTTGGTAAATATCTGAGGCTCAAACTCGTATAATCAGACTACGTCTGCCGCTTCCTCCATCGGCAAGAACGAGGGCGTACCTCTCCACCTTTCCCTCTGTTATTCCACCACCGCCCCGCCAGCTCTCATCTCTTCTTATTCTACATTCACATTGTTTTTTACATCATAAAAGTAATATACACAAAGTAAAAAATTAAGCAGTACAGAAAGATACAAAATACAAAAACAAAAGGTTTTCTCCCCATCTCCCTGCCCTAGGGGTTACCTCATTAATGATGACGTGCACCTGCTTCCAAACCACGTTAAGGTCCCCAGAAGCACGATAGGTACGATCTGTCTATCCACCCGCCCACTCACGCATACTCAGATGTATACATACGCACTACTTTTTCTTTTTGATAAACGTGACTGTTCTATAGTTTGGCAACTGGCAACGGTTTTTTCTTCCATACTGTCCTTGACATTCAGATTCCGGTCTGATTTTACCTTCACCCCCCCTCCCGAATCCCACCCCAAGTGGGTGTGAGCCCTTGCTGGCGCTGGTCTGCTCACTCCTTGGTCATGGTCGGAGAGCCAAGCCCTCCTCTCCTGCCCTCACCCCTTCCCTCCGTTACCTTTCCAGCCTCTGCATGGTCATGGCCAGCGTTTTGTTCAGCTCATCTATCATCCTGCAGCCCGAGGGGTGCATGGGGAGGGAGCCGGTGGCGGCAGGGAGGTGCTGGCTGAGGCTGCCGTACTGCAGCTGGTGCTGGATCTGGGAGGGCAGGACGGTGTGGTGGTGCTGGGCCCCGCCCTGCTGGCCGCTCTTCTGGGCCGCGTAGGACGCCAGCGAGAGGTCTGGCCCCCCCATGGGCATACAGATCATGACTTTCTTTGGAGGTAGCGGAGGCGACAGCTTCACTGGCAGACAAGGCAATTTCACAGGGGCGCCAGGATCTGCGGCAGAAGGAGGGCAAGAGGCAGATGTGAGTTTGGGGGCATCAGAAAAAACGTAGCACAGCACAGGTGCCCACGCAGGGACCGTGGTCCTGGAGGCGGGCCCCTGAGATGAAACGCTTCAACCGAAGAACCGGCAGGTGAGCGCTGCTCCACAAGCACCCAGCAGCTCTCACTTCCTGCTCGAAGCACGCTGCCCCCCAGGGCCCTCAGGGACCCAGGTGTCGGTGGCGTGTGTCACACAGCTGCCAGGCTGGAGCTCACCAGCAGAAAGGGGGAATGCACTCTTCTGCTCATGGAAACCCAAGCACCTTCAAAGAGACCTTTGCTAGGACATGTGCGACGCCGACAACTGCGCCACCGTAACGTGGACACACCCTCTCGGCTGGCGCTTTCTAACAGGCACAGGATTAGCAGCCAGCCCTGGGTTCAAGTCCACGAAGAGTGTCTTCCTCCAGCGGTGACTTTTATGCCACCAACCTTAATTCCCTCATGTGGGGATGCTCGTCCCACCGGAGAGGAGGCTTTCTAGGATTTGTGGTCACAGAGAGGGCTCAGGTGCCCCGTGCCGGGCCTCAGTGTGAGCACGGTGGCTGGGCTGACCACTCCCGTGGCATCCACGGTGGGCTCTTCCCACTGTCGGGAGGCTCCGACAGGCACTCTGGGGGCCTGATGGTACCTGCACCCACCCCACCCCTTGGTTCTGTGACGGTGGCACTGAAACTTCCCAGAGATGCTCCAACTTAAGGGGGGCTCCAGGTCAGACAGACCAGCCCTCAGGGTGTCTTTGGGCTGACCTTGTAGTCCCCTGTCTGGACTTCACATTCCTAAAAATCACCTAGCCCTGGGGACTGCGGGTCCATGGCTGAGTCCTGTGGGCTGCAGGCCACCTGGGAGAAGCCAGGCCAGAGGGCAGTGGCAGGCGGGGCGTGTGTGTGACCTCACACCCGCTGTCCATGCCGGGAGCACTGCAGGCTCCTGCCTCTTGGTCTCTGAGGCCTTCGATTTTTTTCCAACTATCTGCCTGAGTGTGGCCTTCTCCAGTTTGACAGCCTCAGTCCTGCCAGAATGACATTCTTTTGGCACAAATCTGATCCTGTTGCCCTCCAGTTTGAAACCTACCAATGGCCTGGAAATAAAGCCCAACTTCCTGACACATCATCAAGGCCTCTTTGTGTCCCCACCTTATCTCTATAGAGTCTGTGCTAGTTCCCCCGGCTAGAAATAACCTTGCCTGTTGCACCTGAAAAGCTCCTTTTCTCCTGGGACACGGCCTGCTTTCCTCCTGTGGGTTTGACTTCCTTGCTGACCCACGCTCAGTCTCCCTCCTCAGCTAAGTCCCTGGCTGGCCTTTGTCCCACACATGCTCAGAAGGGCTGCTGTGTCTCCACTGGTGGCCTCGAGGCTCTTCACCTCCACAGATTTCCTCTCCTGTTTCACAGAGAAGCCCAAGGAGGGCGCTTCAGGCCCCTCCTTCTCTTTGGATCGGCCTTCTTTTCTCCCCATCACCCCAGGTAACCACCCTCACTCCTGAACTGCTGGGTTCCCCAAACCACCTGATGTTTCAAACCCCAGAGCCTTGGTTACCTGCCCTCAGTTCTCTGGTTTGTCTTCTGGGTCAATCCCTACTCTCCCTTCAAGATTCAGCTCAAACGTTACCTCCACTGAGAACCTTCCTGATGGGTTACATCACTCCCCCTATTCTGCAGCCATTGGACCCACTGTGGGCAGGTGGTAGGTCAGTGCCAACAACCATGGTGACGATGACGATGACAGTGACAGATACTGCCAACCCTCCCACCATGAGCCAGACAGTGTTCTAAGTGCTTTTCTTATCTCACCAGCTTAATCCCCTCAACAAGCCAGTGACGTACACACTATGATCTTCTCACTTTTTACAGATGATAGCCCTGGACTCTGCAGACACTGTACCGTTCTTCCTGTTTACGCAGCTATCTCCTCCCACACAGAGCAAGGACCGTGAATAATTTGTCATTATAGCCTCAGCATCTCGTACAGTGCCCAGCTCACCTAGCAGGAGGCTCAACACGTTTACAGAATGAGCCGAAGCTGTGATGCTCTGCTATGGGATAAATTTACATGTTGTTCAGAAATAGAAACTTGGACAGCTCATCCTGTTCCTGTGAGCCTCCAAGCACAGGACACAAGGTCACCATGTTCAGGACCAAAGCAGGCAGTGCTAATTCCAAAGTGGCTGAGATGCAGAAACTCAGCACCCCTGTCTGGGTCCTGTTACTGAAGGGTACACTGAAGGCTTCCTATGGAAGCCATAGCGTAGACCCAGCAAGTACAATGTGTCCTAAAGTGTTAGGGTTTTCATCCAGGGACCCTTAACCCACGACTCCTTCATTTGTGGGTCTGGTTGTCTAAGGCAGTAGGGACTCATTTGCTTGGGCAGAAGGGCAGCATGGAATTGTCTGCCTAAGAAGGGTCAGTGATACACGATGGATTCCACCCATCTTGCTAAGCTACAACTTTCTGCACACACAGTATTTCTTGCCACTACTTCCACAGCAAAACTTACTTGGCTTCATCACCAGAAAAATGGACCAAGTGGATGCCAGGAATTCTAACAAAACAGGCAAGGAAGACATGACCAACAGGATCAATTTAGTGGAGGTGGTTCCTTTCATTGATCTAAGAAACACATGCCAGGGCCCATGGAGAACCCCTCTTTCTCCTTTCCTACCTGCATCTCTCTTCCGGTTGTTTCACTGCACATGGTCACCAATTAAATAAGGGTAGAGAAGGAAAGTGAATCATGTCAAATAATTTTTGGCTCAGTGGATGTGGTACAAACAGAGGAAATGAAGAAAAAGGTTAAAGTCAAGTGAAACTGTCTACTTTCAGTGAATTAGCTCTGCAGCCCCCATCTTTCTATAACATGTGGATAACTGAGGAGAGCCTGGGAAGCTCAGATTGGCAGTACCTTGGCAAGACCTATTTTTATATTCTTATGACATCTTTTTTTTTTTTTTGCGGTACGCGGGCCTCTCACTGTTGCGGCCTCTCCCGTTGCGGAGCACAGGCTCCGGACACGCAGGCTCAGCGGCCATGGCTCACGGGCCCAGCCGCTCCGCGGCATGTGGGATCTTCCCGGACCGGGGCATGAAGTTTACAAAGCATGTCCACATTATCTTGTCTGACCCTCACAATGACCTGTGGGAGAAGCCTGGAACATATCATGTTATTATTATTTCAGAATGAATTAAGACTACATTTGTTGAACTCCTGTTACATACACGGGAAAACTGAAGCTCAGGGAGGATAAATGTCTTAGGCAGAGCTACAGGGCTTCTTGGTCTTAGAGCTGAGATTAAACTCCAACTCTTCGGGCTTCCCTGGTGGTGCAGTGGTTGAGAGCCCACCTGCCGATGCAGGAGACACAGGTTCGTGCCCCGGTCCGGGAAGATCCCACATGCCGTGGAGCGGCTGGGCCCGCGAGCCACGGCCACTGAGCCTGCGCGTCCAGAGCCTGTGCTCCGCAACAGGAGAGGCTACAGGGGTGAGAGGCCCGCGTACCGCAAAAAAAAAAAAAAAAAAAAAAAAAAAAGCCTTCTTTACCTTGATAGCACCTCCCTGAATACAATACTTTGCCTCTCTATGATGCACGACATTTGCGGATTATGGGAGGACACACACTACCTCTTGCATTTATAACGATAGTGGCTGCTCCTGCTGGGGCACACACAGAGCTCTCTGCTTGCTGACTTAGAAATGGATGAATCTTTGCCTACAGTCTGTCACACAGAGTGAAGTAAGTCAGAAAGAGAGAGACAAATACCGTATGCTAACACATATATATGGAATTTAAGGAAAAAAAAATGTCATGAAAAACCTAGGGGTGAAACAGGAATAAAGACACAGACTTACTAGAGAATGGACTTGAGGCTATGGGGAGGGGGAAGGGTAAACGGTGACAAAGCGATAAAGAGGCATGGACATATATACACTACCAAACGTAAGGTAGATAGCTAGTGGGAAGCAGCCGCATAGCACAGGGAGATCAGCTCGGTGCTTTGTGACTGCCTGGAGGGGTGGGATAGGGAGGGTGGGAGGGAGGGAGACGTAAGCGGGAAGAGATATGGGAATATATGTATATATATAACTGATTCACTTTGTTGTGAAGCTGAAACTAACACACCATTGTAAAGCAATTATACTCCAATAAAGATGTTAAAAAAAAAAAAAGAAAAAAAAAAGAAATGGATGAGTCTTTGGCAGCCAGACTGATCGAGAATGCAGTATATTCATAAAACTGTCTCTGCTGATAGAGTGGAAAGAGCAAAAACAACCAGTTCCAGAGAACAAGAAAAATAAACCCAAACTACGTCACAGAGCCAGAAAAGCCAAGGCGGCTATATTTCCAAGACTGACACACCTCTGGCTTAGGACTTCACACAAGAAAGTGAAAACCCCCGATTACTTTTGTAGTTGAGACTGGTGCCAGAGGACTGTAGTCTATACACTGAATGAGTCTGGGCTAAATGAATACGCCCCTAGCCTCTCTCCTCACTTTTTAAATTAACAACAGCTGGAGAAGCTGGAGACGCATTTATCACTTTATAATAGACGATTCAGATACACTTGCCAATGATAGTAGCACTTAACGTCTTAATGAACAAAAGTGTTGTAAGAATTTCTCAGTCATTTGCCACCTGGTTCTAGTGGGTTAGAATCTCTGATCTCCTTTCATAGATACAGGCATCCATCCAAGGACATGAAGAGTCTGTAAGAAGTGTACTTAGAACTTAAATAAGAGTCCAGTACCACGAAACCACAGAATCAGATTCCCCTGGCTATAAGAAAGGTACTTATAGGAGCCCCACCAATCACTTTGGGCCATCCTGGGGATTTTAAGGTAGTCTGGCCTTTTTTATTTTTTGGCCAGATGCCTGGAAAGGCAAAAATATGTTGACTGACCCCTCGTGGTGAAAGTGCTAGAAGAGTATCAAGTGATTTGTGTTCAATGCCCTCAGCCTGGCTTGCTCTCCTAAGCCAGCCCAGCACACGGAAACCTCAGCAAACACCTGACGTTGTAGGGATTGTGTCCTGAGACCTTCCAGAATCTTAAAATGAGGGCCGTGATCATATTCGCATCACCAGCACCTGACTGTTTCAGAGCCGCTTTCCACAAAGACACATTTTTGTTTTTGAATGGACCCTTCCCAAGGCCACCTGGGGAGATGACAGCAAGTAGGGAAGTGAGTGCCTCCCTGAGATGGTGACACGGGGCAGTGGAGGCGTGGCTCACCAGCTAACTGGGTCACTTGGGCATGTCAGCTCTGCCACAACCACATTCGATTTTGTAAAAGTCAAACTACACCTTATTCATTGTCGGGAAACTGCTCTCAAAGAGTCAAAACTGCAGATGTCTCTGTAATCACAAGAACAAACACCTATTCATAAGATCAGTATTTTGTTAGAAATTGTAAGTCATTGATAAAAACACATTCTATCGTTTATTTTTGCAGCAATGCAGACTAGTGTCAGTGCTCCCAGGGAGACCAGGCAAGGAGATGGCCAGGCAATTGACAACTGGGTGGCTGAACCCGAGCCTTCCACGAGACAGGTGTAAAGGCAGGCAAGAAGGTCCACAGTGGGCAACGGAGAGGAGCCTGGATTGGACGGTGCCCACCAGGGAGGACTGCTATCTTGAGCATCCAGCAAAAGCTGAGAGCGAGTCAAATCAAAGTCACAAAGTCATGGAGGCAAACATACACATGCTCGCCTGGTCTCAGAACATGGGAACCAGGGGATCTATCTGTGAAGTTTTAAGCAGTAAATTTAGATCACATACAATGAAATACTACTTAGAGCATATCCCGATTAAGAGTTAGTACATTCATGGTGAAGGTATCAAGAAGTTCAAGCTAGATCCATAAATCTTTTTTTTTTAAGTCTTAATGTATTTTTTATTTATTTTTGGCTGTATTGAGTCTTCATTGTGGTGAGCAGGGGCTACTCTTCCTTGCGATGCGTGGGCTTCTCATTGCGGTGGCTTCTCTTGTTGCGAAGCACGGGCTCTAGGCACACGAGTTTCAGTAGTTGCAGCACTCGGGCTCAGTAGTTGCAGCATGTGGGGCCTAGAGAGGATTCTTTTTCTTTTTTAAAATGTTTTATGTTATTTTATTTTATTTTTTTGGCTGCGTCGGGTCTTCGTTGCAGTGCGCGGGCTTCTCTCTAGTTGTGGTGTGCGGGTTTTTCTCTTCTCTAGTTGTGGTGCGTGGGCTCCAGAGCATGTGGGCTCTCTAGTTGTGGCACACAGATTTCTCTCTAGTTGTGGCATGCAGGCTTTTCTCTTCTCTAGTTGTGGCACGTGGGCTCCAGAGCACCTGGGCTCTGTAGTTTGTGGCACACGGGCTCTAGTTGAGGCACACAAGCTCAGTAGTTGTGGTGCGTGGGCTTAGTTGCCCCACGGCATGTGGGATCTTAGTTCCCCGACCACGAATCAAACCCGCGTCCCCTGCACTGGAAGGCAGATTCTTCACCACTGCACCACCAGGGAAGTCTCTAGATCCATAAATCTTATAAAGGCAAATGAGGACAACTACAGTTCATCTCTAACCCTACACCCACCTGATGCACGATATTTATTCACTGTCAGAGGTCACACTCAGATTTCTTGCATTTATACTGATGGTGGTAGCTGGTCTAACCATCTGCAGGGTATCCCCATATCCCCATGAAATTCCGAGTGTCCTCCCTGACACCTAAGGCTGGACCACAAGTTTGCCCGATGGATGACTGTCATGTTCTAACTGCTACCTTAACGGGAAGTTGCTTTTCTACCTGGGTTATCATGCTCCCTTCAGACACCACAGAACCCACGAGAATCAGATTTCATTTTTAGCAGCACTCAGAGCCGGAGAACAATGTGCCCAGTATCTTTAGTATCTCCTAAAGAAGCAAGTGTCCTGCCAAGAACTCATGGGCAAATGACCACCCAGCTCCTCCTCCAATGCCGCTGCAGCGGGGCTCTATGCCTCTCATGGCCTCCTGTCCTCCTGCAGAACAGCACTAGCTAAGGACACAGCAGGGAACAAGGCAGACTAAATCCCCACCCCCGGGGACACTTCCCCCTCGGACACTGAAACAACGTCCACGAGGAAGAGCCAAGGGCAGCCCCAGTTACATTCATCCATCCAGTTGTAAATCCATCCAGCAGCAGTAGCATCCATCTTATCCGAACATCAAGGAGACAGGCTTGGTTGACATCAAGCAAATGTTGCTAAACGTCCACAAGAGACGCCCTCTTCCTCCTCCGAAGTTAAATACCTCGTTGTGGCTTTCAAGGTTCTCCACAGTTACCCTCAACCCACTGCTGGCCTGATCTTTCTCGACTTCCCTACAGGAATCCCACATCCCTGCCAAGCTGCGCTATTTGCTATGCCTTGAACATGCTATGCCTTGCATGCATGTGCCTCTGTGAGCCCTGCTTCCCACTTCCTGGAAAGCTCCTCACCCACATCCCTACTAGTTTTGCTTATCTTTATGGCCTGTCTTAAACATACATCCTCCTCCATGATGCTTTTCCTGATTCCTCCCAAAGGATTTGATCTCTTACTATTTGAATTTCTTTAGAACCATGTTTATACGTCTTCACATTAAACATTTTCTGTAGCTTACAACCACCTACAACTCTGAGAAGAAAACACTTTTTGTAAATGATATCAGGGCTGGAAGAGCACTTTGCTCATGGTGCAAAAAATACACAAAATATAAGTGCCATTCAGCCTTACAAAGGAAGGAAATCCTGCCACATGCCACAACACGCGTGAACCTGAAGGACGTTACGCTAGGTGAAAAAAGCCAGCCACAAAAAGACAAACATTGTACGATGCCATTTATATGAGGTACCCAGAGCCGTCAAATTCATAGGAACAAGGAGTAAAATGGAGGTTCCCAGGGGCTAAGGGGAGATGAAAGAGAAAGGGGTGTTTTTAATAGGCAGAATTTCAATTTTGCAAGATGAAAAAGTTCTGGAAATCTGCTGCACAATGTGATTATACATAACATTACTGACTGTACATTTAAAAATGGTTAAGGTGGCAAATTTTATATTATGTGTTTTCACCACAAAAAGTGCCAAGTGAATTAAATCTCCAACCTAACAGCGCTCCAAAAACAGAAAGGTATTTTGTTGCAATCTTTGCCTTGATCATAGATGTCAGAGCAGAAAGCATCCTTTTAATCATGTTTTAATCCATAGATAGCCCTTAGAGGCACTAAGAAAAGAATTTCTGCATTTTGAGAAAAGAAAATCGAGACCGGAATACTATGGAGAAATGGGTATAAAGAGTAAATTCAGGCAAATTTCCCATTCCTTCAAAATAGCAGTTATCGAGAGATTGTGAACCTTAAACCTCTTTATGAGGCCTCTGGGTTATGATTCATTTTGTCCGTTTAAAAGCACAGATGAGGTCCAGTGTCTCAATGGTCTAATCATCAGTTTTCTTGCACTTTCTGAGTAGAATACCAGGAGGGAAGGCAAGGACAGAGACAAAAGTAGTTAGATGATTTTGGAGGGTTGGAGAGGAAGCTGAAAGAGGAGAACAAAGAGGGTGGGGTGGGATATATTGAGGAGAAATGGGGACAGAGAAACCTAATGAAATTACAGATCAGAATGTGGGTATAGAACAGCTCACTGTAGACACTGTCCTCAAAACTAGAGAGACAGCTCTAAATAGAAATACCGGTTTTACCTTGACAAGCTCTGCAGAGAGGATTCTCATTAGACACATGCTGGGGCTGAAAAAATACCACGGGGCATGGCTGCTGTCTGGCAGGGAAATTTGCAGTTGCAAATACTTCGTAATGTTGAAACTAGCAATCAACCAGTTCTGATAATACAGTAAGCTTCCCTGTATTTCAGGTTCTAAAGACAGTGCAACTATACCCTGGGCCCGTCCACATTAGCAGAAGGACTTGTTTCTAAGGATCAGCAAGAGTTCCCTTTCTTTGCTGAGCTGTCGGTTTCTAACTGTGGTCAAGTGCTTCCCATGTGATCGGCCCCATTCTTGATTCTTAGACTGTCTCTTTCTAGCTTGTTCTTTGAAACTCTTTATAATCGAGTGCCTTAAGAACATTACTTATTTTCGAAAGACTGGGCAGTTTTTTTGTCTTTGAGTTATACAAACAAAGCAGATTTTCTAATTTCTTAAACAGATTAAAAACCAAAGAGAAAATAAAAAAGCAAACCAAAACAAAAAATAAATAAACAAAACCCAAAGAAAACTAATGATTCCGTTGTTACGAATTTCAAGAATAGGTATCTTAGTAGAGATGTTAGAGCATCTCACAACGGAGATCTCTTAGTAGAGATTCCGTTGTTACGAATTTTAAGAATAGGTATCTTAGTAGAGATGGTATAAACTAATGGTTAAGCGGAGGGCTCTGGGGTAAAACCAAACGGGTAGAGTCTGTCTCTGGACCCACTAGCTACGTCACCATGACTGAGTAATCTAACTTCTCTGAATTTCATTTTCCTCCTCTGTGAAAAGGAAGGAATAAAGAGTATCTACCTCATAGGACTAAATGGTACGTTGTAAATTTCTCCCAAAATGGCCCCTGCTATTATTACCCAAGTGTGACTGTCAGACTGTGAAGCTCAGCTATCACAGAAGTTGATTATCCTTCCTTCCAACGGCACCTGTGGGCTACCTAATCACAGGTACCTTATGCAGAAGGACTGGATTATTCACGCAATGTTTAACATTTGACTCCTGGAGCCAGGATGGCTGGAGAGGTGATTGATGGAGACTTAGAAAAGTAGGAGACAGTATTTTTTGCTTCCGCTACCCTTTTCCTCTGGGATCAGCCATTATTCCAAGAAGGATGCATTTTGAGAATCATTATCTCAGATCATATTCGTTATGCAACCAAGCTCTGCTGGGCACTGTCCTTCCGGAATGGAAGGGAAGCTGACACCCAACAACTCCTGACCCTGTGATACAGGCCACTGTGCATACTGATGTTGGAGATAAGAAGGATGAAGATGACAACAAGAGAAGAGGAGTTTGGGAGAGCAAGAGGGCTTCCCTCTACCCGGCTAAAGAACAGAGAAAACGTATAAGGCAAATAGTCTCCAAGTTAATTACGATTTTCCTGATCAAATGGAAGCAAATGCCAAAGCAGAGATATTTCTGCATATCTTTCCCTGATCGCGCGCCCAGAGGTAGCCTCCGCCCAGGCTCACGCTTCCTCCAGTATCTACTGGACCAGTAACCACTGTCACTCTTTACCAGCCATGCTCGGTGCCTTTCGAGTTGTTGTCTGTTTCCTTTCAAAAATGTCAACAGAACGACGGACACTGAGAACATGCTAAAACTCTCAACTTAAGAGTTCTAGAATTCTCAGCTTATTAATTCCTGCTCACATGGCCCAGGTGCCTCTAATGAGTAAGAGAACAGGGTTAATGGGGCTGCCTCATGGTGAGGCAGATTCATTATGACTGATTGCTGTCTTACAAAAATGAAGCAAGTATAATGGAGTTTAAACCCAAAAGGGAAGCACCAGACTGGCAGTCCACACACCCCTGTGCCTGTCTTGCCTTCCGCATATTTAAGAGGCTACCAGGTACAATATGGTAAAGACCATCGGCTTTTATGTATTTTTATCCATTTGACCCAAGCTCTATGGAGGTGAGATGTACAGATAACAGATAAAACCCGCTCTCTTGGGGAAAGAACAACGGAAGCTGGAGAGACTGGGCTGACAGAGCAAGAGAGGCCTGCGGATACCAGGCCGCCCAAGTTCTGGGCTCATGGCTGAAGGTGACATGTGCGTCTATTAATTAGGTAACTAGATACAAGAGATTTAATGTTAGTTTAAAAAAATGCTGTCAGTTCTTCTTTGAAAATGTCTTGTCTACTGGTCCATTCCCTCTCTTCCCACTGCCATCAGTCAGATGCTTTGAGCTTCTATTTCAACAACTGCAGCGGCCTCTTAAAGTGTCTCCCTGCCTCAGGTTGTTCGATTTAATTCAACCAGTGATTTCGGAGAACGAGACACAGGGCAGGCCTCGGCGGCTTCTCTGTTGGGCCTTCAACCTTCCCCTCTTCCTGTTCCTTCTACACAGTGACCCAGGAGTAGACCTTAAAGTCTAGTTTTCATCATACCACCCACTCCCCAGCTCAGAAACCTCCGAAGGCCCTCCAGTGCCACGGGAATAAAATCTAAATCCTCACATGCCCTACCTGGTGAACGCTCTCTCTCAATAGACCCCAAGACGGACCCGCCACCCCAGCTCAGCCTCCTTGTCACCGGCCCGAAGCATGGCCACCTCTGAGCCTTTGTGCAGGTCTTCTTTTCTGGAATGTGCTTTCCTCATTCTCTATAAAAGTCCTTCATGCTTTAAGGGTGAGCTCAAGTTTCAGGCTCTCCTAGAACCCTTCTATCAGATCGTGCTGAACCGCAAGTATTATACCCAACGGTAGTTATTCTGGCGCTCTATTTTTGGATATTTAAAATATATATTCATATCCGTATATATATATCATACACTTATACATTGAACCCTCATGTATTTGTACCCACTTTGATACCTAGCACAGTATTCTGCCTAGAGTTAGATGTGCTGAATAAATAGGTACTATATGCAGGAGTTTGTTTTTCAACATTTAATCTTTCTCAAGGGAAATCTGGCATCTAAGTCTTAAGAGGTACACAGCCCTTAAAACGTACATCATTTATTTCTAGAATTAGAATTAGCAATTCTCGTACCAGGAATAAGTGAGGAAAAACTCAGAGATGCTTATAAAAATACATGCACACTGTTGAGATGTTGCGTTTTTTACAACAAGGAAGATGGAAACCTCTTAAGGGGTCCATCATGTCAATCGGGATCCCCGCCACGTAGCTAACAAAATCACGTTGTGGGATATTCACTAACATGAGAACCAGTTCATAAGTCATCACTGAGAGCAAAAAGCAGGCGATAAAAGAAAATGCACAGTAGTATTTGATTTTTATGAGATAAATGATAGATGGACGGTGGTTATGCCTTAGAGGGGGGCTTACAAGGGCTTTTTTTCCTTCGTGGTTTTCTATGCATTTAAATTTGGGGGCACTAAAGTGTTACTAATGTGTTGAAGGAAATTTGCTCTTTTGAACCACAAACCCTGACTTGGATGGATGTGTACATTGATAGAGGAGCTTGACACAAACTTAAATTTAAATTGTAACCTAATAAAACTCAGTGCCATGTGAGAGACATCCTGCCACCGTGGAAACAACATTCATTGAACTAGGAGTAGGGAAACACAGGGTCTAACGGCGGCTCTACTGCAGAATTCCTGCCAGCCCTGGAAAAGTCACTTATTTTCTTGAACCTCAGGTTTTTAATGATAAAACAGGGGAACATTCTTTCATCCCCATCCCATCTTACAAAAGTATATAGAGATCAATTAGAGACTATTTATAAAAATAGCAAACATATTGTAAGTCGATCAGTATCAGGTGGGATTATTATCAAGGTTGGAGAAACACCCCTCTGAAATCTTGAATCTCTGATTACACCACAACCTTAAATCACAAAGTCATGACCGATTCGTGCGCTAATGTGCGGTGAAGTGCAATTTCACTAAACGCTCACTTTAATAACTGTGGGTGCATTTATTAAATAACACTTGCACAATGAAAATATAAAATCATTTCAGGTTATTACAAGATACTGAATATAGTCCCCTGTACTATACAGTAAATCTTTGTCATGTATCTATTTTGCATATAGTCGTTTGTATCCGTTAATCCCGATTATAATCTGAAAGAAATATATAACTGAGTCACTCTGCTGTACATCTGAAACTAACACAATATTGTAAATCAACTATATTTCAATTTTTAAAAAGTTATTTTAGGACAACATTCCTCAGCTTGCTCTTCTCTAAAAGTATTTCCCACAATACTCTGCAAATTACTGTCTTTGCCTTTCTCTCCCCCACCCCAAAGAGAACAGCACAGACATAAATTTTAATAGAAGAAATACACTGGGCTTCGGACGAATTATTTAAAGACAAAAAATTTAAAGTTTGGCAAACTCATTATGAAGGGAGCAGGCGCTACTCTTGATCTCTGCAAAGATTTTGATGGTCAATCTAATTCACCTACATGGGCAGGTAATCTTTAGCCACATAAACGCCAATGGACATGTTTACAAATGCACACGACTGCAGCCTCTTAGCCTACGACTGGCAGGTGCACATCGCATGCTTCTGGACGCGAACACACAAACCCAGGTCACGACGGCATGTACCAAGACACACACAGAAACCCTCAAATGTCCCACAGAGTGACCTGACCAAAGAGGTGCATCGGGCCCCAGAGACAAAGAAAAAAAAAGCACAAGAAAGGATCCCTTGAAGGGAAGGCACGGCTGCGGGTCCCCAGAAGACATCTTGACTCACCTGTTAAGTGGTTGGCAATCCTGGCAGTGGGTTTGGGAGGCAGGACAGGGGGCTGCTTGAGGAGAGAGAGCTGCTTCACTGGGGTCTCCGCATGGTCTCCAGGGAAAGCAGCAGGTTTTTTGGGGGGCAGGAGCAGGACGGATTTGGCTGAAGGATCTTGGGGCAGGACTCCAGACTCACTGGCAGAGGGACTCTCTTCAGACACTGAGGGGACAACCACATGACACACAGCGACATTACACAAACGCAGTGCAGGTGCGGCCGGCAGAAGCCAGAGGGCACACAGGACAGGGTTAGCGACACAGCAGAGCACCGACTGCCCCAGGCTGTCAAAGTGGGGTGTTAAAGGGAGGACGCCAGAAATCCAATAAAGCCATGGTGAGGGTGGGGGAAGTAGCGGGGAGGGAGAGACAGAAAACAGAGAGAGCTGGAAGGATGAAGAGGGAGAAGAAGGAAGAGGACACTTCCTCAAACCATCCAAGGCTTCATCCCTTCAACCTTGGTGTTTATAATGCAAATTCTACGGGTGCTCCAAAATGTGACTCATGGGACCATAGCGACAACTGACAGACGGCAGGTGTAGCGGATCAAGGACCAGGAGCCCCCTCTGAACCACACCAGCACCGAACGCCGGCATCTTCCTTTGCGCCTGTTTGCCCTTTGCTGGGAAGGAAGAGAGAATGCATTCCGGGGTCTTGTTTTTGCCTGCTGGGTCTCCTTGTGTCCCTGCTCCCCGGGTCTGAGGACAGCCTAGAGGCTGACACTGGGCAGGTGATCCCCACATGCCTGGGGCAGCGGCTGCTCCTCCAGGTTTGGGGCCATCCGAGCTGGGCAGCAGCATCCAGGGGGTGCTCTGCAGTTTTAAGGGCTCCTGCCAGCTCCGATACACCTGGGTAAGGTGAAGGATGCTCCAACTCAACACCCTTTTCATTTTCCACCTTCCTTTCTCCTGCACTCGCCAGAAGCATGGTTTTCTGGTTTTGATTCTGCCCACTTCTCATTGCTCTGCCCCGGGCCTGCTTCTTCCCCTCCCCATGGTGGGGCGGGCGGAGGGCGGGGGGACCAGGACCGGCTCCAGTTAAGAGCTGTCACGGGTGGTAGCACAGGCTCTCCTACCGTGCTGGCAACCCAGCCAATGACAGAATGAGACTCTACGACTTCCCTGGGATGACAGATCTCACTACAGCCATCACATCCATCCGATCCCAATGTCACAAGGAAGGCTGGGAAGAAGTCTCAATATACTGCTTTAGCTGGAACGATCTCCCCAGCTTGGGGAGGAGGAGGGAAATGCAACTCAGATGCATCTCTCTCCCCCCCCCACCCCCATCACTGCTACAGGAAGAAAGCCTCCCTGGCCCTCCTCCCTCTCCCCACTCTGGGTAGCAGTGTTTCCGGCAGTCAAAGCCCTGTACACAATCCTCAGGGGAACCAGGTTCTCCCCTGTCTCAGGGGACACTGTTATCATCAGTGCTGGACACACCGATGGAGCAGCGACTCGCTGGGTCCCAAAGTGAAGCATGGCGCTGACTCTGAAACGCCATCCTGCTCGCCTCCCGTCTGAGTTCCGTGACGCAGACTTTGCACACGGTGTGGGGGAGGCCGTGGCCTCCTCCCCAGACTCCAGATATTCCCAGAGGCCCCATCCCCCAGGCTTGTCTCCTGACAGCAAGGACCTCTCCTTACTGGCTGTTGGGAGGGTACCGTCTTCTGGCTAATGAGGACCACTCTGCAAACCTTGCGAGGGAGTGAGGATGGGCCACACAGAGGGCTTCGGACCAAAGAGGGAGTGACAGACGGCATCAAAATGATCTGTCAGCAGGATACCGGTAAATTGTAGACGATTAACACATTAATTGATTTGATACAGTAAATTGGCACAATTTACTAAATCGATATAACTATTAACTGGTATATTGGGATTAGGATTCAAAGGAATACCAGGGCCTTGTGACCAGGTGGACTTAGACGGGTGCCCTCCAGAAGCACAGGACTCTCTAGCTTTACCTTAACAGAAACGAGGGTTAGAAAACAGACATTTTAAATCATCAGTATTACAAAACAAGACATATCTTCTTTAAAGAGATTAAGATTATAAAAGTGTTTTTAAAGACTGTAGAAAAATAAATGGACACATCCTCCATATTTTTACACTCAGCACGTACTAACTGGTCACTTTCATCCCCATTTCCAGGAGATCCTTATGTCCAGGGTGGTTCAAGACAGAAGCCAAAGTCCAGCCAGGCTGAAGCCCCCTAACACCGCATGCCGGGGACCAGTTCCATGTCTACCAGGGGCATTACCTGTCCCATCCATGATGTCGGAAGGCTGGAGCACCTCGTATGAGCAGGGATCCCTGGGCATCGGGATTGGCTCCATCTCGGACAGGGCGGGCAGAGACAGCTGGCTGGAGCTCAGGGACTGCCCGTTTTCCAGGGAGTCATCTTCATTCGATATGGAGAGCTCCCCGTCTGTCAGAGCGAGGAGAGCGCAGAGTTAGACCACGCCTGCCTTCCAGGCAAGGGTGACACTCACATCCTGCTACATGAGTCTAGATGCTTCTGAACAATCTGTATCAAGGCCAGTATGCAAAGTCTACACTTGTTCTTTTGCTTTTAAGGCATCTAACCACCAGGGCGACAACTTCCAGTGACCTTCAGCCATATGCCTGTTTTCTCTCCATTCTTCTAATTATCGACAGATGAATGGATAAAGAAGATGTGGTACATATATACAATGCAATATTACTCAGCCATAAGAAAAAGAATGAAATAATGCCCTTTGCAGCAACATGGATGGACCTAGAGATGATCATACTAAGTGAAGTAAGCCAGACAGAGAAAGACAAATATGATACTGCTTATATGTGAAATCTAAAAAAAGAGATATGAATGAACTTATTTACAGAGACTCACAGACACAGAACATAAACTCATGGTTACCAAAGGGGAAAGGGGGTGGGGAGGGATAAATTAGGATTTACACATACACACTACCATATATAAAGTAGATAGACAACAAGGACCTACTGTAGAGCACAGGGAACTAGTCTCAATATTCTGTAATAACCTATAAGGGAAAACAATCTGAAAAAGAATATATATGTGTGCGTGTATATATGTGTACACACGTATATAAGAATGTGTGTGTGTGTATACACACACACACACACACACACACACATATATGTATAATTGAATCACCGTGCTGTACACACCTGAAACTAACATGATATCGTAAATCAACTCTACTCCAATTTTTAAAAATTTGTAAAAATCATTATCTACTATATTTTCTATGTGTTTTTTAAATGGAAATGAAAATAAATTTTTCTTCATAATTTTTTGAAAACCTGGAAAACCTGAGCAGGACTCAGAGATTGGAAAACCAGGTCAGGAATTCCTACTTCGAAGAGCAAAGGGCTTCAAGCACTCAACAAGCACCAGGACACGCTACACCAAGGCCCCAGGAAAAACTCACCCTGTCTTCTCTTTATCTCCGCGCACATCCAATTTCTCTAAATGTTTAGGAGTGCTCTAAGCTCCAGCTGAAGGGCTGCAGCAGCTCAAAGACTCTGGGAGGTGCCAGGATTCTCCCAGTGCCCACCAGTGATCCTGCCAGGCGGGGTGCAGACTTTGACCTTGCTCAAAGCTCAGCAAGACGAGGGGCAGCTAGTTAACACCATGGTGGAGGATCAAAGGCTCCCGCACAATGGCTGTTTGTCAAATCAAAATTCCCCCAGTGTGATTTCATCCTAGCCCCGGGGAGTCCTAGATAACTAGACATTAAAGTCAAATTAATTTTTAAAGAGGACTGAAAGCTATTCCAGTCAGATGAATAAATATCCAGACGAAAGACTCTAAGTTATGTTTCGGTAGAAAACAGAAGCCAGCAAAGCAATTACCTGCCTTAAAATGGGAAGATGGATCATTTACTTGTAGAAATAAAACAGTAAAATGACTCCAAGGTTAATCTTGGATAAATAATCCTTTCCTTTCGCTATGTTCCTCCCAAGGCTTTAATTTTATACACAGTGATAATATGGCCGCAAAAGATTCCTCTGCCCACCCCCTTTGCCCCCAATTAGAATTGGCCTGATGAAATGTATGTTCAACAGAGCAATTTACAAAACAACAGGCTTTAGATAGCATATGGTTCAAGGACATATGATATTTGATCTGAATTTTTTATAAACATAGAAAATATATATATATAATGGACACCAAAAAATCATCTGAAGCAGACAATATAAAGCACTGATTCTTGAAGATTGTGGGTTTTTTCCCCTTCTTTTCACTTGGCCTTTTTATGTGTCTCAAATGGTAATAGCAGTCACGATAATTGTGATTAACAATATGACGACTTCTTAATAGGAGAAGAGCAGTGCAGACTCTCAGGCCAATGCTATGGAAAGTACACAGCTGAACTGAGCGTACGCAGGATGGGAAGGGCTGTGGGTGTGAGCGTTAGTGCATCAGCGTCCCATAATGGATGGTCCCTGGTCCTCTTAACATGCTTTGGTTTAGCTTGTTCAAACTAACACCGTGGGAAGTAGCTCTACTTCAAATTCCCAGTTGGTGGAATAATGATGTAGCTGCCATTAGGTTTAATACATCTCTGGGAAGCCACTTTGATTTTTGATGTTCCAAGTGTAGTCTTGGATAAGACCACCAGAGGAGGAAGGGGTTTCAGGGCTGTTGCCATGTTCTGCTTCTTTGGGGCAAAGATGTGATGGAATGATTGCTATACATTTTAACTGTTAAAAGTACCATAGATGCAATATCAGGGAAAAAAAGATACAATAGAAGTTGCATTACGTTAGATTCTATGAACCTCTGTTTCATCAAGGCAGTTAGCTTAGTGCTAGAAGTTTTGGTGGTAACAGAAGGAATATTACTCACTCCTCTTGGGACTGATTAACTCTTAAAAAATTTAGCTCCCTATGGATTAAAAGTGCCTTTACTAAATCACAAAGGCTCAAACCACTTCGGAGAGGAAACAATCTTGCTAATTCCACTGTCATAATTTCTAAATACACATTTTCATTAAAAAAATGAAAACAGGAGAAAAAAAGAAGAAATAAGACACTGATCATATCTCTACCCTAACAGAAAATTTGTTTTTCAATATTTTCCATAGTTGTAACAAATTTTATTTTGTGTTTTGTTTTTTAAAACTTTTATAAGCATTATAATTTGTATAGTTATCATTTAATAAATTATACTGAATGAATATACATGTTTATTTAGTTATCTCTCTGTGGTTGGTCACAAAGGGATTTCCAGTGTTTTATACTATTATGAAAACAGAAATCTCTGCTGACTACCTTCCTGTATAAAATCTTTTCTGCAATTAGAATTCTCCCCCTTTAGGAGAGATTCCAGTAAATGAAATTTATGTGTATTACTATTTTAATGTCTAGTGACACATACCTAGATCTTGTGAAATTGTTTTCCTACAGGGTTGGTCGATTTACACAGCAGCAATATACAGACCACACAAATTTCTTAGCTTTTGGTCATCTCCTCAACATTTACATTGATAACCATGTTTTACCTATTGACCTACTTACTTACATAAATATATGTATATACATATCTAGCAGAAATAAATTAAAACCATGCAATAGGTACAAATTTATTATTAATATCATTTATGACTAACTAAGATGGGAAGTGACAAAACTGAAATCTGAACTGGATTCATATAACACGGAGATAAAATGACGCTGCTACTGTGAAGCAACTGTTATTTTAAAATTCTTATGACATTTTCAAATGTCCACAAAAGTAGAAGCATTAATGTAATGGACTCCTTATACTCATCACCAAGCTAAGGAATTAGCTGGGAATTCCTAATGCTTGGTAATTCCAAGTTTGATTAATCTGAAGACTATTTATTTAATTGGCATATAGTTGATTGACAATGCTGTGTTAATTTCTACTGTACAGCAAAGTGATTCACTTTTACATATATATACACATCCTTTTACATACTCTTCTCCATTATGGTTTATCACAGGATACTGAATATAGCTCCCTGTGCTACACAGTAGGACCTTGTTGCTTATCCATTCTATATAAAATAGTTTGCATCTCTAAGACTGTTTAGGCTCTCCGTGTCTTTTTACTATTGCCAGCTCTGTTTACCAGCATCATGAGAAAAACTGTGTTTTCCCCCCAGGAAGAATTTAACCCTCCTGAATAAAATGAGTCTTACGGACTATTTGTACTTTCATCTACCTAGAGCATCACCACCTCTTGCTGTGATGAACGAGAAAGAGCTCACTGAGTATTGGAAATTATTTTGATGTTTTACATGGTCTTCTAAAATTATCTGGAATAATGGTTTCCAAAATGGTGCAATTACCTCCAAGCATAAAACGTTTCCTGCTAGAATGAATGAAGTGTGAATAGGAGGAAGGGAGAAGGCAGGAGACTAGACGGGTTAAGGTAATGGTTCTCAAACTTTAGTGGGCATCACAATCTCCGGGAGGGCAGTAAACACAGATGACTGGGCCTCATCCCCAGAGTTTCTGACCCAGTAGGTTTCGGGATGGGACTGAGAGTGTGCATGTCTAATAACTTCTTGCGTGACGCCAAAGCTGCTTTTGCTGCTCAGGGTTCCACACTCAAGAGAACCACTGGACTGGAGGTAAGGATCGGACAGGCAGGAGAACCTGGAATAGCAACAGTGCCTTTTCACGATGAGGTTTAGGGCAGGGAACGTTGTTCACCTGGCTAACATGGAACAAAGATGGTTGGTTTAAATCTCAAAGAGAAAGCAGGAGGTTGTATTGTCTAACCATGGATTATGAACTTGTCACAAAGGACAATGGGACTGGAGAGAGCAATAGGGTGGAGAAGAAAAGTGAAATGTAAGGCAGATGCAGACATATCTAAAAGGCAAAATCAGGTCACAGAATTGGTAGAGAAAAGAATGCAGAAGTGAGCGCGGGTCAATGTCATGACTTAAATGATGAGCGGTAGAAGGCAATGGATTAAGACAGAGAACTGGCCACGGCCATTGTCTTCTCTTTCTTGTGGGGCACAAGAAATGAAGACTCTGGTACAATCAGGCTAACACCAAATCAAGAAGAGTGAAGGGAAAGGTGAGAGTGAATGAATTCATTCAACTGACGAACACCTGTTGAGATCTGATCATTAACAACAGGGATCACATACCAGAAACCGCCAACCGTCAGAAATAGATTTGCTATTAGCTCCTTAGGATATACATGGAGAAACTACTGCCAGGTCTGCTGGCTCCAAACCCTGGAGGTGAGCCACACCCTGCCCTGCCTCTCCTCCCACAAGCCAGGCATTGTGCCAAATGCTAAGGAGAAAACAGACATGCCTTGGGGAAAGAGTGGGCCAAGACATGATGCAGAAAGGCAGACAGGGAGGAATTTGTGCAAGTTAGCTGGTGTGAGAGTTGAGATAAGGAAGCAAGAGTGAGAAGTTAAGCCCTGAGAAACGGATGAAGAAAAATAAGAGGTGAAGGAAGGTAGAAGATGTGTGTGCTCAGAATAGATGGATATCACGTAGAGGATCTTGTCTTGCATAAAGTTCTCTTAATGTTCTAAAAATACAGTCTATATAAAAGTTGTGTTCCAGAGGATTGGCTCAAAAGATATATTTCAAAATATTGTTTTTGCTCTAATTCAGTTTATTGAGGAATTACATCCACCTATCACTGGATGTCACCTTTGTGACTATATTCCAAAAGAGTTTTGTTTTGTTATTGTTATTGTTTTGCTTTAGGAATACTCTCGGTTTTAGGGCGACTGACATCAACTACTGATCAATTTAATTTCTCAAAGCTTAAGGTTAACAAGTTGTGTTTTTTTTCTAATAAGTAGATGAATGTTGCCATGGAGAATGGGCAACAGGAATCCTTTCGGGTTCTCCTGGATACCTCCATGATAACAGTTTCTACTCTGTAAAAATTGCATGAAAGTTAGACATTTTGTTCTGAGAGAGCTCAGGGATCATGGCCCTTTGAAGCTTAAGACAAAAGAGTCTCAATTTTAATTCTGAAAACCAAAAATACTTTAATATAAACTTAAGCCTGTAATAGGGAAGAACAAATCTGACTCCATACTGGATTTGTTTCTTTTAACCTTTGTATTCCATTGCTTTTGCTACAAGTTAAGAATGTCGCCTAGCACCTGAAATATACAAGAGAGCCCATTCTCAAGACCCTGACCTTTAAAGGTGTAAGGAGATACACAGGAGAGCCCATTCTCAAGACTCTGACCATTAAAGGTGTAACATTCTTCCAATCATAAAGAGTTAAAAAGTTTCAGAACAGAGAACAACATTTGTCTTGGAGGTTTACAGGAACATTGTAATAGGATGTGGACCTATGTGGACAGTTGCAAGAACAAAGGATTCTGGCACCAAGGAGTTTGCACCAACCAACTACACACCCTCCCCCCTTTGAGTAGGAAAGAAGCCTGAATTCCAACTTGGGGAAGATGTTCTTTGGGACACGAGTCCACCATCTTCTCAGTCTGCTGGCTTCCTAAATAAAGTTGCTATTCCTTGCCCTAACAACTTGTCTCTCAATTTATTGGCCTGTTGTACAGCGAGCGGTAAAAGCTTGGACTCAGTAATAAGCTCACCACCGAATTTGATTTTTTAGGATATGCACTATGGTTTATATAAAATCCTATGCTTAGAAGTGTATTTCTAGTTGGATAAGAATTGCTTACTTGATAAATAGTTGAATATGTGTATAAAGAATTGCTTTACAGCTGTATATTGAACGATTATTGCAATAAATTTCACACAGATCAAAAAACTAAAACTTTAAAACTAGGATAGCAGATGGCAGAGAGCAGGAGCAAGAAGAACTACAATCCTGCAGCCTGTGGAACAAAAACCATATTCACAGAAAGATAGACAAGATGAAAAGGCAGAGGGCTATGTACCAGATGAAGGAACAAGATAAAACACCAGAAAAACAACTAAATGGAGTGGAGATAGGCAACCTTCCAGAAAAAGAATTCAGAATAACGATAGTGAAGATGATCCAGGACCTCGGAAAAACAATGGAGGCAAAGATCGAGAAGATGCAAGAAATGTTTAACAAAAAACTAGAAGAATTAAAGAACAAACAAACAGAGATGAACAATACAATAAATGAAATGAAAAATACACTAGAAGGAATCAATAACAGATTAACTGAGGTAGAAGAACGGATAAGTGACTTGGAAAACAGAATGGTGGAATTCACTGCTGCGGAACAGAATGAAAAAAAAAGAATGAAAAGAAATGAAGACAGCCTAAGAGACCTCTAGGACAACATTAAACGCAACAACATTCGCATTATAGGGGTCCCAGAAGGAGAAGAGAGAGAGAAAGGACCAGAGAAAATATTTTAAGAGATTATAGTCGAAAACATCCCGAACATGGGAAAGGAAATAGCCACCCAAGTCGAGGAAGGGCAGAGAGTCGCATACAGGATAAACCCAAGGAGAAACATGCCGAGACACATAATAATCAAATTAGCAAAAATTAAAGACAAAGAGAAATTATTGAAAGCAGCAAGGGATAAATGAAAAATAACATACAAGGGAACTCCCATAAGGTTAACAGCTGATTTCTCAGCAGAAACTCTACAACCCAGAAGGGAGTGGCATGATATACTTAAAGTGATGAAAGGGAAGAACCTACAACCAAGATTACTCTAGCCAGCAAGGATCTCATTCAGATTTGATGGAGAAATCAAAAGCTTTACAGAGAAACAAAAGCTAAGAGAATTCAGCACCACCAAACCAGCTCTACAACAAATGCTAAAGGAACTTCTCTAAGTGGGAAACACAAGAGAAGAAAAGGACCCACAAAAACAAATCCAAAACAATTAACAAAATGGTAATAGGAACATACATATCGATAATTACCTTAAATGTGAATCGATTAAATGCTCCAACCAAAAGACACAGCCTTGCTGAATGGATATAAAAACAAGAGCCATATATATGCTGTCTACAAGAGACCCACTTCAGACCTAGGGACACATACAGACTGAAAGTGAGGGGATGGAAAAAGATATTCCATGCAAATGGAAATCAAAAGAAAGCTGGAGTAGCTATAATCATATCAGATAAAATAGACTTTAAAGTAAGAATGTTACAAGAGACAAGGAAGGACAGTACATAATGATCAAGGGATCAATCCAAGAAGAATACATAACAATTATAAATATATATTCACCCAACACAGGAGCACCTCAATACATAAGGCAACTGCTAACAGCTTTAAAAGAGGAAATCAACAGTAACACAATAATAGTGGTGGACTTTTAACACCTCACTTACACCAATGGACAGATCATCCAAAATGAAAATAAATAAGGAAACAGAAACTTTAAATGACACAATAGACCAGATAGAGTTAACTGATATTTATAGGACATTCCATCCAAAAACAGCAGATTACACTTTCTTCTCAAGTGCGCATGGAATATTCTCCAGGATAGATCATATCTGGGGTCACAAATCAAGCCTCAGTAAATTAAAATATCTGAAATCATATCAAGCACCTTTTATGACCACAACGCTATGAGAGTAGAAATGAATTACAGGGAAAAAAACCGTAAAAAACACAAACACATGGAGGCTAAACAATACGTTACGAAATAACCAAGAGATCACTGAAGAAATCAAAGAGGAAATCAAAAAATACCTAGAGACAAATGACAATGAAAACACGACAATCCAAAACCTATGGGATGCAGCAAAAGCAGTTCTAAGAGGCAAGTTTATAGCTACACAAGCCTACCTCAAGAAATAAGAAAAATCTCAAGTAAACAATCTAACCTTATGCCTAAAGGAACTAGAGAAAGAAGAACAAACAAAACACAAAGTTAGCAGAAGGAAAGAAATCATAAAGATCAGAGCAGAAATAAATGAGAAAGAAAACAACAGCAAAGATCAATAAAACTAAAAGCTGGTTCTATGAGAAGATAAACAAAATTGATAAACCACTAGCCAGACTCATCAAGAAAAAGAGGGAGAGGACTCAAATCAATAAAATTAGAAATGAAAGAGAAGTTACAACAGACACTGCAGAAATACACAGCATCCTAAGCAACTCTATGCCAATAAAATGGACAACCTGGAAGAAATGGAAAAATTCTTAGAAAGGTATAAGCTTCCAAGACTGAACCAGGAAGAAACAGAAAATATGAAAAGACCAATCACAAGTAATGAAATTGAAACTGTGATTTAAAATCTTCCAACAAAGAAAAGTCCAGGACCAGATGGCTTCACTGGTGAATTCTATCAAACATTTAGACAAGAGCTAACACCCATCCTTCTCAAACTCTTCCAAAATATTGCAGAGGAAGGAACACTCCCAAACTCATTCTATGAGGCCACCATCACCCTGACACCAAAACCAAACAATGATACTACAAAAAAAGAAAATTACAGACCAATATCACTGATGAATATAGATGCAAAAATCCTCAACAAAATACTAGCAAACAGAATCCAACAACACATTAAAAGGATCATACACCATAATCAAGTGGGATTTATCCCAGGGATGCAAGGATTCTTCAATATACGCAAATCAATTAATGTGATACACCATATTAACAAATTGAAGAAGGAAAACCATATGATCATCTCACTAGATGCAGAAAAAGCTTTTGACAAAATTCAACACCCATTTATGATAAAAAACTCTCCAAAAGTGGGCACAGAGGGAACCTACCTCAACATAATAAAGGCCATATATGACAAACCCACAGCCAACATCATTGTCAATGGTGAAAAACTGAAAGCACTTCCTCTAAGATCAGGAACAAGACAAGGATGTCCACTCTCACCACTACTATTCAACAAAGTTTTGGAAGTCCTAGCCACGGCAATCAGACAAGAAAAAGAAATAAAAGGAATACAAATTGGAAAAGAAGAAGTAAAACTGTCACTGTTTGCGGATGACATGATACTATACATAGAGAATCCTAAAAATGCACCAGAAAACTACTAGAGTTAATCAATGAATTTGGTAAAGTTGCAGGATACAAAATTAATGCACAGAAATCTCTTGCATTCCTATACACTAATGATGAAAACTCTGGAAGAGAAATTATGGAAACACTTCCATTTCCCATTGCAACAGTAAGAATAAGATACCTAGGAATAAACCTACCTAGGGAAACAAAAGACCTGTATGCAGAAAACTATTAAAGAAAGAAATTAAAGGTGATACAAAAAGATGTAGAGATATACCATGTTCCTGGATCGGAGGACTCAATGTTGTGAAAATGACTATACTACCCAAAGCAATCTACAGATACAATGCAATCCTTATCAAATTACCAATGGCATTTTTTATGGAAATAGAACAAATCATCTTAAAATTTGTATGGAGGGCTTCCCTGGTGGCGCAGTGGTTGAGAGTCTGCCTGCCGATGCAGGGGACATGGGTTCGTGCCCCGGTCCGGGAAGATCCCATGAGCCATGGCCACTGAGCCTGCACGTCCAGAGCCTGTGCTCCGCAACGGGAGAGGCCGCAACAGTGAGAGGCCCGCGTACCGCAAAAAAAAAAAAAAAAAAAAAAAAAAAAAAAATTTGTATGGAGACACAGAAGACCCTGAATAGCCAAAGCAGTCTTGAGGGAAAAAAATGGAGCTGGAGGAATCAGACTCCCTGATTTCAGACTATACTAACAAAGCTACAGTAATCAAGAAAATATGGTACTCGCACAAAAACAGAAACATAGATCAATGGAACAAGATAGAAAGCCCAGGGATAAACCCACGCACCTATGGTTAACTAATCTGTGACAAAGGAGGCAAGGATATACAATGCAGAAAAGACAGTCTCTTCAATAAATGGTGCTGGGAAAACTGGACAGCTACATGTAAAAGAATGAAATTAGAACACTCCCTAACACCATACACAAAAATAAATCCAAAATGGATTCGAGACCTAAATGTAAGACCGGACACTATAAAACTCTTAGAGGAAAACATAGAAAGAACACTCTTTGACATAAATCACAGCAAGATCTTTTTTGATCCACCTGCTAGAGTAATGGAAATAAATACAAAAATAAACAAATGAGACCTAATGAAACTTCAAAGCTTTTGCACAGCAAAGGAAACCATAAACAAGATGAAAAGACAACCCTCAGAATGGGAGAAAATATTTGCAAACGAATCAATGGACAAAGGATTAATCTCCAAAATATATAAACAGCTCATGCAGCTCAATATTAAAGAAACAAACAATCCAATCCAAAAATGGGCAGAAGACCTAAACAGACATCTCTCCAAAGAAGACATACAGATGGCCAAGAGGCACATGAGAAGCTGCTCAACATCACTAATTATTAGAGAAATGCAAATCAAAACTACAATGAGGTATCACCTCACACCAGTTAGAATGGCCATCATCAGAAAATCTACAAACAACAAATACCAGAGAGGGTGTGGAGAAAAGGGAACCCTCTTGCACTGTTGGTGGAAATGTAAATTGGTACAGCCACTATGGAGAACAGTATGGAGGCTCCTTAAAAAACTAAAAATAGAATTACCATATGATCCAGCAATCCCACTACTGGGCATAAACCCAGAGAAAACCATAATTCAAAAAGACACGAGGGCTTCCCTGGTGGCGCAGTGATTGAGAGTCCACCTGCCGATGCAGGGGACACAGGTTTGTGCCCCGGTCCGGGAGGATCCCACATGCTGTGGAGTGGCTGGGCCCGTAAGCCATGGCCGCTGAGCCTGCGTGTCCGGAGCCTGTGCTCCGCAACGGGAGAGGCCACAAGAGTGAGAGGCCCGCGTACCACAAAAAAAAAAAAAAAGACACATGCACCCCAGTGTTCATTGCAGCACTATTTACAATAGCCAGGTCATAGAAGCAACCTAAATGCCCATTAACAGATGAATGGATAAAGAAGTTGTGATACATATATACAATGGAATATTACTCAGCCATAAAAAGGAACGAAATTGAGTCATTTGTTGAGATGCAGATGGATCTAGAGACTGTCATACAGTGAAGTAAGTCAGAAAGAGAAAAACAAATATCGCATATTAACGCATGTATGTGGAACCTAGGAAAATGGTACAGATGAACCGGTTTGCAGGGCAGAAATTGAGACACAGACACAGTTGAGACACAAACGTATGGACACCAAGAGGGGAAAACCACGGTGGGGTGGGGATGGTGGTGTGCCGAATTGGGCGATTGGGATTGACATGTATACACTGATGTGTATAAAATTGATGATTAATAAGAACCTGCAGTATAAAGAAACAAACAAAAAACCAGGATAAATTGTTTAAATAAATACATGTATATACATACACACGCATATATACTCACATACATATTTATTGATTTAGTTTGCATAAGAAGGAAGCCAGATGGATAGTTTTAACTTACTCATAAACGTTTACATTTTTAATTTACAAAATAAAATGCTGTACACCCAATATAAGAAAAAAAAGGCAGCATAATGGGGAAATATGAACATAGCTAATAAAATAATGGCTATTCCCAGTATGCAGAGTATTTGTACAAATAAATAAAAATCAAGTCCCAGGGGCCACTTGTGAAATGCACAGCCTGGCTGGCAATGAAAGAAATGCGAGTGAGATGACCCTGTGGGTGATGCTGAACCCTACAAATGTGCTTGAAACAATGTCAAGTACAAAAGCAGGAATGGAGAACAAAATGGACATGTTGATTACAGTGCCCTCAAGATGAAATATGCATGCGTGCTGGCAGAGTTCTGAAGTGATTTTGGCTTTGATATGAATAGAGCTTAATGATCATTAACTTTTTTCCTGTGGAGATGCTTACATACATAAAAAAATAAAACAAAAAATGGCATGCTACCTTGTTAAGTTAAATGAAAACATAATAGTTTTGTTGGAGGAGAAAGCCTTCCTCACTCCTCTGGTTTCTTGAGGAGGTATTTTCCCTGAGCCCGGCTTCCTACCCCTTCTCCACAGTTACCTCATTGCTAGGATGCAACTTCTGCATGAAAGACTGTTAGCAAACTTGCAGTAGAGGAGAATAATGAAATGAAATCATGGTTACACTGGTGCTTCCATTATAAAGAAAAATGACTATGTACGTGAAGCGCCATGTGAGAATTTTAGACTGAAAACACTGGGAAGTGTTCGCTGTGCTGCATCTCTGCTGTTAACTCCAATGTGTAGAATTCACACATGCGGGCCTGTGAAAATTCAAACACGTTTTAATTGACTGGCGATCACCAATGGCTATAATTACAGCAAAATCAAAAAGTGAAGCTACCTATGTTAAAGCAAACCACCATCTTGTGAGGACATGGAACAAGAGCCCTAATGCAAGTGTTTGCTAATTGTTTTTTTTCCCTTTGAGACAAGAGCTGCTGTTGTAGCTTCCCAGACATACTCTTTTTTTTTTTTTTTGCGGTACGCGGGCCTCTCACCGTTGTGGCCTCTCCCGTTGTGGAGCACAGGCTCCGGACGCGCAGGCTCAGCGGCCATGGCTCACGGGCCTAGCCGCTCCGCGGCATGTGGGAACTTCCCGGACCGGGGCACGAACCCGCGTCCCTTGCACCGGCAGGTGGACTCTCAACCACTGCACCACCAGGGAAGCCCCCAGACGTGCTCTTTGACCAAAAAGGGCATCTCCACTGAGTGGCCGAAGGGTTACCCCACAGAGCTGAAGGTGTTTTCCCAAGAAGTGTCACTCTGGTGGTGGTGAGCTATGAAGCAAAGACTTCACCCAAATGTCTTTTTTTTTTTTTTTTGACACTGATATACTTTTTCCATTACAGTACAAAAAAATTCACCCATTAAGGGAGCACAGCCATTGTTTTGTAACCCACAGAGGTGTCATTTTTGCAACAATATACAGAGTTTTGAAAAGCTTCTGTTAATCCCAATGACCTTTTAAATCACTGCAGTCAAAGCCACTAGCTGCTCTCATTGTCAGGAGCAACAGTTATCTAAGAAATAATTTATCTAAGGATTTCATTGAAAGATTAAAAGCTTTGAACCTAAGAAGTTGGAAATGGCTCCCTGGCTGTTGGAAGTATTTTCTTCAGTTTGCCTGAGTTCAGGGAGGTGATGTCATTAAACTAAATGGTGCTACAGATATCACTGTGTAGAATTTTAAACATCCATCGAAAGCCATACATTTCTAGTAACACTGCATATTTACTACTTAATGTATTTGAATCTTGAGCATTTAAAAAGACAAACTGGGCTTCCCTGGTGGTGCAGTGGTTGAGAGTCCGCCTGCCGATGCAGGGGACACGGGTTCGTGCCCCGGTGCGGGAAGATCCCACATGCCGCGAAGTGGCTAGGCCCGTGAGCCATGGCCGCTGAGCCTGCACGTCTGGAGCCTGTGCTCCACAACGGGAGACGCCACAACAGTGAGAGGCCCGCATACAGCAAAAAAATAAAAAATAAATAAAATAAAAATAAAAAGACAAACTGAGAGTCTTATTTGCACAAACTACAGTGTGTGTCTCTCTGTCTGTGTCTCTTCTGGTGCATTTTCTTTCTGAATGAGGAAAAGTCACTATAAGTGTGTGTCTGTGTGTCTAAAAGTATCTCTGTGCCACCTAGGATTTAGGGCAGACACTGCAGGATTCTGTAGGATCGCTGAACCTATATTTCCGGAATCCGTAAGTTATCTTCCAGTTTATCTTTCATGTCTGTTGGCAGCCAGAAGTCTCTGGATTATTCTGACCAGTTTACACGGAAGAACAATTTTGCAAGAGCCATGAGGTTCCTTTGTGTCTTCACACAGGCACCTTGGCAACTCAGAGAACCCTTCTGAACCTAATACCTTGAAAATCTATGCAAGATGGATTTCAATCTCAGAATGTAATCAATTGCGTGCTATTCTGATTGGATGATTTTAAACACAGAATGGAATGGTACATGTTTTTTTGCTTGGGGAATCACCTTACTTTTTTTTAATAGTTGCTGTTGTTCTGGATTTAATATCCTATTTTGATGTTAATAATATTTCCCTTCTTGTTCAGAGGTCTTTGCCTAAAACCCTTAAGTATGTGAGTTGCAGTGACTTCCTATCACAGATGCGGTATTGACCTTGGGTAGCTTCTTTCAGTTGCACTTCCTTGTGGCTGTACCCTGCTGGATTTATCAGCATTTTCTGCCTTTTACTGGACCTCATGGTCAGCAAACCACAGCTCATGTGAATTCTCAGCTGCTTCCTCGATCACAAACACCTCATCCCATCAAACTGTGGTGTCTGTTTCCCAGAGGTGTTTCTTTCATCTTTCTGGGTACAGTTATACCTCCTCACCAGTCTTCACGCCAAGCCCATCGGTTCTTACATCATCTATCCTGATGAAGTATGATGGTTCTGACCACTATTTCCAACTAATTACTCGTCTCCAAGGTTTGTAGCTGAAAGAGGATTTACCATCTTGCTATTCCTGGGCATTTTGATATCAAAAATGCAACTGGGGCACAGACTGAATATAAAATGGATGGAATGACACAGTTTCTCTCCTATGCTATTTTATGAGAGTGTGAATCTCACAGAATCATACCTCGTTGTGCAAGGGGCCCTTCAGAGTTAATAGGGAATCCAAGAGTTTTTATGAAAACTTTAATGGCTAGAGTTGGAGAAGGAAAGTGATACGGGCTGGCCGTTTCAAAATGTAAGCAGCTCTGTTTCTTTAGCTGAGCTCTCCAATAGCGTACCCACTTGCCACGTACAGTTACTGTTTTAGTTAACATTTAAAATGTAGTTCCTCAGTCAGACTAGGCACATCTGAAGTGCTCAACAACCACATGTGGCTGCTGGCTGCTGTGCTGCCTGGCAAAGACGATGGAACATTCCTGTTATTGCTGAAAAGTCTACAGGACAGCACTGCTCAAGACAGACTGAAACATCACGATAATGGGCCTATGAATATGCAAAAGTGAACCCATTTCTGGAACTGGGAGATTAAAATGACGTTGCTAAACTGGTCCACATCACAATGAATGGTCAGTTCAGTGGATACTATTTCCTTTAGAGAAGCTGCAGTGGTGGGAAGGCTGCACCACAGGGAGGAAAGACGTGCTCTAGGGCACGTGTGCATGTCGGGGCCCTGAGAGTAGCAACACACAGCTACAGAGGTGGGCGTGGCCTTTGGAGAAGTCCCGAAGCCTCAGGATAGAATCTCAGCTCTGGCGGGTGGAAGCAGAGAGAGTCTAGGCTTGGGTGAAGGGGAACCGGGAAGGGGAGACAGGCATCTAAGAAGAGCAGAGGCGCAGTCCAGGTCACATGTCTGGTGGAGACAATTGCTGACATTTATTGAGCACGTACTCTGGGCAGGCAATGGTCTAAAAGCCCAGATTGAATTATGTCCCTTGATCCTCCAACAACCCCATGAGAAGACGAGCAAGGGCAGAATGGAGTTGAAGAGTATGCCTCCAGGGGTGTACCCAGATCTAGGAGGACCAGCTGCTTGGTAACAGGCTGTCTTCAATCAAGCAGGCTGGGGGCTGGGAGTAGTGAGAGAGGATCAAAGGAAAGATGGCTTTGATGGTTGGAGCACAGTAAGATCCTGGGGTTACGTTCAAACGAAAAGCAGAGTCCAGGGAGATAAGAGGCTGCCCTGTACCTTCTACAGACAGAAGATGAGGGAGCTGGGACCAGAATCCTGGGCTTGGGGCTCCTAGGAGAGCTCAGTTGTTTTACAGATATTTATGTGGGGTTAAGGCTTGAATGCCCCCCTGACTTATTTGACTTTATCTGAGTCCTAGGCAAACGTATGAAATCAGGAAAAAATTTTTTAAGTACAACTAGCTTTCCTTTTATTAGCTATTACCTTCCAGAGTTTGGCTTGCCTTCTCATGACAAACACCAGTGCAGGTCAGTGGCTGTGGAATCAAGCATCAGACGTGGGCAGGGATGCTCACCGTGCCTGAGGTACCCTGCCCTGCCCTGATTTCATCGGCAGGGGCCAGGGACAGGCAGCTGGAAGGGTGATACCGTGGTGGGTCTTCCAAGGACAACTTACACTAGGTAGCAGCTCTCAGGAGCTGACTGTACCTGCAACACTTTGGTTTATGGAAACATCTGTCAAAATTAGGGGAAAAGATATCCAGGGGTTATCTCTAAAAATTCTGGTCAATGAGAAATGAGGGTAATTCTGGAGAACCTTTGGGGAAAGGTTTTCTTGCTCTTAGAAAGAGGTACCAAGAAGGGGGCTAGCCCTCTCTCTCCCACCTGGATGTTGTATCAGCATGTAATGCTGGAACCACTGCAGCCATCTTGTTACCATGAGGGGTGGTAGCTTGAGAATGGCATCCCTTCACCACGTTACTGAGCTGATGAATTCACCAACTCTGGAGCTGCCCTACCACTGGATTTTATGACGTGAGATTCATTCATTCACTCACTCACTCACTGATTCAATAAAAATTAATAAGCGCTGACAAATGCCAAGCATTGCTCAAGGCATTTGGGATACACTAATAGCAGGGGTCCCCAACCTCCGGGATCTAATGCCTGATGATCTGAGATGCAGCTGACATAATAATAATACAAATAAAGCGCACAATAAGTGTAATGCACTTGAATCATCCCGAAACCATCCCCCTTCCCCCAGGTCCGTGGAAAAATTGTCTTCCACGAAACCGGTCCCTGGTGCCAAAAAGGCTGGGGACCGCTGCAGAGGACAAAACACAGGAAGATCATTGGTTTAAATTTGCTTATCGCTGCAGCCTCCTTGAGTTAAGTTTTTAGTTACCTGAAACTATAGGCCTTTTAACTTACACCCTGCTGACTGCACACTGGCTTCACAGGTAACTAAGGAGCCTATAATTAAACAGCATAAACATTATCAAAAGGACGCTTCCTATCTTGTTTGATGTGTCTGTATTTGACACTTCGGGGAATTTTTTCCACACTACGCCACTGTCCTTGGACTTCCATAATGCTACACATTTCTGGTTTACTTCCTATTTTCCTGTCCACTTCTCAGTTTTTGAGGGTTTTCTTATTCCCAGATCATTTTTTTTCTAACTTCCAGATCACTCAATGCTGGGGTGCCAAGGTGTTTTCTATCAGGGCCACTTATTTTCTCATTTTACATCTTCTTTGAGAAATATCAGCAATCTATATGACTTCATGACCATTTACACACGCACAATTCCAAACCTGCATCTCCAACCCAGATCTCCCTCTTGAGTTTTAAATCTGTACCTGTAGTGCTCTGCTTAGCCATTTGGATATCGCAAACGCAATGTGGTCAAACCATCATGATATTCTGTGCTTTGTAATTGCTTCTCTTAGGTCCCCAGCTCAGGGGACCTATATCCGTCCCCCGTATCTGTCCACCAAGTCTCCAAGCCAGAATCCTGAATGTCAGCCATGGCTTCAACCTCCCCTTCTCTCCCCAAATCTAAGCAGTCACAGGCCTTCCTGACTCTACCTCCTACAATTCTCCAGTCTCTCCTCTCCCCCTCCCCCCATTCCTACTACCCTCATTCCTGCCGTTTACCGTCACATCATCTGAATCCCAGCAACAGTCCGCCAACTGGTCTCCCCGACTCATGCCTTGGTGTCCCTCCAAGTCCTTCTCTCCCACGGGCAGAGGGATGAGGCTGCAAGTCCGATTGTGCAAAAAACCCTTCCAGAAATCCTCATCAATGCTCTCAGGACAAAGAATAAGCAACTAATATCATATTCCTGCATGCAAGATCTGCCCTGACTTCCCCTCACCATATACACAAGCTGGACACCCTCTATCTTTCATTATCCCCAACGTGGTGCCTCCCCATGTGCTAGTCCTTCTATTTCTAACATTTTCCCAACCCATCCCACCTTCTCCAGGATAATTCTCATCACCCTTCAGGTTTCCTCTCAGACACTGTTCCTTCCAGGATGCCTTCCCTGAGTCTCCAGGCCTGGTGGGTGACGCTTCCACGCACCCCCGGACTTCCCGTACTTTCCTCATCATAACTGCCAAGCACCTGAACCCATTACGGGACCGTAAGTGCTGTTAGGGGAGCCCACCGTGACCCTCCTAGCATCCCTGGCGCCCAGAACGATGCCTGCAACATAACAGGTATTCAACAAACACGCAAGAGACAAACACTTTTGCTGGGGAACACTTGCTCACCGATATAATAATAACTTCATTAAGTTTTTGCCTTGGGATAGTGATTTTCTGAAAGAACACTGTTGCTTAAGAGAATGTGGACCACAATTTCTCTTTATCCGTTTTCATTTAATCTGCTTTCCATTTACCCCACTAGGGCAATCCACTGCATTAGGCGCTGAGATGCTACATAAATGATTCTATGTCACTGAGTCTGAAAGTAAACACTCTTTTCATTTTCACACAGTTACTCCAAATCACAGCTTCCAGAAGATGCCATTTCTAGGTGAGACATGAGAAACAGCTAAAAATGTGACAAAATAACAATGTCTGGTCAAGGCTGTGAAAAGCATTTCCCATAAACTTCAAGACTTGAAAAGTCTACACAACTGGGACACCAGATAAACAACGGGACTTAAAAGGCTCAAGTCTAAGAATTCGTCTCCTCTGATATAGGGGAGAGTTGTTATTTTTATTTTTAAAAGATGATGACCTTTTAATTTAAATACCAGGCTTTTTTCTCATGAATGCCTGAGAGGGGGGAACTGTAGCCTCTGCATAAGAGAGTTATCCATTTCAGGGAGCTGCTATTTGCGTTGATAATTAAAAATAACACCTTCCAAAACGTTGCTCTAACTCGATGAAGGAAAAAAGCACACCTCAGTGCACTTTTTTATTTGCTGTGAAATGTTATCGCTAATTCCCAGCACACAGTGAAAAGGGAAGTTGCTCATTTGCACACAGTCAGTTCTGTTCTTCCGTGACCCCTGGTCTTCCTGCTCCGGTGGGGCTAGCTCTCCCGCCAGGTCTTCGTGGGACTGCAGTGAGCAACCACCTGGTGACCAGGGGAGCCGCAGCGGCCTCAACTCCATCCCTGCAGGTGGCCACACCTCCCAGCTCCCTGCCCCCATCTGGGGTGTGGCGGTGTGTAATATACAGGGGCGACAGCGTGCCCTTCCATGCAGAGAGATGGTCTCCTTTCCCTCTTTTCCCGCCTCATAAGTGATATATCCACTCATGTGAATTAAACACACCCATACTGTACAAAGCACGTGACAGGACTGTGATAGAACTGAGGTTTCACTGGAAGATCCAGTGTTGAAAAATACGGAGCAATCGCCATTGTTATCCCTAACATCCTTTATATACAACATCATGCTTATTTGTAGAGATCTTTTGCAATAACCATTAACAGCATTATTTATTAATATCCTCTGATGACCAACAGGCAATATATTACAAAGGTTCCTATAAATTCCAAACAAAGGACAGAAGGTCTCAGCAGGGGTTTTCAGAGTCCACGCTCGCTGGCCGTGAACCCTCAGGCAAGTCTATAACCTCGCTGGGCTGCAGCTGCTTCTACTCTACTTTGGAAAAATAACAGAAGCCAGGTCAGGTGACCTCTTGAGATCCTTGCTAAGCCTGAGAAATACCATCACGATTTTACTAATGGCCAAACAGTCCAATGCTTTCAGGATATTTTTCTCCATAACACCTAATAACCACTGTTCATAAGTAGAGTATGTGGCATCCATATACATGAATATACGCCCAATATAATACCGCCTATTTAAACAACAGGTGTACAGACCAAGTCGTGTGTACATGCACATAGCCTCAGCCTGGCATTTGTTGTTTTTCAATAAACATACTGAGCATTGACTATGTCCCAATAGGACATAGTGCTACTGTAGGCAGTCGGATGCCACAACGTCTGTGAACAAACCAGACAGAGATCCTGCCCTGCCTGGTGGAGCTCACCTTTCAGTAAGGAGAGGCCGATGAGAAAAAGGCTAATACAACACATATGTAATGTATAGATTGCAGGTGATAAGAGACAGAAGGAAAAAAAGAGAGAAAGAAAGAACACAGTAGAGCAGGGTCAGGGGATTACAGACCTATGGAAGGAGGTGACACTTTAAAACCTGGAGGTCCCAGGGAAGCTCCATTGAGAAGGTGGAATCTGAGCAAAGACTTGAAAAAGGAGTGAACCACGTGGATGGATATCTGGGGGAAGAGGGTTCTAGGAGGAGAGTGGAGCCAATGCCAACATCAGGGGCTGGAAAGCAGGGTTAGCAAGATGCCACAGAGAGGACGTTATGAGGAAGTACCGCCAGGGAGTTGAAGCAAACTTAGGGGTTGGAGGGCAGATCGTGGAGGGCTTCGTAGGCTGTCGGAGGAGCTTGAAACTTCTCTGAGTGAAGTGGGGAGCCACTGTAGGCTCTGAACAGGGGGTGTTGTGCTCTGATTTACAGAGAACTGAGAGAGAGGCAAGTGCAATACAGAGGCTTTCATTTAAAAGAAACATACTGAGTCAATTTAAGGAACTTAAGGGCTCACGAATTAGGTTACAGGTTGTTTAGAAGTAGTAGTAGGACCAGTGCTCCTGTTTCAGCCACCCAATCACTGCATTTAGGTCTCTGTGCAAATATCACCTCCTCCAGAGGTCCTCCATGATTGCATTTATATAAAATCATGGCTCCCCCTCTGAATTTATCTCCTTACCCTGCTGCTTTGTTTATCTTCGTAGTGCTCATCACTCCTTGGCAATATATCATAGGCTTATTTAATTATTTCCTATCTCCTTTAGTAGAATGTAAACTCTGAGAAGGTGAGAATCTTGCTTTTTTGCTTATCACTGTAGCTCAACACCTAGAGCACCTGGCTCAGAGGGGGGATTCAGTACCAATTTGTTGAATGAATGAACAAATGTTCCAGGAGTCTAGGAGAACCCTTAAGTTCTAATTTAAAAAAACAGACTACAGAACCGGGGATTAAATAGTTAAAAATAAGCTGTCTACAAAATTATAGACCATTTTCCATCAGTAGTTGGTTTCACATTTTTACTCTTTAGAGTGATGACGGTTCACTGTAACGTTTCATTGTGTTTTTCACAAAATTGCTATATCCATATTGTGGAAAATATGGAAAATGGGAGAAAAAGAATTTAAAATTTTATGTTCCTCTACATCGTGATTAACAATTTAAAGTCTTCTTTGTAGTTTTTAAAGTTTGCTGCATTTTTACATGGCCTTGATATATCCAGAGATCAAACGATTTTCTCTGATCTTTAAAGTTTTATCTAAACTTTCTTCCGAACTTTATTTTTTTCTATAAATTTATTTACTTATTTATTTATTTTTATTTTTGGCTGCATTGGGTCTTCGTTGCTGTGCCCGGGCTTTCTCTAGTTGCGGTGAGCGGGGGCTACTCTTCGTTGCGGTGCAAGGGCTTCTCATTGTGGTGGCTTCTCTTGTTGCGGAGCACGGGCTCTAGGCACCCAGTCTTCAGTAGTTGTGGCACGCGGGCTCAGTAGTTGTGGCTCCCGGGCTTTAGAGCACAGGCTCAGTAGTTGTGGCACGCGGGCTTAGTTGCTCCACGGCATGTGGGATCTTCCCGGACCAGGGCTCAAACCCGTGTCCCCCGCATTGGCAGGCGGATTCGTAACCACCGTGCCACCAGGGAAGTCCTCTTCTGAACTTTAAATGCATGTGGTTGTATATGGAAACCAATAAGAAAATACAAGCCATCCGGTAACTGAAGCTCTTTACATCTACATTCCATTAAATGAAGGATTCCTGAACTAGTTTCTAGAGATACTGAGAACATTTCCCCTCTTCAATCCAAGCTCTCATTTTGCCCGATTTAAATTTATTGACTAGTGTGGGATTTTAACCTGCTAAAGAAAAACATAAAGAATTTCGAGGAGAACTCTCAGAATAATAAAACCTCATTCGTTCTAAGTCCGCCGTGCCCAGTTACAAATCTCATATCCCTACAGTTTATCTTAATGCTTCCTACAAACGAGCACGGCATTATTAAGCAAAATCAATAACCTGAAGAGTTGGAAGAGAAAAGCTCATCTACTAAAGATCAACTGCTTCCCACCACCTTAGCAATATCATATACAAAACAGTGTAACTGCAGCATAAACAGGGGCCGGCCCTCGTGGATGGGCTGACACAGTAACTGCACATTAGGGACCATACATCTCCGGTGGAAACCGTTTTGCTGCCAGGAGACCAGACTCATGGGTGCAAAATGAGGAATGACCAAGCCGGGCAATGTGGAAGGACTGCCGAAAATCTAAGAAATTTATCTTTGCAGCAAACAACTTGGAAAATGATGAAAGGTTCTTTGCCTCTTGCTGTTCACTCAGGATGTGGCAATAAAAGTTCATTTGTTTTACTCACTAGAATCCCAGACACAGCAAGTTGAATGATGCTGTAGAAAAGGGAAGGATGAATGACAGGAAAACGACATGTTTAGAGACTAAAGAGGAGACAGGGTGGAGGGGTGAGAAGGTAATTAAATCAGATACCAAGGGGCGAGGTTCTCGGCCACCCACGTTGGTAAGGCCACTGTGAGGGGGGGTTGAAGATCCTTGCACTTAAGAGCTGACAATGATGTCCCTTCCTAACTCGTGGGCCTGAACTAGGCTAAGGAACATAAAGGGTTTTAAAAAATATAAAGGATGATGATGATACTACTACTAATAACGGGGTGTCAACAATTTCTTGAGAACTTATGGGATGATAGCCAATATTTTACTCTACATGTTGTTATGGACGGAACTGTGTTACCCCCTCTCCCCCCTGCCCAAATTTATATTTGAAATCCAAACCCCCAGTGTGACTGTATTTGGACATGGGCCTTTACAGAAGTAATGAGGTTAAATGAGGTCCTAAGGGTGGGTCCTGATCCAACAGGACTGCGTTTCTTTTTTTTTTTTTCGCGGTACGCGGGCCTCTCACTGTTGTGGCCTCTCCCGTTGCGGAGCACAGGCTCCGGACGCGCAGGCTTAGCGGCCGTGGCTCACAGGCCCAGCCGCTCCGTGGCATGTGGGATCTTCCTGGACCGGGGCATGAACCCGTGTCCGCTGCAACGGCAGGCGGACCCTCAACCACTGCGCCACCAGGGAAGCCCCAGGATTGTGTTTCTTATGAAAATAGGAAGAGACACCAGGAGTGTGCACACACAGAGGAAAGGCCACGTGAGGACACAGCAAGATGGCAGCCGTCTGCAAGTCGAGGAGGAGGCCTCACCAGGAACCAATCCTGCTAGCACCTGAATCTTGGACTTCTAGCCTCCAAAACTGTGAGGAAATACATTTCTGTTGTTTAAGTCACTCAGTCTGTGGTATTTTGTTATGGTAGCCCTGGCAAACTAATACAGATATGTTATCTCATGTAATCCTCATTACAATATTATCCACACTTTCAAATATGGGAATAGAAGCACAGAGAAGTTATGCAACTTCACTAAAGTTGCACAGCTACTCAGTAGTGGAACTGGAATTGAATCCAAGCAATGATTACAGGACTCATGTTCTGAACAGCTAATGTAACATAATACAAGGTAATGTGATTAATATCCACAGTGATACAAAATGGATGCTTTTATCAGAAAAACCCACAGCAAATACAAACTTCTATATCTACTATGTGCAATTTTAGTTTCCCTCTACTCCCATTCCCATCATACAAACAATAAGCATTTTTTGAGCCAATCTATCTCAGCCACTTTCTGAGGGGGTCTGGCATCAAGCCTTATGAAGTCCATGTTCTCCTGGAGTTAACGTGCTAGTGAGGAAAGCCGGCCAACAACAGAACAGAAAAAAGCAGACAGCGATAATGCAAAGACAAAAATAAAACCGGAAGTTGTGGTGACAGGCGGCGGCCAGCCTGGTCCTTTCCTCCACAGCCAGTTACTGAGACCACAAACAGGACACAGCTCCGAATCCTCGGGCAACTCCTAATGGGGGCTGGCAGGCCCCAGACTCAATGTCCCCTGTTTCTTCCCCTATAAAGTGGGCTTTTGCTCTAACAGTCTATGGCTTCTTTGATTAAGTCAGGAAGTTACTCCGGCAATATTTACCCTAACTCAGTTATTAGGTATGATGGAAATAATAAATACTATAATTAAATGTATCCTCTCCTTTAAAGGATTCCTGAAATTTTCCTGTAAGAGACATAAAGTTTTGCAGGAAGAAAGGAGGGAGGGGGAGGGATCATTTAACTGGATCTGAACAGGCTTTCGCCAGGACAGTAATCTTTATTTAAGCCCTGGGATGCTGAGCGTGTAATACCATACCTGTGGTCAGACACTTCCCATCTTCACCGGGGAGGGAATATAGAGAAAGGATTTTGAGATGAAACATGGAAACTTAAGGTCAGTATAAGGGAGGGTTTGGGGGGCCTGTACAGAAATAAGACATTGGAGAAAAGTGACAAAATGATGCATTCTTTTTCTCTGGAGAGCTTAATCAACCAAAGAAACTGTATCTTGGTATGTCTCACCCAGAAGTAGAAGGACGATGTGACTCGCCGGAGGGATGCCTTGGGGCCAGGAGGCTCTGCTAATGAACAAAGGCGGTTTGAAACAGCACAGCGTCACACCCTACCTGCTGCATCCCCTGCCACTAGGGCGAGAGCAGCGCCACCTCCTACTTGCAGCGTTTCAGGGTGGCAACGTGTGCTAAGACAAAATACTTCCAAAGTGCCGTCAGGAGGCTCCATGGCAGGAATGCATGGGGTGAACTGTACCACCAGAGGAATAAGGACCAACTCACTGAAGACAGTGGAATCAGACAGAAGCGCCCAAGTTAGAAACACAGCCTGCCTTTCTGTATCAGAACACAAACTAGGCATGTAGAAGACCTACAGAAACATGGAAAACTGACTGCACGGTCAGAATTACAGGATCATGTTGATGATCAGGGTGGACCTTTAAAGCGGAACATGTGACTTAATAATCTGGCCCAACAAATAATACTGGCCTCAAATAATAAGATCTAGAACAGACAATTATTACTGATGACTGTAACAAGACTGGAATAACAGTTCATCATGTCTCTTAAAGCCTTAAATGAAGGATGGTGAGAGGAAGGGGAGGGGAGTGAAGAATAGTTAATGGGTAAACCACTGCATACCTTCGTATTTAAAGGCAGTAGTTCAATCAGCAAAAGACACGGGATAAGTTCACCAGCAGACACTTTTGGACACATTCACAGTGCATTTGTAATCACTGGAAATATTATCATTTGAAACGTGTACATTTATATAAAATTATATATAATTTTCTCCACTTTGATTTCTCCTATTGTTGGGAGATGGACGGCCCCAAAAAATCTGTTAGAGAAATTCTAGGTGCTTGTGGATTTTTAACATTTGTCCTGGGAACCCCTAGTGCCTGAAAGAGCCTGAGCAATTAAATTCACCCCAGCTGTGTGTGTTCAGACACCAACAGGCTCACCACCAGTACTGACACCATTCCTTGGGCCACATCGTTTGTCTCAGCATCCTATGGTTTGATTCCAGTGCTGAGAAAAAGGGAGCTTTCGTTCCCTCTATAATAGCAATCACTTCAGCGCTGTCTGCTACATCCTCTGATCTCTCCAGAAGTGTCTGGAGTTTTAAAGGTTCAAACTCTGATAAAGTGATACAGAAAACGGAATCCAACTCCAAGAAATATGCACACAGATTCCATGCACGGCTTTTTTCTGGCTCATGGAGACTGGAGTGGTCCCCTTACCTTTATCATAGATTTCCTTCAAGACCCCTCGTTTTATTAGCTCCTCTCTGCTTTGCCTCATCGATATTTTCCTTTCCAGGGCTGCGAGCAAAACACAGAGAAGCAGGGGTGAGTAGGTAACAAAGACGTTTCTAAAAAGCATCGTATTTTAAGATGTATTGAAATGTCATATATGGGAAAGCTTCCGTAAGTTATACTTTACTAATGTAAGCTAATGATACCAGTTAATACGTTTTGATACTATGATCAGCATTTTAATCCAATTATTTAATCATCAAGACAATCAAATTACCTATGAGGTAGGCACTTTTAATCTCATTTTATTTAACCGTGATATATGGTTGAGGAAACTGTACCATAGAGCAGCTCAACAACCTATCAGAGTCATACTGAGAAGAGCATCCAGGATTCAAAGCCAGAAAACACTACCTCTGCCCTCAGCTTAACCTCTGCATCACACATCTTCCTGAGTGTGGCCTTTCCTCACAGGTGGGATTTCTTTTTTAATTACCTAGTGCATACAGATCATGTCTCATTGAGGATTTTGTTGCTTCCCAACTATTTTAAAAGTCATTTGAAAATATCTCCTAAAAAGCTCCCTGGATTGGCACCCAGGTTCCCGAGGAGAGCCTAGGGGGCGGTGGGAGACCTCCATGCGACACCCACCCACTGCTCTCCTCTCTTGGCTCCAAACAAGGAACGGACTGTTCAGTTCCCAAACACACTTCCACTTGACCAGCCATTCACCTGAGCCAACCGTTCGGGCAGGTGGGAGCTGCAGGGGGGGAAGAGGGAGCGCTTCCTCTCCGATCAGTGGGTATGATGGAGGGCAAGGCAAGTGGAAACAGAGCCCCAGAGTGGGGAAGTGAGGGCAGCACGAAAGGGCAGGCCTGTGGCCCCAGGTAGGGAAGGGGAAACCAGCAGAACCTGTAGAGGAAAGAAAGCTATTCCAGCAGCTGACATTTCAGTAAACACGGAATGGAGGAGGGGAGAGGTGACAGCAATCACTTTTGTCAACTTGAGATTCTTTATATCCTTTGGATACACAATTAGTCAGGGGGGGAAAATACCAGTTATAAAATAAGGAAACAATTTTATGCACACAAATTTAGATGCAGATTACACATACACACACACACCCCTCAATAGAATTTCATGCAAAGAATAGGAGTAAGAACTAGAAAGAAAGCAAGGAAACAAGAATCGTGATTGCAACTATGTTACCCACTAGCTGTGTGCCCTTAATCAAGTCACTGTGCCAGTCTGGGAAGACACTGGTGCTCCCACCCCAGCCACCACGATTTACCCACAGACGTGAGGGCAGGAAGGTTGTACGGAAGGGCAAGGGTTAAAGGTGAGCGGGAGAATCAATGGAGCGGTGTTCGTTTTGGGAGGTGAAGGAATTTTATGTCCCAACCCAAATAGCAAGATATGGTGGGAAGAGGGCAGACGGGGTTCTCGTGCAGAAGAGGGATGCCCGGGGAAGGGGAAGAGAGGTGCGTGCAGCTCGGTTAGAAAGTTCTGCCTGATTTTAAAAAAGATTTGCTCAGCAGCACGGTGGGAAAGACGGAACAGGCAAGATGAAGCGGGGGTTTTTAAGTAAAAAGTTTGTTAGCGATCTTTTGGGTGAATAAACAGGTGCTTTGCCATCCTGTACTGAACCATGTAAATGAACAGATTTCTCTTCAACAAAATGAGGATTCCCAGGGGCTTTTCAAAACCGTGGAGTAAAGAGGATGAACCTGACCCACGGCACTCAGGGAAGGATCTGCAGCGAGGCGGACAGAGCCTAGACGCAGAGGTCCGAGATCTCAAGTATCAGCAGAATACGGTCACTGTCAGGCCAACCACTTAGGTATCCGGACCTCAGCTGTCTCTCCGCACTCATTCAACAACTGAGGACCAGCTGCCTGGAGTGCAAAGCTACTCTGTCAGGGACTGGAGATGATGGTGACCAAAGGGACAGCCCCTCCCTCACAGGGATTATAGACTAATGTGTGATTCAGTCATCAAATGATGATATCGCCTAATGTGTGACTGCAAATTGAGATGGGCCTCATAAAAGAAGACATGGTTCCTTGGGGCTTCCCTGGTGGCACAGTGGTTAAGAATCCGCCTGCCAATGCAGGGGACATGGGTTCAAGCCCTGGTCGGGGAAGATCCCACATGCCGTGGAGCAACTAAGCCCGTGCACGACAACTACTGAGCCTGTGCTCTAGAGCCCACAAGCCACAACTACTGAGCCCGTGCGCCACAACTACTGAAGCCTGCACGCCTAGAGCGCGTGCTCCGCAACAAGAGAAGCCACCGCAATAAGAAGCCCACGCACCGCAAGGAAGAGTAGCCTCCACTCACCGCAACTAGAGAAAGCCCGCATGCAGCAACAAAGACCTAATGCAGCCAAAAATAAAATAATTTTTTTTTAAAAAAGAAGAAGACATGGTTCCATCAGAGCATATGATAAATAACCTCCTCCACTGGGGAGTTAGAAAAGGCTTTTCTGAGGAAGAAACCCCAGAGCTGAGTTTGAAAGATAAATATACCTTATCTTAGCCCAGGGCAGTTGGGTAGGAGCTGACAGAAACACTCCAGATAGAGCAAGCTTGGCAACGGCTCCTGACGGAGGAATCAGGGTGCCCTGGACAAGCAGAAAGCAATCTGGTATGACTGTACCACCAGCACCAGGTGTAGAATGATGCTTTAAGATGTGGCCAAAGGGGCAGGGGGCCTGGGCCATGCAAAGGCCTTATTGACCATGTTATTCGAAGGGAAATGGGAAGAAGTGATCAGATTTAAGTATCTGAAAGACCAACGCCCATTTTAGTGTGGAGGATGGGTTGGAGGGAGGCCAGTTACCAGGTGATTACAGACGGCTGGGCAGAAGACGATGGCAGCTACCCTAAGATGCTGAAGACAGAGACAAGGGACACACTCAAGACACGTGAAGGTGGCAATGTTGCCACGACCCGAAGGTAAGGATTGGCCATGGGGTGTGCGGGGGAGAGAGGGGTCAACAAGGACTCCTTGGTTCTTGACTTGAGTAACTAAATGGACAGTGGTGTCAATTACTACGGTAGGGGACACAGAAGGAGAATCAGGCATGGAGGGAGGATGGTGAGCTCAATGTCATCAACACCCAGAAGGAGCTATCAGGTATGTGCTCGGGAAATGTAGTGGGATACATCATGAAACAGGGATGATGAGACTGTCCTGTACGTGGCAGTGTTTCTCAAACTTTTCCATGTGATTACTCCTAATGGTAAAGGAGTAAGGCCAGGGGCTCCAAGGGTATGACTGAAGTTGCCTGTCCCAGGCATGCCATTTCTTTAATGTATTGAGTTTTTCCTTAAGAACGAAGGTGGAGCTCACAAAATATATCTGCTCTTATTTAAATAAGAAAGTACCCCCCCTCTACCCTCTCCCACATGCACACCAATTTCCACCTTTAACTGACATTCCGGGAAGAGGTGGCTTATTTATACCTTGGCTTTGTCCATTTCCTGTGCAGAACCCTGTGCCCAGAGAGGATACACAGATCATTGTGAGAAGGGTGGATGTCATGTCACTTCATTTAATCTTCACCACAGTCCTGCGAAGTGCTATTATTCCCATTATACAGATGTGGCACCTGAGGCCCAGCAAAATTAACTTGCTCAGGGTCACAGAGCAGTAAGTAGAAGAGCAGAAAGAGACTTTAAAGCCTGTGGGGGTTTTTTTTGCCTCCACAATACCACTTTATTATGGAGATTGTTATTATGTATATAGGCTCTAAATATAATCTAATGTATACCGCTTTAAAAATGGAAGGCAAGAATAAACAACAAGGTCCTATTGCACGGGATACTATATTCAATATCCTGTGATAAACCATAATGGAGAAGAATATGAAAAAGAATATATATACGTATAACTGAATCACTTTGCTGTACAGCAGAAATTAACACACTGTAAACCAACTATACTTCAAGGGAATAAGTTTTTAAAAATAGAAGGCAATTTTATTACTAATTTATTTGGGGCTGAGCATCACAGTAAAATAACATAATTACACTTTGGTTCAGGAGCTTCTTCTAAGGCACTCTTCACTATCTCTCTTAACAAGGTATACGTGATGCCTCTCTGCTAATCTTATTTTCAGCAGTTCCTCCAAAGTTCCAGCTAAGTTTAACTGGGGTCAAAGACAAGCTCACCCACTGCCCGAGGGAGTGAAATCAAATGGGCTCTTGGGGCAGGAGGACAACTCAAATCACCTGACCTGGGCTACTACTAAGCCATAAACCGCCCGGGGGAAGAGGATTCCATGTGGGGAGAAAGAAAATATAACGGTTTCCCTTTCACTGACCAAGGCTAGGTCCGATCCTCCCTCTCCGATAATTCTGGCTTTGGGTGAAACAAAGACAAAAAAAGAAGAGAAGAGAAGAGACTATGAAAAGTTAAGGAAGTCAGAAGATGAGGAACAATGCATCGGGGAAGAGAAGGTATAACGTGTACTGCATCTGTCCAAAGGATAGGAGGAATAAATCAGGTAAGAGCATACCGAGGTGTGACAGGGAGCTGATTAACTGGGGGATGTTGGTCTCTGGGAGATGGGAAATGGAAGTTAACAGAACAACATCACTTATCTCTTAAAAGGAAAATAAAACTGAAAAGCTACTTCGTTAAACTTGTGGCAAAAAGCACACAAGTAGGTAACATTTTTATATAAAAAAATAAAGTCAGTAAGGACTTAATTTAAAATAAGAAAATCTGCTATATAAGGATCACTCCAATATTATTCAGTTATTAAAGCACAGGGCAAATAAAATCTGAGTGACCACACATGGGCACGTGCTGGTATAAACGTTTTGGTTATGAAACTGGAACGTAGTGATTGTTGCACGACTCTTCAGTTTTACTAAAATCATTGAGCTGTACTCGTCCAAAGCATTAATTTTATGTTGTGTAAATTACACCTCAATCAAGCTGTTATGAAAAAAAGAATAGTGACCACCAGGGCAAAAACATGAGTTAAAAACAAAAATAGTAAATCTAAGCAGACGATTAAATTAAACTTTAGGCCGCAGTCAGCAAGAGGACAACAGTAAAATACAAGGATTAGATGTGTAGCATACAAAAGTAACTTTCTAAAAACAATTATTTTAACCTCTAACAGAATAGAAACAAAACAGAAAAAGCAGGAAGCTGGTTTCCCCCCAAAATGAAAATACAGCTCAGAGCATAACAACGCAACTCCTTGGATCTTTAGAAAAGAACCAAATCTCCAGGCGGTAGGAGGTGCAGAACACTGTAATAGGCTCTTTTTTTTTTTTTTTGCGGTACGCGGGCCTCTCACTGTTGTGGCCTCTCCCATTGCGGAGCACAGGCTCTGGACGCGCAGGCTCAGCGGCCACGGCTCACGGGCCCAGCCGCTCCGCAGCATGTGGGATCTTCCTGGACCGGGGCACGAACCCGTGTCCCCTGCATCGACAGGCAGACTCTCAACCACTGCGCCACCAGGGAAGCCCTGTAATAGGCTTTTGGGATGGGCCTGTGGTGACTGAAACATCAAAACCAAATTGCATAAACCAGCAAATGTGCAAGGCTACTGCAGGGACACCCGGTCTAAAATTCTACACCAGCATGTGAGACAGCCCGAAGAGGAAAAGGCTAAAAATGACTGGCTGGCTTTTAGAGGCAAACAAAGACAAAGAATTAGTTGAGTAGGTCCAAACGCATCGTAAAAAGCTTCACATACCCCTCTTTCTCTCCTGAAACGAGTGCGAGAAGTACTTCTCAATTACTGTACCAAAAATGGCCCCAAATGGCCCCCCAAAATGATATTAAAAGGTTGGCATGTCCAAGGAAGGCTCTCGAAGCTTGTCATTAAACAAAATATTCATATAAAAACCATGCAGAAAACCTTGAAAGGCCTTTTTAAAATCTTTATTGGAGTATAATTGCTTTACAATGGTGTGTTTCTACTTTATAACAAAGTGAATCAGCCCTACATATACATATATCCCCGTATCTCCTCCCTCTTGTGTCTCCCTCCCACCCCTCTATGTGGTCACAAAGCACCGAGCTAATCTCCCTGTGCTATGCGGCTGCTGGCACAGGTATTCTTGCATTTTATCACCATCTATTGACCGTGCCTTTTTATTTTTCGTACTTCTGATACGTTGACATCTAGGAGCCATGCTGATCCTAGAGACAGACAGCCCCTCCCAGGGCTAACAGATTCCTACGGATAGTAAGTGACTTGCCTGTGAGCCTGCCTTTCATATGCAAAGCGACCACTCCAGAGCCCCTATCCTCAATCATCTCCTTTACGGAGTCCTTGCACTACAGGCCAAGGTTCTCCTGCCCTCATCACCCCAGGGCCAGGTACCAGACAACTAGAGACAGTCCTCATGCCCCAGAGCCACTAAAATGATTCACCCTAGCCAGGCACACCTGCTAACCCTGTCCCGCACATTCCTTCCTGTGGAAACGGCAATAAAGGCTCTTGCCCACGTTCTCCTCCCTTTCTGCTTCCTGAACAACCCTGGGGCTTCTCCACGTGGCTCTCCATGGCCTGGCATGACCCGTTCTCTTCGGGATCTGTGAATGTAACAGACTCTCTTTTCAATGGCAATTGTCTCTTGACCTGTGGGCTTCACCATACCTGAATAATAATAAAGCCTACATTTTAACACACACCTATTCTTGCACTGGTTTGTAAACAAAGGGAAAAACTAATGAGGGTTTTGGTTTTCACAGCTTTATGTTCCATTCTATTGCTCTGAAGTCTGTTTACATTTGAGTGAGTGCTTTAGTCACAGAAAGTCTGGTGAAGGACCGATTCTCAGCAGTAACTTCCACCAAAGCACAGAGACTAACTCTGGTAATGGAGTGACAGCAGTTCTAATCACTACCGTAAACCTCTTTTGAGCCACCACTGCAGTAGATGCCATATTTACTAAAAGCCCGTTCCCCATCACCTCCCCCTAATTATTTTTTCTTCAGTCTCCCTATCCACATGGTACGTGCTAAGCCACGGAATCCTATGCTCTTTAACATCAGTGAATTTAAAACAGGCATCTTGGATGGGCTTGTTCTGCTTAGTGAATGCCTGCGATGGATGACTTTGTTAAAAATAACTAGGACATTCTCTTTTTATTTTTTTCATGTGCTCACATACACGTGTTCTTTAATTTTTTTATTTATAAAAATACATGAAACCTTTTCACTGTAAATAATTCAAGAAACAGAAAACAAACTCCTTTTTCATTGTCCCTCCTTCCATAGACCCAACTCATCAAGTCTCACTACTGCCCTTCTTTGATATTTTCATTCTCTCTTTTCCTTCCTCCCTCTCTCTCTCTCCCTCTTTCCCACACACACCCACACTATATAAATACGGTTTTTAAAACCACAAATGGGTCATATTGCTCTATAACTCTTTTTTCTCCTCTCATTTATAAATATGTTTTAGAGATCTTCCCATCAGTACATACAGAAGCACCTCATTCTTTTTGAGTACCACATACCATGACATGGGATAGAAGCGCCAGAACTTATTTCACCATCTGCAGCTGAAGGAAATTTAAGTTGCTTTGCATTTTTGGCCTACAGATATTGCTACTGTGAATATGCCTGTTCAGGCACCCATGTGAACAGGTAAACGAATTTTTCTAAAATATATCACTAGGCTTACTGGGCAGGGTATTTTCGCTGTGCTCCCCATACTGATGGAAGAAAGAAACTCTTGTATTTCATAAAGTGAGGAAATGGGGAAAAAAAGTAATATTGATGCTTTTTCAGTCATCTGGTTCTCAGAGTACCAGAGCAGGGAGTTGTTCATATTTTTCTCTAGGATAATCTATCTCTGTTGAATTCTCGGCTCAACTGCCTTTAAATTACATTCTGTATGGGATAGAAGTTTGAAGGGGGGAAAACAATGGAGAAATGATGAAACCTGCAGTAGCTTACTGCAGAGTCTTATGCTTTCAGTGGTTAGAATAGTCAACTTGCAAGTAAAGTCTGTAGCTTTTATCCCTTTAAAATTTGACAACTCCAGTGAAAGTGAATTTATGCTAGAGATCTACAAGGAACAAATGGAGAGACCCTCCAGAACCTGGAACCTACCTCTACTTCCCAGCTGACATCATCAATACGGAAAATTATTAATATGATGCAACTACGTCCTAGAAGGACCCAACATGAAACAACCAACCCACATTTACACTATCTCCAGAGAAAATGCATCCATTTTCCTTAAGATGAAGAGACTCTCTTTCAAAATTAAATGTAAACGGGCTTCCCTGGTGGTGCAGTGGTTGAGAGTCCGCCTGCTGATGCAGGGGACACGAGTTCGTGCCCCGGTCCGGGAATATCCCACATGCCGCGCAGCTGCTAGGCCCGTGAGCCGTGGCCGCTGGGCCTGCGCGTTCAGAGCCTGTGCTCTGCAATGGGAGAGGCCACAACAGTGAAAGGCCCGTGTACCGCAAAAAAAAAAAAAAAAAAAAATTAAATGTATACATACAATATATAAAAGAGGGGAAAGGAGAGCAAGGATTTGGAGGAAGGGATAAATCCAGAGGTCTTCCATTTCAAAAGATCAGATGACAAATACCAGTTGATCTTCTATTTCATAAGGAAATTAAGGAGAAAAGCAACAAGGTTGTCAATCTAAATGCTGTGTTGAAGAAAGAAGTAGAAAAGAATGCAATTTTAAACGTCTAGTTTCAGACAGAATGGTATGATGAACACATTCAAGAAGTCCTGTTAATCTAGAAGCAATCTGTATGAGCACCGACTTTTACCAACAGATGATGTTGAGGGGTCCTATGAATATCTAAACATTTTGCTAAATGTAGGATCACTAGGCAAGAAGGTTTTTGATTACTTGATTATCCAAAGAAAGCTTATTGAATTACTAATTCAAAATGAAAAATCGCTTTTAACATATTTGGCAATTAAGGCCGAGTGAGCCTCAAAATCAGAAAGACTGAACAACGTCCAACTGTATAGCACAGAGAACTATATTCAATATCTTGGGATAAACCATAATGGAAAAGAATATATAAAGAATATATATATATAAACAGAATCACTTTGCTGTACAGCAGAAATTAACACATTGAAATCAACTACACTTTAATAAAAAATTTTTTAAAAACCAGAGAGATTGACCAGTTTAGAACTATTTTCTCCTCTAAAAATCTAAACCATGTGGAAATTTCATCTAAAAGATTGAATCTAAGGTGTAATTGTCCTCATCACATAATAAGCATAGATCCTGATTCACATTGTTACAGCGTGAACTCCAGCGACGGTCCAAGTGGATGGGGTGCATGAATAAGGTTCCTCATCTCTAACATGGTAACCTACCCAACGTACTCGTGCAACACTGAGTAGCTAGCTTACATAAACTCTTCCCGGCCCATGAGGTAGGAGATGAGATTGTTTATTTACTGTTGTTTGTGATTACATCCAAGTCATCTAGATCAGCACTTTCCACAGTCTGTTCTGCAGAATAGTAACCCCCAGAGATGCTCTGAGGAAAGGGTTGGAGGGCAATAGTTTTGGGAAATGCCATGTACCACTGGAGAATCACAGTGTTCGTTAGCAGGAGAGGACCTAAAGAAACCAGTTTAACTCAGTTTAACCCAGTGTTTCTCCCAAATTCATTTGACAGTATGACCCTTTCATGGAGTACCATGGGTCTTTCATTCCGAGGAAAATCTTCTGCGAAACAATGATCTAAATTCCAGGTTGCAGGAAGCAAATGTGGTTGTTCTGTTGTAAAAAGGAACCAGGGAGGTCAGCTTTTCTAACTCAGCAGGGACACAGGGGGGCCAAGATCTTTCATAAGGAGCTTTCTGGTCAATGTTTGAATCAAACACAACAGAAAACCTAAAGTCCTGCAATATTAAATGAGCAAAGGCATGACTGAAAGATCCAGAAAGATCCTAATGGAGCAAAGTGACCAGCCATCCATCTACCAGTCCTCCTGTGGTCCTGGTAGAGACTTCAGCTGGTAGACATCTGCATTCCAGTGACCTCCCCAGATGGGCAGTCCCCCATCCATTCTCCAGTTAAGTAAAGACTAGACTTAAACTTGATCAGCTCAATACTTCAGAGTATCTGTCCAAAACAACAATCTGGGTTTTGACATAATTGGTATTAGGTACTTCTTTCTGACAGTAATGCAGACAGTATAATTTCCTCTGGAGTCAGAGAGCATGAGAGTTGGACATGTCATTAGCATAGACAAGGCGATTTATTTCCCTCTTACTGTGGGAGAAATGCCTGCAGTCAGGTCCCACAGGAGCCTTATCCACTGATGAAGTGTATGAGAAAAAGGATCACAGACTCATTTGAAGCTTAAGTTGTGCTGTTAAAAGCACCTTTTTCATGGATCTTGATTGGATCCTGGTTTGAACAAACTAGCTATCAAAGCATTTGGGGGTCAGTTGGGAAAATATGAATATGAACTGGGTATTAGACGATATTTTAGGGAATTACTATTAGTTTTGCTACCTATGATAATGGAATTGGGGTTACAGAGGACATTTTCTTGAGTTTTTAGAGATGAATGGTTAGAGATGTCTGTCATTTACTTCAAAACACTTCAGAAAAAAAAAAAAAGCAATGAATATGGCCACATCTTAGTAACTGTTAGGTGATGGCTATATAACTCTACAATTAAACTGTGCAATGATATCATTATACAATTCTCTCATGTTTGAAAATTCTCAGAATAAAATGTAAACGCACAAAATGAATGAACCTTACAGGTAATGCTGAGTGAAAAGAGCAAGACAAAAGAACACACACACCGTGATTCCATTTATATAAAGTTCAAAACTGGCAAAACTAAATATATGGTTTAGAGATGCATCTCTCTAAACTTTAAAACTACAAAGAAAAGGATATGATGACAATAAAAAATCAGGACAGCGGCCACCTTTGGTGGGGAGGGAAATTGCAATCACAGAGGCACATTAAGGGGCTCCCAGATACTGTCAATTTTTTCTTTTTCTTTGATGTGGCAGCAGTTATATGCACTTTATAACCAACTGTTAAACTGTACATTGATGCTTAATGCATTTTCTCAATGTATGTTTTATTTTCCAAAGCAAAAGCATTCACAGGACCTCGTTACTAATTCTGCTTCTCTTTTCACTGATGTATTAGCCTCTGAAGGGGAGTAAAAAACTCAGCCACCACAGAATGAAATTATACAGTTGGCCAGCAGACAACTCTTGCTGATGAAAGAAAGGGTGATCATAGGCAATAAAAGCCACAAGTTCTTTCCTGGTCATTTCTTCAAATAGTTCAGATACGAGCATAGAATGGTTGCTCTTAATGCCTGCAGGTATCTGGGCAGCAGAAGAGGGACCTGAAGTTTGAGGGGGAGAAAGCTGGCAGAAAGTTTTCAAGGTGAGTAATTTTGCAGAAGTAAGTATTCTGATTTTTGAAAATAGGTTGAACTGTTCTTGGAGTCCATCCTTGAAGTCGCATGTAAGAAGCAACTTCGGGGAATTAGTTTTGCAAGGATCAGGCTCAACACTCTTGGGAGGGCACCGAGGAAAGCTTATGTTACAATTGGCAGATTCCATCTTCTCTCTCTCTACCCCAATCTGCACAGGAAAACTTCAGACCAAATTCGAACAGAATAACTATCAGTTTTCTCTTCGGAGATTTACAAGACACGGTAGAAATAATTCCTTCTCCATTTATTGGTCCCCTCTTATGGGAACATGGTAGAACAATGATTTAATAAAACTAAGATCTGAAAAGTAATGTAGGTTAAGCCCTGTTTACAACCTTCATTTTGTCTTTTCACCTATATATCACCTATTACAAGGGACTTTATTTCATTAAATGTGGAACAGGTGGCCCTACGGTGATAGAGAATGCAATGTAATGAAAGTATTTATGTTAGAAATAAAGGTTTGATGTTTTGGTGTTTGCTTCTTTTACTTGCAGGGAAGTGTGTCCTAACATCTAATTTTTTTTGTGATTGTGTACCAAGCTACAATTCACATTTCCATCATATTCTCTGCTACCTCTAACACTCCGGTCAGGAATAAAAAAGAAAATTCATTGATTTAGAGCTAGTTAAGTGACTTTCTCTTCCAGATGTAGGAAGCATAATGCTGTACTGTATTTCATTCTAGACACCTAATTATTACTGATTGCTTTATGACAGAAAGGTATTGCCCAAAGCACTGAAGAAGGAAATCTGAAATCCTGCCCAGAACAGCTTAATAGCCCAGCTACCACCTGTTACCCCAAAGATAATAGGGCCGTTGTTCAAAGGGTTTTGTGCTGTCAAGTTAATGGAAATAGGTTTGCCTCTTTCACTGCTTGTTTTTCCTCTAATGGTCCAATCAACTCTGCTGCAATGAAGTCTTTAGAAGGTGGTGTTAAGATGTTTAGGCTTTAAAATCTTACTTCTCTGATTCTTTATAAGACAGAGAAAGACAGCAGTGTTAGACTGAGGGAATTTATTTGCTCTTAGTATCTAGTCAGATTAAAGTCAACTAATGATTTTGAACAAAAATTTTAAAAACCATAACTATATACAGTTACGTCAAATGTCTACTCAGACAAATATTTTGTCTGAAAGGGACATTTTTGTGTGAAGACTTGATTTCTCCCTTCCGTTGCCATGGTAACACTCAGGCTGCATTAGGAACTACTTACTGCGCTTTCCACGTAGTACTTTATTGTAAGTTTCACAACAACTCCAGAGGCTTATCACCATTTTGCAGATAAACAAGATGTTAAGTAACTTGCCCAAGGTGCAAAATTGGACTTGAACCCAAGCCGTGTGATTCCAGTGTGTGAAAACTTAAGCATGACATTATACTGCCCGTCGCCTGACAACTCATCGAGACTATCCGTAAATAAACAAACACGTACAGATAGGCTACAGTGCATATGCAGAAGAACGAAAGATACGCCTTTTGCTATTTTCTGGGCCAAATTTTGTAGCCTGTAAACTCTGATCATTTCTTAAATCATCTTATTAAAGTTTAGCAGTGACTTAATTGTCACCAAATGAGGTTTCACAAATGAAGACAAAGCATCCTGCCTCACGCATAAAACTCAGTAAGTTGTGCGATTGTTTTTATGATCACGCTGTACTTTAGGAAAAAGTTAAACTGGCCAAAGGAAATATAGAGTCACACAGAAATTTATAATTTCACTCTCTTCTTTAATATGCGTATGTTAAGTAACATCCATGTTTTGGAAGGTAAATATCCACTCGGTTACTTCCCATCAGTCATTTCCGATGGAGAGAATTATAAAGGTAAGAAATGTGCAGATTTGCTATGTCCTTGAAACACTGAGCTACATCAAGCCTTTTATACCAAAGCAGAACAGAAATGCTCACGAAGAAGAAATGCGTAACTGCATATAATTAAATAACAAAACCTTCCAATCTAAGAGAAAGTCCAAGTAATTTAGAAACATCCTTTCCTATTCTGCATACCAAACACAGTTTTTCATTTCTGTCTCAACCTTCTCCTCTTGCATGATAAGATGCTTCACCCAGAAACAGACTGGGTTTGGCTATTCTTTATCTAAGCATCCACCAGCTAATGATAAAACAACATGGCCGGGCTTCCCTGGTGGCGCAGCGGTTGGGGGTCCGCCTGCCGATGCGGTGGGCGCGGGTTCGTGCCCCGGTCCGGGAGGATCCCACATGCCGCGGAGCGGCTGGGCCCGTGAGCCATGGCCGCTGGGTCTGCGCGTCCGGAGCCTGTGCTCCGCAGCGGGAGAGGCTGCAGCAGTGAGAGGCCCGCATACCACAAAACAAAACAAAACAAAACAAAAAAACCCAATATGGCCAAATAGCCATGATCTACAAATAGGAGAAGAGAGTTATTAATCTGTATTAGGGGGAAAAAATCAACCATTAGTACCTAGGTATTATTCCCTGAAAATCCCAGAATATTTGAATAGCAGGTGTGTGAATCAAACATTTACCCAAGCAGCAACTGGAAAAACTGAAAAACATAACCACTGCCAAAAGAAGCAGAAATCTCTTAACGTATGAAACGAAGAACAAAGGTCCAGAAGCACAGGGCTGCTCAAAGCTTTCCTTGAGGCTCTGCTTGTTCCCACAGATGCCATCAATACCCCCTCCCTTTATGACAAAGCAGCGAGACATGACAAGCAGCACGTTGCTCCCTTAAATGAACACGCAGCCTTCTCTGTTCCTCCTTTGTGATCGCAACTTCCGAGTTTTGTTTCTGATGGGTATTTCTGCGCTCCTTTTGAAGTAACTGTCGCGTGCAGAGTGAAAGGTAACAAATGTGCAACACTTAATTCACCAATGGAAATAGCAGAACTCAATGTCTTTCATTTGCTTGACACTGATTCTTTATGACATCATGAATGGAACTTTTTTTTCCTCCATAAAATTACCCAGCAGTCTCTTAATTCTAGGGATTGACTCTGATTTGAGGAAATGTCTGGGCCAGGGCAGCAACTTAGAATTCAGATGTTGATTCTTAGTACCATCTGGGCTTGAGTGAGGGAGGGGATGAAGGATTTGATGGCCATGGTCCTGATGGGAATCTAGCTGATCTCAGTGGTGTTCAGAGGCGAAGTAAACCATCAACCCATTTTCTTTCTTCCTCACAAACCCACAAAAGTGGCTTCGCTGGCCTCATCGACAAGTTAATAGAAAAATCTTGCCCGAGGCTGTGTCTATACAATGTTACAGGAATGAGCCACGAAAACAGATCAATCAGCTTGATTTGATTTCTTTTCCTATCAAAACATCCTGTCACCTGGCAGCGCTATAACTAGATAAGCTAACCGCTGCGAAAGCGTGAAGACAGAGACAAAACAGAAACTGTCTGGACTTTGTCACACGTTCTGTCAAAGCTACTGGCTCAGGGATGCGATCAGCTTAGCATTTTTTAAATGGTGATAAAATACACGTGACATAAAATTTACCATTGTAACCACTCCCAAGGGTACAGTTCAGTAGTTTAAGTATATTCATATTATTGTGTAACCAATATTTTCATCTTGTAAAACTGAAGCTCTATGCCTATTAAACAATAACTCCCCATTCTTCTCCCCGGCCAGCCCCTGGCAACCACCATTCTACGTTCTGTATCTATGAATCTGACTCCTCCGGGTACCTCATATAAATGAAATCATACAATATCTGTCTTTTTTTGTGACTGTCTTATTTCACTTAGCAAGGTACATCTATGTTGTAGCATGTGACAGGACTTCCTTTTTAAAGCTGGATAAATATTCAATTGTATGTGTATATATCACATTTTGTTTATCCATTCATCTGTCGATGGGCACTTAGGGTTGCTCCCACCTCTTGGCTATTGTGAATAATGCTGCTATGAACATGTGTGTGCAAATATCTCTTTGAGATCCTGCTTCAGAAATGGGATGGCTGGATCATGTATGTAGCAGTTCTATGCTTAATTTTTTGAGGAACCACCATACTGTTTTCCTTAGTGGCTGCACCGTTTTACATTCCCACCAAAAGTGCACAAAAGCTCCAATTTTCCACATCCTCATAACACTTATTATTTCTGTTTTTTTGGGGTTTATTTGTTTGTTTGTTTTTTAAATAGCTATCCTAATGGGTGTGATGGGATGAAGTTAGTTATAAGATGTCAAAACTCAGGGACAGGAAAATTATGAGACTCTAATACCTAATGTTTGGCCATGAGCTTAAATGTTTTTAAAAGTTGCCATTTCTTCACCTCGGATCACAGAAATAATATCACAAGCTAAAGGTCTCCTTTGACCCTCTGGGATTATAAGACTTGATTTCTTTATAGAGGAAAAGTGGCGATAAATTTAATGGAAAGGATGAATAAGTTAAGAGGAAAGTTTACATTTTTCAGAGAAAAAGTTTTGTTGTTATTGTCATTTTTATTTCCAAAATAGAAACTTATCCACAAGTGTCTTTATAATTCATGAAGGACAGTAGCTTCACTGCAAATATTTGTACCTCTCTCCATTGTGCGTGATGAAAGTCTTTAATTATATGAGCCAAAGTTTCTAGTTTATGAGGAAACCTGGCTACCTGGTATGCACGTGGTTGCTTTCTTTGAAACTTCCATGGGGCTTGAAACAATGCTGTCCATTCAACTTGAGTTCCTCAAATGAAAATTTTGGGGGAAATACAATTGCATTCAAAGGTAGCAAGTATGGATTCTGTCAGCATTTCAACTCTATGTTTCAAACAGGCAGAGAATATATTTATAATGAAAAAAAGAATTAGTTTGTGAATATGTAGAGCAGGTGTCGGCAAACTTTTTCTGTAAAGGGCAGACAGCCACCAGTCTTTAAGAAACTACTCAATTCTGTCATAGCAACTCTAGACAGTACACAAATGAATAAGGTGGCTGTGTTCCAATAAAACTTTATTTACAAAAACAGGGTGGGAGATGGATTTGGCCTGTGGGTCATAGTTTGCTAACCCCTGTTGTAGAAAACCCAAGAAAAAGAACTTTATAGAATTCTCCCATAAGTTGAAGAGGGAAGAACAAACCTTCAAGCTGTGTGGCAAAAAAAAAAAAAGACAAACGGCAAAAGAAACCTTCTTGACATCATTGCTTTCAAAACTAAGTATAAAACTGTGGCTTTCAAATAAAAAAATGCATTTCCGGGCTCCATGTCATGTTCACACTTTTGATCCTTGAGCTGAAGAAGCTTATGATACATGAGAATCAACAGAACCTCGGATGTCGAACCTTGAAATCCTAACTTCTTCCAAAGCTAAAGTTTAACTTTACAAAGAAGAAAATCTCAGGTAGAAATGGCACGTTTCATCCTAAGTCACTTAACAAATTCTTGTTGTCAGTGTGAGGAAACGACGTTTTCCTCACTAACTACAAATGGAGGCTGCAAGGTAACCACTGGAAGGAAACGCTGGACCAATCCCTCTGACATCCGCCTCGTTTTCCTCTTGGAGTTTCTCCCAAAGTGGTGAGAAAGGCTCTCTCCTTGGCCAAACTCTAGTCCAGAGGCTCCTCTAAGCCTCTTCTTGACCTGGCCTCTAAGAACTCAATTTTCAACACTAACGATTTGTCCACCCCTGACACTACGAGACTTGAAGCAACACATAGTTTCTAGCAGCTCAAGGCTGCATCCCCTGGACGATGACGGTAGCTCCCGAAAGTCCCTGCCTGAGAAAGCTGAGTACTGCCCAAAGAACCTACTGTTTGTTCCAGCCAAAACCTGACACAAGCCCCTGGGCTCCCTTTTCTTTGGGCATTTACTTTAGAAAACTGACAATAGTAAATCCTTTCTCTGTGCCTTTGAGACAGAGGCAGATGTATACATATCTTCTACAGCCCAGGAGTGTCCTTCTCAAGGATATGGAAGCCATTCCTTTGAAACATAATCATCAAAAAGGACCGAGCCCCTGTCTTCCGGTCTCTGTGGGAGGGTAGGAGCTGAACTTCAGCAAGAGCCAGTGAACAGACACAGACGGCCGATCACACCCCTTACTGGCCTTCAGGGCTTTTCCTTTAGCTACCCAGTGTTACACGGGGTTCTATTTACTATTGCAGTAATTAGGAATAAAAACTGTCTTAGGGCCTGAAACTAATGTCCAGCTTTCTCTTTGACAGTTACTTCTCCACACCGCCTTCAGGAGACACTGCTCAGTCTTTAATGCTGAGGCCCCAAGAGGAACAAAACTCCCTCCTCTTATCTTCCTTAGCATGTCTTTACACACATCACCCCTTCCAATCCCAAGAGGCCCAAGCAGACTCTCTGACTGATGCTTCACAGGTGAGCCCAAGAGACATGTTTTCCTCTCCCACCACCTGCAGCCTGCTCTCTCACTTTCGGATTTCTAGAGCCATGGGCCTCTCTGTCCAGGTGAATGACAACAGGAACAGACCCACCCATTCTCATCCTCATTCCCCGTCACCACGTGCACGGGCCACCTGTGTATTATAACCACATCTTAGTACAATACAATAGCACAGGATTCAAACCACAGGCATTACCAAATATAGAAACCAGACTATTACTTTATTTTTACTTTGGACAAAAGAGGGTGGGGGAAAAGGTATATGGATGACTTAATCCCAATAATTTAAACCTTCCAGTGAGGCAACTTTTTTTTTTTTTTTTTTGCAGTATGCGGGCCTCTCACACTGTTGTGGCCTCTCCCACTGTGGAGCACAGGCTCTGGACGCACAGGCTCAGCGGCCATGGCTCACGGGCCTAGCCGCTCCGCGGCATGTGGGATCTTCCCGGACCGGGGCACGAACCCGTGTCCCCTGCATCGGCAGGCGGACTCTCAACCACTGCGCCACCAGGGAAGCCCATGAGGCAACTTTTGAAAGTACCATTGTACGCAGAACCTCTGAATTCAGATGGCTTGTGTCCAACTCTAGTTCACACATTCAGTCATTCACTTATTCGGTCACCAAAAACTGAGTGTCTTTATAGTTAAGACACTGAACTAGTTTTAGGTGGTTGGCATATTTCATTAACTTGATTTTTTGGTACATCTTGAAAAATTAATTTTTATCTTCTATACAAACAGAACAGAACCGAACCGATCCCAAATCTAATGCCTCATACTTCCAGGCTTCCGGGGCCCAAAAGACTGTCCACTGCTTAATTCAGCAGCCTTAACTGCTAATTTTCTGTACTGCCTCCCAAAGACGGTTATTCTCCTTTAATGAAATAAATAGTAATCATCACCACTACATCATCGACCACAATGTCATGGACACCTGCTAGGCATCACTGTGTATGAGCCGGACGTGGAGGGTGGTAGGAGGCCTCCGTGTTTGCAGGATGTGCAGTGTAGATGAGGGCACAGGTCTCTGGGGAAGGCTTTCCAGCTCAGGGCCAGGTGGTGGGGCTGCTGTGAGTTCAGGGGAGGGACGAGTCATCTAGTAGGTGCAGCCAGGTGGGACTTCAGCTGGGATCGGAAGGGAAGGCAGAAGTCAGCTGTGTGATAAACTGAGCCAGGAAAGTTCCACTGGTTAATCAGAACTAGAACAAAGGCCTCAACCAGTTCTGCCAGCAAGTTATTATTGTAACCTCTTCTGAGTTAATGATTCTGAAAGGTTCTTTTGAGAGGATTAGTACATGAACCTCTACTTTAATAGAAGAAACTGATGCCTGAGATGTGAGTCAATCTTCAGTTTCACATCCATTTCAGTCATGTGGTGAGGGGCCAGGCGAATTTCTTTTCTTTTTGATAATTTCATTTTTTTTTTTAGTTCTATTTTTTAATTGAAGTGTAGTTGATTTACAACGTTGTGTTGATTTCGGGTGTACAGCAAAGTGATTCAGTTATACATAGATATATGTATCTATTTTTTCAGATTCTTTTCCCTTATAGGTTATTACAAAATATTGAGTATAGTTCCCTGTGATATACAGTAGATCCTTGATAACTGTTTTTTTTGCGGTACGCGGGCCTCTCACTGTTGTGGCCTCTCCCATTGCGGAGCACAGGCTCCGGACGCGCAGGCTCAGCGGCCATGGCTCACGGGCCTAGCCGCTCCGCGGCATGTGGGATCTTCCCGGACCGGGGCACGAACCCGTGTCCCCTGCATCGGCAGGTGGACTCTCAACCACTGCGCCACCAGGGAAGCCCTTTGATAACTATTTTATATTAATTTCTTTTCTTAAAGAAAAGTCTAGTGCACTGTTTTACTTACAATGGTTCTTGGAAAGGATATGGAAAGAAAAGAGATTAGGGAATTTCACGGAAGTCAAATTTTGAATGACATCTGAGTTTAAGCTCCTTTTTCTAAACTTCTGGCTTTGCGAAAGCTCCTTTCTACATTATTAAAAGAACATGAGAGGATTACATGTTTGTGTTTGAGGTTTAATCAAATCATTGAAATGAATCCTTAAAAATATTTAACAGGTCTACCCAACAGATCTAACAAGCTAAGGAAGCTTTTAAAATATTTTAATTATTATTTTAAAAAGCACAATGCTACATGTTGTCAAACAAAATGAAGTTAAAATTTCATAAAAAATTGAATAGGCTTTTAAAACAGGGTAATAGTAATGGAAAGGATTTAAAAATAAACCTTGCTCTTGACTTAATTGAGAGTAATAGGAATTGTAGCATCTACATAGCTTGTGACTAAAGTTATTTTTAGCGAAATACCAGGGACAGGTCCCACCAGATGTGCTCAATCTCAATGGAAGATTCCTCCCAACCAGAGGCTGATTCTGCTTGCCTTCCAGTGCCCTGAGTCATCATAGGATTTTACACTAACAGGAAGGACAACCAAACCTCAACTGTCTGCTCTGCTTCAAGTCAATGAGCAAATTTTGAAATTTTTTTTTTTTTTTTTGTGGTACGCGGGCCTCTCACTGCTGTGGCCTCTCCCGTTGCGGAGCACAGGCTCCAGGCGCACAGGCTCCGCAGCCATGGCTCATGGGCCCAGCCGCTCCGTAGCACGTGGGATCTTCCCGGACTGGGGCACGAACCCGTGTCCCCTGCATTGGCAGGCGGACTCTCAACCACTGCGCCACCAGGGAAGCCCAATTTTGAATATTTTATCTGTGGATTTCATTCATTCTTTCTTCCAAAAAAACTACTTGGTATGTGTTGATTTTACCACATCCTATGTCCTAGGCACACAGGTAGGCTCTGGTATTAAAACCTGTGGCTAATCCTGCTGTGCCCAAGTATTCTGATCCTGGAACCCCAGCTGCAGTAACTGAGTCCTTTTCTCAGTTTCATCCTTGAACTCTATTCTTAAGGACTAAGATTCTCCTGTTTCTTTCACTTTTGCTAGGGATTTTTTTCCTGAGGATTTTTGCTGGGGAATGCAATCATGTACTTGAATCCTCAGGCCTGTGTCTGAGTTTCTGTTGTGTTCTTTCCTGACTCTGATGACCCACCTACCTAAATGGATTCAGATAACTTTCCATTACCTTTTCATTCTCTTAGTGATGTAAGCACCTCATTTCTTATATCATATCCCTTTCTGCACTGAACTTCAGTGATGCCCCAACCCTGATGGGGAGGTTAGGAAGGGGTCTGCTTTGGGCTGGGGGTGGGATCGATTCATCTTTTGAATGAGTTGGGATATCCCAATGAAAATGTCTTACGGTCAAACTGAATATATGTAATTGGAGAACTGACAAGAAATCAGAAGCAAAGGGACAACCAAAGAGGTCTCAGTATAAAATTAAGGGAGAGAACGGGCTTCCTAGGGAAAGTGGACGAGAAACAACAGAAAGACAATGACTGACCCTTGGAGACTATCACAGTGATGAAACTGGAAGAAAAATATTCACCGAAAGTGAGAGAGGAGGGCTTCCCTGGTGGCGCAGTGGCTGAGAGTCCGCCTGCCGATGCAGGGGACACGGGTTCGTGCCCCGGTCCGGGAAGATCCCACATGCCGCGGAGCGGCTGGGCCCGTGAGCCACGGCCGCTGAGCCTGCACGTCCGGAGCCTGTGCTCCGCAATGGGAGAGGCCACAGCAGTGAGAGGCCCGCGCACCACAAAAAAAAAAAAAGTGAGAGGGGAAAAGTTAAGTTGTTGGAAAGTGGGCTGTAACAAATTCTAGGTGTTTTGAATGTTACAGAGTACTACTACTCTATTTCCTAGCGGTCCTCTATTTCATATGAGGGTTGTTTGAACAATTGCTTGAACAGCACCTTAAGGATTTACTATGTCGTTCATATTCAAAGTAGAATTTTTACCTTCTTAAATGCTCATGTTAAAGTTACTGTCATTTCCTAACTTGCATAGCTGAGAAAAGACACTTTAACTGTCTAAATAAGGAAATTACACATTCAAAACTCGTAGGTATCTGCCTATGAACACTAGCCTACAATTGACTTATTCAGATATAGAGAAAATCCAGTCATATTCTCCTATCAAGACCCCAAAGATAAGAGAGAGATTTTTCTCACCCTTTTTCCTCTTCAAATCTAAGTCTCAGCTTACAAATGTGAGGTGGAAATTTTACAGGACTAGCTTCCTTTAGAGCATACCAGGTTTTGTTCGTTTAGAATACATCTAAAAGGTTATTTTCCAATGCACCTGTCTCAAATCACAGGTTGGATGAATTTTCTAATGAAGTCATTAAACTATTTTCAAACCTCACGTTGCCAGTTTACGAGAAGGTTCAGTTAAAATTTTAATTTGCCTCAATGGAATTGCAAAATTTATCATGGGCTCATAGTTGCTTAGCAAAACTACGCAAGAAAGAAACAAAGTCCTCTCAGATTGTGAGCTGAAGCTAAAGGAAGAAAAATCTTCCATACGTGTCCATTTCTTCTCAGTTTAAAGAAACCACCGGAATAGCTGGTAAGCCAGTTACATGAGAATATGATTCTGAAACTCAGATAATATTTTTTCTTCATATTGATGTATTTTAATTCAGAGGGCTTTCACCTTTATTAATGATTTGAAATAGATTCAACAAATTGTCTTCCTCTGTATGAATCCAGGCATTACTTTAAAATACTTTCCAGAGTTTTAAGTCACGAATCTAAATCAGAGTCAAGTTTCTAGCTAGCAAGAAGCCAAAAAAGCAACGCAGCCAGCAGTATGGATGGCACAAATCCATGCATTAAAACTCATGCAGTTAAATCATTCTGAGGGCTCCCCAAGCTCCCACTCCTAGCTAGTTTACTTTAATTTTAGTTACAAGTTAAATGGGCTTGGTTGTCTGGTTTTCTAGACCATAGAAACGTAAATTACAAAGAGAGAGGCAGCCTGATAGGAGAAGTAGCATCTCAGAGACATGGAGATGGGGGAGGGGATTTTAAAGCAAAAAAGACCGAACTGTCCTACACCCTTAATAGCCCGAGAGCATCATTATTCAGGGCACGCATAGTAATAAGTGTATTAATAAGGACCCTGAAGCATGAAGAAAATATAAAATTAGGTTTACTGTACTCTAAGGAGAAATGGGAAGGCACATACTTCAAAGAGACTTCTATTGAAGATTATTTTAATTCTTTAAGGCGTTTAAGAGAGATAATCTTTTGGTAAAATCACTAACGCACAACCCCTAATTCCCTAATGCTTAATGAAGCATTATGATATTTCTGTAATGATGTAAATTGACATAAATCACATGGAGACAGGATTATGTCTACAGCGATGTAACACTGTGCCTGTGCTTGATTGAAAACATCAAAGAAATGAACAATTTAATACAGGCGCGCTGATGTTACTATTTTCTAAGCACTTCAACAACTTTAGTAACGTATTTCTGAAGTTCAGAGTAATCACTCAAAGTGACGAAGCCAGGACACAGTTCTACTTCTACAACATCGTGACCATCAAGCCTAGTTCATTTACATCGAGCTTCCTGAAGGCCAGTGGCAGTTAAAATTTCTGGGAGCTGTCACTAAAGCCATCTACCATTTAGAGAGTAAGAGGATACCTTGGGGGTCCTACCGGTCTCTGATTTTGAGTAATATCCTCTTTGGTCAAACATGACAGAATGCAAGTATGGCTCAAAATAAGCCATTTTTTTGTATAAGCCACTCAACCCCAAAACGAGACAAAGACTAGCACAGAAAAAGCAACAAAAACCATGGCAGGCTTCCCTGGTGGCGCAGTGGTTGAGAGTCCGCCTGCCGATGCAGGGGACACGGGTTCGTGCCCTGGTCCGGGAAGATCCCACATGCCGCGGAGCGGCTGGAACCGTGAGCCATGGTCGCTGAGCCTGCGCGTCCGGAGCCTGTGCTCCGCAATGGGAGAGGCCACAGCAGTGAGAGGCCCACGTACCACAAAACAACAACAACAACAACAAAAACCATGGCCTTCAAGCATAGTGAATCATCTATATGCAATACAACATCAGAGATAGATATACGTTTGTATTTTCATACACATAAGTCATTTTAAATTTTTTCTATAAGTTATAAGCTAGTGTACATGTCTTCACATTATACTAATACATGGCAAATATCAAAGAGATATGAAATCATATATTTTACGAATGGATGAGAAGTCAAGGACTTTCTATTCCAATCTTCTGAAAAACAGAAGCTGAGAGAGATTCCAAAGATGTACATGCTCAAGTTTGACACCAAGCAACTATGACCAAAAGCTAAAACTCTAGGATACTTTGCAACCACACCAAGAATCGATCTCAGGAAGGTCAGATGCATGTACTACACAAATCTCTCTTACTTTGCATTTTCATCCTTCGAGTCTTCTTATTCCCTCAAAACAACCAGACAGGCATTTCATATGGACCTTGTACTAAGAAGTCAGGTGGGGGAAATGGAAAAGGAAGAAGGATTTCCCAAAGGTTAATAGTTTTCTTGAGGTAGTCAATATCTGCCAAAGTTAAAAAAACTTCTGGTCAGACAACTTACTTCTACTTCTATATGATTCTTTAGAAATAGCGGCAATTGTCTGCATTGTACAGAGCATTTTAAAATACATTAATTTATGCCCCCGACTTTCAGCACCTACTACAGAGAGAAAAGGCAAATAAGAATGTTGATGCTGGGACTCCCCTGGTGGTCCAGTGCTTAAGAATCTGCCTTCCAATGCAGGGGATGCAGGTTTGATCCCTGGTCAGGGAACTAGGATCTGTACTAAGTCCATGTTGCAACTACCGAGCACATGCGCTCTGGAGCCCACACACTACAACTAGAGAGAAGCCCACGTGCCGCAACAAAGAGCCCGTGCACTGCAACGGAAGATCCTGCATGCTGCGACTAAGACCCGACGCAGCCAAAGATAAATCAATATTTTAAAAAATATATTGATGCTTATCTCCAACAATTCAAACGCAAATCCAGAAAAATGGGTGGAGGTGTATGGGAAAGTTCTGACATACACAGATTGAGGTGAGGAACACAGATTCCGGAGTCCAACAGACCTGAGTTCAAATTCCATTGACCCTGGACAAGTTACTGAGCCTCTCTGAGCCTCAGTTTCATTGTCTGTAGATTAGAAATGATGATGTTTGCCACGTAAGGTGACTCTGATGTTTAAACGAGCAGGCAGACACTGAACACATGCTGGATATTTAGCTTGGATACTGTGGTGGGTTACACGTTTTGGTTCTCGGGCTAAGAGGCTTATTCAAGGCCATCCCAATCCTTAGTGGGAACCAGGCCTCCGTCTCTTGGTAGAAACCAGTCATCCATTCTCCTGACTTGAAGAGGTGTATCCAGCATTTAGCACTCTTCCATTAGCAAGCAGTATTATAAAGGCATCTGTGGTTATTTTCTTTCCTGCCCATCTGAAGAATCAAGTAGCTAAATTCCTTCTCTTTCATTCTCTCCCTTTCCCCTTTTTTCCTCCCCCACCCCAAACACTGATCTGGTACTTACCAGATTCAAGATGCTTTGATGTTTATTATTACTTAAACATACATGCAATAATGCATCTACACGATTTAGTAGACTGAGATAATTTCTACTTCACATACACATATAAATAGAGCTAACTCAGTCATATCATTTATGTTACTTTTGTGTCGTTTTCTCTTCTTCTTGCATGGTTATATGGTGGTCTGAACCCCAAGAAGAAGTCTTATTTGCATAAAAGAAATGTTACTAAATATTATCAAATTCTTAGTATTAAATATTAACCAGGCACAGATGCATGATCTGGACATCTTCCATGTGGAAATATCTTCACACAAAAGGCATTTATTTAACCTGGACTCTGTTCAATGTAATATTTTTTTAAGACACAAGAACTACGGCTCTAAATGTTGGGAATTTCTCATTTAAATCCTTTACTACAGAGTGAAATTTTAATGGACTTTTAGGAATGATGTATTTCTTCCTCCGTTGGCGGGAGATAGAAGATGAAGTCCTAGGACTAACTGATTTTTCAGTGGGTTTCTTCCGTGGATTGTAACATTAAAAATAACTGAAAGGTAAACTAGAACACCCTCAAAAAGCTGCTGGCCTTGAAAACAAGATAAAATCAAGTTATAAAAATAATTGTGGGCCATGTCCTGCCCACCATCTGCCACATATAGTGGGGTGTTGCACCAGGACCTTGCTTCAGACAGGATGAGTTAACTAAGACTTTGGAGCCAGATTTGCTGGGTTTGTACCCCAGCCCCAATATTTATGTGCTCTATGGCTTTGGGCAACTCAGGCAGCATGAATCTCCTCAGCACAGAGAGAAAGCTTCACTGAAAACCCATTGCAGAGCGGCGGGGTAAGCCAGATGCCATGACAGCAACGGCAGGGTTTGTGACAAGAATCACGGCTTGCAGGCCACCCGAGGTGGTCTCGTCTTCTTGCAGCTAGTAGACCCTCAGGCTTAGGAGCTGTTTCAAGCACACAACCTTGAGAGAGTAAGGTGTTCTTGAGACCACCTGTACCAAATCTGTGACTGAACACAGTGAAGACATCTATATAAACGTTTAAGACTCCGGCAGCACATGCAGAGACCTACTCTTACCCACCAGCTGCTGAAGACAGCCTCACAGACAAAGGGCTCCCAAGTCAGCCTGTTCTAGCTGAACAGCTATTGTAGAACCTTATAATCTGACGTCATGATGGAGACTGCCACATTCGCTGTCATGCGGCTGGCAGGGTGTGGGAATTCCAGCTGGGGACCAGGCCTGAGCCTCTGAGGTGGCAGAGCCAAGTCCAGGACATTGGTCCACCGGATACCTCGCAGCCCCACGTAATATCAATCGCTGAGAGCTCTCCCAGAGACCTCCATCTCAATGCTGAGACCCAGCTCCACTCAACAACCAGCGAGCTACAGTACTGGACACCCCATGACAAACGACCGGCAAGACAGTAACACGACCCCACCCATTAGCAGACGGGCTGCCTAAAATCATAATAAGATCCAGGCACCCCAAAACACACCACCGGACACGGTCCTGCCCACCAGAAAGACAAGATCCAGCCTCATCCACCAGAACACAGGCACAAGTCCCCTCCACCAGGAAGCCTACACAACCCACTGAACCAACCTTACCCACTGGAGGCAGACACCAGTGGGTAAGGTTGGGAACTACGAACCCACAGCCTGTGAAAAGGAGATCCCAAACACAGTAAGTTAAGAAAAATGAGAAGACAGAGAAATACACAGCAGATGAAGGAGCAAGGTAAAAACCCACCAGATCAAACAAATGAAGAGGAAATAGGCAGTCTACCTGAAAAAGAATTCAGAGTAATGATAGTAAAGATGATCCAAAATCTTGGAAAGAGAATGGAGAAAATACAAGAAACGTTTAACAAGGAACTAGAAGAACTAAAGAGCAAACAAACAATGATGAAGAACACAATAAATGAAATTAAAAATTCTCTAGAAGGGATCAATAGCAGAATAACTGAGGCAGAAGAACAGATAAGTGACCTGGAAGATAAAACAGTGGAAATAACTACCACAGAGCAGAATAAAGAAAAAAGGATGAAAAGAATTGAGGACAGTCTCAGAGACCTCTGGGACAACATTAAATGCACCGACATTCAAATTATAGGGGTCCCAGAAGAAGAAGAGAAAAAGAAAGGGAATCAGTAAATATTTGAAGGGATTATAGTTGAAAACGTCCCAATTATGGGAAAGGAAATAGTCAATCAAGTCCAGGAAGCACAGAGAGTCCCATACAGGATAAATCCAAGGAGAAACACACCAAGACACATATTAATCAAACTATCAAAACTTAAATACAAAGAAAAAATATTAAAAGCAGCAAGGGAAAAGCAACAAATAACATACACAGGAATCCCCATAAGGTTAACAGCTGATCTTTCAGCAGAAACTCTGCAAGCCAGAAGGGAGTGGCAGGACATATTTAAAGTGATGAAAGGGAAGAAACTACAACCAAGATTACTCTACCCAGTAAGGATCTCATTCACATTCGACGGAGAAATGAAAACCTTTACAGACAAGCAAAAACTAAGAGAATTCAGTATCACCAAACCAGTTTTACAACAAATGCTAAAGGAATTTCTCTAGGCAGGAAACACAAGAGAAGGAAAAGACCTACAATAACAACTCAAAACAGTTAAGAAAATGATAATAGGAACATACATATTATTACCTTAAATGTAAATGGATTAAATGCTCCAACGAAAATACATAGACTGGCTGAATGGATACAAAAACAAGACCCATATATACGTGCTGTCTACAAGAGACCCACTTCAGACCTAGGGACACATACAGACTGAAAGTGAGGGGATGGAAAAAGATATTCCATGCAAATGGAAATCAAAAGAAACCTGGAGCAGCAATTCTTATATCAGACAAAATGACTTTAAAATAAAGACTATTACAAGAGACAAAGAAGGCCACTAAAAATGATCTGGGATCAATCCAAGAAGAAGATATAACAATTGTAAATATTTGTGCACCTAACACAGGAGGACCTCAATACATAAGGCAAATGCTAACAGCCATAAAAGGGGAAATCGACAGTAACACAATCATAGTAGGGGATGTTAACACCCCACTTTCACCAATGGACAGATCATCCAAAATGAAAATAAATAAGGAAACACAAGCTTTAAATGATACATTAAACAAGATGGACTTAATTGATATGTACAGGACATTCCATCCAAAAACAACAGAATACACTTTCTTCTCAACTGCTCATGGAACATTCTCCAGGATAGATCATATCTGGGGTCACAAATCAAGCCTTGGTAAATTTAAGAAAATTGAAATCATATCAAGTATCTTTTCCAACCACAACGCTATGAGAGTAGATATCAATTACAGGAAAAAATATGTAAAAAATACAAACACATGGAGGCTAAACAATACGCTACCAAATAACCAAAAGGTCACTGAAGAAATCAAAGTGGAAATCAGAAAATACCTAGAAACAAATGACATTGAAAACACGATGGCCCAAAACCTATGGGATGCAGCAAGAGCAGTGCTAAGAGGGAAGTTTATAGCAATACAATCCTACCTCAAGAAACAAGAAAAATCTCTAAACAACCTCAACTTACACCTAAAGCAATGACAGAAAGAAGAACAATAAAATTCCAAAGTTAGCAGAAGGAAAGAAATCATAAAGATCAGATCAGATCAGAAATAAATGAAAAAGAAATGAAGGAAATGATTACAAATATCAATAAAACTAAAAGCTGGTTCTCTGAGAAGATAAACAAAATTGATAAACCATTATCCAGCCTCATCAAGAAAAAGAGGGAGAAGCCTCAAGTCAACAGAATTAGAAATGAAAAAGAAGTAACAACTGACACTGCAGAAATACAAAGGACCATGAGAGATTACTATAAGCAACTGTATGCCAATAAAATGGACAACCTGAAAGAAATGGACAAATTTTTAGAAAAGCACAACCTGTGAGACTGAACCAGGAAGAAACAGAAATATAAACAGACCAATCACAAGCACTGAAGTTGAAACTGTGATGAAAAATCTTCCAACAAACAAAAGCCCAGGACCAGGTGGCTTCACAGGCGAATTCTATCAAACATTTAAAGAAGAGATAACACCTATCCTTCTCAAACTCTTACAAAATACAGCAGAGGGAGGAACACTCCCTAACTCATTCTATGAGGCCACCATCACCCTGATACCAAAATCAGACAAAGATGTCACAAAGAAAGAAAACTACAGGCCCGTATCACTGATGAACATAGATGCAAAAATCCTCAACAAAATACTAGCAAACAGAATCCAACAGCACATTAAAATGATCATACACCATGATCGAGTGGGGTTTATCCCAGGAATGCAAGGACTCTTCTGTATATGCAAATCAATTAATATGATACACCATATTAACAAATTGAAAGACAAAAACCATATGATCATCTAAATAGATGCAGAAAAATCTTTCAATAAATTTCAACACCCATTTATAATAAAAACTCTGTAGAAAATAGGCATAGAGGGAACTTACCTCAACATAATAAAGGCCATATATGACAAACCCACAGCCAACATCGTTCTCAATGGTGAAAAACTGAAACCATTTCCTCTAAGATCAGGAACAAGACAAGATTGCCCACTCTCACCACTCTTATTCAACATAGTTTTGGAAGTTTTATCCACAGCAATCAGAGAAGAAAAAGAAATAAAAGGAATCCAAATTGGAAAAGAAGAAGTAAAGCTGTCACTGTTTGCATATGACATGATACTATACATAGAGAATCCTACAGACGCCTCCAGAAAACTACTAGAACTAATCAATGAATTTCGTAAAGCTGCAGGATACAACATTAATGCACAGAAATCTCTGGCATTCCTGTACACTAACAACAAAAGATCAGAAAGAGAAATTAAGGAAACAATCCTATTCACCATTGCAAAAAAAAGAACAAAATACCTAGGAATAAACCTACCCAAGGAGACAAAAGACCTGTATGCAGAAAACTATAAGACACTGATGAAAGAAATTAAAGATGATACAAACAGATGGAGAGAGATGTTCTTGGACTGAAAGAATTAACATTGTGAAAATGACTATACTACCCAAAGCAATCTACAGATTCAATGCAATCCCTATCAAACTACCAATGGCATTTTTCACAGAACTAGAACAAAAAAGTTCACAATTTGTATGGAAATACAAAACACCCCGAATAGCCAAAGCAATCTTGAGAAAGAAAAATGGAGCTGGAAGAATCAGGCTCCTGGATTTCAGACTATACTACAAAGCTACAGTAATCAAGGTAGTATGGTACTGGCACCAAAACAGAAAGATAGATCAATGGAACAGGATAGAAAGCCCAGAGATAAACCCATGCACATATGGTCACCTTATCTTTGATAAAGCCGGCAAGAATATACAACGAGAAAAGACAGCCTCTTCAATAAGTGGTGCTGGGAAAACTGGACAGCTACATGTAAAAGCATGAAATTAGAACACTCCCTAACACCATACACAAAAATAAACTCAAAATGGATTAAAGACCTAAATGTAAAGCCAGACACTATAAAATTCTAAGAGGAAAACATAGGCAGAACACTCTATGACATAAAACACAGCAAGATTCTTTTTACCCACCTCCTAGAGAAATGGAAATAAAGACAAAAATAAACAAACAGGACCTAATGAAACTTCAAAGCTTTTGCACAGCAAAGGAAACCATAAACAAGACAAAAAGACAACCCTCAGAATGGGAGAAAATATTTGCAAACGAAGCAACTGACAAAGAATTAAACTCCAAAATATACAAGCAGCTCATGCAATTCAATATCAAAAAAACAACCCAATCCAAAAATGCGCAGAAGAACTAAATAGACATTTCTCCAAAGAAGATATACAGATTGCCAACAAACACATGAAAGGATGCTCAACATCACTAAATCATTAGAGAAATGCAAATCAAAATTACAGTGAGGTATCACCTCACACCAGTCAGAACGGCCATCATCAAAAAATCTACAAACAATAAATGCTGGAGAGGGTGTAGAGAAAAGGGAACTCTCTTGCACTCTTGGTGGGAATGTAAATTAATACATCCACTATGGAGAACAGTATGGAGGTTTCTTAGAAAATTAAAAATAGAACTACCATATGACCCAGCAATCCCACTACTGGGCATATACCCTGAGAAAACCATAATTCAAAAAGAGTCATGTACCACAAAGTTCATTGTAGCACTGTTTACAATAGCCAGGACATGGAAGCAACCTAAGTGTCCATCGACAGATGAATGCACAAAGAAGATGTGGCACATATATACAGTGGAATATTATTCAGCCATAAAAAGAAACGAAACTGAGTTTTTTGTAGTGAGGTGGATGGACCTAGAGTCTGTCATACAGAGTGAAATAAGTCAGAAAAAAAAAAACAAATACCATATGCTAACACATATATATGGAATCTAAAAAAAAAAAAAATGGTTCTGAAGAACCTAGGGGCAGGACAGGAATAAAGACACAGACGTACAGAATGGTCTTGAGGACACGGGGAGGGGGAAGGGTAAGCTGAGAAGAAGTGAGAGAGTGGCACTGACCTATATACACTACCAAATGTCAAATACATAGCTAGTGGGAAGCAGCCGCATAGCACAGGGAGATCTGCTCGGTGCTTTGCATCCACCTAGAGGGGTAGGATAGGGAGGGTGGGAGGGAGACGCAAGACGGAGGGGATATAGGGATATATGTATACGTATAGCTGATTCACTTTGTTATACAGTTGCAACTTAATTAACATTGTAAAGCAATTATACTCCAATAAAGATGTTAAAAAAATAAATAAAAATTAAATAAATAAATAATTGTAATAGAAAGAGTGTCACTGAGTTTACTAGTTACAACCTAAGAATACAAATCAAAATTAGAGCAGAGCAAGTACACAAGAATGTTCAAAAAAGATTCCTCCTAAAACCACCATAAATCTACACATATAGCAGGAAGTAATTACAGCCAATGCCCATTATTTGTTATGTTCTGTAAGAACACTGGATTAATGAACAGTGAACCATTGGTCCTAGGCGAAATACAGGGTTAGTTCCTGCGAGCCTCTGTCACAACGTTTTTGTCAAGGGATCAATACATGATTGTGTTTCACGTGTGTTTCTGGGTTTTCTTTATTTTTTTTTCAGCTTTACTGAGGTATAATTGACAAAATTCTAAGATAGTTAACGAGTACAAAAGGATTATTTGCTATATGCATACATAGTGAAAGGACTCCATTACATTAACACAGCCATCACCTCACATATTTCTTTAATACATGTTGTTGGCACATTAACCTTGAACTCTGACAACAGCACTATAACTCATACCTGAAAAAAATCTTACAAACACACGTATTTCCCCCATAAGACATATCACAACCCTCCTGCATTGAGGAACACTAGACAGCACTTCAGCAGTACGCTTAGGGGCCATCTTAATCAGAGAAACCACCAACAAAAAGCATTAAAACACAAAAACATGGCACTAAACAGACTGCGAGAAGGACACATTCACCATACGAGAGCCGAAACAAGAAGTCAGATGATCGCCTTGTTGGCCTCAGCTGGGAATGTGTGTGTTGAGGAACTCAAATTTTTCACTGCTCTGCAGATGTCTGCAGATGATTGCAAAAGTGTCCCGAGTACTGATCTTGGGGTTACAAATAAATGTTAGTGAGTAGGTGAATTCGCAAACATCAAATCTGTGAATAATTCTCAACTCTATTCTCATTACAAAAGAAGCCACAATAGGGTGATCATTAAATTGCCCTAGTGCCTTAAGTATAATACTTGATTACAGGAACATGATTTGGAAGGAATCATGCCTTTTTTGTAAGATGAGGCCCAAATCTACAACCACATAAACATTAACACATGGAATCTCGAACCCAGATGAAGGATTACTCACTCATAAATAGATGATGTTACACTGACGCAGAAATATGGAAATCCAGCAGTGGTGGAAAGGGTTTGAAAAGAAGGAATCAGAACGAGATCACTGACTTACACAGTAAGTGTGTTCGCCTGGCAGAGGGGAAATTCCTCAGGAATTGTTTGGTGGGTATAAAACTTAATACCACTGCTTCAGTCAAAATTGAGGTCAGAACTTTTAAAAAAAACTAAGTCAAATTCTCAGTTGTCCTGACCTGTGCTGTCCAGTATGGTAGCCCCTACCCACCTGTGACTATTTAAATTTAAGTTCATTAAAAATGAAACAGAAATAAAATCCAGTTCCTCAATCCTACTAGCCACTTTTCAAGTGCTCTGTGGCTAGGGTCAATGTACTGAATGGTACAGAGTGAGGTGGGTGTCAGGTGAAGGGCTTCAGGCGGAGACCCCTTTGTTTAGTGAAGGAGCCCAGACTGTCCACATCTGGAAGACTTTCCTGTGGCCTGAACACACCCCCTGGTTGAGTCCTCTAGCCTTCTTAGAAAACACAAGCCTTGGCTGCTGGTATCCTAGCCCTTGGGGGTGGGAGAAAAGATGAGCCCCATCACAGGTCAGTATGCAGTCATGCATTAGTCATTACGGAGCTCCTCTACCCTAGTGGGCATGGCCCCTATGTCCACAATCACTTTGGTTCAAGCTCCACAATGACTGAGTGTCATTTCTTTCACCAGGACTGCAGGGGAGCAGTTGTTTCTCTGCATGGGGTGAATGACGGGATCCAGAGATCTAATCGCTTCTTATATGATCTTTCAAAGAATCTACCTTTTCTAATCCCACCTGCACCCCTGTCTTTAGAGGTGCCTGAAGTCTCCAGCTCCTGAACCTTTCTGGGGTTCTGCAGGAAGGATGGTCTGGCCCGTGGCTTCCCCACTGCCAGGAGTTAGTTTTCACCTTTCTCTGGTCTGCTGAGTACATTCATCTGCTTTTCAACTTTGAAACTTTGTTGGATTTTCCCTCTGCTATTCTGTCCTCCACTATTTTGTTTGTCTTAGTAGGTTCATGTCTCTGCTGCCCTTTAATATCATTTACTGGTGTTTCACGAGGGCGTGGGGACAAAGTCATGTGTTCAGTCCATCATGTTACCTGGATGCCCTTAACTTGCACTTCAAGATTTGGGTCTTGTCACAGATTAAAAATTTGTGTCCCCTCCTCAAATTCATATGTTGAAGCCCCAGTGTGATGGTATTTGGAGGTGGGCCTTTGGGAGATGAGGTAATGAGGGTGGGGTCCCCATGATGGGATTAATGTCCTCATAAGAACTTTCTGTCTCTCTCTCTCTGCCACGTGAGGACACACCAAGAAGGCGGCCATCTGCAAGCCCGGAAGAGAGTCCTCACCCGAACCCGACCGTGCTGGTACCCTTATCTTGGACTTCCAGCCTCCAGAAATGCAAGAAAATACATTTCTGTCTGAGCCACCCAGTCTGTGTATTTTGTTATAGCAGCCTGAGATGCCTAACACAAGATGCTGTCTTTAATCAAAAAGCCTTTATGGATATAAATGAAACAATATTTGACTAAGAATCAAAACAAATTTGAATTGCACTAGTGGCCACAAGGCACAGAGGTGAGTGGGGTACCACTGACAGTAAACTGCCCAAGTAATTGAGTCATAACGAGCCTGCACACTGGACTACCACTGACATGCTTGCTTGAATGCTCGCAAGTGGTTTCATCTCATAGGGAACACACATAATTATTTCGTTAAGAAAATAAATGGAAATAGACGTTACAACTGCTTTTAATGAACTGAACCTTGGTGAACACCACTGGCTGGGGAATCTCATGGTACGGGGAGACATGCTCTGTGGTTCTTCCAAGTTGGTTGGAGATGCAGCCCTGCCCCAGGATCCACACCTCACGATCCCAATGGTATGCAACTGGTTAAAACACTGGGCAGAGAGAGACCCACACAGACGCTGGAGCACTGCTCACAAATGAGCTCTTTGCGGCTCAACTCCCCCCAGACCCTCTGACGAAGATCTTACTCAGCCTTTTAAATGCTGGGGCATCTCCTTGGGTTATTTGAATATGGGGAGACCTGTCCCCCTCTTAAACTCGAGATAGCAAGCTCTCTTGCCCCTTTGAGACTTGGGCTGTCTGACCTCTGAGCAGGGTTCAATGCCTTCATCTGCAAAGCAGCAATTTGAAACACTGCCCCTCAGGGCTGTCTGAGCCCCCAGCCCCTGACCACAGGCTACTGCGATGTCCTGAATGCAAGTGACATCTACCCAGCGTGAGATGCAGGTAATGAAAGGGATATGATAAGGGCCAGCATTTCTAGCAATGTATGCAAATGCAGTTCATGATCGTTTTCTTGATTTCAACTTGACATTCTTTTATCTGTGCCCAACCCTGCCTCAAACCAGCAAGGACAGACAGAGGTCTGCCAATGTGATGGAAGATATTAACAACTTTCATGTTCCCCAACCAGAGCTGGCTGTAGGATCTGAATTTAAGTGGCCTTCCAGCTCTCATTTTGAGAGACACGCACTCATTATAAGCCTTTAAATGTTTAATGCTTTGCACCTGAGGGGAGAGAGAGAGACACACGCTGTTAAGCTTCTCCCTCCCTGTCCTTCATTTATATTCTGGTGACAACCCCATTCAGTGCTCACTATTTTTCCAATTATAAGAATATGCAGGACTTCCCTGGTGGTGCAGTGGTTGGGAGTCCACCTGCCAAAGCAGGGGACACGGGTTCGAGCCCTGGTTCGGGAGGATCCCGCATGCTGCGGAGAGGCTGGGCCTGTGCACCACAACTACTGAGCCTGCGCTCTAGAGCCCATGAGCCACAACTACCGAGCCCACGAGCCTCAACTACTGAAGCCCGAGTGCCTAGAGCCCGTGCTCTGCAACAAGAGGGGCCACCGCAGTGAGAGGCCCGCGCACCGCAACGGGAAGTAGCCCTGGCTCGCTGCAACTAGAGAAAGCCCGGGCACAGCAACGAAGACCCGACACAGCCAAAATTAAATAATTAAATTTATTTTTTAAAAAAGAATATGCAGATTTGGATTCTCCCAACATCTCTGAAATGTTCCCACTACTTCAGTCTGATCCCTTGGGAGCTTAGCTGTAATCTGGCCACTCAAGGAAAAGGCAATAAAACTCCCTTCTAAATCATTACCGGCACCCAGGAGCTGGAGACAAGCTGAGCTAGCTTTAGTAGAAATTAAGAAAGAAACATTTGTCTTCAGCATAGAAACTACTTTTTCACTTTTTTAGGTCCTTTTTTCTCCTTCCAAGTTCCGGGAGCCACCCTCCTTGGAGAGTTTGCTCTGTTCTTCATCTTTATGTTACTTCTTCAGAATTCATCCCATGAGTCATTTCCTGGGAAGCCTAAATGTCACACCTCTGGCTTCCAAAGGAGCCTGTTCATTAAACAAATAAACCAGAGCAAACTGCTGCTGTCTGATGAATATCTGTGGAGCACTGTGTAAACTCACAGGTGGTAACCCTTGTTCATCTTCAAAAGGGCTCAAGGCATGATGTGATGGACTGATGGAGTCGGTATCAGCCTGGTGGGAACATCAGGCTGAAGGATAAGGGGTCTTTCCAGTGGCCCTAAAATCATCCCATATCCTCTCTCAGGAATGGTTCCTAATAGCATCTTCCAACTCCCCAAAGTGTAATTCTCCTTCAAAATGAAAGAAAAAAGTGCACTGAAACTCTTCAAAGTAATTTTTTAAACTCTTCAAACATTTTTTTCAATGTTTTAATTGTCATTGGATCTTTTTTTTTTTTTTTTTTTTTTTTTACTATTTACAAAATGCCGGCAAACATTTCAACACACGATGAGCGAGGGGTGGCCGGAGGGCTCAGGGACAGACTGCTCCCATATTACACAGAGGCAAACACACAATCACACCATAAACACACGGCAGGTCATAATACTGCCTATAACTTCTCTTACAAGACTCTGTGTATATGGATATATACACACACACACATACAGAGACACAGTTATATATGCACACACACATCTATACATGCATGTAAATATATATATTTAAAGCCCAGAGTAGCCCTGAACTTCGTGTTACAGGATACAACACTGAATCCAATAAGTCCCCCTCCACCTGCTTCCCTCATCCACTCAGGGGGGAATCTTGTTCATATTCTCTCTGTCACTTCATCCACAGCCCTGTTCAGGTGGACGGTTGCAGCCCTGGTTACGGACCTTTTGAAACCCTGTCTCGAGGGAGAGAGGCATCTGACATGTATCTTCCTGCACCCAGTCTCACCCATTTCCCCCTCTCCCTCACACTGCTGCCAGGGTTATTTTCTAGAGACCACATCAGACCATATAAAATGCACCTCGAGCCCCTTTTGAGACTCCCCATCACTTACAGAATAAATTGACGTTCATCAGATTGGCATATTAGGCCCTATGCCACAGAACCTCAAATTATAATAGTCAACTATTACACTATACTATATGTATAGTATTACATAAAATTATACAATTATTACATATTATATGATCAATAATATAAGATCTCTGATATATTAGAGTGCTTACTACAGAGCAACCCTATGAAGGAGGTACTATTATTTCCATCTTACTGAGGGGGAACTGAAGCACAGAGTGGTTAAGTAACTTTCCAAAGGTCACCCAGCTATTAAGTGGCAGAATTGGGAGCTGAGCCCAGGCCATGCGGCTCAGGAGTCTGGACGCTAACCACTACACTCTCCTGTCTCCCCTGACAGGCCTCCCTCTTGGTGCCTCTACCCCTAACCCCTCCAGCACGCCAGTCACCCCCTCCGGGCACACGGTGCTTCTGGGCTGGCACTGCCTCCCTCACCTGGAAAACCTCCAATGCCAGAGAGTAAAATTTCTTTCTCCAGACCGCCCAGACCTGAGTTAACATCATCCTCTCCCACTGAGCACTCCTCCAGCGCCTCTGCACCTTCTCCCGGTCTGCCCGGTGTTGCCATCCACTGCACACCTGTCTGGACACCACACAAACGATTCGCTCTTTAGTCTGGGGAGCACGACTTGTTCTTTATCACCTGGAGGGCTGAAGCTGGCTCTCAACTACTGGTTACTGATTTGAATTATAAAAATGGGAAGGAATAGGGTGACCCCACAGGCCACAATGTTGGGTACGTTTTCGTTAACAGCAGCAAATACAGACTTTAAAATAACATCCATAACAAGAACTACATCAGTCCTGACAAACTATGTCTGGTCTTTCCTCAAACTCTGCTTTTCCTACAAATGACTGGGTGATGGCAGGGAGGAGAGGAAGGGCAACACGTCCTGGACCACCATCTCCATCCCTGTCCTGCACCACCATCTCCATCCCTGTCCTGCAGAATTAACCGAGACATGCACACAGCAGTCTGCGGAAGAGGAAGCGATGCCCCGTGCTGCGTGCTCAGGATGAAGAAGAAAGGAAACCAGCTCTCCCCACGTGTCTCCTTCAAATCGCCACCCTCCCACCCCCTCTCACGCCAAGGGGGACAGAAGCGGGCCAGCGACACACTTCAACAGTTAGACCGTCCTGACTCTGCTGAGCTCATTTCAAGCCATCATTTTCCTATCAACCCTGCACGCCAAGAAGGTGCATCTCAGCATCTCAGCAGTGTGGGTGTACGATGCCCCAACAGGACGCCTCATCACTCAACTTTACTGGGCCTTCTGTTTTCCTAGTTCGTTTAAAGGGATTCTTTTCCTTTTAGGAAAGGAGGACAGAATGGAGGGAGGGAGGAAGAGGTTATTTTAAAACACTAGACTGTAGACCAGGAGAGAAGCTCTTTATTCTATTTCTGTATCTATCCTTTATGTGTGGGAACAAGTCATAAAAGCTCTGTATGCCCCTGAAGCACTGTTCCCCTGGGGAACAAGAGAAAGGAATTTCCAGAACTAAGACTAAGCAGAAGTTAGGATCAGAGATGGGTCACGTGACCGTGGCCCCAAGCTGGTGTTTGCTGTTGACAGGGTGCATCTTCACTAAGCCACCTCGTCATCAAATAGAGGAGAGGTTTGACTTGGGTGCCTCCATGAGAGAAAGATCCTTCAGCATACTCCGGGCTTCTCTCTACAAGTTTAGATTCCTCAGAGATGACACGGGCAATAGTGAATGGGAAAAAGAAAAAGAGGGGTCAGCTTTTCAGGCACATGTCAGTATTGCTGGAAGCGTTCCTGTAGCTGAAGGTGTGGTGTTGGAGATCACAGGGGCTAATGCTTCAGCACGCTCAGCCACCTGAGACTTCTCCTTGGTGGGAAGCAGAGAAGGGAACACGCTCAACCACGTGCTGTAGCTATAGCTCCTGTCCTGATCCAGCGGCCCAGGGAGGCCACCGTGGGCGGAGATGTGTGTGTGGGGAGCCCTCGGCACTCCCTGTGCATCAGACAGCATCGACTTCCTCTAATTTGGGGTTCATAATTAAACTAAAAAGGTTCATAGGGGCTTCCCTGGTGGTGCAGTGGTTAAGAATCCACCTGCCAATGCACGGGACATGGGTTCGAGCCCTGGGAAGACCCCACATGCCGTGGATCAACCAAGCCCATGCGCCACAACTACTGAGCCTGTGCTCTAGAGCCCGCGAGCCACAACTACTGAGCCCGTGCGCCACAACTACTGAGACTGCGCTCTAGAGCCCGCGAGCCACAACTACTGAGCCCACGAGCCACAACTACTGAGCCCACGTGCCACAACTACTGAGCCTGTGCTCTAGAGCCCGCGAGCCACAACTACTGAGCCCACGAGCCACTACTGAGCCCACGTGCCACAACTACTGAGCCTGTGCTCTAGAGCCCGCGAGCCACAACTACTGAGCCCGTGTGCCACAACGACTGAAGCCCGCGCACCTAGAGCCCGTGCTCCGCAACAAAGAGAAGCCACTGCAATGAGAAGCCCGCGCACCGCAATGAAGAGTAGCCTCCGCTCACTGCAACTAGAGAAAGCCCGCGCACAGCAACGAAGACCCAACAGAGCCGAAAATAAATTTATTTTTTTATTTATTTATTTTTAAAAAAGGTTCAGAATACGTGCAGGGCTCTACGGTGGCCTTCCAATGTCATGAGAAAAGTGACCTATGATCAGGAAACTGCTCATCTTGATCACTGAAAAAGCTCAAGCCAGTTCCAAAGCCAACGGGTGTTTTCCAACCAGTATCCCGAGCTTAAACTAATCCCCTTGGGTTCTCACAGACACACTGCACGCCACCAGGATTTCACTAGAAGAGATGCTCTTCCTCCCATGCACAAGGCCCAATTTGCTATTATATCTTCCGCCATATGCATAATATGCTTGGGAAGGAAAAGAGGGGATGTTGAAAAAAAGTACCTCACTCCGTTCCTTATGAGTTAGAAAAAACAGAGAGAAAGCCTGAAAAGGGAAAGCAGGGAAAGGAGTTTTCCTACAAACTCTCCAATAAAGGGAGAAGAAGTATTTGTTCAGGGCCTATTACGTGTTAGGAGCTTTTAACCCATAGGTACCCTCACTACCAACCAGCATTATAAGAACTCTAGCTTCCACTTTACAGATGGGGCACCTGAGGCTCAGCACTGCAGGAACAGTGACAAAAGACTGAGTCTAGAATGTGGCTGAGCAGAGGTGCAACCCTGGTGGTTCTAGCTCCAGTGTGGAGGTTCTTTCCTCCCTACCATACTGCCCTGTGAGAAAGGGCCCTGCTGGAGCGTGCATCAGAGCAGTGACCTCGTGGAGAGGTACAAAAGCCACCAGGACTTGGGTAAAAGTCCCAGGAAACCGGCTTCTTGGGTTCTTGCTTTCCTGAGGCCAATGCCTCTGTTCTGGCCTTTCAGAAGGATAGAGGGAGCCAGAGTGCCTGGGTGCAACGGATGGAGAACACGCCACTCTTCGTGCACATCCAGGAAGCCTAGGTGCTTCCCAGCAGTAAAAATGGACAAAGAAGAAGATCGATCAACACCATCATTTCACTTTTCCATTTTAGAAAAGTTTAAAATATTTCTCTGAAGTTTTGATTCCTAGGTAGAAACTGACTGAAAATTGAGTCTGTCGTTTGATTCCATCTAGCTTCGAGGACCAGCAGTGAGGCCGGCATCCTGGTTTAAGTAAGAGAGTAATGTGAGATTCTACATGCAACGTGAATATTTAAAATTCTCCTGCTCATAGAAATCAAGCATTCAGTGGAGAGGCTCTGGTGTGCATTAATTTATTTGAGACATCTGTTGAGTACTTACCAGGTGCAGAGCTCTGTGTGAGGTGCTAAAAGGGTGAGGAGAAAAGGCAGAAAAAAGAAGGTAGCTAAAAATGATTACAATACCCAAAGGGTGACAGAAGGAGAGAGTGCTACAATCACCGATGAACAGAATGGAGAAATGTGATGTGCATGAGCTGAGATTACCAGGTGGATTACTGAAAATTATGTTATATGTCAATTTCAAAGCCCACCTTGGCAGGATTTAAAATACGTACACACAGTCACACATACCCCATCTTCCCGACCAAAGACCACATTTCTGTGAAACTTATAACACGTACCAACTTGTCATAAAACAGATGCCAAATAAACACTTGCTTGATTGTATCAAGCAAGTCAGGTGGTGACTGGGATTCAAATTTTAGCCCTTTAAGAGCTAAGGATGTATCTTAATTTGATATTTAAACTGCCCTTTATTAACAGTCACCTGAGATTATTCACAGACACCCATTTCACAAACACATCCACATGACATTGGTACTGAAGAAAAGACTGTTTCCAGAAAGCGACCAGACCTGACAGGATGGAAAGGTTATCAACTGAAACCAAATCCCAAACCCAATCAACATGGCACCCTGCTGGGGGGTCAAGCCTACAGAAACTAGATTAAGGGGTCTCTTGCCTTTGTAGCTACAATTAACTGGTGGCTTTTAGTGTAAAGGAAAATCCAAGAGATGAGGAGAGTGGCTGGTTTCTGCAGAAAAATGTCAGCTGCTCTGAAACAACATGGTGGCCAAGTTCTTCCCATGGGGCACCGGGCCACTTTGCTCCTGTCATGTTGGGCCACAAGGCTCCATCAGCGAGTGGCTACGTTAGTGCAGGTTGGCTCAGGGTTAGAATAAACCAAGAAGCTGCTGAGCACCTCTTCAATGGGACAGCTCTGACACTTTAAAGAGTGAAAGCATCATGTCTAAATAACAAAACTCACCAGCTGAAAATAGTGTAACTGAGCAGGACCCTATGGGGCCTTCCCGGGACAGACACCTCCCCCATATCCTCTGCAGTAGCTCCACTCTGAAGTACCTGGGTAACAGTATCTGGTGCACACTTGCTGAGTTGTTTTACAGATGCTAAAACCACCATCAAATGGAAGAAATGAACTACTTGATGATCATGAGCCCCCAGACCTAGCTGTGCCTAAGGATTGATCGTGTTAACACCTGTGACACCGCCCTGTTACCTCACCATCAGCCAATCAGAGAACTGCGCATGAGCTGATCAGATACCCTGTGACCAGCCCCTCCTTACCTGGTGTTTAAAAAATGCTTTGCTCAAGCCCACTGGGGAGTCTGGGGTATTTTGACCACCAGCCCCCTGTTTTCCTCGCTCGGCCCCGCAATAAACCTCTCTCTGCTCCAAACTCTGTTTCAGCTCATTTGGCCTCACTGTGCCTTCAGGCACATGAACTTGCATTTGGTAAACAACAGTGTGACTCGGGACGAGTCATTTAATCTCCCTGTACCTCGGTTTCCTTATCTGACGACAGGTACAACATTGTCATCTACTTCATAGGGTGCTGTAAGTATGAAATGAGATACTGCAAATAGAAGCCTTACAAGTTTCTCACTATTTCTCTCCTCCTCAGAAGCTATAGCTTTTCTATCTAGTCATTAAACACATGTTTAATATTTTAACTTTATTTCAATTGCAAAAGGTCATGCACTTAAAAAAAGGTATATAAAACACGGATGTATTGTGTATCATGCTCGCACATGTGTGTGAGCACCACTTGGAAATAAGAAATAGAACCTTGTCGGCTCCACGAAGGACCCTCACATGGCTCTTCTCCACTCCAAGTGCCTCTATTCTTCCTGAAGATAAACACTGCTCTGTCTTCTAACAGACTACCATATTCTCTCAAGGTGGCCTTAAAAGACTTAATGCACGACAAGTGCTCGATAAATGTTGGTTACTGGTTTTTAAGGAAAATACAAGGTACACTCAAGCAGTTTTCTGCTTCCTTCTATCTCATTCCGTAATTGCACTTACATGTAACGTCTCTCGCTCAGCCTGTCTCAGGGCATCACCAGGTTGCATTTGCCACTCTGAATATGGTTCTCAGACCCCACAGCGCACCGGGTTTGTAAAACTGTAGTAATTTAAGGCACATCCTTCCAATTTCAGTCTAGTTAACTCCTATCGTAAGCACCCTCGAGAGCAGCCATGAGGAAACGTAGCCTTAATGTTGCCTCTTGTTCACTGGATTTGTCCAACACTTTTATAGAAAAACCAGGTAATTCCAGCAGCATTTTGAAAAAAAAAAAAAAAGTGAGGAGAGAATGTGTCAAGAAGAAAGTCTATACACAGGGACCCACCTGATCCCATACCCCAACAGCTCCATGTCACACCAGCAGATCTTTTTCTATTTGTCTGAAGCAGAAGAATATTCAGAGGACTTAGTGGAGAGATCACTGTGCATCTGCTGTTCTGTCCCTGGGCTTAGTGAACCTTTCAGAAGAAATGGGTTCATATCCTCTGGCCTAATTCTGAATTCAGCTGTAGCTTCAGAGCACAGTTCCACATGAACTCAGACCCAACTTCACTGAAATCATCCCTTCTCAAGGATACGACGCTTATCTGCGTCGTCCCACTATCTGTCGCAAGCCCTTTAATGTTCAACCCCAGTGCAAGAGGAGCCTGAAATGGGTGGATCTAAAGCAATACATACAGGAGCTCCCAGTGCACATGCTGGTAATCTAATAACGCACCTTTATACTTGCTTTTCTCTCTCCCTGACTTACTCTGCCTCATTCCCATTTCCTGAGCTCATGTGCCAAATAGAATGCCTGCACCGAAACCCTTGTCCAGGCCCTGCTTTCAGGCTATCGCAAACTAAGACATGGATGTCAGGGAAAAGGAGTAGCAGCTCTGGAAGGCATTCCTTTGTGGGGGACAGAATCAAGTACCGTAAAGACTGATACCTGGGAGTGTGTGAAGGGGTTGGGGGAGGGCTTTTCTCAGTTCTACCTTTAACCAGCCACAGAGGTCACTGTATGTTAAGTCATGTATTAGTAAAACAAGATCTTCAACCAAACAGCTTTCTGGGAGCATAAAAATAACTCTGGGCTAAACTTGCCCCACATCATTAGAGCATTTAACTATAAGGACAGAGGAACAAGCTTACATTAGGATCGCACACAGTTCTGTCTTCTATGAAATGAGGGCACTGGCCCTAACTTGGGAGGCAGGTAAGCCTAGTTAAAATTTCTGGCTCTGGGGTCAGACAGATCAGTTTGAATTCCAGCTTTAGCATTTAGTAAGTGATCATCTTACAAAGCTTTTGTAAACTTTGTAAACTTTTTGTAAGGTAATCTTACAAAAGTTTTTACACCTCTTTAAGCTTCAGTTTTCTCACAGGTATAAGAATAGCACCTTCCTCATAGGAATAGCTGTGGAGGTTCCACGAGAATATATATGCAAATTATTTAGCACTGTGTCTGGGATATAGTAAGTGTTTAATAAATGTTCGTTGTTATTATTGTGATGGTGGTTTAAATTTATAACCTTTCTAGGAGTTGTTGGATTACAGCAGAGTTTCTCAACCTCAGCCCTAACTGATATCTTGAGGAAGAAAATTCGTTGTTGTGGGGCTTGTACTGTAGGATGTTTAATAAGATTCCTGGCTCTACCCATCAGATGCCAGTCGCACCAACATCTGCCACCACCAAACCCTCATACTGTAACAACTAACAGTTTTCCAGACATTGCCAAATGACCCCGGGACATTTGCCTCAGTTGTGAACTACGGAGCTCGAGAAATTAGATTCTAACTCTAAACCTGTTGATTACTGATTCTGAAATGTATCATGTGACAAATTGTCTTCCTGCTGTATATATATTTATATATTTGTTTCTTAACACTTTTTTTAGTATTCAACTTTCCAAATGCAGCATATATGTCATAATGTTTTATTGAAATATAGTTGACATATAACATTGTTTAAGTTTAAGGTATACAACACACAGATTTGATCACTTATACTGCAGTAGGACTGCCACTTGGCTAACACCCCTATCCAGTCACATCATTTGTTCTTGAGGTGGCAACAACTAAGATCAGTCTCTTAGCAAGTTTAATATTTATAATACATCTTAATACTTACGGTATCTTGATCCTCTCATCCTCTAATAGAATAACATTTCCCAGGGGGAATTAGATGTCACTAGATGCTCCACATCAAGTTAGAAAGGAGCACCTGAGCCTGTGAGGACCAAGCACTTATTCTTATGTAGGTACCAAGACCAGGAGCTCTAGGGATGAACTCAGACCAGTTGCTTTCCCTACTCTGGAGACCTCTCTCAGTGGTCTCAAGGTAACAGAGAGGTTTTGGAAAGAAAAGAACTAGTCTTTCCTGCTCTTGCGCTAACCCACGAGAGCAGCGGGAACAGTGCCTGGCAGAGGGAAGAGAAAATGAAGCCACCGGGAAGACTCTGCTTATGGAACTAGAGGGCATGAAAGCTAAGCCCGAGTGGCACCAGCAACCTGTGCCTGGCGCTCGGCTCCTTTCAGCATCAGAAATCTGTGCTGTGCATGGCTGTGAGTGAAATGTTTTTGCAGATCTTTCTGTTTCCATTTTGGATTTTCCTAGTATTTTTGTTTTTCTAAAGTTAATAAAGTTTTATTGCTTTTTATCCAGTTGAAACCTGATTACTTGTCGCTTCTCTTGCTCAATACTTTTATTACTTCTAATAACTAGTCTAAGAGCTGTGTGTGTTTACCTAAACTATCACTTAATCTGCAAACAATGACAGTTTGTTACCTCCCTTCCAATCCTCATAATTTTAATGCAATGTTCTTACTACACTGACTGAGGCCACTAGTACAATGATGAAACAGAAGGCTGAAGAGTGGGCATCCTTGCTCTTTTCCTGATTTTAAATGCCTTTTTAACATTTCAGAAAAAGGGAAGCACTCAATAAATATAAATACGCTAGAGCTAAAAAATAAAATTATTTTAAGGAAGACATTGTAGGAAGAAAAGAAAAACAATTTAAAACTCCAGGAAGGCAAAAAGTTTTCTGAGATGAGACTTGTAGTAACGTATCACCTCTGCAGAGAACATCATTACACAGACACAATAATGTAAACAGTGTTTACTGATTTAACTACACAAGTATATTGAGAAGACTGGGGAAGAAAGATAGAAGACTGGAGTAAGAGTCTAACCTAAAAGAATAAGAAGTAAAGAGTAAATATTAATACTAATAGTAGCATTATATTACAGTAGCATTATAAGATCTAATTTAGAAATCCAGAGTTAAAACTGGTTTCCTTTGAGCAACAGGGCTGGAATAATGAAGTCTGGGACAGGAGATAGCGGTTTTCATTGTAAGACCTCCTGCACTATTTGATACTTTACAACATGTACATAATTTAACTGGATGGGGCTCAATAAAAGGCCAAGAGGTATTATGCAAATTCAAGCATAGCAATAATAAAATAATGAATGTCCAGATGAACGATGTTCCAACAATAAGAGAGCAAGTTTTGCTTAAACTGAAGATCCTTTTAAAATCATTTTAATATCCAGCACTAGCAAGGTCATGGTGATATGCACAACCTCATATAGTGATGTTGGGTTTAAGCTAAAGTCATCTTTCTGGATGGCAATTCGGTAATCTGTGCAAAGAGCCACGCAAATGTCTACTTCCTTTGACATAATTTCATTTTATCCTATGGAAATAATTTTTAAAATGTACATTAATATTAATGCACTACAACTGGGGTCAATGTTCTTGTGTAAATTATGGGCGAGTCTTCTGTAAATGATGGTATATCCACTCGAAAGACTGCTCTCCAGTCATTCACAAGAGAATTTCTGAAAAGCATGGAAAAGGGTTAGAATATGAAGAGAGAAAGAAAGAAAAAATTAGAGAACAAAACTCTGCAGGAAGGGCAGAATTCCAGCTTTCAGACATGACAGAGAAATCTAACTTGACCTGTGAATGTAAAAATCCAGAAATCTGGACAAAACTTAAAAATCAACTGTTTTCAAATAGTTAAAACACACTGAACAAGGCTGGGATCTATGAGAAAAGGAAAAAAAAAAAAAAGACCTGAGCGCTAAGATCTCCCCAGATTCCTGCCTCGAAGCACTTTACAGATCTGGTACTGATACCTGGATATCAAGTAGAGCTTAGCGGTCCTGTTGAGTTGAAGAGACAGAAATTGAGGAAGCTGGAATATGAGAATTAGAGTACCAGAGATGAGAGAGCTACACAGAGCAGAGGTGCAGAAATCCTCTTGAGTTTTCAGCTGATATCCAAAGCTTTGAGCAAACTACAACCTCTAGGGAAAGAAAAATTACTGGAAAGGCAGATTCATTTAAATTCTGATCATTAAGAAGAGAGAAAATTCACTGAACACCTGTAGCATTCTGTACAGACTCCAGAAGGCTGTACTCGAAGGGCTAAACTAGCCCTGGAGGAAAAAAACACCCTAGACCCATCCAAAACAAATTTGAAAACAAGCTTTGGAAGGACTGTACAAATAATTGCTAGCCAGAACAAAACTCAGTACTCTACAGTGGAGTAAAACAAAACACAGAGAGTCAACAATGTGATAGGACAATGCTCAGTTTTCAATCAAAAATTACTAGGCAAATGAAAAAGTGGGAAAATGTAAACTATAAACAGGAGAAGAATCAATCAACAGAAGCAGACCTAGAAATAATGGAGATTTGCAGACAGATACTTAAAAACAACTGTTGTATTTATACCCAAGGCTTGAAAAGTAAGCATGAACATAAGAGAAACTGAGAAAAATTTGAGATCTAAAAAAGAACCCAAAACTTGGAAAGCTAAAAAATACTATATCTGAATTAAAAGTTTCACTGAATGGGTTTAACAGACAAACAAATGCAGAAGAAAAGATCAGTGTACTTGAAGACATATGAATAGAAACTATCCAAACTGAAAAACAGAAAAGAGACAAAAAAATTGAACAGAGCCTAGAAGTCCTATGGGATGATTTTAAATGTCCTAGTACACATATAATTTGAGTTCTAAACGACAAAACGAAAGGAGAAGGTGCCGAAAATTTTTGTAAAAATAATGGTTACATTCTTCCAAATTTGATTTTAAAAACTATAAAAGTATAAATTCACAGATCCAAAAAGCTCAACAAACCCAAGTACGTTAAAATAAAGTAACACCAAGATACATCACAAATTATTCAAAATTAATAATCAGGAGAAAGTCTTTTAAAAAGTAGACAGCTAAGGAGATATCCCACATACAGGTAAACAAAAATAAGAATAATCTCTAACTTCTCATCAGAAATAATGCAACCCAGAAGAAAATGGAATAATACCTTTAAATTGCAAAAGGAAAAAAATAAGTCCATCACCTATAAATCTATACCCAGAGAAAATATCCCACAAAATTGAAGGTAAAATAAAGAAATTTTCAGATAAGTAAAAGTTGTATGAATTCACTGCTAGTAGGCCTCCACTCTAAAGCATATTAAAGGAAGTCATTTAGGCTGAAGAAAATTATATCAGATAAAACTCAGATTTACACAAAAGACCAGAGTAGCAAAATGGTAACTTTTTCTCAGTTTTTAATTTACTTAAAAGATAAATAACTGTATGAAAAAGTAATAAAGATACACTGTGGGGTTTATAATATAGGTAGAAATAAAATGTATTTCAACAGTAACGTGAGGATTGAGAAGAGAAATGGTATTGTTTACTGTTTTGAGGTTCTTATATTACACACAAAGTGCCATAATATTACATAAAGGTTGTCTGTAAATACAGTGAATCCTAGAGCAACCAAAAGTAATAAAACAAGGGAATATAGCTAATAAGCAAAATAAATGTCCAAAAAAAACCTCAATCCAAAAGAAAGCATAAAAAGTGGTACACAGAACAGATGGGACAAATGGGAACTAAGCAAGAATGGTAGATTAAATCCAACCATACTGATAATTCCACTAAAATAACACCCAAATTAAAATGCAGAGACCCACTACACACTACCTACTACAAACAAAACACACTTTAAATATAAATACAAAGATTGGCTAACAGTAAATGGATGGAAGAAAGATACACTATTCAGACACAAAGAGTAGGAAGCTGGAATGGCTACACTGTATCAGACAAAATAACTAACATTCATGACAAGGAACAGTGCCAGATATAAAGAATGCCATTACATTATGATACAAGTCAACTTTTGAAGAAGACATATACAACAATCCTAAACAGCAGAGTTTCAAAATACAGCCATCAAAAATTGACAGGGGGCTTCCCTGGTGGCGCAGTGGTTGAGAGTCCGCCTGCCGATGCAGGGGACACGGGTTCGTGCCCCGGTCTGGGAGGATCCCACATGCCATGGACCGGCTGGGACCGTGAGCCACGGCTGCTGACCCTGCGCGTCCGGAGCCTGTGCTCCGCAACGGGAGAGGCCGCAACAGCGAGAGGCCTGCTTACCACAAAAAAAAAAAAAAAATTGACAGGGACTTCTCTGGTGGTCCAGTGGTAAAGAATCTCCCTTGCAATGGAAGGGACACAGGTTCGATCCCTGGTCAGGGAACTAAGATCCCACATGCCTCAGGGCAACTAAGCCTGCATGCCACAACTACTGATGCACCTCAACTAGAGCCTGCAAGCTGCAAACTACAGAGCCCACACACTCTGGAACCCACACATCACAACTAGAGAAGAGAAAACCAGCACACAACTAGAGAGAAGCCTGCGCACCACAACGAAGAGCCCGTGCACCGCAATGAAAAGATCCTGCATGCCTCAATGAAGACCATGCGTGCTGCAACTAAGACCTGACACAGTCAAAAATTAATTAATTAATTAATTAATCTAAAAAAAATTGACAGTATGGAAAAGGGAAATAGACAAATTCATAATTTTATTTGAAAATTTCAAAACTCCTTTTGCCATACTTGCTAGAAAAGTAGATTTACAAAAACAAACAAAATTTGAACAACACTGTCAACCAGCTTGACCTGTCATTTATAAGATACCTTACCCCACACTGCAAAGTGCACATCCTTTTCAAGGGCACGTGATACATCCACCAAGATATTCTATATACTGGTCTATAACGTAAGTCTCAATAAATGTAAATGAGCTGAAATCCTACAAAATGTGTTCTGTGATTATAATGAAATTAAATTTGAAGTCAAAAGCAAAATTATTTTAAAATAGTTACGTATTACAAAATTAATACCAATATACATAACCGATAGGTCCAAGAAGAAATCATAAGGAAATTCAGAAAATATTTGAAGCTGGATAACAATGAAAATATAACCTATCAAGCTTGTGGGATGCAGCTGACACAGTGCTTAAAGGGAAAAGAATAAAACTTTAAATACTTAAATTACAGAAAAAAATCAATAATATAAGCTTCCCATTTTAAAGGAACTGGGGAAGCAAAATTGAATTGAAAAAGTAAGTAGAGGAAAGAAAATAATAAAGACTGGAAATCAATGAGAAAGAAAATGACAATAAACAAACAAAAATCAAAATAAAATCTGATTCTTTGAATAGATCAGTAAAATTGATAAGCCTCTAGTAAAACTGATCAAGAATAAAAGAGAATTTTAAAAGTTATCAATATCAGGAATGAAGGAAAAACTAAGGAATATCATTAGATACTAAAGAATAACAAAAGTATATTGTGAAAAATTTTAGGCCAAAAAATTCAACGACTTACATGAAACAGACTGCTTGAAAGACAAATTATCATAACTTATATAAGAAAGAAAAAAATGCAAATAGTCCTACATGTATTAAAGATATTGAATTTGAAACTGAAATCTTTCCCACAAAGAAAACTCTGGTTCAAGTGGCTTCACTGATGAATTCTATAAAATATTTAAAAAGAAAATAATAACAATTTAAAAAAATTCATTCATAAAACAGAGGAGAAGGAAACCATTTTCAACTCATTTTACAAGGTCAAGTTTACCCTGATAACAAAACCAAACAAAGACATTTCAGGAAAATTACAGACTAACATCTCTCCAGAACATAAATATGGAAATCTTTAGTAAGTCCCACAGTATCTAAAAAGTACAATACAGCATGACCAAATGATGTTTATCCCAGGAAATGCAAGGTTGTGTAACATTCAAAAGTCTTTAAATTGCAATCTATTGCATTAACAGAACAAAGAAGAAAAATCAAATGATCATCTCAAATGATGAAAAAAAAGTGTTTGACAGGGCTTCCCTGGTGGCGCAGTGGTTGAGAGTCCGCCTGCCAATGCAGGAGACGCGGGTTAGTGCCCCGGTCTGGAAAGATCCCACATGCCGCAGAGCGGCTGGGCGCGTGAGCCATGGCCACTGAGCCTGCACGTCTGGAGCCTGTGCTCCGCAACGGGAGAGGCCACAGCGGTGGGAGGCCCACGTACCGCAAAAAAAAAAAAAAAAGGGAGGGGGGGGGGGTTTGACAATATGCAACATCCATTTATGATTTGAAAAAAACTCACAGAAAACTAGGGATAGAAGGAAACTTCCTTAATAAAGGGCATCTATGAATAACCTACAGCTAACATCATACTTAATGGTGAAAGACTGAACAATATCTCCTCTAAGGATGTCCACTGTCACAATTTCTATTTAACATTGTACTGTATTATAAAATGTGTTTTAAAATACACTAGGTAGCCAGCACAATGGAACAGGACAAAAAATTAAAAGGAGTACAGATTGGAAAGGAAGAAATAAACTTTATTTGCAGGCAATATGATTGTATGTTTAGACTATCCTAAGGACAAGGTCAACGTACAGAAATTATTTGCATTCCTATATACTAAAAGTAAATGGTTGGGAAATGAAGTTTTCAAAAACACCGTTTGCAACAGCATCAAACATTAAATACTTGGGAATAATTTAACAAACTGTAAAAAATCTATAAACTAAGCCCCAATAATGCAGAGAAAAAAATGATTAAAATGTATATGAGAATATTCAGTGGTGTTATCACTGTGTAGGATTATGGGTGCTTTTTATTTTTTTCTTAATACTGAAACCGAGCAGGACCCTGTGGGGCTCCTGGGCATGCAAGCCTTTCTGTGTCCCCCGTTCCTTATTTGTAGGGAACAGGCTTCAGCCTCCATGACCTTCCCTGAGTTCCAAAGGGCAGGTTCAAACAGTTGCTAATCAGGGAAGGGAGGGGATGCGGAGACAAGAAACTGCAGTGCAGTCTTGGGACAGGATCTGCAGAACTAAAACCCCCAACAAATGGCAGATGTTAACTACATCTTAAGATGTTAACATGATTCAGCACTTCTTCATTCCAGAGAGAAGATCCACCTCCGGAGACCACCTGAGGCCAGATTAAAGGAAGGCAGGCCCTGCACACACCCTGGTCCTTATCAGCAACTCCGCCCTTGAACCATTGGTATAAAACTCCTCACCAAATCCCCCCCATCCCCATGTTTGGGACACACAGCTTTGAAGGGCATGAGGCTGCTGTGTCCCCCTTTGCCTGGCAAAGCAATAAAGCTATTCTTTTCTACTTTACCTGAAACTCTGCCTCTAAGATTTGATTCAGCACTGGTGCACAGAGGCTGAGTTTTTGGCACCGATACTTTTTGTATTTTCCAAACAGTATGCTATATCACATATTTTACTCTCAGGAAAAAAAAAAATTAAGAAAAACAAAAACAAAACAGAATTTGGCCTTTGTCCTGGGAGAGAGCCTCTGAATCCTTGCAATTTTCTGAGCGACAGGAGTATCTTTGTTATTCATGGTTGGCCCTGATAGTTTATGCTAAAGAGGTGACCCACAGTGGGCCTCTGGATACTTTCAGGATAGTCATGCTAGAAAGACCATATGATTAGAGGATTGAAGCTTTGAGCCACATGGTATCAGCCTGACCTTCCAACTTCCAGGGAAGGAAAATGGGGTTAGAGATTAAGTTCAATTAAGTGGTCAATGTTCCCTCCTAATGAAACCCTAATAAAAACACCACTCAGTGGAGCTTTCTGGTTGGTGAACACATGGGTGTGCTGCAAGGATGACACACCCTAATTCCAGGAGGAGAGGGCATGGGAACTCTTCATTCAGGACCCTCCCAGATCCAACCCTATGCTTCTCTTCATTTGACGATTCCTCATCTGTATCCCTTATAATAAAACCATAGTCACAAGTGTAAGTGCTTTCCTGAGTTCTGTGACTCCGTTAAGGAAATTATTGAACTGGAAAGGGGCTCCCCTGGATTTGTAAGGAGTCAGTCAAAAGTGCACGTGGCCTGGGGGTCCCACTTGTTGCTGGTCTCTGAAGTCGGGGCAACCTTGTGGATTGTGTCCTTTAACGTGTGGGGTCTGAGCTAACTCTGGGTGGTTAGTTCAGACCTGAATTGCAGTATACCCAGTTGGTGTCAGAATAGTTGGAACAGAATGGAAGCATAAAACAATGTTTGTGGAACTGGGGCATGTGTGTATATCCATTCAACAGTCATGTACAAGAAGAGGTGCAGCATCGAGAATTCCTGAAATTTTTACCCACTGGACTACGTTCATAACCCTCGTGTATACTGTGTGCTGGGAGAAAACAGGCTGAGGACCAAGGTACTAAGATGAATAGATGAGTTTATAAATGGTTCAACTGCTCACCAAAATCATATTTTAGTAAACAACTTTAAGTTTTTATATTATAAAAACCTATTAATTTGAATCACTAATTTGAAATTTATAGCATATGGGCAAGGTTCTGATTGTGGTTCATCTCTGCTTAGCCAACATTTTTTTATAATTAAAAAAAAGGTAAGATCCTTCTCAGGGAGAATATTTAAGGAATAAAATTATTTTTTGAAGCTGAAATAATCTACTATATACAAATAATACTTATGCTAATTATAAACTGGCCTTACAGGTAATAATATCTCCTAGACCACAGTTAGAATGAAAAATCTATATCAATTTAGAGTTTTCTAAAACTAATGAAATGAAACCCAATCTATTTTTAATATATTTTAAAATTCAAATTCAACCTTTGTTTTTTAACCAAATCTTGGTGGCTTTTAAAATATTAATCTGAATTAGTAAAGTTTATTGAATAACACTAAGTCATCATATATCATTAATGTATTGGAAAGGCCTCTGGAATATTTTTGTTCAAGCAAACAAGGAGTTCAAGTGTTTCCTATTCAACTATCATACCCACTCCCCAAAACTCACACATGATCTTCCCACATATATTTCACCAAATGCACAAAAAAATCTACGAAACATTTTTATGAGAAAGACGAATGAAGTGTTATAGGTTACAGGAGGCTAAGGAGAAACAGCAGCTCAATTCAACTTGAGGGCCTAGAAAAGAAACAATCCATAAAAGAAAAAATAAATTCATGGAAGAACAGATGGAATTTGAATAAACTGTAGTTTGGTTGATAATATGATACCAATGTTAATACCCTGTCCTGGATCGTGGACTATGGTTATATAAGATGCCAACATCAAGTAAAGCAAAGTTCAGGATATGAGGAAGCTCTGTAGGTGTGCTATTTTTGCAACTTTTCTGCAAGCCTAAAATTAGTTCAAAATTAAGAGTTCAAAACAAAGAAACATTTCTACCCCATATTAACATTCTGACATTTTTTACAAGTTCAGCTGGTTCTAGAAAGAGAAAAGTTCATTTTAAGAAGCTACTACAGGTCCTGGGGGTCGGTGAAATAATGGTAGTCCTACAAATTGTATCACTTGTTATTTTTACTACAATTTCTTATTATAAACATAATATGATCACCCTTCAAACTTTGTGGAAAGTATTTGCAAATTCTCGCAACAATGAGCCAACCGCTGGTAGGGTTGTGTCTGCATCTCTCCTGTTTTTCCTTGGAAAAGAACTCAGATGCTATCCTGTATCTAAAGCTGGTACAGAGCTCGTATTCTGCAGTGGTCACATCTAATTTCTACTACGCCTCCAATCAGACCGAGTGCTTAACACTAATATACTTGCCAGAAAAGCAATAAAATGAACAGCATGGCACTTTTTCCAACAGGGCAAAGTAATTTATTTAGAATGTTTCCAAGCCATATGTATGATAAACCTTAGTAGGTAGAAGTAAGTAGAAATTTATGTTTTTTTGTTTTGATAGTATCATAAAATGAATTCCAATCACATCTGAGCCTGGGCAGGCTGAGCCACTCCATGAAGAAATAAAATAGCACAGTTTGGACTGCCTTACGCTGCAGAGTGAAGTTAAGGTCGTGAGCTCCTTTAGTGAGCAACCTTCCTGGATAGAGGCTGACTGGCCAAAAACTAGGCAGTGGGTGTCCGTCCATCTGTCACTTTAGAGATTACTTTGAAAGGCATGGTTTGCTTATGAGTAATATATAATGAAACATCAATTACATTTTCCAGGTTGTATACACTGCAATCACCCCAGGATGTTTTGTGAACTTTTCAAAATAAGTTTTTGCTGCTAAATGCAAGTATACATATGGAAACAATTTTTTTCCCCCTCCAACCCAATTCTGTACATCCTCAAGTTTGCACTCAATCTATCCAGACATCTACAACTGATGTGGCAACAGCTCTGGTTGCTCTGCAATGTTTCCAAGACAAAAAAATAAAAAAAGACAAAAAATAAATATACTTCTCAGTGTAACTGCTGTGAATTCACAAACAATGCTGTTAAGTACTAATATTCTCCCTGTCTTTCAGTTCTAATTACAAAACCTACTATGGCGATCTACGATTTTTATTCATTTCATTTTTGATCTTTGAGAATAAGAAAATATTCCAAACTGCTGAACCATGGTTTTTCACACTGTAGATGACCCGTTCCAACAAACCCAGAAACTCCCATACTCCAGGCCAAGGAGAGCGGTTTTAATGAATCTCTGGAACAAGTCAGTCAATGTTGAATTCTGATGATTAGTCTGAAACTTAATTGTACTTGCCTCTCCCCCAGCCCAATCGATAGCTCCTTGCATGCGGCTTATTAGAAGCTGCCTGTTAATTACCTGGCAACTGCTTCACCCTCAGGGAAAACAAAAGAAAGCGCTATTCTAATTGCAGAGGTGCAGCTCTGGGTCAACGAGCAATACCAATGTTTTCCCAGTTAGCCCAATTTTGACAAGCTGGTAAGGAAAGCCTTTTCAGAGGCTCTCCGGGATATCTAGAAAGTGGATGTCCAGCGGGACCTCTTTGAAAGTGGGGGTATTAACCCATGGGCAGCAAGAACCCTCCAGGGAAACTCAGCAATCTAAGCATCTGTCTCCCCCAGAGAAGCTCCTCCAAGGATAGCGTGGGCCTCCACTGGGTCGAGAGCTCTGTGTTGATTTTTTTTTGCAGTACGCGGGCCTCTCACTGTTGTGGCCTCTCCCGTTGCGGAGCACAGGCTCCGGACGCGCAGGCTCAGCGGCCATGACTCACGGGCCCAGCTGCTCCACGGCATGTGGGATCTTCCCCGACCGGGGCACGAACCCATGTCCCCTGCATCGGCAGGCGGACTCTCAACCACTGCGCCACCAGGGAAGCCCTCTGTGTTGATTTTAAGCAGCACAGTTGAGCCTTACCATTAAGTTTGTGACTCGCATTCCTATTGCAAAAGTTAAGCTCCTGTTTTAATCTCTTCAGAGATGTCTTGTCCTTTCCCACATATTCAGATTCTGGCAACGTACTTTCTGCATCTGGATGTACAATGTAGTTTCCACATGGTCAGTGTGGGTGCTGCTTGGACCAATGGTGAAATACCGTCACTACTCAATACATTGTTTGAAGTTCCATGCCCACCATATTCTGACCACACAGCTCTGGGAGTTACATAACTAGAGGTTCTCCTATGTTTTCTCAGCTATTACTCCTCCTCTGTGAGCACAGATGGATTGCAAAAGTGGCAAAAGAATGGAGGGAGGAAAATCATGTGTCAGCTGCTGCTGCTGTTGGCCAGACTAAACCAGTTCTACTCAAAGTGTGATCAGAGCACCGGTAGCAGCATCACCTGGAAGCTCTTAAAGATGACAATATATGGGCCCTTATGTGGGATTTACTGAGTTAGAGTCTTTGGAGGGTTGCGGGGTGGTGAAGTCCAGGAACGTGAGTTTTAACAAGATCTTCAAAAGATTCAGATGAACATTAAAGTTTGAGAGGAACTGGGCTAACCAAGCTAGAACCACTGCAATTGCAATCTGGGGCACCTCTCCACCTCTTCTCTCTACCCTTTTCTTTATCCCAGTGCCCTGAGCCTTGTTAACTTTCTGGGGAGGTAAGAACAGGGCTCAAGCATCTTATCACCTGCAGAGTCCTCATTTAAAGCTCATAGCTGCACAGTTAAGTGCTTGTCAATTTATGAGTTCAACCTACAGAGGGTTTCCCGAAGCTGATAATCACATACTGTGGTAAGGACCGTGACGTTAAAATACCAAGCAACCAGCCAGTTCACAATTTGGGATTTAAGAAGTTGAGAAATAAGAACATCAAGAGTGCCCTTATAGGGTAGAAGAGGAATCAATAAATATATACAAAGTGCATAAATGTGGGGCTAGGGTACAGGGACACAGAATTTTGAAGGTAAGTAGGCAGAGCTGAAAAGAGAATTTTTCTCCAATTAGTTACAGAAGAGCGTGTCTCCATAGTTTTGTGATGTATCCACCATAGGCAGACAATTCATTAGGTTTCAGGGTTGAGAATTAAACTGTTGGCCAGGTCTCTGAGGCTAGTAGTTCTTTTTTTTGCAAATCCTAGAAAAATATTTTAGAAATCTTAGGCTCTTGGAATAACGTGACTGTTCAGATGTTTCAAGCTGTATCTTGACTGAATTGTTTGTATTAAACGAGACAGGTAAAAAAAAGATTCAGAACAGAAACAATGTGAAAGGTTTCACAACCTTGCTTAATCAAGAGAATATGAAATACTCTGCTGGTGAGCGGCCTTGGGTGTAGTGCTATTACCAGGGGCTTCAGTCTTTTGCATTTGTTTCCTTTTCTTCCTTTTCTTGATTTTATTTCTATTATTCCTTCCCTCACCACCAGGATCTTACAGCACAGTGTTTGCTTGTTTAAATATTCCTGATTATTATGCAGTCAAGTAAAGTAGAACTAACCCTGGCTGTGACATTGAATCAGCCACCCTTCCTGACTTACCCTCTTCCATAACATTTAGAAATTATAGAGGACTTTCTTTGGGGCAGGTGCTAATTTTCAAATGCGTATTTCTTTTCCCAATTAAAAAAGAAAACCCTATGTACTATCGTGGTAAAGTTAAAGCTGAAAAATGTGTTTAAGCATGAATAGCTCTTGTTGAAACATTCCAAGTTAATGCCATTTTACTGGGCCCATATAACTATGTTTGGATTTTAGCAGATAAGTTATCTTTCATGTCTATTTAGAAATTCTTAAAGGTTAAACACTCTTCAGAGGCAGAAGGTAAAAGGGCTCACATGTTTATAAAAACAGAATATCTCCATTAGGAGTGAGTTTTGATGGGAAGCAGGAACACTCATTAATATGCCTCAGATGCAGCACCATGGGAACCGGGCTCGTCCCATCACCAGCAGCACCAAAGGCGCCAGTGTGAGCCCCCGGCGTCTAGTTCAGTTCCGGGGGGTGGGGGTGCGTTTCTATTCATCACTCACTCACTGATTCATTCAACAACTCTCATTGGGCACCTACCCTATGCCAGGAGCATCTAGGACTGAACAGTCAGAGGGCCTATAGCTTGCAGTTTACTGGGGGTTACAAATGTTAGGTCATCAGAAGAGGAGACATATGACTGTAAATTGAAAAAGTTCTATGAAAACAAAAATGTATGATGAAGAGCTGTGACAGTGGTGCCTGATTTGAATTGGAGGATATCTGAACAAGGGACGTGAGACAACACTGAAGGAATACTAAGATTCATTCAGATGAAGACTGGGAAGGTGTGTGCCAAGGCAGTGGAGTAGGAACGATGAGCACAGGGTAGGCTGTGTGGCTGGAGCAATGGGGCCGGGGAAGGGTGGCAGGGAGTGCAGAAGGCTTGCAGGTACGGCTAGCTCAAGCAGGGCCTTCTGGCCACACCAAGAACTCTGGACTCTATAAGTGTACTGGAAGCTACCAAAATGTCTTAAAGAGGGAATATGACCAGGTTTTCACTTTTATGTCATCACTGTTGCTAGAGGGCAGAGACATGATTGCAGAATGCCAAAGCGTATGTAGAAAGACCATCGGAGGCTATTGTGAAATTCCAGATAGATAACATAGTAGTTGACCTAGGAAGGAGTAATTGGAACTAGAAAAAAGTGAACATGACCTTTAAATAAATAGGAGCTGAAATTAACAGGATTTAGAGATTGACAATGTGAGAGGTGGTAGACAAGTAGGTGTTCAGAATCGCTCTCTGTGTATATCCTGAGTAAGAGTCAATGGAGGACAGAAACACAGAAGGAAGATCAGGTTTGGGAGAGGGATGATGAAGGTGATTGTGGTCATACTGAATTTGTAATAGGGAAGAACAAATCTAATTCTAATTCCATACTGGATCTGTTTCTTTTACTTTAACCTTTATATTCTATTACTTTTGCTACAATTAAGAATGTTGCCTATAGCTTGAAATATACAGGACAACCCATTCTCAAGGCTCTGACCTTTAAATGTATAACACTTTTCCATTCATATAGAGATTAAAAGTTGCAGAACAGAGAACATTTGTCTTGGAGGTTTATAGGAACATTGTGACCGGACCCACATGGACAGCTGCAAGAACAAAGGTTTCCAGCACCAAGAAGTTTGCAGCAACTAACCACACCCCCTCTCCTTTTAGTATAAGAAGCAGCCCGAATTCAGGGAAAATGGTTCTTTGGGACACTAGTCCGCCATCCTCTCGGTCTCCTGGCTTTCTGAATAAAGTCGCTACTCCTTGCCCCAACACCTCATCTCCCAACTTACTGACCTGTCCTGTGGCAAGCAGTATGAGCTCAGACTCGGTAACAAATTTGAGGTCCTCATGAGACACAGAGGAGATATCAAGTATGAGTCTGGAGCTTAGAAAAAAATCTGGAAATATAAACTTGGGTTTTGTCAGCATGTACCTGCAGCCACATGTGTGATCAAAACCCTCTAGAGAGGAAGTGCAAGAGGTGATGGCTCAGAACCAAACCCACAGGGGCTGTAGCAGTGAAGGACTGGGAACACATGGAGGAGTGGTCAGGGAGAGAGAAGGAAAAGCAAGAAAATGCAATGAAACAGAAGCCAAGAGAAAAGGACATTAAAAAGGAGGGATGGGTCAACTGGACAAATGTCTTTGGGATGTTAAGGTCGAGGAAAGCTTAGAAGGAGCAACATGGATGGTGTGAACCCTTTAAAGAGCAGCTTCAGAAAAGCAGGGAGCAACTCCAGAAGTTCAGCCATGAGAGGGAAAATGCCTGCACTGGTAGCTACAGGGTCAAGGGAGAGCATTCCAAAGGTGAGGTGCCGAAGCATCTTTGACCGGCTGAGGGAAAAATCCAGTAATAAATGAAACGTGAGTTCTAGGAGAGAAAGGAGAGGAAGGAAGATACTGACTAGATGGGAGACTAGTATCCAGACAGTTCTTTAAAAGGTAAAGGGGAACTTCCCTGGCAGCCCAGTGGTTAAGACTCCACGCTTCCCATGCAGGGGGCGCAGGTTTGATCCCTAGGCAGGGACCTAAGATCCTGCATGCCGCACGGCATAGTCAAAAAATAAGAAGAAGAAGAAAAGAAATTTAAAAGGTAAAGGGATGTTTCTTTTATCACAGCAGGACAACGCAGAGAATAGGTAGATTAGACAGTGGGAAGTTGGGAGCATCCCCCCCTGAGGGCTACCATTCTCTGTATTAGGCTCAGAAGGTAAAATTGCATCCAGGAGACGAGAGTAGGGGGCTAGGAGCAGGGATGGGAATATGAGCAGGGAGGCACTGAGATACTCGAGGAAGGATGAGTCACTAAGGACAACGGGACCATGGACATACTAGAGAAACGCAATAGGGTTGCCGAGTGGCACTGAAGCCACAGCGAGGCTGCTGGGCTTACAGGGAGGCGTTCTGCCGTGGTTGGATATGAAAGTGATTATGAACTACTCAGTGCCCATTCTAGCCAGCTAGCCAGGGCATGAGGGACATTCTTCAGTTTTAAGCCAGTTGCCTTATAGCTTTCTGGTTTTGTACGGCTCAAAAGTAAAATAACTTTCTGTTGCTCTACAACCAAGGAAATAAAATCTCAGAATTTTACTACAAGTGACTCATGATAAAGCATAAAAATAACAATAAATTAGCCCTCAATGAATTATCTTAGAGTACAATCACTGCTTTACATTGTTCCTGGTGGCAGCTGGGCAGGAGGTGAAGAAGGTTGCAGGGTCTGGGAGTGGTAAGGACGGGGGGAAAGGATCACGGAGGGCAAGCCATAGATTAATTTGCCTCAGCCTGGATAATATTTTCTTAGAAACAAACCCCTCTTTAACCGGTGCAATGCTTCCCATTCTGCATGGAAAACATAAAACGAAATCCAGTAGACCATTTGGAGATTTAGAAACAGCATTCCTTAACCAGAATACCAGCAGAACTCAAGGAAACTCAAACTGACCCTATCTGCAGCCTGTGGGTTGCAAGGAGCTCACTTTGTTCTGGAAAATTAGTGTATGCCTGACTTGTCTAAATTTGCATTGATGGGAAACACAGTTTCCAATTATGAATGCTTATGGCAACCAACAGGCTGAGTCTTTGAAACATCAGATTAGCTCTTCCCTATGCATCTAAAACTTATACTACCCTGCCTTTCTCTACCACCTTTGTTTTTTCCCTGTGGAGCACAGATGCAATGAAAGACCTTTTCGGGCTTCCCTGGTGGCACAGTGGTTAAGAATCCACCTGCCAATGCAGGAGACACGGGTTCGAGCCCTGGTCCGGGAAGATCTCACATGCTGCGGAGCAACTAAGCCCGTGCGCCACAACTACCGAAGCCCGCGTGCCTAGAGCCCGTGCTCTGCAACAAGAGAAGCCACGGCAATGAGAAGCCCGCGCACCACAATGAAGACCCAACGCAGCCAAAAATAAATAAATATATGTTTTTTAAAACCCAAATACTTTATTTGAATGTCTAAAATATTTTTTTAAAAATTTTAAAATAAATAAAAGACCTTTTCACGAGACCTCCCTAGTGGTCCAGTGGTTAACAGACTCCATGCTTCCAATGCAGGGAGCATAGGTTCGCTCCCTGGTCGGAGAACTAAGATCCCACATGCCTCGTGTCGTGGCCAAAATGAATGAATGAATGAATTAATCAATTAATTAAAATAAAATAGACTGGAAAAGTACAAATGAAGGAAAATTTTTTTTAAAAACTGTATGACCTTTGATCCAATAATTACCATCTAGAAATCTATCCAAAGAAAACAGAAATTCAAGCATAGATTTAAAAAATAAATAAAAGAGCTTTTCACTATTCGAGAAGTCGTGCATGACAGCAGGGAGAAACTACATGCCTCGTGAAACTATTCACAGAATACATCCAATCTACTTGTTACGTCTCCTGGCACCTGTATATCCGGAGCCCTTCCCTAAAAGTAATACAAAAAGCTACGCTTAATAAACAAATCTGTCAAAACCCTGACTTATACCCCAAATCCAAATATTTTAGAAACAAATGAAAAATGAAGATCACTGACGTTTCTGCACTAGCTTCAATTCTCTGGGTTTTGTCATGTCCTCGGTCTTTCACTTGCTCTTTTTCTGGCAGTGCGTATCTTTTTTATAATGTCTGCAACCTCACAAGTCTAACTACTGATATTAATTTGCACCCAGTGTCATTTGATTTGCTTTCCCCAAATAGGATTTCCCTATGTTTGAAGAGTAAGAATGATGACGCATACGTAAGCAGCCTTCCCTCCCCATGCTCTGCTTTCTAAGGGCTGTCCAACTGTTTCTAATTAGGCTGTGTACTTGAAGGATCTGAAGCATTAGTTTAATCTCTAATCAGAAGAGGAATTTCTCTTTTACCTTTAGAGTCTTGTGAATGAGCCCATCACTTATTTACTCTTAGGATAACAGAATTAATACCAGGGGAGTGGAGAAGACACGGTCACATTTATTTCTTTAATTTATCAACTTGATTTCTATCCAGGAAAGCATGTTGGGATAAAGACGGGAGATAAAAGTGTGGGTTCGAAAGACTCTCATTTTAAACTCTGTAGGTGGCCTAATACACTGGCTGACTGTGGAGTGGCATAAAAAACTCAAAAGTTCCCATCATTTGTGGGGATGAGTTTGAAAAAATAGGGAGCACAAAGGAAAAGAATGTCATCCCCAGTTGTGATTATTTCAGACTCTAGCTATTGGAAGGCATGTAGTTAGAAAAAAAAAGACACATAGATCAAAAGAGATCTCCCTTCTACCTTCTGAGTTTCAAAAACTAATTGTTCCTATCCACTCAATTTCTTCTACTTACATGACTTAACACACAGACATGAAATGAGATAAGCCAATAGATCAAAACCCAAGTCTTCTTTTTGATAAGTCATCCAGTTAGTTTTACGAGTCTTTGATCTAACAGAAAGCTTCAAAATAATCCACTTGAACTGTTAAAGTTTAGTATCAAGTACATTTCCAAATTAAGTTCAAGGTCATCTCTCTCCATCCACTCTTCACCTTCATGCACATAAATCTTTGGATGACCTTCCCATTGTGGGTAGGTTTATTTTTTCAGTCTCTTTATTCCTGCATAGGAATGCCACTCTAGAGTCAGGAAATTCTGGAGATCCTATAACACACATTCTCTTTGTTCAATGACTAAAATAAACCAAAACCCAAGGAAGGCAGAGACCATGCCTGTTCTACTTGCATCCTGTAGACCTAGCAGAGCAACCCGAAAAGTGAGCCAGAGAGAGTGTCAAGGATGGTGATGAGATCTACCATCGACACGTAATTTAAATCGCTCACACTGAAAGATAATATGTTCTGTCCTTTATTTTCTTGTTTTAGGACTTCAACATATGAATTTGGGGGACACAACATTTAGTCCATACCAAGGAGAAAGAAGGGATGAAATAATGCTGCAGACCTCTGTGGTACAGGAGTGTAACCAAATGTACAGAATTTTATCCTCCCATCTGTGTCAAAACTTTGTAGTTGATTTGTGTTCTCAAAAACACTTATCAGTTTGGTGCTTCCATCTCTCTTATCTTTAGCCTTTTTTCTGGGTTCCTTACCTATATCCTGGCTCCCTCCTCTAAACCATGAAGATGCATTACCATTAAAAAAAATACAATTATGGAAAAAAGTAGGATGCAGATAATATGTTTTAATTTTAAAATGGAAAGTTTGCTCAGCTAACTTTAACCTAAAATAAAAACAGCAGACCCTGTTGGAAGAATGGCTCTTCACTAACAGATTCAGCCCTGCCCCCAAGCCTATTTACTGGACTATTTTAACTTCCATTCTGGTTTTCAGTCCATGGTTTTTTGTTTTTTGTTTTTTTTTTGTCTTTGCCTAATGCTTTTCATCAATGTAATATTAACAAAAGAACCTGACTAAAACCCAACACAGATGATACAGACTGAAACACCAATTTTAGTCACAACCGAATTAATTGAAGGCATGGAAGCTCCTGTTTTCAGTTTGTTACCTTAGTGTCTTATTTGCGCTAAGTTGGACAAATCAGTGCTGAGGGTATAGTTACTAACGAAATTGGCCTAAAATATGGAACATGGCTGCAATTTTCCTGCCATAGTGCTTGGTGTGGCATGCTGGCTGGAATAGCAATAATAGTGATAAGGTGAAGGAATGATGATAACAATTAGGTACTGAACATTTCTAATAATTGGAAACATTGTTTTTTCACGTAACTTTTAACTTCACTCTTCATTTATGGACTTGGATACATTTGGTATTCTTCTGGCTAAATACAGCTAAATACTAACATATTTTTAAACTATTGTAAAAAATATATACACATAAAACCTCGTGGCTGGCTCAGAAGACACCTCCTCTTTGTAATTCATATTAATGCACTAAGAAGTAAGCACAATAAAAAAACAGGTGCTTCTGATTCATTTATACCTCACCAGAGCTCACAGAAATCTCACAGCAGTTTCCAGCACCCCTAACACCAGTTTCTAAATAACAAAGTAGATACCTATTGCTCGTTATCATCAATCACTCTGTCAACCATACAAAGGTAAATCAAGCTTGGACTGACCCTGAGGGGTTTCCCAAATTCATCACTCAGAGACACAAACAAGATCCTGGCTAAACCACTCTAGGCTACTGGGTCTATTTTGAAGTTCGTCAGATAAGAAGATTCCATAATCTCCTCTAGTCTGTTTCCTATTCTAAAACCTTTTGAAATATGGAAATGTTATTCTCCCTGTGAGTCTCTCAGGCTGTAGTTCACCATGTTCTCAATGAAGGTGAAAAGCATTTGCCACGTTCAGCGGCAAAGCATCTAGCATCCCACCACCGCTTGCTAACAGGCAGAGTTCGTTCGTTCATTCAACTGTTCCTTCCTTCCTTCCTTTTCTCTCTCTCTCCTTATAATTGTATTTTATTTATTAAGCTACAGTTGATTTACAGTATTGTGTTAGTTTCAGGGATACAGCTTCAGATTCTTTTCCATTATAGGTTATTACAGGTTACTGAATACAGTCCTATGTGCTATAAAGTAAATCCTTGTTTGTTTTACATACGGTGGCGTGTATCTATTAATCCCACACTCCTATTTATCCCTCCCCCTCCCCTTTCCCCTTTGGTAACCACAAGACATGGAAGCAACCTAAATGTCTATCTACAGATGAATGGATAAAGAAGATGTGGTATATAGAGAGAGTGGAATATTACTCGGCCATAAAGAAGGATGAAATATTGCCATTTGCAGCAACATGGATAGACCTACAGATTATCATACTAAGTGAAGTAAGTCAGACAGAGAAAGACAGATATCATATGATATCACTTATATGGGGAATCTAAAAAGTAATACAAATCAATTTATTTACAAAACAGACACAGACTCACAGACGTAGAATTCCTTTCTGTTTCTTGCTCTACCAGGCGCTTCTTAAATCTTGGTTTAGCTTTTTCACACACTTCCTTTCCCTCTTGAAGATCTCATATAATCCTCCTCATTAGACTGGAAGTTACTTAAGAGCAGGGACTATATCTGCGTTGCTCACCTCTACATTCCTATTACCTAACACACGATCTAGTACATACAAAGTATTCAATAAATATTTGTTGAAAGAACAAATAATATATAAATGAAAAGAGACCCAAGCTATGTTCCTCCTTCTTATCTCACTTGACTGAAGAATACACTCAGTGAACCACAGCTATAGCGTTCAAGGCTGAGCAACGGCTGACCTATGATGCCAAGTTGGATCCAGCATAGTTGTCTTGGGGATGCTACTCCGGAGGGACCTTTGAAGGGATAAAAATGGATTTAAAAAGAAGCCAACAATGCAGTGCTACTCCCTTCTGTTGTATTACTTGGCTTCCGACATTACAACCTATCTGAAAGTCCACTGGTGCCCACTTCTGATTCTAAAAGACATATCCCATTCATCACATATTTCACAATTAGGAGATACCTAAATTATGTAGATGCTGCAGGGCATGTGGGTTTATTTTCCCCTGCCCTCCCCACATGCGTTCATTCCACTGTGGTTACAATTTGCCAGTTTTATTCTCTAGCAACATAGCTTGCCAAAGCATTCTGGAACTACAGTGATAGGCACTGAACACACAGCTAGAAGGACAGGAATGAGAAATACCATCTGGAATCTGGAGACCTGGTTTTCTATTACTTATTTAGTGCTGACCCCATTATATGACTGTTGTTGGCAAGTCAGTTCATTTCTCTGGCCTTGGTTTCCTCAGTTGATGAAAAGTTCAGATAAGATGACTTCAAAGGTCTTTTCAAGCTCTTACATGTTATGATTATTCCTAAAAAGATGACAGTATGTTGAGCCAGAATTCTTCAGGAAACAAGCTGATCTATGCCTGATGCAGGAAGCAGAGAAAAACCTGTCCTAAGCCTGGTACCCAAGGACACCTGCCCTCAACTCTGCCCCTCCATACAGGTAAGATGTCTGGGCCAAGGGAGTCTGCCCACCTGAAGTCTGCATCCCCTTTTAAACCATATTCTGGGTATTGGGTACTTGGGACCATTTAATTCTTTGCCTAGATGGCCAAGACCTTCAAGAAGATAGATCTTGGGCAGGTGTTCTGGTGGGTGTCCACACTTGTGCCCCAGAGGCTCCTCGTGGTGGAGGGATGGGCCTAATGTGGGAAGAGAAGGGGTCAAGCCAAGGGCCAAGGGGGAGGGCAACTGCGTTTGTACTCTTGTCCAGACCCGACAACTCACAGTGGAGGACTCTAATTGGAGGTCACTTTATGACTGAACAATGACAGCAAAGGTAAAGGAGAGAGGGGGGATGAAGCAGCACCTTCCTACCTGCTTGTGGAAAATCTAAAACCAATCCCTCTGTTTTCTGGTCCTCTGAAGTTCTGTATATTAAAAAATATAATCGGCACCTTGTTTTTGCCAGAGTCCCTGTCAGGCTCAGAGGATACAGAGTTGAATAGTGTCACAGTGTCCCAGCCCCGAGAGCACATGAGGAGCTGTTTTACTGTGTATTACACTGTATCCTCTGTCCTCCTGCAGACGAGGGAGTCATTTAAATGTTGAAGTTGACTTTAGAAGGCCTTTTTCAGGATTACTGGGGGGACAATTTTATGACATCCAAAAGGCTCAGAATCAAAGGTGGGCAAAGTTTGGGAGGAAAGAATGTCATATACAGAGGGTAGGGGCGAACCAAAGACTCTTTGATCCATGTTTAGAAGGCACTGGAGAGCAGACATAGGGAGGAATTTTTCCAGATCTAAAAAAGCAAACCTGCTACATAGGTGCTGGATAAAAGTGAGTGCCTGAAACATAGTAATTATTTATAAAGATTTGGGAATAAAATTAAAAGAACCAAGATATACACATACAGAGGACAGAACCGGGAAACAGATATTTGTAAAGAAGTCAGAAGATTCAGGTCCTTTAGGGGTGAAATGGAGAATCAACTATATAAACCAGAATCACAGCTCCCAGTGGTTTTTTTGGGTGGTCAAGAATAGAATCTCTAAAAATTATCATTATGTTTTGTTATTACTTTTAGCTGATATATATGACCTCTATTGATTATATATACACATACACATATCAATATATATATACACGTATACATATCAATATATATATATACACGTATACATATCTATATATATACACGTATACATATCAATATATATATCAATATATGAACACACATATATTAATCTTATATTCAGCAATCTTGCCAAATCTTCCATATTAGTTCTAAGTTCTCTATAGATTCTCTTGCACATAGATTCTCTATGTAGAAATCATCATATCTCATTTCTCTAGGTAGGACCTCCAGATTAGGTTAAATAGAAGTAGTGAGAGTGAACATTCTTCTCTTTGAGCTATCAGCAGAAAAAATGTTTCCAATATTTCACCATTAGTGTGGTGTGTTTTGTAGGTACACTTTACCAGGTTAAAGAAGCCTGCTTTTATTTGTAATGTGCTACCTTTTTTTCTCTCTTTAATATCATGAATGGATATTAAATTCCATCAAATGCTTTTGCTTCTTTTGAGATAATTATAGGATTTTCTCCTTAACATGGTCATATGGTAAATTACATGAATACATGTTCTAATGTTAACCCATACTTGGATGGATAAACCCCAACTGGACGTATTTTCCCCACTTACTGGATTTAGTTTGAAAGTATTTATTCTATGTTCGCAAGTAAAACTGATCTACAAATTCTCCTTTCTCACAATGTGTTTTTGGCATTGTGATTATACCATAAAATGATTGGGAAGCTTTCTCTCATTTTCTGTGGTCTGGAATATGTAATTTGCAGTTGTTCCTTGACAGTTGGGTAGCATTCATCTAAATTATCACCCAGGCCTATATTTTATTTCTTTCTTTTCTTTTTTTTTTTTAAGAAGGGTGATTTTAAACTACTGTAATTTTTATCCAGAATATATAAAGCAGTCTGAAAAATCAGAACAGAAAAACAAACAACCCAGTTTAAAAAAATGGTCAAAAGATTTTTAAAAAGATATAAAAATGCAAGTAAATACATGAGAAGACTCTCAACATCATTAATCATTAGGGAAATGCAAATTTAAACCACAGTGAGATGCCACTCATACCTAGTAGAATGGCTAAAGGAAAAGAATGGACAATACCAAGTGTTGCTGAGAAGGCAAAGCAACTAGAACTCATTACTTTGTTAACAGGAATGCAAAATGGTACAGCCACTTTGGAAACCAGTGTGGCAATACCTTATAAAATTAAGTATACCCTTACCATATGACTCAGCAACCTCACTCCCAGTTATTCACCTGGGTGAAACAAAAATATGTTTATACGTAACTGTCAAAAACTAGAAAAAAACCCCAAAAGCCCTCCAACTGGTTTGATGAATACACGGCGGCATATCCACGCAATGGATTATTGCTCACAGGAAAAAACAACGAATTACCGGCACACATCATAACAGGGATGAATCTGAATACATTCTCAAAAGGCTACAAACTTTCTGATCCTATTTATGTATCATTCTGGAAAGGACAAAACTATGAGGACAGAAGACAAATCAGCTGTTACTGGGGCCTAGGGTAGGAGAAAGAGTTGTCTACAAAAGGGCATGAGGGAAGTTTTTAAGAGCAATAAAACTGCATTATGAATTAACTGTGGTGGGGTTTACATTTCTATACTTAATTATCAAAACTCATAGAACTGTACATGAAAAAGGGCGAAATTTACTGCATGTAAACTATACCTCAATAAAAAAAGTTTTAGAAAAGGATAATTTTTAAACGACTCATTTAATTGGGATACTGGTTATAGTTTATTCAGGTTTTCTATTTCTACTAGCTCCTATTTTGGCAACTTATATTATTTTCTAGGAAGTCTTTAATTTAGGTTTTAAATTTCTGGCATAAAATAGTTCAGCTTTTTCTTCTGAATAAAAACCTGCACTCTGTAGTTATGTTCATTTCTAGTATTTTTAAAATTTGTGTCATCTTCATTTTTATGTAATTACTTTTGCTAGATTTTTATCTAATTCAGAGGTCTTTTCAAATAACTCTTTTTAGGTTTTATAGATCTTTTTTAATATGTAATAATTTATTTATCATTTATTTCTTAGTATTCTCTAGTTTTTATTATAAAGTTTTCTTTAATTCAGTAATCATTTAGAATTGGATTTTTTTTTAATTTTATTTATTTATTTATTTTGGCAGTATGTGGGCCTCTCACTGTTGTGGCCTCTCCTGTTGCGGAGCACAGGCCCCGGACGCACAGGCTCAGCGGCCATGGCTCACGGGCCTAGCCGCTCTGCGGCACGTGGGATCTTCCCGGACCGGGGCACGAACCCGTGTCCCCTGCATCAGCAGGCGGACTCTCAACCGCTGCACCACCAGGGAAGCCCTATTTATTTTTTTATACAGCAGGTTCTCATTAGTTATCTATTTTATACATATTAGTGTATACATGTAAATCCCAATCTCCCTGTTCATCCCACCACCACCACCCCCGTCCCCCCGCCACTTTCCCCCCTTGGTGTCCATACGTTTGTTCTGTACATCTGTATTTCTGTCTATAGATCTTATTTATTGTTTCATTTTCTTTTTTTAAATTTTATTTATTTTATTTTTGGCTGTGTTGAGTCTTCATTGCTGCACATGGGCCTTCTCTACCTGCAGCAAGTGGGGGCTACTCTTCATTGTGGTGCGCGGGCTTCTCACTGTGGTGGCTTCTCTTGTTGCATAGCACAGGGTCTAGGTGCACAGGCTTCAGTAGTTGTGGCATGCGGGCTCAGTAGTTGTGGCATGCAGGCTCTAGAGCGCAGGCTCAGTAGTTGTGGCACACAGGCTTCGTTGCTCAGCAGCATGTGGGATCTTCCCAGACTAGGGCTCAAACCTGTGTCCCCTGAATTGGCAGGTGGATTCTTAACCACCGCGCCACCAGGGAAGTCCCTGTTTCATTGTTTTCTGATTCATTAACTTTGGCTCTTTTCAATCTTTCTTCTTTTCTAAGGTATGCGTTTAAGGTCATAAACTTCCCTTTACTGCTTTAACTATATTTCACATATATCTGACATGTAATATATTTTCAGTCAGTTCTAAATATTTAATATTGAGTATAATTTATTCTTTCATCCATAAAGTAAATTTGTATTTAATTCATAAAATATAACTCATAACATATTTAATCCATAAAATAATCCATGAAAGATGTTAATTTTTAATTTCTAAACTTACGATGGCCTTTGGCCATCTTACAGCTTGTTAATTGTGTATTTTTGTTTTCTTTATCCTTACTTCTTTTTGTCGGTCTGACCTATCAATGATTGACATATAGTAATAGGTTTATTCATTTATCTTTGTGTTTGACCAACTTTTGCTGTATATATTTGTGACTATGAGGTTAGATACATACATATTTTGAATTGTTACACCTTCCTACTGAATGGTCCTTTTATCAATACACAATGATCCAACTTTATGTTTCTTGACTTAAATTATTTTTGCCTGATATTAATGTAGATAAACAAGCATACTTTTAAAAAAATATTGCTTTGTATATCTTTTATGTCCTTTTATTCTAAACTTTTCTTATGTTTTAGGTATATTTCATAAAGAACTTATATCCTAATTTTGTTATATACTTTTTAGCAACCTCTATCTTTTAACTGGTATATATAGACCATTTACTTTTAATATAATCACTGATATACTTGGATTTATTTCTACTCTTATTCATGCTATCATGATTTTTCTATTTTTCCTTCTTTTAGAGAGATGAGGTTTCTTTTCTTTTTCCTTTTCTCTCTTCACTAGTTTAAGTTATATATCTACTTCTGTTCTTTTAGTGGTTAGCCTTAAATATTTAATATGCTTTCTTGACTTTGAAAGTTCAAAATGAATCTCTATCCTCACCTCCCATATAATACTGTAAGCTTAGAATGTCTTTACTCAGGTCTTGCCCTCCTTTTTTATATGTTGTTATCTAGTATACTAGTTCTGCCTTTATTTAATTAACCCTCCAATTGCTCATAATAATCATGTTTATTCTTAAACAATCAGTGCTTATTTATAAGGTTTTACCAACTTATTTGCTCATTATTGCTTCCTACATGCTACTCCTTTTTTATGCATTCTACTTTCTTCTTCCTGAATTATATTTTTTCATTTCTTTTTGTGATTATCTGTTTCTAGTAAACTCTTCTAGATTTTTATTGCTAAAAATGTTTTTATTTCACTGGAATGATAGGTTATCCAAGCACAGAATTGCTGGTTAACAGTATTCCCCCTCAGGACTCTAATGATATAATCTTCAGTAGTCAGACATCTCTAGTATGCTGACTTGGAGCGAAGTGATGCCTTATGAGGGCCACTGGTGACTGGGTGGAGGAGAAGGAAAGCATGGAGAGGGCACCAGACGAGGAGGAGGGAAGGAAGAAAAAGGATGGCAACATTATGATAAACAGAGGTAGGAGGTAGAATAATGTGGAGTGGATGATAGAGGGCCATCAGTGGTATCCCCCAAAGTCTGTGCCTAGACCTTAAACTATCCCTTCTTGGCTCACAGTGTTCTTTCTCTTTAAGTATTAACATCTGCTCTGGCTCAAGAGAAAGGGTGGCAAGAATTATCTTACCTGCAATTCTTTGTGACTTGTTAGTCAAACTAGGAAAGGAACAAGAAATGACAAGTGGGCCATCATCTGTTATCATATTCCTAAATTCCCTGTAAGGGTAGCCTACTGCTATAGCATTTAAAGGGCCAACCCACACTTCTTTTTGGCTTCTTATTTACATAAGTCTTCAGATAACATCATACAGCCTTTTCAAATAGTTATAACCTGGAACAGCAGCTGGGGAAGGTGTTGTGCAAAGAGATATTTTGCTAACATTTGCAAATATTTTGTCTATCTTTTCTGCTGTTACTATATTTGAATGTAACAGAAAACTTAATAAAATTTGACATGTTTTTCCCCGTATGTGTTAATTTAAAACCAAAGAGTGTTAGGGCCGGCCAGGGCCTCAGAGACTATCTATCCGAACCCTTCACTTTATGCATGAGAAACAGAACAGCAGGGGAGTTAATCTAGGAGAACAACCCAATTCCGGAAGGAAAATGGGGATACACCAAGGACACCAGGCAGAGCTTCACTCATCATAATTACTGCTCTAATTTTTTTATTTTCAGCACTTTTTGGGTGCATGAAAAGAGCGACACTCGGGATTTTCTCACCCAGTATTTTAAATATTGCACTCTGCCCTACTCTCTCCTTATGTGGGGAAATAATCCATTGCTATCCAACACATTGATTTAATGTTGATGTAACAAATTGTCTGTACTCCGAGCGCTCGCTGTATTTTTCTAAAAATATTCTCATTTTTAGCTCAGCTTGAAAAATCCTCTGGTTTTCTATTAAGGAAGCAAGCCATTAAAAACTTTTACAAAGGGCTTCCCTGGTGGCGCAGTGGTTGAGAGTCCGCCTGCCGATGCAGGGGACACGGGTTCGTGCCCCGGTCCGGGAAGATCCCATATGCCGCGGAGCGGCTGGGCCCGCGAGCCATGGCCGCTGAGCCTGCGCGTCCGGAGCCTGTGCTCCGCAGCGGGAGAGGCCGCAACAGCGAGAGGCCCGCGTACCGCAAAAAAAACTTTTACAAAACTAACATTGCTGTACTACCTAATCCCTAACACCTCTTTATCCTCTTTTCCACCAGGTTTTCTTTTGATATTTTCCTTCCTGTGACATTGTTTATTGTCCTCAAGGACAATGTAAGGGAATTTCATTTTCACAGACAGCATTTCTGGCTCCTGATCAAAGTTTATTCCCAAGATTACTACTTCTAGACATCAGACACAGGCAGTGCACAGTGCTGAAAATAGGGGAAATAAAAAAAAAAAGCATTTATCCTATTTTGTTCACTGAGCATTTGAATTATTAGGTCTTGGAAGACCATCTATATATTCGGAAGGTTATCTCATTTTAGAGGACTTTGCAGAAGGAAATCACGTGCACCAGTGATTTGGTTACTTTAGCATCCTGAAAGCCTTATCCATTTGGACCCTGTACACACCCCAGTTCCAATTTAGGCAACTGGGTAAGGATTTCAATAAGGTTAATTTTACCAATGAAGCACGTTCGTGCTCACAGAGCCTCTAGGCTTATTTCAGAAGTCTCTGGCCCACTCTTGTCCTATAGAACGTGAAACTCCAGCATTCTGACATAACTTTTTAAAATATCCCTAAAGAAAAGTGTTCAGTCTTCTAAATCAGGAGTGAAGGTTGTGTGGGTCTGGTGGGAAGGAGGGCAGGGAAGGTCTGGAGACAGTATTCAATGTCAAGTGTGCTGGCAACGGAGCTGTTCTAACAGGAGGATTTCTCTGGGGCATGTTTCTCACATAAAGCTGGATGCCAGTGAATTTTTTAGCCTTCCAACACACAGAATCTGTTCTTGGCTACAGCAATAGTGACAGTGAGAGAAACTGGTTAAATGATTTTCTCTATACTCGTAGAGAAGAATGCCGGGCTGCTGTCAAAATGAGAGAAGGCTTAGATGTGAACGACCTTTGGACATGGTCCAATTTAAGCCTCACATCTTAAAGATGGAGAGATAAGGTTCAGAGAGGTGAACTCACTTGTCCATGGTCATACAGCTAGTAAGAGCTAGACCAGTGACCCTGCTAATACATGGCACTGCTACTCGTAACACCCAACTAAGAAAAGAAAGAGCAAATCACTGCACACCCTGATATTGGGATACAGTGCAACTTTCTCAAGGACTAATAGGAACCCCATAAATAGAGTGTGAGCAGATTCTGGGCATTTCACTTGTCAAAATCCCTGGAGATATGTTTCTGAAACCTATCACTGGGCACAGAAGTGGCTTGCCAAACATTCTTTGGCCTGCAATCCTAGTACTGCATATCTGCATCTCCCTCAGGGAGAGAAGTGAAAAATTAATGAGGAGCTCAGAAAAGCTCATTTTCAGGGCTATAGAGATTGGAAGGGCAATGAAATTGGAAGTGAAGGGAAAGGTTTAAGCTATCAGCCTCAAGCTTTGGAAAATCATATAAATGGGGTATAAATGTAAATACACCAACAGAAAAATGGAAAACCACCAAAGAGCTATTTAGGGAAGGACTGGATCTGAATTATAAACACCCAGGGCAGAGCTCTTCGTGATTCACTCATGCGTGCCCATCCATCTGAGATGCCCAAACTTATAGCCATCTGATACACAGAGCACAGCCAAGGTCTCCTTGGGTTGGCATTTCATGAGGAAGGGCCACGTATCTTGATCCAAATGTGTTTTCCTCTGATCCTGCTTGGACACACCAGCCTATAAGCCTTATGAGGACGAGTGTGAATTTGGAAAAACCAGATACCTTAACAAAATTTGGGGGAGGATATTATTATTTTTTTCAACAAGGTGAAATAATTCATTTTCCAAGAAGAAGAAAACCAATTTGAATTAAAAGCTGTAAATGATTTTATGGACAAAGCTTGATGTCCGAAGCAGAAAAAATATGGGCACAAATCCATTTCTACTGGGTACTGACTGTGGGACTCTCTTTGCACCTGAACACCCTGGGTCCTCCCAGCTGGGGCTCTGGTTTTCACCTGTCCTTTCTCTCAAGCAGTTTATTCCCAAGTGAGAGTACTCTAGCTATTAGGCATGTGCTCCTGGCTATGCACTACTTTTCCTGGAGGAAAAGTCCTTCTTGGCAGAAGGACTGCCATTGCTTAGAAGTGCTCTAGAGCTGAGAAGCCAGGAGGATGCCGTTCATGGGAATAAGTGAGGTAGTGACATTCCTTTGCTAATTAAAAATATTTGCAAGTCCAGTAAGGAGTCGCCACCAGACCTCAGCTCTTACTGACATGATAAAACATGTTAAGCCAATGATGACTTGCTCACAAACCTCCAGAAGATGCCTAAGGAGAAGAGAAACCTGAGAGCAAGAAGGCCTTCATCTCTTTCACTGTTGGTGTGGGCTGAATTGTATTCCCCCCACATTCGCACGTCGTGGTCCTACTCAGTATCTCAGAATGTGACCTTACTTGGCAATAAATCCATGAGAGATGTGACGAGTCAGACTAAGATGAGTTGGTGTTAGAGGTAGGATGGGCCTCTAATCCAATCTAACCGGAATCCTTATACTAAGGGGAAATTTGGACACAGACACACACACAGTGAAGATGAAAACAGAGACCAGGGTGATGTACCCACAAGCCAAGGAATGACAAAGGTTGTCAGTAAACCATCAGAACCTAGGAGAGAGGCACAGACAGATCTTCTTTCCACAACCTACAAACCAAGCCTGCTGCTTCCCTCGATCTCGGTCTTCCAACCTCCAGGACTCTAAGACCATAAATTTCTGTCGTTCAAGCCAGTCAGTTTGTGGTGCTTTGTTGTGGGAGCCCTAGAAAACACACACCCCTGCCTCATGCAGTTAAAGCTGTTCTCTCAAGACACAACGGAACCCAGCCTGGGCACCTGGCATTCCCAGGAGATGGCCTCTCCTTGTGTGATGGGGGCCTTCTAGGCCCTCTCTGGCCACGAGGATTCCTTGTCAAAAATGGAATGCCCTTTCTCTTCTCATCGCCTGAATTCAACTCTTACCTATTCCTGTTAAAAAAAAAAGTACCACCAATCATGAGGTACCCAGGGTCAAAGCTCCAATGCTATCTTTGATTTCTCATTCTCCCTCGCCCCCATATCTGTCTCCCAAGTCTTGTCATTTCGACTTCCTCCATCCGTGTCTCTCAAATCTCTCTTCTCCTTTTCCTTCGGGATGACACCACCCCAGGCAGGCTCCAATTATCTCTTGCCTAGACTGTTACTAACTGGCCTCCCCCTGCCAGGCTCTCTACTGTCCCCGTCGGTTATACCTGTAACTGCCAGTGACTCACCCACAGGCCAGCTGTGATCATGTCACCTCCTTGCTCAAAAGTTGGCAAGGGAATAAAAGCCCAGCTCCACAGTCTTTACTATTTTCCACGATCTAATCCTAACATATGTCCCAGCACCTGTCTATTATGAACCCTCGCTCCAACTAAGTCAAACTTGTAAAACACGCTTCTGACTTTCCACCGCTGTGTCTCTGCTTATCCCATTTGCTCTGTTTTGAATAGCCTCTCCCCTCGTTCTCTCTGTCCAACGTCTAGCCATTGTTTAAGGACTGTGGCTGTGGTGCTATGGTTAAGTCTGCAGGCTTTGGAGGGCAAAGAACCAGCTCGATCCTGGCCCCCCTACTCACGAAGACGTGACCTCAACAAGATACTGAACTTCCCTGCATTTCACTTTCTACAAATGCAAAAGGAGGATAATAATACCTTGTGGGGCTACGGTGAGAATTAAATAAGAACATGCATGGACCACATCTAGAATAATAGTACCTGGCAGATTAACTACTCACTAAATTTTATCTATTATTCACAAACACTTTTGTGGGAGTTGAAGGTAACAGCTTTCTCCCCTGACCTTGAATAGCATTCCAACTAATTTGCTCTTAAGACACTTAACTTTCTGGGACTTCCCTGGTTGCACAGTGGTTAAGATCCGCCTGCCACACATACCCTGCGAAAACCATAATTCAAGAAGAAACATGTACCACACTGTTCATTACAGCACTATTTACAATAGCCTGGACATGGAAGAAACCTAAGTGTCCATCGACAGATGGATGGATAAAGAAGATGTGGCACATATAGACAATGGAATATTACTCATCCCTAAAAAGAAACAAAACTGAGTTATTTGTAGTGAGGTGGATGGACCTAGAGTCTGTCATACAGAGTGAAGTAAGTCAGAATGAGAAAAACAAATACCGTATGCTGACACATATATATGGAATATATTTTTAAAAAAATGGTTCTGATGAACCTAGGGGCAGGACAGGAATAAGGACACAGATGTAGAGAATGGACTTGAGGACGCTAGGAGAGGGAAGGGTAAGCTGGGATGAAGTGAGAGAGTAGCATGGACATTTATACACCACCAAACATAAAACAGATGGCTAGTGGGAAGCAGCTGCATAGCACAGGGAGATCAGCTTGGTGCTGTGTGACCACCTAGAGGGGTGGGATAGGGAGGGTGGGAGGGAGATGCAAGAGGGAGGGGATATGGGGATATATGTATACATATAGCTGATTCATTTTGTTATACAGCAGAAACACAACATTGTAAAGCAGTTATACTCCGATAAAGATGTTTAAAAAAAAAAAAGAATCCTCCTGCCAATACAGGGGACACGGGGTCAAGTCCTGGTCCGGGAAGATCTTACATGTGCCACAACTACTGAGCCCGTATGCTGCAACTACTGAAGCCTACGCACCTAGAGCCCGTGCTCCGCAACAAGAGAAGCCACCGCTCGCCACAACTAGAGAAAGACCGTGCACAGCAATGAAGACCCTACACAGCCAAAAATGAATTAAAAAAAAAAAAAAAAACTCTTTGAAAAAAAAGACCCAAGTTTCTTCTTTCATTTCTTTTGGACCTGTCTCTCTATAACTTTGCAGCATTCTTCCTGTACCTGGAATATCTCTTCTCTCTTACAGAACTTCAACGCCCATTCCAAAGTCCTTACAGAATCTTACTCGGTCTTCTTTGCTCCTCCGTGCTCTACTACAGTCTCTCCTCCTGCACCAGTGGGGCCAGGCTCAAGTCCCTAAGGGTAGGAACTGGATTTTTTCATCTTTCTGTCCGAGGGCCTAACTCAGTGCTTAACGTTTAGTAAGTACAAAACGAATGCTCACAGAACAAACAGAAGACCAAATGGTGAGCCACTAGAAGGTTTAACTTCTCAACGGGCAATAACTCTATGATATTGTCTTCATATAGCTGCCAGTGCTTGCATTTCTAGGTGCTACGTAAGTGTCTGTTGCATGCATGCATGCACAGGCACTGAAAAAACCCAAGTATTTCCCAATGGAGACTTCCGGTCATTTCCCCATGCAGTAATTCTCAATTGGAACTGAATTAAGACAATCAAGGAACTACTTCTTTTGTGCTTCCAGACACTCTGTGTATACTTCATGATCACTAATTTGGCAGCCTTGGAATTACTGGTTGCCAGTTCTCTTTCTTCCATTAGGGTGTGTTCAGTGTAGGCAGACTTTCGTCTTATTTAGCTCTCAATTTTCTATGCCTGGCATTTAGGAGATCTTGGGTAGGTATTTGTTGAACAAAGGAATCTGGAGGAGAAACCTCAGCTACACAACAATGGGGCACCGTGAGCCATTAAGTAGCATCAGACAGTCAGAAAAAGAAAGATGTTCCCTTGCATTGTTTTTTCAAATACTCCACTGCTAAGAAGGTTTACCTGATCAGATATTACTGTCATTTCCATGACGTAAGTTTGAAAAGAGTGAAAGTTTTAGCTGCATTCATCTTATCACCCTGGCTTCAGATCCAGCTTAAGTTACACTATGTTGTTTTCCAAGCTTGACGTAGGTAGACAGAAAGCCAAAAGACCCCTTGGCATACGACCTTGAGCTTATGAAGCTTTCTGCATTGGGGTAATCAGGAAGCTGAGGCTGGGAGCCTGCAGCTTGAGATGATAGAAGACAGATGTGAGTGTGTCCTAGCCAACCCATTGGTGGGGACTCACAGCATGCCTGCAAGGGATAACTCTGTGCATTTCCCTTTTGGAAAGCAAAACCAGGGTTGATAAAGAGGAAGGAGGGGCTTCCCACCTTATATAATGGCCTCATTGTGGGCAGATGAAGGCTGAACAAATTCTGCACCTGAAAAAGAGGCACTTGTTGGAACAGAGGCCAGAAACAACCTCAGTCTCTTAATAAATAAAACTGTTTAGAGACTAAACAAAAAGTACTTCAACTTAGTAACAAGTAATCGTATATATTACCAAGACCTTACTCTAGGAACAGCTTCCTGTTTCAATGTCGACAAATTAAAATGATTGAACGAAGGCATAGTGGGCTGGGGTGCCGGGCTACTGGAGTTCGAGTTCTGTTTCTACTCTTTAAGAGCTGTGTGACCTTTGGGCAAGTTGCTGCTTAACCTGTCTGCACCTTTGTTCCCTCATCTGCAAAATGGGAATAAAAATAGTTCTGGTCTTATATGGGTCTGTGATTATTAATATGAGTTAATACATGTTAAGAGCTTAGATAAGTAAATGGCACATAAGAGATATATGTGTCGATGAACTAAGATTAAATCAGGCAAAGATGATGTCTGTTTAAAATTCACTAAGAATGTATCTTTTATAATTATTTTGCATAAGAGTAACATATACTTAGGGCAATCATTCAAATGCAAAGAAAGGAATACGATGAAATGCCAAGCCCTCATCCTTCATCTAACGACAATACTCAGTTCTGTTCCCCAAAGCCCACTACACTCCTAAATGTTTCTTCCATATTTTTGCAGAAAAAAATTTTATTCAGAAACCAACATGTCTACGTATAATCTGTCCAGTATTCAGTACAGTATTATTAAGGGAAATTTGCTAAGAGTAAGTTTTAGGCGCTCTCATCACACACACAGAAAAATGGTAACTGTATGAGTAGGTGATACGTTAATTAGCTTGACTGAAATAATCATTTCATTACATGTGTATCAAATCATGTTGTACAACTTAAATATACATAACTTCTATTTAAAAATAAAATTTAAAAGATGAAATACAGAAGTAAACAAATTATCATGAATAAGATCACAACACACCTACTGTTCTGCACCTCACCTGGCTTTTTACACTTAACCGTCCATCTTAAGGTTCTCCCCGTATCTGAAGATATGTACCTTAGGCTTTTTTTGTGGCTCACTGGCACTTTGTGTAGAAAGACCATGATTTATATAACCAGCCCTCCACCGACGACATTTGTCTTGTTTCCAGTTTTCTGATACAATACACAATCTGTAATGAACAGCCTTGCACATCCATCTTACTGCAAGCACACATGTAGGTTAAATCCCTGGAAACGTGTGACTCCTTCTGGGCATGCTCCTCCTCAAATCTGTAACTTTGCGGCATCTTCTGTCTGGAATGTTCTTCCTGCCTCACCATCCTCTGTTCGGAGGATGAATTGTAAGGTCAAGGGTAAGTGCATTTAAAATTTTGATTACTTGGGCTTCCCTGGTGGCACAGTGGTTGAGAGTCTGCCTGCCAATGCAGGGGACACGAGTTCAAGCCCTGGTCCGGGAAGATCCCACATGCCACGGAGCAACTAGGCCCGTGAGCCACAACTACTGAGCCTGCGCGTTTGGAGCCTGTGCTCCGCAACAAAAGAGGCCATGATAGTGAGAGGCCCGCGCACCACAATGAAGAGTGGCCCCCGCTTGCCACAACTAGAGAAAGCCCTCGCACAGAAACAAAGACCCAACACAGCAAAAAAAATAAAATTAATTAATAAACTCCTACCCCCAACATCTTAAAAAAATTTTTTTTTTTGATTACTTTTACCGAACTGTCCTCTAGAAAGCTTGCACTGACTGATTCATCCTTCCACCAACAGTGTATGGGAGTGGCTGTTTCCCAACCTACTCTTGCACCTGCTGACACAGTGTGGTCATCAATTTCTTTTATCTTTGCCAAAATCATAAGCGAAAAATGGTAGTGTCTCACTCATGTCAATTTGTGTTTATTTATGAGTGCGAGTGATATATTTTTATATTTATGGGGCATTTATACTTTTCTTTGATTTGCTAGTTATTTCCTTTGCCAATTTGTTTTAAATTGAAAATATGAACTGTGCTTAAAACCCTGCTTAAAACCTTTAATGGTGACCCACTGCCTATAGGATAAAGTCTGGAATCCCTAACATAACAAATAGGGGCCTGTGGTCTGGTCCCTTCTAAGCCTCCTCTCTCATGTACTTGTCACCCACGCCTCAAAATTGACGGTCTAGTAACACCCAGTTGCTTGTGGTTCCGAGTCTGCATCATTTCAACTTCAGTCGAGACTCATGGGGTGACTGGTTGAAGGAATTCCAATTTTCATACAGTTCACCTTAGGTAAAGAACTATTATGAAACTTCCAACAATTTCTTGGAGTATTTTCTGTTTCTTATTAATCCTATTATCAGAGGCCATTTATAAATAATACGTCTGTCACGGTTTCTGCTGGTTTACACTGGTAATGATATCTAGATATCTTCCAGCTGGCTCTCACTAAATGCTCACTAAAATTCAATCATTTGATGGGGAAAATGTTCAACTACAAGTGGATTGCAACATTCACACCAGGAGTTTAAAATTAACCATAAAAGAAGAAATTAGTCCAAATAGAGGCCAAAGATCACAAGAGCTTCCCCGAGGGCCACTCTGCACAGACTGTCCGATGCTGGAATATCCTAGACATCCCAGCCTACTCCTCCCTGCTTGATTTCTCACTGACCACACTTAGAACTAACCACTACACATCCCTATATTCCAGCCCTGCTGAGGGTGAAGTCATTACCCTCCACATCACATTACAACCTTTCTGGAATGCAAGGGCCAAAAAATATTTACCCCCAATGTGCTCCAGAACCAATTTTCTACCCTAAAGACAAAAGTACAAAGGAAAGAAATGCTACAAACACAGATGTCTGTGGCAGGGTTATTTATAACAACACACACCCAAGGGAATATTTTACAGTCATTAGGAAGGTGACTTGGCTATGAGCAAGAGTTCTACTCCAAGGTAACATTAAGTTAAAAAATTAAAATGAGAGCGAGATCAAATTATATTTATGTAATAGAGAAGAACAAATCTGACTCCATATTAGATGTTTCTTTTACTTTAACCTTTGTATTCTATTGCTTTTGCTTTGAGTTAAGAATGTTGCTTATAGCCTGAAATATACAGGAGAGCCCATTCTCAAGGCTGTGACCTTTAAGGATATAACACTTTTCCATTCACATAGAGATAAAAAGTTGCAGAACAGAGAATAGTATTTGTCTTGTTGGAAGTTTACAGGACCTACTTAGACAGCTAAAAGAACAAAGGATTTTACACCAGGAATTTTGCAACAACCAGCCACACCCCTCCCTCACCTTGCCTTTAAAAATGTTTTGCTGAAACCCTAAAGGAGTTCAGGGTTTGGGGAGGCACGTGCCACCCATTCTCCTTGCATGGCCCTGCAATAAACCTTTCTGTGCTCCAAACTCTGACATTTCAGTTTGTTTGGCCTCACTGTGTGTCGGGCACACGAAGTTGAGTTATATTTTGATTTCACCTATGTGAAGTCACTATGAATGAATGTAAGCAGATATGTATAATGATCATAATTTGTAAGCATGCAAGGATGAAGGGTGAATTTTCTATTTTCAAGCTTTAATGGAATCTTTTATTTAAAAAAAAAAATCTCAAGTTTTCTTATTTAGAATCTAGATACAAAATTATGACACTAATTATCTTACACGGGGAGGCAGTTTGTGGTAATACCATAACATGACTCTTTCTCTTTTTAGAGATATTTATATATCTACGGTTAGCATTCAACACACAAGAGCCCAGTTGTCTTTACAAAACAACCAGAAACTGATGTGACTACAGCCATCATGGAAGGCCCATTATCATGAGTATCTCTGTAAATATCGACCTGACCCAAATCTATCAAGTTTCAGTCATTCATGAGGCAGGCAAGAATGATCCTCATTGTAATGGCAAATTTTCTGTTAACAAATCTTTCCAGTTGTCCATGCACGAAACAGAGTTTTGTGCTACAGTGGAGAAACTGTATAACTTTTTTTTCACTTAGGAATATATTATTATAAAATGATGTTGTAAAATGACAGTTCATAGTTGCTTCACAGAATCTTCATAGAAACACCTGGAACTGTAATTACCATGCTGCTCAAACTACCTCATTAAACAACCCCTTCCCGGAGGCTGGGAAGCATTTAAAGGCCCTTTTCACGTGCGCCCTTGACAACCAGGTGCAGTGGTAGGAGGCAGCTTCCTACAATTTCAGAGCCTTTCACGGCTCCCAAGAAGCCAGAGAACATAAATCCTGGTACTATGGAACAAAGCAGCCTTTCCAAGGACACGAAGACGTTGCTATGCCACAGAAGAGACATTCATTCTCTTTAGAAACTCACGCTTGGTTATTGGAGGACAAAAATAGACTAAATGTTACAACAGTCTTCTATGCCGAAATCACATCTGCATCTCAACATCATCAGCCCTCCTCTCTTCTACTCCACAAAGACCTCTCAGAGCATCGCTTCATTATAACTCACTGGGACGAGACAGGAAAGTCCTCTGTGGTATTTGAGGTTATCACCCAGGTCCTCCCTCCCCAGGTCAGACTGCCACTCAAGGCCAGTTCTCGCTACACAATGCTTTCTTTCATTCATATGATTTCATGAATACCTCACCCAGTTTATATTCTATTCATGCATTGCCCCCACTCTAACTCACCCCTGGGCTAACCAAAAGAAGAAGGAAGACCTTTAAAACTGACCTTCAGAAACAATTTGATTCATGTGTGGGCTGTGTATTCTCTTATTAAGGCTACTTGATATTTGTTTTAGGCAAACAAGCCCCAAATCATAATTGATTCACTGCCTAATGTCATTCTTCTATCTCCTACAACTTTACGAGGAAACCAACACCACACAAATCAACCAACACATGAAATCATCTTTTTAAAAGACACGTTCATATACATAATAGAGGTATTGTTCTCTGCCTGAGAAATGCCAGCATTAATCACTGAACACCAAGTCTTATTTCCAATATTATTTTGTTTTCTTAATGGGATCTGCTTTCTGAATTCAAGTGTGTTTAATATCTGTCTACCTAGATATACATACATCGTAACCTTTTCACTCTTTCTGCTTCCAAGTCACGTGTAACAGTGAAATTTCCGAGCAAAGCCTAGAAGACTTCGGTGTGAGACGGGCTTGCATTCATATCGTTTAGTGCTTTACCACTGACCAGCCAAGGGACCCTGGGAAGTTACTAGCCCTAAGTCTTATTATCTTTATGTATAAAACAGATATTCGGAGTAACTGCCCAGGACCGTTAAGGCTGTGAGAACTGTATCGAAGTTCATTCAGTATCTGCCATGCAGTGGGCACCCAACTATCCCCTACTACCACTGTTATGACTAGTGGTAATATGTTATTATTGTGTTTACAGTGAATAAAGTCCAAGGGAAAAGGTCAAAGAATTCTGGGGAAACACAGAAGGTGAATCTCTACAGGCAGACTTCAGAGACACTGTGGTTCGGTTCCAGATCTCTACGATCAAGCAAAGATCACAGTCAAGCAAGCCACATGCATTTTTTTGGTTTCCAAGGGCATATAAAAGTTATGTTTACATTATACTGTAGTCCATGAAGTGTGCAATAGCATTCTAAGAAACAACATACATACTTTAATTTAAAGATACTTTATTGCTAACCGTCACCTGAGCCTTCAGCGAGTCGATCCCTGATCACCACAACAAATAATAAAAAAGTTTGAAATATTGCACAAATGACCCAAGTGTGACACAGACAGGAAGTGAGCAAATGCTGTTTAAAAATGGTGCCGATAGACTTGCTGGACACAGGGTAGCCACAAACCTTCAACCTGCAGAAAATGCATCATCTTCAACACGCAATAAAGCGAAGCATGATGAAACGAGGCGTGGTTATATATTAAAGCGACAGTCGTGAGAGAAGAGCGCACACTGTCATTGGACTGAATAAGGAACTACAACAGATGCTTGATTTCCAGTGTCCCCAAAGTGAATGATGATTCAGAGAGTCAGGGTGCTTCCGGACTGGAAGCCTGTTAGGGCAGAAATGAGGCATTTGGTGCACACATGCTTATTTAGGTGATGGTGGGGAGGTCCAGCCAAGGGCTAGCCTCAGGGCAGAGGCTGAACCTGCCACCAGAGATCTGAGTCCACTGCCACCGTATCGATGGAGCCAGCAAATGACTAAGAATGTAATGGACTCAGGAGACATCAGAGCTTCAGATGGGACAGATGAGTGCTCCCAGAAGGAAAGGGGAGGGGAAGAAGGAGAAGGGAAAGGACGCGAGGAAGAAGCACAAGGAAAGAAGAATGTGGTGAGCCCAGCCGGGAAGCGCTCAGGGCCAGTGGAGCATGGCCGTCAGGGCTGGTCCAGGGAGAGGTGGCAGCAGAGCGTGAGGTGTGCTCCTGGAGGGCCTGGAGGTGGGGAAGGCATCGTGCTTGCTGGCCTGGGAGCTGACCAGGGTCACAGACAAGAACTGCGGGGAGAGGTGTCGAAGGAAGACAGAATCCATGATTAGCCAAAGAAACTGGCCCTGGGACAAAATTTCCAATCAAGACACCCAGCAGAAGTGCGGGAGAGGAGAGAGACACACAATATGAGGGCTGGGAACAAAGAAATTTACTTCTGTAACTATGCTAAGGGACTCAACCACCAGTAATGGATTCCACTGAAATGGCAGGCAGTTGAGGGCTGTCTGAATGTTTTTATGAGTCTCAGTCCCGATGGCTGTTTCCACTACGCCTTGCAAGTTAACTGGTACTTCTACTGTGTCTGCAGAACAGAACTGGCCTCAGGGTCTGCAACTTATGTCCATGTGGCTTTACAGTCTCCATTCTCCCCGCCCTGCCTGGCACGGGCCCACCTCACGCTTATTATCCCGGCAGAAATAGTAATGGCATCTCATTTTACTGTCAAAGATGCCCAGGTCTGGAAAATAAAGCACACGGTATCCTGCCTACGTCTTTCTCTACACTTGAGCATTCTGACTTGCCACAGAGATCTGATTTTCAGATTACATGCTCGTTGTTTTTTCCCCCCAGAACACCTCTTCATACATCAGTGTTTTTGCCTACGATGCAGCAAAGGAAAAACAGGATGAAGCACTTCCTCAGGGGCCACTGTGTGTGTCCACTTAATTGTAAATTCTTAGAGAAGAGGAAATACTTTAGTGACCTAACTTGTTGGTACCTAGGAAAACACGACGTAAACTCCAGCTTGGTGGGATTGTACGATGTGTCTAAAAGCAAACTCCTACACCCAGTACCTGAACAAACATTCCCAACATCTAAGAGGAGCTCATGAGAATTGTCATCTGAGAGACACACACACCATCCAAAAACTGAAACTATGAAATAAGAAGTCTTTTGTTCCTCTTGGATGTTTGCTTACTTTTTAATGCATTTCTAAAAAAGAAATAATGGTAGATAAAACTTACAAAAAATTTACTACGTGCGAGGTATGATTCTAAGAGCTTCCACAACTAATTTTTTTTTCCACCCTCACAGCTTTAGGAAGTGTCAGTTTTATTCCTATTTTAGCTGAGGGAACTGAACTCAGACAGTACAAATAACCTGCCTGAGAGAGCTCAGCAGTCAGGCTGTGGGGTCTGTGCCCTAACCAGTGGTCCACACGACCTCCTCACATAGAACTCCAGATTATCTTGGAAGTCAGTGGCCAAGCAGACACCTTATGACAAATGCTGTAAGGCCTGTGTCCTTTCAGAATCAGTTCTGCAAATGTCTAGCCCTAAATCTAGCACCTGCTCCAGAGGTCTGCGTGGTCACTGTCTGCTTACCTAATCCATGCATCTTTTGTTTCTATGTACCAAATAGCAGAAAGACATCTTGTTCTACTGCAAACATAAATGTAATGGTTTTGAATGGTATTTGTTTGCAGCCAGTGTCAATTTATTCTTTCTTAGCCATTCAACAAACAGGAAGTGTCTGTGGTATACATGGCATTGAACTAGATACTGTATGATACGAAGATGGGTAAGCTGTTAACCCCTGCCTCTAAGGGCATTCAAGAAAGACGTTAGGACCTCCAGGGTTGGTGCCTATTGATGCGATTCTCTTCCTTCACATTTCAGCTTTCTAGAGATAAGTCAGAAAAGGAAAGTGTCCTGTCACATCACTGTTCAGTGCAGATGAATGATACGTTTTAAAGCATCTGAATTATGAGTTCCCACACTCATGGACCCGAAACACAACGTAAGTGATAAGATTCCAGGTTAAGTTCAAGTTCCAACTCTTCCATTTCTAACTGGAAAGTATTTAGCTGCGCTAAGCCTCAGTTTCTTCACCTGCCAAATGGGCTTAATAACACTATGTAGGTCTGTTGTGAAAGTAAAGTAATAACGCCTGGACAGGGTCATGCACGTGTCACATTCACAGAAAACCCAACAGAGTATAGCAACTGCTGTTGTTGTTGTCAATATAAAATTATAAAAGCACAGTCTACCTGGAAAGAAGGGAATAAGGAGCACCTGCAGTTTTCTTAGACCTCGACAATGGAGGGAGCTGGCTTCCCATACTGGCACCCAATGAACCATGCTCCTGGCACTCACACCCTTGTTTCGTTTGCTCCAACAATGAGTCTGGGCTGCTCCTGTGACTTGTTTTAAGCAACAGAATACTGCAAACGGGATACTGCGCCAATTCTGGACTTGAGTCTTAACAGGCCTGGCAGCTTCTACTTTCACATTCTTGGGGGCCCTGAGTCATCCTGCTGGAGAGACCACGGGAAAAGACCACACGGACTGGCACTGAGAATGCCTGGAGGAGAGAGGCCTACAGCTCTCCCCATGGCCTGGTTAGTCTCCAAATGACTCCAATCCCATCTGCCTGCAAACACGTGAGAGACCCCAAGCGACACCAGCTGAGCAACCACCCAGCTGAGCCCAGTCACAGGACATAATACAACTGAGTTTGTCGCTTTAAGCCACTAAGTTTGGGGGTGTTTGGTCCCATAGCAACAGATAACCCAAGCAACAGTGCTGCCCAAATAACCTGACCTGTGAACGGCTCTGAGAAACTGAAAAGCATTCGTGGATGATGGCAAGTTCTTCCAAGGCCGGGACCTTCCAGCTTATGCTTCAATCACTGTCCTTACCTCTCCCCTTTCAGACCTATGAAACAGAGGACCTCAACAGTACGGTTGGCTGGCCACCGCATTCGGGTACCCGCTACATCAGGTGCCCTACTTAATGCTGGGGGACAGAGAGGCAAAGGCAGGATCGCTGTCATCAAGGACCATATAGTCTTGACATGCAAGCAAAGAGTGCTGGATAACATGCACTTTGAGAGGTAACAATGAGATCTTTACAATCCCCACTCCGGGAGGGTGCCGATTCCCACAACCTTTAGCCTGTACCTCCTAGAGATGTCCTTTAAAAATAGGGCCTCTACACTTCCCTGGTGGCTCAGTGGTTAAGAATCCACCTGCTAATGCAGGGGACATGGGTTTGAGCCCTGGTCCGGAAAGATCCCACATGCCACGGAGCAACTAAGCCCATGCGCCACAACTACTGAGCCTGTGCTCTAGAGCCTGAGAGCCACAACTACTGAGCGCTCGTGCCACAACTACTGAGCGCTCATGCCACAACTACTGAAGCCCACGTGCCTAGAGACCATGTTGAGCGGCAAGAGAAGCCACCGCAGTGAGAAGCTCACGCACCAACACGAAGAGTAGCCCCGCTCGCCATAACTAGAGAAAGCCCGTGCGCAGCAACGAAGACACAACGCAGCCAAAAATAAACAAATAAAATAAATTCATTAAAAAAATAATAAAAACAGAAGAAAAAAACTCTTAAAAAAAATAGGGCCTCTAAGTCTACTTTGCCTTCTAACCTCTAGATGTTCCCTTTGTGAGTCATGATGGATACGCAGGTAAGAAGATTCTGTGCCTGTCCATGCTCATCTTTTTTTTAAAGAAACTGAGTTTTCCAATCGTACAAAGGGAACTGTGATCCAGCCAGGTGCTGAAAGCTACACAACTTGATGATTTCTTATTAAAATCAGATGCTCAACAGTGCTCTGATTATTTGCATGTCTTCCTCCTAGTCATGAGACTTGTCATCACTGAAAAATGCGTGGAAATACAGTTATTTGGCCTCACAGCCAGTGCGCTGGTGTTTCTATTCCCCTTGGAATGCCAAAGCCATGTTAAGGTGAACTCTGCATCTTGACACAATCCAACCAATCTCAAACAAAAAAACACCTCCCTCAAGCTCTACCCCCTTCTGGTGATTACTCTATATTTCTCCTTCTCCCTCCCAGACGAACTCCTTAAAAGAAGAAGTCTGCTTCCTCAACTCTCACTCACACCATAACCATATGCTTTCTAAACTCCCAGCCATGCAGCTTCCCGAAACTGTTCTCCCCAAGGGCACCAGTAATGAGTTGTCACTGAACGCTCCAGACACTTCTCAGTCCTGACCATCTTGCCGGGACCTGGCAGAGTGGACCCTCCTCCTTTCTTGAACTCTCTCCTGCTCCGGTCAGGAGATACCAATGGCCCCCTCCTGGTTTTCCTCCTAATTCTCTGGCGGGCCTTATCTGCCTTCCCTGTAGACTCTGCTGCTGCCTGTGTTCATAACTTGCAGGTCAGTGGTCCTCAGGGGGCTGCCACAACCCCTCTTTGCTTCCCATGTCAAATTCTCCTTTGGAGTTTTCATCCCATGGCTTCAACAAATATCCCTCCAACTGGGGTATCTTGGAACCACATGAAAGCCAGCATGCCCCCAAATAAAAGCTCATTTTGCCCATAAACCCGATGTAGTATGTGGTACCTCCATCCATCTAACGGCAGGTCACTGCTCAGAGAGAAACAAGAGCGTGGTTCTTATTCTTCCTTTATCCTCCACATCCAACCTGTAATCACATCCTGCTCATTCTATCTCCTAAATATCCCTTGCAACTGTTCACAGCCTGTAGCTCCTAATGCCACTCTTTTAGCCTAGGTTATCTTCATCTCTCCCCAACAGTAATAATTAACCACCTGCTAACCAGTTTCCTTGTTGCCAGAATCAACAGACACACTTAATATTCCGTTGGATGTGACAGCAACGAGGTATCTTCTTAATTCTCTCACAAGTAAATTTTCTCTCATTACAGACACAAATATATGGAAGAAGTTATATTAACAACTTGAAAATAACATTGGGTACCACTCCAAACTCTTCCCATAGCATAGAGAATGATCTTTCAGAAAGGCAAGTCTTCTGATAGCTTCATTAGGGTAATGCATCAGGATAAAGCCCAGACTCCACGACGTTCTACTAAGAACCTTTATGGGCAGACCCTTGCCCACCTCTTCAACCTCATCTCTCAGTACTCTGTACTCCTCCCTGCCCAACAGTCCTTTCCAAACCACAACCTCTTTCCAAGCTATAGATTGTCAATCTCTCCTCCTCTCTTTTCCAGGTTTTCTTACATCCTGTTCTTTCCACTGGGAGAGAAGACTTCCACACATTCACTGCCTAATTCCTTGGTTAAACATTCATTTCTCTAGGAAACCTTTCCTAGTAAGTTATAGCTCAGTTGGGTTTGTCTCCTTTGAGTTCCTGAAGCCCCTGCGCGTCTTCTGTTGCTTATACTTTGTTGTGAGTATTGGCTTAACTACCTGTTTTTCCCTCAAGACCATAACCTTTGGGAGATGTCTGTCTGCACTGTTACCTTTTTTTAGCGAAGGTGGCAGTGCTTGGCAAATACATAAGCGCAACATGCCAAGTGGGTATCGTTTCTGAACTCCCTACGGTTTACAGAAGTCTGAAATCCTAACCTCTGGCCAGGTAGATATCCTCAGCCCACCCCACACTCCTTGCTTTCCATTCTCCAGCCACTGGTCATCCTTGCTTTCCTAGCTGGCTGACCCCTGCTTCTTCCACCACAGGGCCTTTGCACATGCTGTTTCTGCTACCTGGAAGGCTAATTTTCTAAATTCCTACGCCTCCTTCACATCCCAGCTCAAACTTCTCTTTCTTAGGAAAGTTTCCCTACTCCCTCAAGCCCCGCCCCCCTCATTCTTTCAAGTAGCTTCCCTTCACTGTCCTTATCACAGCTGTGATCTTAACCTTTACTCTTGTAATTTGACTGTCTCTCCAGAGACACCGTGCATGCCATGAGCTCACCGACAAGGTCCAGTTTCCGCTCGCAGTCATACTCCCACGGCCAGTTTCAGTAAGTGATAGGCACTCCGGAAGAGGTTTTTATTTTTAATTTTTTTGCTCAAGGCCCTAGGGGTGCAGGAAAGCTTAGAAGCACAAAGCGAATTTTGGCACGTTGTAGACTTCCAGGGCCAACTCTTGCAGCTTATGATTTTCTTTCAAGAGGAAATAAAAGCATAACTCGGTGGCGTCTTCACAGCTTATTCCTGCCAGTTCTGCTTTTCTATAAATACAATCCTCATTTCCAAGGAATCTGGATAAGATGGCTGCAGCTGACTATTTTGGGGAGGCCCTGTCGATTCTATTTCAGAGGGGATGTTGTCATCTGTCTTTGCTCCTGGGGCAGGTGTGGAATGTGTCGTGGACCCCTGTCGCTGATTCTACAGAAGAAGTTGGACATGTCAGGCTAATTGCTTCACAGGCCCTGGACAGAGCCTCTGAGGACAGGCTGAAAGGCATGTTGAGATCTCCCCGAGGACCCATTATTTTATGTTCTATCCATTACTGTTTTACTCCTACTGTCGTGTGATGCGGGGATGCTTCTGAGAGAAGCTTTTTGTCCCGTAGTGTTTTCTCCACCAGAGTTCAGTGCTGAAGGCCGTTTAAGGACACCAGCCTCCAGCTTACAATAGGAAGATGTCTGAGCAGCATGGGACGTGGAGATCGGTCTTTGAAAAATTCATGTAATTGTTGATGCCAAAGTTAAGGAAAATGTTGACATCATAATTTTCCAATGTAGTTTTCTTATTGCTACCATGACTTACAGAGCAAGATTTCTGGGTGCACCTTTGAAAATGCTGCATACACAGACACATACATCCTGTAACTTGAGTTACAGTAAAACGACAGTATAGCTAATTCCGGCAAATTATAAAGGTAACTAACTCACTGTGGAAATAATAACAGGCCAAGTATGCATTGTAATCATGTAACCTTTCATGTAATCAAGAAAGCACACAACTTTAAATACAAATATAAATGTAATATCTGGACTTATTCTTTGTATTTAACATTGTGGAAATTATTGTACATATGAAAGGACATTACAGACACACACGTATAAGACAAGTAAATGCATAACAGCTAAAATTGGCCAACCAATTAATATTCCCACAGTCAACCCTCTTGTATATTTAATATTTGACTCTTATCCACACATAGGAAAGTCTGCACTTCAAAGTACTATTTGAACATATATACAATTTATCATGCTAAACATCCTTAAATTGTCAGTATTTTTCTCCTTGGAGCTAAAAACTAGCACAGAAAGTCTCTCCTTATTTCCAAAAATAAGGAATAATATTTCTGAATCCAGTTAAGAACAAAGGATACTACAGTGTAAACCACTGGTTTTAAAAAACCTAGAATAGCTTGTTATATCACATAACCATCCACCACGATATACGGATATGCTCTAGTCTAGCCTCTGTGTTCTCTAATTCAGGAGCTGAATATGTCTCTTTAAAATAAAACCACATACAAAAAAATAAAATACAATAAAACCACATACAAATATGGCATTCGGTTGCCAAATTAATCAGTTTGGCCCTCGCGATCACAAGAACTTGCTAAGAATAGTTAATAATAAGGATTAAAGCTGCAACTTTGCCTGTCTCATGTTTTAATTCTTTCTCTCAAAAGTTTTAAATGAAAACATTTTCAGACTTTTAATGGTTCACGAGTGGTTTGATGCCACTGTACTTGCATCCATCAAAGGACAAGTTCTCCAACATCTTTTTTTTTTTTTTGGCTGCATTGGGTCTTCGTTGCTGCGTGCGGGGCTACTCATTGCAGTGGCTTCTCTTGTTGCAGAGCACGGGTTCTAGGTGCGTGGGCTTAAGTAGTTGTGGCAGGCAGGCTCAGTAGTTGTGGCTCGTGGGCTCTAGAGCACAGGCTCAGTAGCTGTGGCACACAGGCTTAGTTACTCTGTGGCACGTGGGATCTTCCTGGACCAGGGCTTGAACCTGTGTCCCCTGCATTGGCAGGCGGATTCTTAACCACTGCATCACCAGGGAAGCCCTCCGACACCTTAAAAAGTCTGCACGACGGTTCAGGTGCCATTTCACATGAGAAGCACCAGACCTTCGCCCTGTGGTCTTGCCAAATGGACTACGCAAAGCTCTGGAATGCCAGGAGGAAATGCACCTGCCACCGTCATGCGGGAATTCATGCTGACAAATGGCAACTATTTAAATGGATGTGTGTATTATTACAAACCATTTTCATAGCAGAGTCAGGAAGACCATCGTAAAGGAACTTGTGGAATCTTTTTTTTTTTTTTTTTTTTTTTTTGCGGTATGCAGGCCTCACTGTTGTGGCCTCTCCTGTTGCGGAGCACAGGCTCCGAACGCGCAGGCTCAGTGGCCATGGCTCACGGGCCTAGCCGCTCCGCGGCACGTGGGATCTTCCCGGACCGGGGCACAAACCCGCGTCCCCTGCATCGGCAGGCGGACTCTCAACCACTGCGCCACCAGGGAAGCCTGGAACTTGTGGAATCTTTATTGTTATTTTTTCCAGTGCTTACAGAACATTCCCTTCTTCTTTCCTGTTCACATGTCTTACCCCTCACTCTGCCTGAAAATATATTTCATTTAGATTTCTCCTCTCCAAGGCAATGATGTAAGTGCCCTATTCTGTTTCACCCTTAGGGGACACCGAGGAGTCATCCATTAGAGTTTCCCTTGCACGTAAATCTCTCAGTAGTGTTTACAAATACGTAAGCGACGTACACATTTTATGCCACCTTAACAAGTCTGTACAATGACCAAAAGGGAGAATGCAGTCAGGTGAAGAGTGGGGTGTAGTCAGGTAAATGTCAGCGGGGTGACAATTTAGAAATTCATGGAATTCGGAGGTTCACTGTCATCTCAGGAATGAACAAATCATATACAGCCACAGGGCACTGAGGTTTCCATCTCAGAAACAGTCAGAAAGCACGAAACTGGGGATGTCTACCATGAGAACTGTTTCAGATTCCAACTTCCCTATGTTTGTTCTTCTCTTTCATTTCCCAAAGCAGCTAGCATGAAAATTCTCAGACTTGTGGACGAGTATTCATGTACAAGAAGCAGATCATCGCCTATTTCACAGTTTAGACGTGAGCCAAAGCGGAGCGAGGACCAAGAAACAGAGGAGGTGATGATTCTGACGAAGAGGGAGAACAGGCTGAATTTTTGAGGACACAGAGGAAGAAGGAAATAAAAGCCCCAGAGTATCCCTGGAATGACCCGGGTACATAAATACCAAAATCAGGACAAAACAAACAAAAAGAATCTGCACGGCTCCTCCATCACCTCATGTCAAACCCGACAGGGTCAAATCAGAACTCTTCACGTTTCTTTCCCTATGCATCTCCCTCTGCAATACTCTTACTTATTAAAAAATACCCACATAACGTGCCGCCATAAACACCCCACAAACACTAAGTCCCGTAAGGTACTATTCTCACCCCTATCTTACAGGTGGGAAACAGGTACAGAGTTAAGTTGAGCAAGGTCATGCAGCCACCAAGTTTCAGAGCTGGGACTTGAACTCATACAGTCTGACTCCAGAGTCTGTGCTCTTCACACCCCTGCCACGCTGACTTTACCCAGATTCCTTTGCTGTCCACTCGGCTATGAACTATATAGTTATCTTTGTCATTACAATGATGCTTCGCTTACTCGAGCTTTTGTCTCCATGAAATAACCTATTCCTATCTGCCAATAACCATATATAACTTACTTTCTGCTCCTGTGTTGATTTTTATGGGAGCGGGGAAAATAAGGATGAAAAATGAGAAATGGACTGTCGACGCTAGAATGAAAGCATACAGGTATGGGAAAGGTGGAGTTCCAAGTTCAGCTATTTATAGATCAAATAGAAGTGGTGGTTTTATAAATTGCAAAGCAACAACCAAAAACCTGAGCCATGAGAACACACATAGGACCTAAAAGCCATTCTCCATCCTTCTGAAGGATCACTAAACACAAGAGCAACCCTAAGGCTGGATTCTCTTCCTTTGGTTCCGACAGCCTGGGGTAATTAAATTCTACGAATGAACGTACAGAGCTGAAGTCAACAAACGCCCGATGAGAAACAAAGGAAAACATAATCTTACCTGCAGACGTGTGTTTGAACTTTTCACTCTTCTTCTTCCTCCATTTCCAAGGCTTGAAAATCCTTCCCAGGTTGGCAAACTTACTCCTCCTCCGGATGGGTGGGGTGTGGGTACCCGGGACAAGGGAGTCAGATCGCATTGCCGCCAGCCTCTCCACTTCCTCAGCTTGTTTTCCCGAGAAAGAGATGGAAAAGAGCGAGAGAAGGAAAAGTGTTAAAATGGGAGCCTCACAGATGGCCAATGCTTGCCATGGTTACAGATGACAGAAACCACATGACCCAACTTCTGTTTCTCTTTCTGCCTTTTGGAATGGAAGTCCTACCAACGTGTTCTAAAGGCTGGTGACAGTCAGCCCAGCCCTAGGAATTTGGAGCACCCCAACCAAATGTGCCCAGCCTTCACCTAGGCTTGAGCAAAAGGATGAGGTGTTGGAGGAGGAACGGAGCGCCCCTGACCCATCGGAGCCTCCCCTACGAGGCAGGGACAGGGCATCCAAAGAGTCAAATGACAGCGTAGCTACTGGCCCAGCACTTTCTCAAATAAGACTTGACAGATGCCATCACTCTAACACCGTCAGCTGAGAAAAGAGGAGGGAGAAAACATTTATCAACCGTCTATTCCAGCGCCAACATCTCCACCACCCACAATGCTCTTTCCTACAACCATGCTTCACCCAGACCTGCAGAAGTACTAGCATCTACTGAACGAGTGCCTCCGCCTTAAAATCCACTGACCGTGCTTAGAAACACTTACACTTCATAAGATTTTACAATTGCCACAATTCGTCTAGGTCTTTTTGTTCCTGGTGCTTTGCTTTAATAAAAAAAAAAACTCCTGTAAATTGAGAGTTGAGCGTGACATTAGGTACCATCTAGACTAATCCCAACAGCTTGACGTTTTGAGGACATGAAGACCTTCAAACTCATAATGCCCAGGGGACCCTTTCTTAAGGGCCACAAGCACTCTGACCGCTTATCACTTGGAATAAAACTCTTTTCCAACGTACATGAGCATCTATAGATCTCAGTGAGGTAAAGAGGCCCCGACTTGAATTTTTATGACAGGCATAATCTGAGAAAATAACCTCCTTGGCGAAATCAAGGCAGGTGGGAGGGACTTGCCGTTCCAAAAAGTCCAATTACATCTAGAGCTGTGGCCAATCCAGAACCACTCTGCTGGGCCTCTTGACACCATCCTTCAGAAAAATTTCCTGGACTTTGCAACACAGGCTGTTCTTGGAATCTCGATCTTACAGCCTGATGTGCTACCTGCTACCATCCAATATGGTTTTAACCAGGAGATTCAATCATTCAACAGATACATATGGAACCCTCAACCACATGCCGGGCCGTGTGCAATGGTGACAGATGACGACAGGTTGGCAAAGGCTCCTGGGCAAGACGGAAAGGAAGGAGATGAATCTGAGTGACATCTGGGAAGCCAGGAGTCAACAGGACCCGGGACTGACTGGGTGGATGGGGGAGAGGAGGCAGGTCATTCCTGATGGCCACGTTCACGTCGGCGGAGTGGCCCCCTTCATTCATGGAAGCTGGGAACATGGGGGACATAAATTGGACGGGGGAAGGCAGTAACGATTTGGACATATTGCATGGCGAAGGCACTTTGAACTTTTTTTAAATTAATTAATTAATTAATTATTTTTGGCTGCATTGGGTCTTCATTGCTGCGCACAGGATTTCCCTAGTAGCGGCGAGCGGGGGCTACTCTTCGTTGTGGTGCGCGGGCTTCTAATTGCGGTGGCTTTTCTTGTTGTGGAGCACGAGCTGTAGGTGCGCGGGCTTCAGTAGTTGTGGCACACGGGCTCAGTGGTTGTGACTCGCGGGCTCTAGAGCACAGGCTCAGTAGTTGTGGTGCACAGGCTTAGTTGCTCTGCGGCATGTGGGATCTTCCCGGACCAGGGCTCGAACCCGTGTCCCCTGCATTGGCAGGCGGATTCTTAACCACTGCGCCACCAGGGACGCCCGCTTTGAACTTTTGACTTGACGTGGTTCAATGCATGGGTAAGCCCCTCTTTTCAATCACTGTCTCAAGTGACCACTTAATAGTGCGCCAGACACTGATTATTTCTGGAGCAGATGCACAGAAGATCTGGACACAGTTGAGCAGACTCTAGCGGAAGAGACAGAGGCTCAGTGTGGAAAACTGCTGTGACGGGGAACTCCGCCAAATTCAACGGAGGCAAAGAGAAGCTGACTCTGCTTCACAGAGTTGGAAAACACCCCCCGGGCGTGCCACGTACCATTTGGGGCTAGATTTTGAAAGAAAAGGAACTGTTCTCCCCACGTGAGGAAGAAAGAGAAGTGGATTTCTGGAAAGAGGAAGAGACCCAAAAGGAATAGAGAGGCCTGAAAGAACATGGCATGTCTGGGAGCTTCAAGAAACCCAGAGAAACCCGGAGTGTCAGCCAAGATGGGGAACCAGAGGTGAGAGGTGCGAGAGGGGGCTGGAGCCAGATCCTGCAAGCCTGGGGGAAGTTTATTAGGTGTTTGGGTTTTATCCTATACCCAGAGGGAGAAGGAAGAGAATTCGAAAATGGGGATTGACATTATGACATTCAACAAATATGTATGGAAAGCTCACTCTGTACCAGACACTTAGGCTATGTCCGTAAGCAAAATAGATAAAAATAGACAAAAATCTCCAACTCAGGGAGCTTACCCTGGGAGGTAGGGTGAGCAGCAGACATTACACAGTCAAGCTAAATCAACTGCAGAGTATCGTAGAAGATACTTGCTTGGGCTTCCCTGGTGGCGCAGCGGTTGTGAGTCCGCCTGCCGATGCAGGGGACACGGGTTCGTGCCCCGGTCCGGGAAGATCCCACATGCTGCAGAGCGGCTGGGCCCGTGAGCCATGGCCGCTGAGCCTGCGCTCCGCAACGGGAGAGGCCACAACAGTGAGAGGCCCGTGTACCGCAAAAAAAAAAAAAAAAAAAAAAAAGATACTTGCTTGGGGGAGGAAAAAAAAGTGACTATGATACAAGTTAAATGAGATCAAGAGTGCCTTGGTGGAGGAGGGGCTCAATTTTAATCAGTCTGACTGAGAAGACCTACCACCAGGACACAACCAGATGTGCTTCTTAGGAGAATCATTTTCACAGCAATGGCATCTTGAACTGGAGTGTGAAGAAACAGGTGGCAGAGAAGGTAATGAGCAGGCCACCACACTCGTCTGGAGGGACAGAAGGGACACAGAGAAAAAGATGCAATCCAGCACGGGGAAGAATTATCTTGGTAATTTTCCGGATACACATGGGGGAGGACAAAGAAGCAAGAATTAAGTTTTTGCTTTCCATGACTGGGGAGATAATGAAGACTTTACATTTTTTAACGAACTCTGAGTATAAAGGGAAGAAGCCAGCCGAACAGGATGGTCGCTCAAGGACAAGGGCTTTGGAACCAGATAATGCAGTTTTTGTTTTTGTTTTTTGCAAACCTCTTTAAGGAGTCGGACTTTATTTAAGGTAACGGAGCACAACTGAAGGAAATGTGTCAGGATGGGGAGACGGGATCACGTCAGTAGGCTGAGCTGCAAGAGCCAGTGCAGAGTAAGAGGCTGAAGATGTAGGGAAGAGATTGAGAACTTTGTGAAACAAGGTTCTTAGGGAGGAGAAGAGGTGGGATGACAAGTACTTATAGAAATTCGTCATCGGAGGACTTTACTCTGAGTCACTGAACATCTGAACTGAGATATCTGGTCACAAATGGCACAGATCACATGGGAGCCTCAGAAGGGTTAATGTGGTAGCAGTGGATAAAATGGATTATTGGAGCCTGATGGGAAGAAGATAAAGACTGAGGTGACTTTAAGTAAGTTTGGGTTACAGAGAGGCTGAGGAGACTGTTTTAAAAAACCAACTGCAATGAGTAAACAGAAGCCAAATGGAGGAAGTGAACAGCCTCTGGAGCAACACTGAATTTGGAAATTATTCTCTTTAAAGGGTATCAGCTGCTGGAGTTGGTGCTCCCTCAACAACACTCAGTAGCTGAGAAGAGCCACACAGCGACAATTGTGGGAAACCACACCACGGAGGTTTTGAGTCCAGGATGGAAACCAACTCAAGAGAGTCTGGTGATCTGATTCCCACAAGATCCCCTTCTCTTTTCTACGCATCACCTTTTAAAATTTTCTTGCTTCAGTTGCTAATCTCATTGTTACCTGTCCAGATTTTGCAAGTCTCCAAACCTACCCTCCCAACCCTAATCTCCTGCCTTCAAACCTGTATTTTAAACTGCTGCTAGCTTACTCTTCCAGAAGCCCACTCTTCTCAGAGACTTTCAAGGAGTCCACACAACTTACAGTAGAAAGTTCTCATTTCTTGCTTTGCCCTTCAGGAACCTCTGCCTGAGCTCCTGACCAGAATGATCTTCCAGTACCTCTCTAAACAGATGCTGCGGCCCAAATGAAACACTCTCTGGGTCCCAGTGGGCTTTGGGGGTGGGGATCAAACCCCCGAAAAAATACACAAAATTTCATGTCTATTTGAGTATCTACGTTTGGTTGGAAGAGTTCCCATCTTTGAGTCTCCAAACAGACTAAGACACAAAACGTAAAAATTTTAAAGTATCCCTGTTGAGGCTTTTTATGAGTTCAGCCAACTTAAAACATCCTCTGCTACGGATTAAAGGGAGGGAGTATATACTAAAGCCAAAAAAGATAAACAATGAAAAACAAAACCAAGATACAAGTTATTCAGGATTGACACGAGTTTGCTGTCATCGTTGGCACTCCCTAATGGTTTGTTTAATAAGTAAATGAATGAGAGCATCTGATGCAGCCCCTTCACACCATCTTGAGGTATGAAAATCAGCATCACTCTTCGACTTAAGAAAAATGTACCACAAGGACCAAAAACCTGCTTCATAATCGCATTTTCCAAAAATGAGTAAAAATTATTCTGAAATTACCATGTTAAAACAATTATAAAGGAGAGACCTTCAAGATGGGCAGAGGAGTAAGACGTGGAGATCACCTTCCTCCCCACAAATACATCAGAAATACATCTACATGTGGAACAACTCCTACAGAACACCTACTGAATGCTGGCAGAAGACCTCAGACCTCCCAAAAGGCAAGAAACGCCCCACGTACCTGGGTAGGGCAAAAGAAAAAAGAGACAAAAATAGGGACGGACCTGCACCAGTGGGAGGGAGGTGTGAAGGAGGAAAGGTTTCCACACACTAGGAGACCCTTCGCGGGCGGAGACGGCGGGTGGCGGAGGGGGAAAGCTTCGGGGTCGCAGAGGAGAGCGCAGCAACAGGGGTGCGGAGGGAAAAGCGGAGAGATTACCGCACAGAGGATCAGGGCCGACCGGCACTCACCAGCCCCAGAGGCTTGTCTGCTCACCCGCCGGGGCGGGCGGGGCTGGGAGCTGAGGCTCGGGCTTCGGTCGGAGCGCAGGGAGAGGACTGGGGTTGGCGGCGTGAACACAGCCTAAAGGGAGCTAGTGCGCCACAGCTAGCTGGGAGGGAGTCTGGGAAAAAGTCTGGAGCTGCCGAAGAGGCAAGAGACCATTGTTTCGGGGTGCGCGAAAAGAGGGTAAGATTAAGAGCGCTGCTTAAAGGAGCTCCAGAGACGGGCGCGAGCTGCGGCTAACAGCGCGGACCCCAGAGACGGGCATGAGACGCTAAGGCTGCTGCTGCCACCACCAAGAAGCCTGTGTGCGCGAACAGGTCACTATCCACACCTCCCTTCCGGGGAGTCTGTGCAGCCCGCCACTGCCAGGGTCCCAGGATCCAGGGACAACTCCCCCGGGAGAACGCACGGCGCGCCTCAGGCTGGTGCAACGTCACGCCGGCCTCTGCCGCTGCAGGCCCGCCCCACACTCCGTGCCCCTCCCTCCGCCCAGCCTGAGTGAGCCAGAGCCCCCGAATCAGCGGCTACTTTAACTCCGTCCTGTCTGAGCGAAGAACAGATGCCCTCCAGCAACCTACAAGCAGAGGCGGAGCCAAATCCAAAGCTGAGCCCCAGGAGCTGTGCGAACAAAGAAGAGAAAGGGAAATCTCTCCCAGCAGCCTCAGAAGCAGCGGATTAAATCTCCAGTCAACTTGATGTACCTGCATCTGTGGAATACCTGAACAGACAATGAATCATCCCAAATTGAGGCGGTGGACTTTGGGAGCAACTGTAGACTTCGGGGTTGCTTTCTGCATCTAATTTGTTTCTGGTTTTATGTTTATCTTAATTTAGTATTTAGAGTTTATTCTCATTGGTAGATTTGTTTATTGATTTGGTTGCCCTCTTTATATATAGATATATAGATAGATAGATAGATTTTTTTCCTTTTTCTTTTTGTGAGTGTGTATGCGTATGCTTCTGTGTGTGATTTTGTCTGGATAGCTTTACTTTTACCATTTGCCCTAGGGTTCTGTCTGTCCATTTTTTTTTTTAGCACAGTTTTTAGCGCTTGTTATCACTGGTGGATTTCCTTTTACATTTGGTTGCTCTCTTCATTTCTTTTTTTTAATGACTTTTTAATTTTTAATAATTTATTTTATTTTATTTTATTCTTTCTTTCTCCATTTTCTACTGAGTCATGTGGCTGACAGGGTCTTGGTGCTCCGTCCAGGTGTCAGACCTGTGCCTCTGAGGTGGGAGAGCCGAGTTCAGGACACAGGTCCACCAGACACCTCTGGGCTCCATGCAATATAAAACGGCCAAAGCTCTCTCAGAGATCTCCATCTCAATGCTAAGACCCAGGTCCACTCAACAACCAGCAACCTACAGTGCTGGACACCCTGTGCCAAAAAACTAGCAAGACAGGAACATAACCCCACCCATTAGCACAGAGGCTACCTAAAATCATAATAAGGTCACAGACACCCCAAAACACACCACTGGACACGGTCCTGCCCGCCAGAAAGACAAGGCCCAGCCTCATCCACCAGAACACAGTCACCAGTTCCCTCTACCAGGAAGCCTACAAAACCCACTGAACCAACCTTAGCCACTGGAGGTGGACACCAAAAACAATGCGAACTACGAACCTCCAGCCTGTGAAAAGGAGACCCTAAACACAGTAAGTTAAGCACAACAAGAAGACAGAGAAATACACAGTAGATGAAGGAGCAAGGTAAAAACCCACCGGACCGAACAACTGAAGAGGAAATAGGCAGCCTACCTGGAAAAGAATTCAGAGTAATGGTAGTAAAGACGATCCAAAATCTTGGAAATAGAATAGACATAATGAAAGAAACATTTAACAAGGACCTAGAAGAACTAAAGATGAAACAAACAACGATGAACAACACAATAAATGAAATTAAAAATTCTCTAGAAGGAATCAATAACAGAGTAACTGAGGCAGAAGAACGGATAAGTGACCTGGAAGACAAAATAGTGGAAATAACTACCACAGAGCAGAATAAAGAAAAAAGGATGAAAAGAATTGAGGACAGTCTCAGAGACCTCTGGGACAACATTAAACACACAAACATTCGAATTATATATAGGGGTCCCAGAAGAAGAAGAGAAAAAGAAACAGACTGAGTAAATATTTGAAGGGATTATAGTTGAAAACTTTCCTAATATGGAAAAGGAAATAGTCAAGTCCAGGAAGTCCTATACAGGATAAATCCAAGGAGAAACACACCAACACACATAATAATCAAAGTAACAAAAATTAAATACAGAGAAAAAATATTAAAAGCAGCAAGGGAAAAGCAACAAATAACATATAAGGGAATCCCCATAAGGTTAACAGCTGATCTTTCAGCAGAAACTCTGCAAGCCAGAAGGGAGTGGCAGGACATATCTGAAGTGATGAAAGGGAAAAACCTACAACCAAGATTACTCTACCCAGCAAGGAGCTCATTCAGATTTGACAGAGAAATGAAAACCTTTACAGCAAAGCAAAAGCTAAGAGAATTCAGCACCACCAAACCAGCTTTACAACAAATGCTAAAGTAACTTCTCTAGGCAGGAAAGACAAGAGAAGGAAAAGACCTACAATAACAAACCCAAAACAATTTTTAAATAATGGTAATAGGAACATACATATCGATAATTACTTAAACGTGAATGGATTAAATGCTCCAACCAAAAGACATAGACTGGCTGAATGGATACAAAAACAAGACCCGTATATATGCTGTCTACAAGAGACCCACTTCAGACCTAGGGACACATACAGACTGAAAGCAAGGGGATGGAAAAAGATATTCCATGCAAAAGGAAATCAAAATAAAGCTGGAGTAGCAATTCTCATATCAGACAAAATAGACTTTAATATAAAGACTATTACAAGAGACAAAGAAGGACACTACATAATGATCAAGGGGTCGATCCAAGAGGAAGATATAACAATTGTAAATATTTATGCACCCAACATAGGAGCACCTCAATACATAAGGCAAATGCTAACAGCCGTAAAAGGGGATATCGACAGTAACACAATCATGGTAGGTGACGTTAACACCCCACTTTCACCAATGGACAAAGGAGCCAAAATGAAAATAAATAAGGAAACACAAGTTTTAAACAACACATTAAACAAGATGGACTTAATTGATATGCATAGGACATTCCATCCCAGAACAACACAAGACACTTTCTTCACAACTGCTCATAGAACATTCTCCAGGATAGATCATATCTTGGGTCACAAATCAAGGCTTGGCAAATTTAAGAATATTGAAATTGTATCAAATATCTTTTCCGACACAACACTATGAGACTAGATATCAATTACAGGAAAAATCTGTAAAAAATACAAACACACTGAGGCTAAACAATACACTACTTAATAACCAACAGATCACTGAAGAAATCAAACAGGAAATCAAAAAATACCTAGAAACAAATGACAATGAAAACACAACGACCCAAAAACCTGTGGGATGCAGCAAAAGCAGTTCTAAGAGGGAAGTTTATAGCAATACAATCCTACCTTAAGAAACAAGAAAAATCTCAAATAAACAACCTAACCATACATCTAAAGCAATTAGATAAAGAAGAACAAAAAACCCCCAAAGTTAGAAGGAAAGAAATCATAAAGATCAGATAAGAAATAAATGAAAAAGAAATGAAGGAAACAATAGGAAAGATCAATAAAACTAAAAACTGGTTCTTTGAGAAGATAAACAAAATTGATAAACCATTAGCCAGACTCATCACGAAAAAGAGGGAGAAGATTCAAATCACCAGAATTAGAAATGAAAAAGGAGAAGTAACAACTGACACTGCAGAAATACAAAGGATCATGAGAGATTACTACAAGCAACTATATGCCAATAAAATGGAAAACCTGGAAGAAATGGACAAATTCTTAGAAAAGTATAACCTTCCAAGACTGAACGAGGAAGAAATAGAAAATATAAACAGAGCAATCACAAGCACTGAAATTGAAACTGTGATTAAAAATCTTCCAACAAACAAAAGCCCAGGACCACATGGCTTCACAGGCCAATTCTATCAAACATTTAGAGAAGAGCTAACACCTATCCTTCTCAAACTCTTCAAAACATAGCAGAGGGAGGAACACTCCCAAACTCATTCTAAGAGGCCAGCATCACCCTGATACCCAAACCAGACAAAGATATCACAAAGAAAGAAAACTACAGACCAGTATCACTGATGAACAAAGATGCAAAAATCCTCAACAAAATACTACCAAACAGAATCCAACGGCACATTAAAAGGATCATACAACATGAACAAGTGGGGTTTATCCAAGGAATGCAAGGATTCTTCAGTATATGCAAGTCAATCAATGTGATAAACCATAATAACAAATTGAAAGAGAAAAACCATATGATCATCTCAATAAATGCAGAAAAAGCTCGCGACAAAATTCAACACCCATTTATGATAAAAGCCCTGCAGAGTGTAGGCACAAAAGGAACTTAACTCAACATAATAAAGGTCATATATGTCACACCCACAGCCAACATTGTTCTCAATGGTGAAAAACTGAAACCATTTCCTCTAAGATCAGGAACAAGACAAGGTTGTCCACTCTCACCACTATTATTCAACATAGTTTTGGAAGTTTTAGCCACAGCAATGAGGGACGAAAAAGAAATAAAAATGAATCCAAATCAGAAAAGAAGAAGTAAAGCTGTCACTGTTTGCAGGTGACATGATACTATACACAGAGAATCCTAAAGATGCTACTAAAAGACTACTAGAGCTAATCAATGAATTTGGTAAAGTAGCAGGATACAAAATTAATGCACAGAAATCTCTTGCATTCCTATACACTAATAATGAAAAATCTGAAAGAGAAATTAAGGAAACACTCCCATTTACTACTGCAACAAAAAGAATAAAATACCTAGGACTAAACCTACCTAAGGAAACAAAAGACCTATATGCAGAAAACTATGATACTGATGAAAGAAATTAAAGATGATACAAACAGATGCAGAGATATACCATGTTCTTGGATTGGAAGAATCAACATTGTGAAAATGACTATACTACCCAAAGCAATCTACAGATTCAGTGCAATCCCTATCAAACTACCAATGGCATTTTTCACAGAACTAGAACAGAACATTGCACAATATGTATGGAAACACAAAAGACCCCGAATAGCCAAAGCAATCTTGGGAAAGAAAAATGGAGCTGGAGGAATCAGGCTCCCGGATTTCAGACTGAACTACAAAGCTACAGTAATCAAGACAGTATGGTACTGGCACAAAGACAGAAATATAGATAAATGGAACAGGATAGAAAGCCCAGGGATAAACCCACACACATATGATCATCTTATCTTTGATAAACCAGGCAAGAATATATAATGGAGAAAAGACAGCCTCTTCAATAAGTGGTGCTGGGAAAACTTGATAACTACATGTAAAAGAATGAAATTAGAACACTCCCTAACACCATACACAAAAATAAACTCAAAATGGATTAAACACCTAAATGTAAGGCCAAACACTATCAAACTCTTAGAGGAAAACATAGGCAGGACACTCTATGACATAAATCACAGCAAGATCCTTTTTGACCCACCTCCTAGAGTAATGGAAATAAAAACAAAAAGAAACAAATGGGACCTAATGAAACAACAGCTTTTGCACAGCAAAGGAAACCATAAACAAGACAAAAAGACAACCCTCAGAATGGGAGAAAATATTAGCAAATGAAGCAACTGACAAAGGATTAATCTCCAAAATTTACAAGCAACTCATGCAGCTCAATATTAAAAAAACAAACAATCCAATCCAAAATTGGGCAGAAGACCTAAATGGATATTTCTCCAAAGAAGATATACAGATTGCCCACAAACACATGAAAGGATGCTCAACATCACTAATCATCAGAGAAATGCAAACCAAAACCACAATGAGGTATCACCTCACACTAGTCAGAATGGTCATCAACAAAAAATCTACAAACAATAAATGGTGGAGTGGGTGTGGAGAAAAGGGAACCCTCTTGCACTGTTGGTGGGAATGTAAACTGATACAGCCACTATGGAGAACAGCATGGAAGTTCCTTAAAAAAACAAAAGTAGAACTACCATACGACCCAGCACTCCCACTCCTGGGCATATACCCTGAGAAAACCATAATTCAAGAAGAGTCATGTACCATAATGTTCATTGCAGCTCTATTTACAATAGCCAGGACATGGAAGCAACTTAAGTGTCCATCAACAAATGAATGGAAAAAGAAGATGTGGCTCATATATACAATGGAATATAACTCAGCCTTAAAAAGAAATGAAATTTAGTTATTTGTAGTGAGGTGGATGGACCTAGAGTCTGTCATACAGAGTGAAGTAAGTCAGAAAGAGAAAAACAAATACCGTATGCTAACACATATATATGGAATCTAAAAAAAAAAAAAAAGAAAATGGTTCTAAAGAACCTAGGGGCTGGAAAGGAATAAAGATGCAGATGTAGAGAATGGACTTGAGGACATGGGGAGGGGGAAGGGGAAGCTGGGACCAAGTTAGAGAGTGGCACTGACATATATACACTACCAAATGTAAAATAGATAGCTAGTGGGAAGCAGCCATATAGCACAGGGAGATCAGCTCGGTGCTGTGTGACCTAGAGGGGTGGGATAGGAAGGGTGTGAGGGAGATGCAAGAGGGAGGAGATATGGGGATATATGTATATGTATACCTGATTCACTTTGTTATAAAGCAGAAACTAACACGCCATTGTAAAGCAATTATACGCCAACAAAAATTTTTAAAAAACAAACAAAAAACAATTATAAGAAATTAGGAGTGCCTTTTAAGAAATTTAGAGTGGCAAAGAGCTCACAAACATTATAAAGGCCTAACTGTAAGTCTATCATTAAATGAAGCCTTAAGAAGTATATTAGTAAATTCAAGATGTTTAGCCCTTAAGTCCAGATTTTTGAACAGACTGGATTACTTTAACTGGCTGATGTTTAATCATCCACGTGACTTCTTCCCCCAGTCCATCTGATGAGAGGGCCTAGACCTCAAACTTTTTTGCCACCACATAACGAATGTGGAAGGCTTGAGAGTGAGGAAAGAGACCAACTGCAAATACAGTTTGAAGAGGAAGAAAAGTAAGAACACAGAACAGGGCTGAGAATCAAGTGGTCTCTATCCGACCCACCGCAGGGACATGAGAGAGAACAGCGTGAAGGTGAGCAGAGCAAAGGCGTGTTTATGAAATCAGCTTTCTGTCGAAACAGATCAAGAAAAAGCTGCTTGGCCCAAGCCCATTGCTCTCAAAGGTGGCTTCCTCCTGCTGCTGAGAGAGAAGACGGCGGTCTGGAGAAAATGCTCACCTAGACACGAGTCAGCTCGAGTGTCCACTGCCAGGACTGAGAATGCTGACCCCCAAAGGTAGGAAGCTAGCAGCTGAGCTCATTCGGAGAGCTGAGGGGGGCAGGCGAAGCCTGGGCCAGATGACCTCTGGGGTCTATATAGTGCTTCCATCCAAAAAAACACCCTCCTAACAGACCAGACGGTCTGGGCTCCCTTTCATGACATGACTGGGGGTGGCTTTATCATAGGGAGGGTAGTGGCTGGGAGGTGATTTTTCTTTCTCTTTAGAAAAGCAGGAGACAACATACCTGATGGGTGCACTGTTGTAATTACCGAGAAGCCAAGTAGCTGTGTCTGTTCTGAAGCCACCCGTCGTGGCGGCCCGGGGTTGCTCCTGGCGGGCTCTTAGCGGATGCGGTGGGGAGGAGTGGGCAAGGGGCACTTTAGCCGGCTTTACCTTACCATGGTATTTCTCACGGTGGCTTAGTTTTCAAAAGGCTTATCCAAAGAAAGCGCCAACTTTGGTGTCCTGCTGGCCTAGAATGTGTTAGTCATCCAGTGCCCCCCAGAGAAGTTTGGAAAAAAGGAAGTCGCAGTGTCTGGGCTATCTGATGTCTAGTCAACAGAAGAGGCAGAAGGGCCAGGACATCTGGGGCCCCTGCTCTAGATCTCCCCATATGCCAAGTGCTCTTAGGATTTTGGGGGGACGTGAGATGCTCCCAGGTTGGACATGTGCTTCTCAACCCAAAGCAATGCCCCAGAGTGCTTATGTAGCAGGATCTGATAACATTCACTTTTCCTTCCAATCTCAAGGGAAGGGGTTATGTTTTCATGATATCTCACCAGCCTAGGAACGGGAGCCCAAGATGGGGGTGGAGGTGAGGATAGCTGTCAGTTACCTACACTGAGCTGCCCGGAGCCTGAAACTGTCACCTTCTGCCTCAGGCAGCATTACCTTTGCTTACAGCTGCAAAATGATGTCACACAGGTCCCTAGCCATTTAGAAAGTTCTCAACGACTATGGCTTTCCCCTTTTAAAATGCACTTTCAGTTCTACAGAGACACCTTATCACAGGGAAATGGAGAATTGCTATGAATGAACAGGCATAAGAGGGCAATGGTTTCCCTTTTTCACTCCAAAAGAAGTCATGGCACGCTCTCCTACAGAGGTCAGATCTCTTTGAAGAGTTTCTGTCTAACCTAGGACTCATCTGTGCTAACTACGAGGTGTCTTTAAAAAACAGAAGAGTGATGCTTTTTTTTTTTTTTTTTTTGCGGTATGCGGGCCTCTCCCGTTGCGGAGAACAGGCTCCGGACGCGCAGGCTCAGCGGCCATGGCTCACGGGCCCAGCCGCTCCACGGCATGTGGGATCTTCCCGGACCGGGGCACGAACCCACGTCCCCTGCATCGGCAGGCGGACTCTCAACCACTGCGCCACCAGGGAAGCCCAGTGATGCATTTTTATTCTAAAAATCCTGAGACTGCCTAGTCCCAAGAGGTAAGGAATGGGATGGAGATGGGGGTGCAGAGGGGAGGAGACTGGGCATTAGAGGCGGTGGCCAGGGGGGCAAATGGAGGCTCCTTTGTCCAAAGAAGGTCGCCCGGTTTAGAGAACACATGTAAGCCTAAAAGGACTGAGAGGTAAAGCAACACTGCCATGTTGCCCATGGAGCTACTGAAGGGCTCAGTGCAGTGCCTGAAAACACACCAGCGTTAACACTGCTGAGGGCGAGGACGTATAGTGTTCACACCTTCTCTTCTCACTCTGGCCTTCCCGTGACCTTCACTGTCCTTACACATTCTCCACCCTCTGTGTGCCACCCTCCTCCGCCCTATATCCCTCACCACCGAGTCAAAGATGGACCCCATCTGCATATTAGAATTAAGGTACAGACACTGATACTGGAGTAGCACAATGTTAATGAGAACACAGCTCCATTAACCAAAGGCTTCTGTCCGTCTTAATCTAAAGGCTGGCTAACTTGAGTAGTGCTGGCCCCAACGAGGAGGGGAAGAAGTTCTGGAGGCCCTCGGCTACCTGGACACACAGGTGGCTGCCTCCTCTACTTGGGTCTCCCCAAAGGAAAAACCAATCACATGCCCCTCAAAACAGTACCCACACTCCAGATGCAACCATCACACACCATTAGGACACTTGAGTCTTAGCCACTGCACCTCTGGAGGGACAGGAACATGTTTATATTGAGACAGTTGCTAATCAGTCCTGTTACAGGAAGGGTATTCTTCACGGAGGAAGAACCATTAAGGGGTGTGTCTTAATGGCCCAGGACAACACAGTCCTGACGGCTGGGAGCAGGTAGAAAAAGAAAGTGAGGCTGCATGTGCCTGGGCCCATACTTCTCAGCATATCTGCTCAGGCACCGGCCAACTTCCTCCTTTCTTTCTGGCTCCAGAGATTTCTGCCTGGTAGGGGGTAGTCCACCCACTGCTGGAAGCGAGCCCCAAAGGGCTTTCCCAGGCTTGCCACTGCCTTCCACACCAGGGACAGCCATCCTTTATTGGCACCTTGGCAAAGGACGCTATGACAGCATGGAATGGAGAGAAGAGAGAGGGGAATTCATGAATCCCATGGGACCAAAGACGGCCCAAGTCATGTTTCTGTTAATCTGCTCTTGAAGCAGTAGTTGAAATCCAGAGGAATATGAGACTGTCCCTAAATCCTGTGCCCTAAGATGTACTGATTTTTGAAGAGGGTAGCTCCCCTGGTTCTGAAAGTGTAGGCCACTGTATAAGCAGCTATGACTAACGTGGTCTACAGAACTCTGCAGACTGTGAACAGGGTATCAGTTCCTTGTAACAGGAAGAGAGATTCTGAACAGGATGGTGCTTCCGTGGGCATTCACGTCAATGATGACAGTAATCATGATGATGGTAACCGTATCAATAATAGCGGCCATTTTTAGTCACTTAAGTCTGCCAGGCACTTGACCTCCACCCTCGATATGTATTACCTTATGTCATCCCCACATTAAGCTTATGAGGTAGTGCTATTATTATCCCCATTTTACAGGTGGGGAAACTGAGGAGAAACTTAATGAACAGGAAGATGTGATTCTCAGGAAAGAGAAACCCAGGCTTTAAATGAAGACTTGTCTATTTTCAAAAATCCCTTCTTACACTATGAAAGGCTTGCTTTTCAAATCCCTGTGTTAGTGACTAAAGTAATAGGAGGGCTTCAGGGACAGGGAGAAAATGAGCTCCATTTCGCAAAGGCTACAAAACAGATGCCAATATAAATTGATCCCACTCTAGCAACAGAAAAGTGGTGTCACCAGTCTTATCCTAAAATGTCATAAAATATACGCATATATAAAATGCATATGCATAAAATACAAGCATATATGCCCTGGACGATACCCACCCGAGGTCACTAGCACATTCGGAACCATGTGTAGGAGGTTCTCTATTAAGCACTTATGCCACAGGCTACAATTAGCAACTCAGCAGGTACCAGTTTGGCCTGGAAAAGGCTATACACTGTGTACGGTGGTGGTAAGAATCTTAGTTTTGAAACCAGGAGGATGTGGGCTCAGATCTACAATCTACTGCCTAATAGCTGTTGGTGGATAAGGGTGCTTTCTGCCTTCCAGGCAGGAGGCCTGGGCTTCCTGATTTTCCTCCAGAGGATCTCTCCTCCATTTCCAGTCCTGGACCTCTCCTCCATTTCCAGTCCTGGCAGCTCAGTAAAGGATGATCTCACTCCTGACACCAGAGGTGGGCACGGGACCCAGTGTCAGCGAATCAGAACATTTCATTCTCCACCCACCCTCCCACCCCTAGTAATCCATTCAGGGATGAGCAATTGAGTCCCTCCAGGCAATGAGACTCCATTACAGATTTTGTTGGGGCTACTGATAGACGTGCTCTTTCAACTGGGACTGTATATTAGGCTCTAAGTCTGTTCGAAGCAGGGCCCATAAACTTTAAAACCTTCCCTCAGACCTGGTTAATGTTAAAATAATTTCTAGGGCACAATGGTAATTCATATGCTTTGAAAGGAAACAATTCTATTACATCAAATACTTTCTGTTTTCTAAGAACTGTGCTGAGAGGATATTCACATTCCACGAACACAGTCAAGGGACAAAGCACATTGCTAACAGACTAGACAGGTGGGGAAATGTCTTATTTACATTTACACAGGTCTGTGGTGTATTTATTGAGATAGTATATGTTATCTGCGAAGTTCTTCCTGAGATATTCAAAACAAAATTTCTGTTTCACGTCCCAGGAATCTAACCTTCAACCACCAAAGCATGTAATGACTAAAAAAACTTATAAAACATTCTATCGTTCCTTTAATCTACATACTTGTGCTGGGAATGGAACTTGTGTATTTAAATTGTAAACGAACTCTCAAGTCTTTTGTTAATACAAAGTAATAATCTTTAAATAATGTAAATTCTTTGTTCATCTTAAAACCTCAGACCCTGGGTCTCGAAGTAAATAAACAGTGCCTCTCAGATTCAAATCAAACCGCAATGAAACCTGGTTTCTCCTGCAGGGGTCAGCAAAACTTTTTCCATAAAGGCAAATCAAATACTTTGGGCTTTATGGGCCATACACCGCTGCTACAAATCCTCGATTCTGCTGTTGCTACATGAGCGCGGCTTCAGACAATCACATACAAATGAACATGGCTGTGTTCCAAAAAATTTTTATTTACCCAAGCAGCCAGCCTTTGGGACTACAGTTTGCCAAAACTTGCCCTATAGCATGGAGCTGCTGGCAATCTTTCTGCCATCTTGAGGAGAGAGGCTGCCTCAGAATTGAGCCAACAGAGAAAAAAAAAAAAAAAGGCTGAGGGAGGGATGGCTCAGGTGAGAATGAGACCTCATTATATCATTTGGGCCCCTGGATCCAGCCATGCCTGGAACCATTCTAACCCTGGACATCTGCCTTACATGAACCAATAAATTCTCTTTTTTACTTAAGCTAGGATGGGTTGGGTTCGCTTTCACTTGCAACCAAAAGAGTTCTAACAAATTAACTGTGTGACCACCAGTCTGCTCTCCCGTAAAATAAAGACAATACTGACTTGTAAGGATTAACAGGTATGTACTTAAAAACACTCTTTGGGGGCACAGAAGAGGAGTTCAATAAAAGTTATCTAAAAATGAAGTCTCCTCTGGTACCAGGCAGACCACCTGGCCAGTGAGGGTTCCTCTAGGGCTACAGTCCCTTACCTCTTCACCCTAGGATGTCCCTTAAGGAATTACATGAATTTTTAAAATTTTGGAATCTCTGAACTATGCTGAGACCCTCCAGACTGATGTAACAACCAACCGAAGTAAGTACCTATGAAACTTTTGATCGCCGGGCTCCATCTTACACCTGCTGAACCAGAATGTGAATGTACAATACGTAGCCCAGGTAATTGTGATGCCAGCATTCCAAGAATCGCACTTGGAGAAACATACTAGATAGAGCACTCCTACAGGAGCCTAGACTCCTACTCCCAGTTGAATCCACAGCCTTTGAGTGGCTGGCTAAGGAGAATGATCCCTAGTGCAGAAAATTAGGTCATACTTCAGTGCCATCAGCCGGCCCCCAAATCCTCAGATCACTGAGAATTCTTTAAAGATGTCTAATGCTCGTGGAGTGCTTTATTTCCAAGTGTTTTTACATCTGTTAGCTCATTAGATTTTCATAACCTCCCCGTTATGTAGGTAGGGTATCAAATTTCCTAACTTTGTTTCCTTACAATTATGATTGACACACTATTTTCTCATCGCAAAGAATCACATCACAATTTAGCCTTTTTAAGACTTGGAGAAGGTCCGAGATAAACCTTTTGTTTAACCCTTTGTTTCCCAAACTTAAGTTAATCGCAAATATGGTTGTTTGGTGTTTCCTTGTGGGACACGATTGAGGTCTCATCATAGACTAGTGTTCCACAGAACAAAATTTGGAAAATGCCAAGGCAGTGTCTTTTTTGTCCCTTTTTACAGATGCAGGAAGTTAGACACAGAGGGGTCACCTGATTTGCCCGGAATATGCCAACTCACACAGGAATTAAAGTGGTCCAGGGCTCTGAGTCTAGAGATGGGTCAATTGTCAGGCACACCTCGGATCTCTTGGATGGCTTGAGAATGCTTAAGACCAGGGTGTGTAGGTTACTGGATTCGACCCTTTTCCAACAGTCTTTCCCTCCAGTAATACCATCAAGGTTCATACACTTCTCAGCATTTTTCCTCCCTTGAGCTCATTCCGAGATCTCATAATAAGAGTCACTCAGTTACCTATTGAATATAGCGTGACAGAGAACCTTATGAAGCCTTACGTTCCCCTGAAGAATCATTTCTTGAGTCTGCTTCCTCTTAAGCTCAGACTTCTCATTTTCTTCCACTGACGACATTACACCGTTTTCTTATTTACCTCCCATTAGCTCATAGACCAGTTCTTCAGTGCCATTTGTCATCTGTGTAGCGACTGTGTGAAATCTAAATAGTACTTCTGGAAAAAAAATATTTTAGCAGGAATGAAGGTCCTTGATAAACATCCCTGTTTTCTTTCCCTTTTCCATGTGTGAGTAATTACCATAAGCAGCTCTAACTCGGGCCTCGCCTTGACCCTTACTCAAAAAGTAAGAAACTGCTTATATATATATTTTTTGCCTCTTTCATAAGGAATTCTTAATTTCACTTGTTTCAGAACACAGAAATTAAATTCCATTAGTCTTTTTTCAGAGGTAAATGGCCTATTCTTTTTGTCCTGTCAATAATTCCTTTGAGGACCTTTGATGATTCTTCTCCATGAAAGATGTTCAATTTCTAAAGAGGTCTCAGCAAGGAAAGTCATTGGTTCATTTTTCCCCATAAGAAGTTCTGAATTCACAAAGAATTTAGAGTGTATTTAAATTCTTACTTTTTTTCCTAATGACCGAGGGACACGAGCTGCCCCACTCACTGACTCCGACCCAGCTCATCTTTGTTTTCCTCAGACACAACAAGAAACACATCATTTCTGCATCAAGGCCTTTACACCTGCCATTCGCTCTGCCTGGATGATTATTTGTTTCACTTCTGAACACCACTTTCCTCCTTAACAGAGAATGTTGCACTCTTTTCTGCCCATCTTCCCTTCTAACAGAACCCACATCATCACGCTCACCTGTCTATCCCTTCTCCACAGGACCACAAGCTTCCTGGAGGCCCCGCCCCCAGCACTAGTGGGTGGATCTCTGATCAGTGATTGACGGAAGGTGGGTAGCCCGCGCAGACCTGGCCATTGAGATCTGTAAGGGGTGCCTATATAGGCGGTCGGGCTTCTAAGAATGGCTTCTTTCCTCTTAGAGAAAGGCACCAAGAGACAGTCCTATTTCTACTCTGATTGCTGTGGCATCAGGATGTAAGGTCTGAACGGTTATAAGCATCTTGCAACCAGCCTGGGGATGGAGTCCTGAAGCCAAAGAGGGCAGAGGAGAGAATCACAGGGCAATGGGATCATGCTCGAGCCTGTCCCACTTAGGAATTTATTATGTTAGACAATAGATGATCTAATTGTTTAAGGCCAAGATGTCCAGGGTCTGTCTTCCCTTACTGTAGCCAAAAGCATCCTAACTGACCTTCCCCTACTAGACTGATGACGCTGGAGAGCAAGGGCCATTTATGACACCTAGGAAATGATCAGGGAATATTTTTTGAGTGAATAAATGCATGAATGTTTCTCAGAAAAAGACACGATAGGAAATATTATATATATGCAAACCAGAGCCTATCCCCTGGAATGCGCATGGTGAGGACAAACAATTGTAGTTGAGATTCATTCTTTATTTACTTGCAGGCAGAGCCATGGCAGGATGTGGGGCTGCGGCAGAGGAGACAGTGTCTACCTCTAAAAGCCACAGGGAAGAAATGACACAGGGAGATTTCGCTCACATTTTCCTGTTTCTTAGAAGAGTTGTCTTAGTTGTAAGTGTTATCCCAAATCTAACTGAACTGGCGATTTTGCTTCACCTCAGTCACTGGCTTTTCATAGAAGTTTGTCTCACATGCCACAAGAGATCTGTTGACCTGGGTCACGTTTGATATATTATTGAAGGGTAACATCACAAACTAAACTCCCTGTGTATTTTATTAGCATAAAAAGACAGTGACCCAAATGGTCCAATCACTAGGGATTAATTAAGGGACAAGCACTGAACATAAACTATGTGGCCATTAAAAATGATGATGAACACCTCTAATTACTGACATGAAAGCTGCCATGCTTTCTTATTCAGTGGAAAGTAAGTTGTCAAGTATTATATATGGTATAATTTGATTTTTCTAAAAGAGGTTTACTTACCTATCTATGCATAAGCATAGAATCTGGAAGAAGAAACTTGGCTAAACAGTGGTTCTATCTGGGTCATAAAGTCAGAGATGATCTCAAATTTCTCTATAATTCTATTTTCTGATGGGGAGTAGATTAGATGTAATCCCATCTCTGCCATCTACAAGCCACATACAAAGCCCCAATATCTTCCTTTGTACAAGAGAGGAAGTAAGAGAACCTGTCTCTTAAATTGTTATGAAGAATGAATATATTTGAAGCATTTATATCCAGCGTATCAGCCATTGTGATTATTAAATTATGAAAAGTTTATTGCCATTATTGTAACGTGAATATTGCATTTGTGGTTAAATGTAACAGAAATCTACAAGTGGTACTTAGTGGAGGTGTGGTTGAATGTATGGGGCATAAAGGAATTACTGATAACTGAACGTCACCTCTCCTGCCAGAGGCTATCACTGGGGTATGTGTGATGCAGCATTTAAAAGCCTGACTTTGGAGTGAATAGACATGTGCCTCATGAACTAAAGCAAGTTTCTCCACTTTAAATTGGGAATAATATCATCTTCTTTACAGGTTTTCATATTACATAAGATAATGTACTTACATGTGGAATACAGTTCCTGGCCATAGTTAAGACCCCAACAAATATTACTATTATTATTACAAATTCATCATACAATTATATTTTAAATGTAAAAATATTACCTTGACATTCCACTAATTATAATTCTTACCTAGCAAATTTATTGCATTTTAAAAAAGAGTTGTAGTTTAACCAAAAACTGGAACAGTGCACTAAAATGGTTTCCTGGGTTAAAAGAAAAAAAAATCTGCCACATTTAACTTCTCTGGAATATTAATATTTTGAAAGGAGATAATCAACTCCTTTCTAAAAAGTGGATGGGGGAGGGAAGGGGCTCTTTGTAAGTTCAAATTTAGTTGGATGCCAAATTCATCTTTATTCTATAGGATTTAATTTACATGAAAATGGCACTCTACTGAAAAAAAAAGAAGTATAGTCTTTATAGATGAATAAACAACAACAAAAATCCACTAGCGAAAACCCCACTAGCTTATTAACCCACTAGGTTAATAAGACATAGTTAAAATTAATTTTTGTCTTGGGGAAAATAATTTGGATTTTAATCTTAGAGCTAAGTTGACTACAAAAGCAAAGAGTAATTCAAACATATTCACACCGTTATGCAGTGCACAAAGCAGACACTCCACGCATCCTATGAAGGCTTCGGGGCGTCTATGTAAAGAGGAATTGCCCGAGATCTGGGGTAGATCCACTAAGGAGAAGGAAACACGACACCATAAGGTCAATATTTTCAGAGGTTTTCTAACAGTATTTGATATTTGTTGAACTATCCTTCAAGGAACATTGAAGGTAATTTCTTCATCTATTTCCTGGCTCTCTGCTCCCCAGAAAAGTAAATTTTTGCCATTCATACTGGCTCAAATGCAAATATAACTGCTTCCTTTTACGTTTACTTAAAAATTAGATGCAGGGGCTTCCCTGGTGGCGCAGTGGTTGAGAGTCCGCCTGCCGATGCAGGGGACACGCTGGCCGGGAAGATGCCACATGCCGCGGAGCGGCTGGGCCCGTGAGCCTTGGCCGCTGAGACTGCGCGTCCGGAGCCTGTGCTCCGCAACAGCAGAGGCCACAACAGTGAGAGGCCCGTGTACCGCAAAAAAAAAAAAAAAAAAAAAAAAAAAAAAAAAAATTAGATGCAGTAACATAATTGAATGTATTAGAGAAGACTCAACTCAGGAGAACAAACCCGGTTAAAAGAATCCTTATTTGCAAATGGAGAAGACACAGGAAATTTAAGTCTCACAAAGAAGTCCTCTCTGTAACACTCAGATACTCATAACCACGACCCCAAAACCAATAACAGGATTTTTAAAAAATATTATCTGGAGAACTCAGCTACACACCCACTGGGGGAAAATAAACAGCTGTTTATTTTTAGCTCTTTCTCAGCTCACCAAGAGAGCAATAACTGAACCTCTAAGATAAAATATGAGGGGAAGTGGTTTGGAGGGAAAAAATTTCTATATTAAGTAGAACAAAAATTGGTTTCCCTATCAAACCACCTTTTATGAATTCAGTTCAACATTTATTGAGCATCTGTACTCTGTGCACTTTGTGAATTAGAAAAAGATACGCCTCGGCTCTGCAGAAGTACTCACAATATTGTGAGACACACACACAATCATCTAATAGCTTAGATAAGACATGGAGAAAACAATTTTCAGATTTTCTTGAAGGTAGGTTGTACAGAAATTTTAGCAGAAATATTTCTTGAGACAGTTTTGCTCTATCATATTTAGTATAGACAATTTTATTAAAAATCATAAACTAGGGCTTCCCTGGTGGTGCAGTAGTTGAGTCCGCCTGCCAATGCAGGGGACGCGGGTTCGTGCCCCGGTCCGGGAAGATCCCACATGCCGCGGAGCAGCTGGGCCCGTGAGCCATGGCCGCTGAGCCTGCGCGTCCAGAGCCTGTGCTCCGCAGCGGGAGAGGCCGCAACAGTGAGAGGCCCACGTACCACAAACAAAAAACAAAAAAAACCCCATAAACTAGCACTTAGAGAGCTAAGGGGACAGGAGTAGGCAAGTGAGTTCTATCTTTATAGCACCAAGAAAGTTCTTTTCTAGAACAGTTCAAACTGCAAAAGTTGAAGCAGAATGACAGTAGTCAGATTTGCATGAATTAAGCTTCAAAAATTCTGACAGATTGAATCAATACCATAAACAGGGTTTTCCTGGTTCTGAGCTTGACCAATGAGGATAAACAGCTGGAAATAAACAACATTATGCGTTGGTCCTAAAATTTTTTGTTTGTCTAATTGTCAATACATGCTATGTATGGCTGTTTATAGAAAGAATCAATGATATAATGGTACATTTTAACAGACTGTACCCATGCAAGACAACTTGTCCATAAAACTCTGGCAATAATACTTTCGTGCTATTATGCTAGCCTGACATCATGATACAGCACTATCATGTTAACAGTAACCATAATAGGTCAAGTGTATCCTGAAAATGAAAAATGAGCTCAGTTACATGTCTGCAATTTATTTGGGGCCACAAAAAAGAAAAAATATCCTCTATTATCAGTTCCCTGCCAAAAAGCAACGGTAAATATTTTGATGACATTAAAAATCTAATGTTTAAGAGTCTGAAGATGATTTTGAGTTAGTCCTAATTTGGAGGGATCTGGTGGATAGAGGGGGACATTGAGTAACGAAGCCACAGGTCCTTTTGATGACAAGAATAGGCACCAATGCTGTATTTATACGACTGCGCAGAAATTTTAGCTCATTTGGTTAATCAGCTGCTGTTCTCCACAGATTTTTCTCCTTATAAATGTAGTTTCCAGTTAAGAGTAGAGGCCAGGATGTTGCTAAACATCCTACAATGCACAGGACAACCTCCCATAATAAAGAATTATGTGGCCCAAAATATCAATAGTGCCAAGGGTGAGAAATCCTGTTCCCTATAACTTACAACACATGACTCAGAAGAAGCCAGGACCCGATCAACAAGCTCTGCTTTCACCTCTTGCATATATTACTGCTGGATCATTGGCTCAGCACATACGTGACTGTTCATAGGGGGTGCTCCCAACATGTAACACAGACTGTGCTTCACGACCAACACACAGCTGTTTTGCTTGTGTGATTTGTCCTGTTTTTGCTATAATATAAACAAATCATTTTGAAAAGCAAATATCTCAACTCGTTTTAAAGTTCCTAGTTTATGAGCACTGGATTCCACTTTAGGAAATCACTGATTAACAGAGCCAAGCAATTAATTGATTCCAAATGTAAAACTAAGTCATTTATGCACCATGAATGCTAAAATCTTCCCCATCAGAATTCCTATTTAATTGAAATTCCAGATTTCTAATTAGTGAATTTCTTTACAGTCTTCATTTTAAAAAACTTACATTGTCAACTTCTTTTCTTCCTCTTCCTATTAGCTACGACATATCGAGTGCCATGTCCCAGGCACTGCGTGTATTACTACACGTGAATTTTATATTTACAACAATCCTCACAGGTAGGAACTACAGATACCATTTTTCTTATTATTCTTTAAACTCAAAAATCTGCAGATAGAAAAAGAGGGCTGCAAAGAAAACATCTGACCATAGCACTCACAAGCGTGAGTTCGATGTGAATTCATTTACTACAATGCAAAGCAAGAAGGAAAAAAGCCGGGAGGATATAAAGAACACTTAGGAAAATTACAGTAATGGCCACAACCTACAGAGCGCTTACTGTATTCCAGGGTCAGTGCCAAGTGCTTTATTTATATTATCTCATTTGATCCCAGCCCCAAGTGTGGATGCTGTTAAGTCACCATTTTACAGGGGCTTCCCTGGTGGCGCAGTGGTTAAGAATCCGCCTGCCAATGCAGGCGACACGGGTTCGAGCCCTCGTCCAGGAAGATCCCGCATGCTGCAGAGCAACTAAGCTCGTGCGCCACAACGACTGAGCCTGCGCTCTAGAGCCCATGAGCCACAACTACTGAGTTCGCACGCCTAGAGCCCATGCTCTGCAATAATAGAAGCCACCATAATGAGAAGCCTGCGCATCGCAAACAAGAGTAGCCTCCACTCGCCGCAACTAGAGGAAGCCTGCGCGCAGCAACGAAGACCCAACGCAGCCAAAATAAATAAACAAATTTTATTTTTTTCAAAAAAGAGTCACCATTTTACAGATGCAGAAACTGAGGCGTACTCTGAATTAAAACCACTCAGTTAGCAAGTGGCACAGCTGGGATCTGCACCCTCTCTCACACTTGAGAGTCTACACCAGGGGTTGGCAAACTATAACCCTCGGTTTAAATTCAGCTTGCTGCCTGTCTTTGTAAATAAAATGTTCTTGGAACACAGTCACACTCTTTCATTTCTTTATTGCCTGTGGCTGCTTTTGGGCTACAACAGCAGAGCCGCCACGGATATCTTACGGTGAAAGCCTAAAACGTTTACTGCCTGGCCCTTTACAGAAGACATTTGCTGACACTGTCTAAACTCTTCAATAGTAAGTAACATCAACTCGACGCTTGTGCTCATACTATTAGACATTGAAGCCCTTTGCTTTCTACTTCCCAGGTAAGAAGCTTCCTTTCCTCTCAATGTGACCTCCTGTGTCATCTATTTTTGTAGCCATCCTGAGGGCTAATACTATTCTTTTCTTCAGGAAAGAGTTTACTTGAATCATGGTAACGTTATACACCAAGTGCGATGTATGAAATCTGATTTCCTTGGTCTGAAATCGTTAAAAAGCAAAAACAAAACACAAAATTACTGATCTTCTACTGGGAACACGTTATGAGCCAGGAATACAAAAATGAGTAAAACACCATCTTGCCTTCAAGGAGCTCACAGGTGAGTACGAGAAACAGGTGCACAGAAAGCAGAATGGCTTTCCATGAACTATGCTCAGAAGCCTGGGATTCCAGGGAAGAGGTATCTCTTCCTGGGCCAACCAAGGCCTCAAAAGGAAGACTTTTGAAAAGGAAGACATTTCTTTTTAAGAAAAAGGTCTCCATTATAATAAATAACAGAATTCGGTCTGACTTGTTTAATAAGTAGAACTATTATTCAGACATGGAACGACAGAGCTAAAAGGGATTTACAAGCTCAGCCCCTTCATTCTGTAGTTGGGAAAACCAAGAAGTACGTAAGTGGACCCAGTGATGATAGGAGATAACATTGCCAAAATGCCTAGCAGCTGGGCATTAATAACGTGCTCCAGAAGCCGCAAAGCTGAGAACGTAAAGGGCAAGACTCTGGAGCCAGATTTGGGGCGAGCTGTTAAACCCTTCTGAGCCTTGGCTTCCTCACGTGCCAAATGGAGACTGCATGCAGAGGTCACCGTGAGGAATAAGTGCATTCACATACGGAAAGTACAACGAGCAGTGCCCAACTCAGAAAGTAGAACAAGTGTACACTACTATGAAAAGTAAAAACGAGGCACAGAAATGAACTAAAACCAAAATCTTCAAGGGAGCCCATATTCTACCCTGTTCCTGAGATCCCAGCCTGCCTTTCTGTTACACCTGCACCCTTCCCACTGGGGAGGAGGGGATGGGAGAGGACCACCGTTCTTCTTCCCTTCTTCATCTCTTCAGCCTTTAGTTCCTATTGTCAAGAAGCATCTCTGACACCCCTTTCTGCTCCAATCCTATTGCCACTACCCTTGGCTAAGCACTGATCACAGCTCTATGGCTTTGATCCTTCTCGGCACCACCCCGCCTCAGCCCACCCGCAACCAATTCCTGGTGCCTGCTGCAGAGCTGATGCCACGAGCTGAACCAAAATACGCTTTGCACGTTATCCCTCCTCTGCTGAAGAACCTACCACCACTTCGTGTAGCACATCGCTTTAAGTCCAGGCACTTCTGCCTATAATTTAATATCTTTTAACTTTACCTTGTATTAAAAAGAGACCTGATTTCAAATCCTAACCCCAGCACTTATTACCGGTGAGACCAGCGTGTTGCTTAATCCCTCGCAGGCTCAGTTTTCTTTTCTGCCAAGCTGAAATAAACAGTACCTATCTCATGGGGCTCTTGGGAAGATTAAGCCCATATTTCCCATCACTGACACAGGGCTTGGCATTGGGCAAGTGACTAAGACAGTATTGTTGTTATTATCTAACAATGATACACTTACGCTTCCTCCCCCCTCCTGGCTCCTGTTCTTGTGAACCCTTCCACTTAGGATCTCTTCCTTCCTGACTTCCGCCAATCCACATCAGCCCCTTCACACAAACCCCCCTCCTGGGATTTAGTCCACACTGATCTCTCGCTTTGGTGAACCCACTCATGGTTGGCACTGCCCACTCTGGCCGGTAATCAGTGATTCTTAACCCAGGAGCAACTTTGCCCCCAGGGGACATCTGGCACTGTCTGGAGACATTTTTGGTTGTCACAAGTGGGAGGTGGGTGTATGAAGCATGTTTTAAAATATTTTCTGTACTTGATGAGGCGCTGACATCCTGGAGCCTGGAGAGGTTGCCCCTCCCAGAACTAGCTAATTCCTAGAGATAGTAAACAACTTGCCTGCCAGGGCACCTTTCCTTTGCAAACCAAGCAATCCAAAGCTTATCCCCCCAACCATCTCCTGGATCTAACTCTCACACAGCAAGTGAGTATTTCCTCTGCCCTCAATCACCCCAGGGCCAGGTACTGAACAACTAGAGACCACCTTTACAACCCCGAGCCAGTCAAAATTATTCAAACTAACCAATCCGAAACTTGCTCAAACCTGCCTACCTTGATTCACCCATTCCTTCTCTGCAAAAAACACAATAAAACTCTGGGCTATGTTCTCTCCTGAGTCCTTCTGCCTCCTGACCAACCCTGGTACTTCCCCAGGGGGTGCTGCATGGATGGGGTGCCCCTTCCCCTTAGGAGTTGTAATGAACTCTCCTCTCAAAGGCAGTTATCTCCCTGTCTGTCCCCTTACCATACCTGATTAGAACAAACCCCAGGTACATTTTACGACAGTAGGTGCTACTGGAACTTAGTGGATAGAGGCCAGGGATGCTGCTAAACGTTCTACAATCCACAGAATACCGCTTCCCACCCCAAACAAAGAATTATCTAGTCCAAAATGTCAATAGTCATGAGACTAAGGAACACTGACCTAAAACATTCCACACTGAGATCACAGGTCTCTAGAAACCCCAGACCTGCCATACGGTTCTATCACGTAGCCTAACTAGGGAAACAGAGAAAGCACCTAATTCCTGGATTGACTGAAACAAAGGTATAATAATTTGCATTCATGACTCTTTTAACCAAAAATCACTAAACATGTTCAGCAAAAGTGAAAGTATTTCTTCCCAAGGACTATGAAGTTTCATGCCAAGAGCTTCTGGTCAGAAAGAAGAATTCATGAACAAACCTCATCGTTCTGTGTGATTCTGTATCTTTCACAAGTGGGAAGGAGTCAATCAATGGAGTATTTTCTATGGGAGGATTCTGAAGTCACACATTAATTTTTTTCTAGGGCGTTCATCACCTGCGAGGCTCCCCACTCCTCGAAAAAAAACCACTGTGTATGATAAAATACACTTGGGTAAAGAGGTATAAACACTCTGTTCCTGACCTTTCACTAGGCACATGGGCACACCGAGGGCTCAGAAATTAAAACAATCTACTTAACTTTGTTTTTTAGCTCGGTTTTCCAAGTTAGTTTGATCTTGACATTTTCCACATACCATCTATTACCATCCCGTGTTCTACGGAACACATTTTGGAAAACATCTCATTAAAGTTGACAACAATTCCCAATGCTGAACTTCAGAACTTGAGTTTTAAAATTTCTCACTCTGTAATCAGAGCTGCTTTGGGAAGCTCAGTAGCAGAGAAGCGTGACACAGCCTCCTTTACCGTAAGACGTCTTTGGCAGGAAGATCAGTGCTTCCGCAGGTCTCTGTTGGAATGGCACAGACCCTGGAATTCGGGCAGAGGCCATATTTCCAAATGGCATGGGAGAACTTTTTTGCCTTGCTACCTTGGACTGGTTCTAAGAGTACAGACCTCAATATAGGTAGATGCCAGGCAGAAAATTATTATTTTCCCACAAGCAATACGGCTAATTTAAACTTCTGTGTGTCGGGGGAACCCATCAAAATAGGACCCCGCATGTCCATAAGGAAGCAAAAGGAGTAAATTAAAAGCAAAGGTGAAGGTACAAAGTACTCCGATTTTCCCACCCGCTTCCTAACTAGTCCATAATCCACTCTAACATCTTTTACGCCTAAGTCACGGACGTATTTGTACACTTAAAAAAATGCTGTGATATCTATGGATTTAGTCAGACGGCAGAGGACTGAATTCTGAAGAGGATCTGTAATTCCTTAGGGGCCTCAGCCCACCCGCTCTGGCCTGACTGGGCAGCCGCTGTCTTTTGGGCAGGGGGACCGGCCATGGGCAAAGGTACTTGGGTTTCTGGAATAGGCTTCAGGAGACCGCTCTTCAGAGCTCACAGCTCTGTGACCTGCAAGTCTGAAAAGGGCTCGGCTGGGCATGGGGGGAGGCCACACGCAGGCAGAAGCAGATGGCAGAGTCATCTGTTCATCTAGCTCAGGGGGTCCCTCTGCTCTTTGACCTTGAGAGAAAGGGACTATTGTTTTCCCAGTCCCGTAAGCCAGGAAGCCTTTTCGGTCCTCCATCCTTCCACCAACCATCACCACGAACAGAGAGGAGAATACAAGGAGAAAAGGGAAACCCAGTTCCTTCATCCCTTTAGAATGTGGAAGCTAGCACCACGGATTTAAAAGCACAAAACCCCGTGTTTTCTATTTTTGAAAACTTTCCAGAAGCCTCCTGAATCTTCTCAACACCCTCTGGAAAAACAAGCACGATCCTCCTCTCCTTCACCCCTTTTCGCAAGAAGGAAAACAAAGGCCAAGACTGAAATTTGTCTGAGGCCAGTTTGTACCAAGGTTACTGGCACCAACTTAGGGGCCGGATTCCCAGAGGATGCTTTGTTTCCCTAACCCTCCCCTGGAGGCTGCTAATTCCTTCTCTCTGGTAAACATTGCCAGGAATTGCACTCTTAGGATTGTGCAATAAAAATAAGCCATGTTGGGGCTTCCCTGGTGGCGCAGTGGTTGAGAGTCCGCCTGCCGATGCAGGGGACGCGGGTTCATGCCCCGGTCCGGGAAGATCCCACACGCTGCGGAGCAACTAAGCCCGTGCGCCATGGCCGCTGAGCCTGCGCTCCGCAATGGGAGAGGCCACAACAGTGAGAGGCCCGCGTACCGCCAAAAAAAAAAAACAAAAACAAACAAAAATAAGCTATGTTTGCTTTCTAAAAGCATGGTGGAAATCCTCCCAGTTAAATCTTACTATAATTTAGGCTATGATATTTTCAAAGTAAATTTGTGTTATTTCATTCATGGCAAATTATGTACTTTGAGCTAGTAACACACACTGACCCATCTACTTATGGTTTGAATGCTAAGTGCCATTCCTGTTTGGTCCTCAACACTTGCTCATAAATCCAGTGGTGAATTCAACAACGTTCCATCAACAATGTTAAGGAGGAAGCAAAAAGGACTGTACACCTCATCCAATTGTATGTTGAGCAGTTGCCATTTTTAAAGAGGTGATTATTAATGTTGGCACGAGATTAAACATTCCTCGTGAAATAATTTGAAGCTAAAGATGTTATATTACTACCCGTTTATATGTGATGTCATGCAAATCTGCAGCCAATATATACACTTTCCCCCAAATTAGCTCTATTCTAGGGTGTACCATCTACATACACATGAAAAACCTACACCTTATTTGGTTATACCTGATTTAGGTCACAAGCTGCTCTATGAGATGTTCATCATCTTCACAGGATAAAAATTGGGGATATAATGTCCCCAGTTATGAGCTGATGTTTACCTTGTAGAAATGTAATTAATCATTCTACACTGTATCTCATCTAAATGGAGTAGAGCAAAGAACAACTTTAAACCTGTGGTTCTGGAAAGCTCTAGGACTCTATGGCACTCTGTGAGGACAGGCCCTCCCCCGGCCTAAACCAGCAATCCCTCTTTTATCTGGTTTATATATGGGGGTCTTCCAAGATACTCATAAGTTTCCTCTTCCAAAGAGTAACTCTTGTCTTTGGTTATGCCTCTTGTCTTTACTTTTATTTCTTGAACATAGATGCTTCTTTTTCTATGTATTCCCTCTTCTGCCTTCTAGAAAAACTTGAAACATTAACCTAGGCACACAGCCCAACGACTACTACACGCACCAGTATTCCAAGCTACTTCTATTGTCTTACCACAAGAAATCTGCATTTACGTTCCTGATGCCACCTCAAAGACCGGGGCAAGGATGGGAGGGGTCCAATAGCGCATCATTTCTACTTCCACTGCAAAGGGCTCCTTTAGCTGCATATATTAAAATCTGTTCCTTTGTCTTCAGTTTTACTTTGGGTGGTGGCGTTCTGACCACAGCCTGCTCAATAGTGCACGAAAAATTCATATCATGGCTAGTTGGAAACTGCAGCATACTATTCATTCTGGCTATGAAAACATCAGGGCTTTGGGCAAGCAAAAAGGTTCACTGCGTGTTCATTTGGGGGATGATAAGCTCCTGTCGGTGGCTTGTTTGGCTTTTTTAGTGAGCTGGGGAAGGGACCCATCAATCAGTGAGTTACTGAGATTTGGAGGGGCAATTCTTTTTTTTTTTTTTTTAATTTTATTTATTTTGGGCTGCCGTGGGTCTTCGTTACTGCGCACAGGCTTCCTCTAGTTGTGGCGAGCAGGGGCTTCTCGTTGCGGTGATCGTGGCACACGGGCTTAGTTGCTCTGCGGCATGTGGGATCCTCGTGGACCAGGGCTCGAACCCGTATTCCCTGCACTGGCAGGCAGATTCTTTTTTTTTTTTTTTTTTTGCGGTACGCTGGCCTCTCACTGTTGTGGCCTCTCTCGTTGCGGAGCACAGGCTCCGGACGCGCAGGCTCAGCGGCCATGGCTCACGGGCCCAGCTGCTCCGCAGCATGTGGGATCTTCCCGGACCGGGGCACGAACCCGTGTCCCCTGCATCGGCAGGCGGACTCTCAACCACTGCACCACCAGGGAAGCCCTGGCAGGCAGATTCTTAACCACTGCGCCACCAGGGAGGCCCTGGCAGGCAGATTCTTAACCACTGCGCCACCAGGGAAGTCCCTGGAAGCGGCGTTTCTTGAATATGCAGCAAAATCCATCACGGTGCCCGTAGCCAAGATCTGCTTCTGGACACTTCCATCATGTGGAGCAGCCCAGTTCATCAGACAAGTACGTTTCCAAACATATAAACATTATCTACAGTATCTGCTGCACGTGTTAGACAAACATTTGCCCGTAAACAGACTCTAAGTCTCTCAAGAAATAGGCAGTGCTGGTATGTGCCCAGTCCGTCAGTGATGGATGGTCGCTAACTGTGCGGCAGATTGCATTCCTCACTTAGTGCCAGGAAATCGCGGCGCCAACTCTTCCTGAGAACACCTTCAGCATCTGGAGGCTTCACTACAGTGCAGCTCCCGATAATTCCAACCCGCCAGGCACCGAGTCTGGTGGGCGGTTATTCCTTTTCTAAAGTTGATTTCCTATTACTGGAAGAATCAAATCAGGCTTTGCTTTTCCTTTTTCTTGCTTGCTTCTCTGTCTTTCCACTCATAACCCTGGAGCAGTCCTACTCTTTAAGATGGTTGCCTCAAAAGCAGCAAATGCTTCATTGAAGACTGCTACTCGACTTAAAATAACTCGAGAACTGAGGTAAGGGGGCAAAGGAAGCAGAAGGTGACAGTCCTGAAAATGAAAATTAGAGGGCTTCCCTGGTGGCGCAGTGGTTGGGAGTCCGCCTGCCGATGCAGGGGACACGGGTTCGTGCCCCGGTCCGGGAAGATCCCACGTGCCGCGGAGCGGCTGGGCCCGTGAGCCATGGCCGCTGAGCCTGCGCGTCTGGAGCCTGTGCTCCGCAACGGGAGAGGCCACAGCAGTGAGAGGCCCGCGTACCGCAAAAAAAAGAAAATTAAAGAACAGGAAATTTGTTCCCCTCCCAAGAGTCACTGCTGGGGTTACAGCTTGTTTAGAAGCTAATAATTTGATTTTATAATTACTTTTGTGGGTTGCAAAATAATTACTATGGAGGCAAATCTCCATCTGCCCAAATAGCAGAGGCGATTGTTCTAAAGTTCACACCGAAACAAAAGCAGAGTCAGGATGGTTAGCTCTTAGGTGGGGATTAGAAATCCATCCCCTTTTGTCACATGTGCCAGCCTGAAACCCACATAAAGGTCAGAGTAGGAGTGGGGGAAGGAAAGATCTCCACAAACCCCATTCGGAGGAGTCGTTTCTTTTTAGCTTGATTTGCATTTTAAATCTGTCCCTCTGCGTACACTAGGACATCATTTATAGCGTTTGAAAAGGACTAAAACTGCAGTTCTGGTGAATGACACTGAGATGTGATTGAGTCCCTTTCAATCCTAAGATTAGATGTGGTGTTAAAATGGTCAGTATCGGTATCTCCTAATTATAGGAACTGTGATGTATCAGGGGTCAGCAGAATTTTTCTGATAAAAGCCAGAAACGAAATATTGGAGGGTGTGCGGCTCTTTGCTGCAGCCCCTCAACTCTGCAGCTGTGGTGCAAAAGCCACCGCAGACTGTACGCAAACAATTACGCATGGCTGTGCTCCAACAAAATTTTATTTATGGACACTGACATCTGAATTTCATAGGAGTGTCTCGCGTCATGAAATATTCTTCTTCTTTCGATTTCTGTCAGCCGTTTGTAATCGAAAAAAAAAAAAAACATTCTCCACTACAAAAACAGAGGGAGGGCTCAGGGATCACTGCTTACCAACCCCTGATCTAGATGGGTTTTAGGCACCGCAACATCTTCAGGGAAGAGAAATATCTCACATGTGGAAGAAACTCAGGACAGAGGTGTCTTGAGAGCAGATAGAGGGTATCAGCGGCCCCTGAGGCTTCCCAATTCTAACCAAACGCACTCTCCGCCATATAATTTCCTCTTGCGCTTTTTAATGAACTGACAGTTTTCTTTTGGTGTTCCTTTTTACCTGAATTTTCCTGCAAGAATCACTTTCGTATGTAATTAATCACTTTAGATGTTAAACCTCATTGGCCAAAACAAGTAGTCTCTTCTTAGAGGTTCACATCTCAGAAGCACACAGCCATGGCCGCAGAGATGGAAGCAGAGGGATGGCCCAGGTACAGTAGCAACAGCAGGTGACACGGAGGAAGCCCTGACCACTGACCCTCTGTTCCCTCCTCCCTAAAACGGTCACAATAGTATTTCCAACCTTAAAAGGAAATGTGACGATTACAAGGAAATAATAGGTGCAAATTATAAAGGGTAACATAAATAGAGTCATGTGTCTACGTTTTCTAAACTTATCGGTTTTCTTAAACAGACTGAATCAGCTCTCTTCTTGACCATCAACTCAGAACCTTCTCACTCTCTCTCTTAATCCTCCAGGGCGACAAAAATCCAAAACACAGATAATGAAAATCATTGGAAATGGGACTTTATCTTCACTGCTGTTGGGAACATACCATGGTGCAGCCACTTTGAAAAAGAACCTGGCAGCTCCTCAAATGGTTAAACACGGTGTTACCAGATGATCCAGCAATTCTACCCCTAGGTATATACCCAAAAGAAATGAAAACAGACATCTACACTAAAACTTGTGTATAAATTCTTCTTTGAGCATAAATGCTCAAAGAAGAATTACTCATAACAGCCAAAAAATGGAAACAACACAAATCACCATCAACTGATCAGTGGATAAGCAGAATGTGTCACAGTATAGCCAAGAGTGTGCAAGGAGGAAAGGACTCTCTTCATAAATGGAAAACTGAACAGCTACAAGCAAAAGAAATTAAACTGGACCCCTATTTTACAACCTACACAAAAATCATCAGGCCCCCTCCTTTCAGCCATGTCTTCAAACTCTATAAACACCTATTCACGTCCGAAAAGTTCTTACCATTTGGATAAACTAGCAAACTACAGAAATGACTATTGGGGGCTAGCAAACAAGTTTTGATCCTTCCCCTCTCAATACAGTTGTATGTGTATATTTTATCTACTGATCGTTTTAAATTTCCTTTAGACATACGGGTATATTTGAAGCTATAGATTTTACAAATATTTTAAACATTTCTTCTCCTAAACTGAGTGAATATTTATAGATGTCTATAAGTCAGAAAGATATTAGAGCAGAAGGGGAAATTATTTGCAAAATTACATATGAGCTCAAAGTTATGCTGAAAATAAGGCAAACTGACTTTGAATTGCTGGTGCTTGAAAGTGTTACTGGGCCTTTTTATGAGTCTGTAACAGAATAGCAGACTCTTGGTCTTTTGACACTTACCGCTTAAGCTCTTGAAATGACCTTTCTTGGCTATGAGTGTTGGACCCAGGCCCTTTCTCGTCTGGTCCCTGCTTAAGCTCTACCAGCAACACCATCACAAAAACCTACTCAAATTTGCTCCAATATAATATAGGAGTGGGGGGACGTAGCTGATGAATCTATAGAGATCATTCTCTCTCCTGTATACTTTTGTATATGTTTTTCATAATTTTTTATAAGTTTAGTTGTTTTTTTTTTTTTTTTAGGTAATTTAATCATGCTACCTCTGCTTAAAAATCCCTGTGCTACCTTCAGTGTAGCTGACCTAAAACAGACAGACTGCCAGTCACTTCTCCAGCAAAAAGGTGGATTTATTCAGGATCAGCAGAGAAATGCAACTGGGAGTCTACAACCTGTGAAGGTCCCCAAACAGCAAGGAAAGGAGGATGCTTTTATAGAAGGGAAAAGGAAGTTGGGAGGGCTTAGTAAACAGAGTCCCTGGCTTTTCATTGGCTGAATCCTTGCCAGGCAAGAAGAGACTTTCTTTTTCCTGTTGGGCTCTGCTATCCTCCCAGGGCATGAAAGCTCCCCTGTCCGGTCTCCCAACTCTACTTAGTTGAGACTTCTGTTTATTAATATTTTTACAGTGCTCGCTGAATGAAATATGAACTCCTTCATAAACTGTACCAGGATTTTCCTGATTTCCCTCTTGCCCAAGTCGGGCCTGACACTCTCTACTTTCTGCCTCCAAAACACCTGCCTCGGGCTTCCCTGGTGGTGCAGTGGTTAAGAATCCACCTGCCAGTGCAGGGGACACAGGATCAAGCCCTGGTCCGGGAAGATCCCACATGCCGTGGAGCAACTAAGCCCATGAGCCACAACTACTGGGCCTGTGCTCTAAAGCCCGTGAGCCACAGCTACTGAGCCCATGTGCCACAACTACTGAAGCCCACACGCCTAGAGCCCATGCTCTGCTACAAGAGAAGCCACCATAATGAGAAGCCCACGCACCGCAACGAAGAGTAGCCCCCACTCACCGCAACTAGAGAAAGCCCGTGCGCAGCAATGAGACCCAATGCAGCCATAAATAAATAAATTTATTTTAAAAAAAATCACACACCTACCTCTCTCAAACTTTTTTTTTTTTTTTTTTTTTTTGGTGGTACGCGGGCCTCTCACTGTTGTGGCCTCTCCCGTGGCGGAGCACGGGCTCCGGACGCACAGGCTCAGCGGCCATGGCTGATCTTCCCGGACCGGGTCACGAACCCGCATCCCCTGCATCGGCAGGCGGACTCTCAAACACTTTTAAAACTGTGCATGTATCGGTCTACCTATGTCCCTGTGCTACATTTAAGATCTTTGAACACAAAGACCATGCTATCTTACTGATTTTTATATTCCCAATGCTTAACCTGGCACATAAAATTGCTGCAGAAATATATCATCGGAAAAAAAATGAAGAATTGCCCCTACATATGTTTCTAGACTACCTCATGTCATTTTTCCCTACATTCTACCAATTCTACCTGCTGAACTTCTCCCCTTTTCTGGGCAAGCTATGCTCTTTTGCAATTTAAACCATTTGCTTTTTTTTTTTTCTTACCAAAATGCCCTTCCTTATTTATCTGAGAAAACTCCTCCATTAGGCCCTAGTGCAAATATCACCTCCTCTGGGAAGCCCTCCTACCTTACTCACACAGTTAATGGCTTCCTCCAATAATTTAGCAGTTTACTTTCCTGCTGCTCTAAGGTCGATTCTTCAAAGGCAACAACTGGTTATTGTACCTCTTGGTATCTGAGGGGGCCCTGCACACACAACCTGCTAATTTTATAAGCAAACATAAGAGAATCAATCAATAGGTCAGTTGTGTGAGTACAGTCTACCCTCTGTATCCGCAGATGCAAAACCCACAGATGTGGAGGGCGGACTGTATTCATTGTACTGGCCATTTTATATAAGGGACGTAAGCATCCCTGGATTTTGGTACCTGCAGAGGGTGCCTGAAACCGATCCCCAACAGATACTGAGGGACGATTGTACGTGGATACTTCAGCAGAATTTTAAGAGCCCACCTTCATTAGAATTCCCCCCCTCTTTACACCTCTTCCTAACACCCCACTAAGCCCTTCTCCACTCTCTTCACTACTGTCTGAGCACATGCTTTTCTTTTCAGGGTTCCAAAGAACCTTTACACCCTGCCCAAGTTGGAGCCTTTCCTAAGCTCTCCTGACTTCATGCAAGCAGTTTCCCACCTCTACCCCTTGCTTCAGGTCACATCTTCCCTAGCTGTCCCTCTTACTCTCAGTGTCCATTGGGCCCATGTCGATAGAATTCTCCAGTAATTATTGTTCTGGAGAACAATACAGTACAACAGTAACAATACTTCATCCAGTTGTTCACTTTTCCTCTTCCGGAGAAACAACTGGATCTCACCTTGCCTATTTTCTGGAATACCCGACTGACCAAAAAGTGCTTAGTCATTGTAAATTTAGACACACGTGAGCCCTTTTACCTAGAATGAACTGGTCATGATTGTTAAAATTCTAAAACCAGCACAACAAAATACTTTTGACATGCACAATGTTGAAGGGGCTCTTCCCCAACCTCACTTTTACTTGCTGTTATTAAAAATATGTTTTCACTGTTAAATTCAGAGTAGAATTGGTGCGTTCATCTCGGACCCAATCCAGGGATGTTTAATTACGGAAGAGACCAAAGAGCACACAATAGCGGGAGGAAAAATCCAAGACGAAATTGAACTTGGCAGTAACAATACAGACGACAGTAATCACAGCTAATATTTCTCCAGCACTTTCTCTTGCCAGGCACCATGCTAAGTGCTTTGTGCTAATTATCTCATTTAATCCTCACAACGCCACGCAGTAGATAATACCGTGGTGTCCTAAAGTCACCCAGCTAGCAAGTGGAGGAGCCATTATTTGAAAACAGGCAGTGAGGTTCCAGGAGCCCCCTCTGGACCACCACTAGAAACTTCTTCATGAAGAAACAGTTCTGTGAGTAGCCCTGACACCAAATGGTGGCTGAATTTTGGAGGACTGCTCACCTAATCTTGATGCACCTCTGTTTTCTCATCTGCAAAAAGAAGGATTTGACCCACAGAAACTCATAAGGTATTCTTTTCTAAAAAGCTGTCTTGTGGAATGAACCCTACAGAGTAACAGAGAAGTATTGTGGCAAATTGTTTTTGTTCTAAAAGTTCACATTGGAATCCATTAGAATAACGTGTGAAATATTTCAAACTCCGAAAACAAAATTTGGAAATGCATCTAGTGAGTCAACGGATTAGCGAATTTGTCTACGAATATTTGAAGAATAGAAATCATATTTAGTGAAATGAAAACAACCTTGAAATATTGGTTAATCACATGTAAAAGGCACTGAGTAGCAGCTACAATCAATATGTCTTGTTTCAACACCATACACAAGAATAAACTCAAAATGGATTAAAGACCTAAATGTAGGCCAGACACTATAAAACTCAGAGGAAAATATAGGCAGAACACTCTATGACATAAATCACAGCAAGATCCTTTTTGACCCACCTCCTAGAGAAATGGAAATAAAAACAAAAAGAAACAAGTGGGACCTAATCAAACTTACAAGCTTTTGCACAGCAAAGGAAACCATAAACAAGACGAAAAGACAGACCTCAGAATGGGAGAAAATATTTGCAAACGAAGCAACTGACAAAGGATTAATCTCCAAAATATACAAGCAGCTTATGCAACTCAATATCAAAAAAACAAACAACCCAATCCAAAAATGGGCAGAAGACCTAAATAGACATTTCTCCAAAGAAGACATACAGATTGCCAACAAACACATGAAAGGATGCTCAACGTCACTAATCGTTAGAGAAATGCAAATCAAAACCACAATGTGGTATCACCTCACACTGTCAGAATGGCCATCATCAAAAAATCTACAAACAATAAATGCTGGAGAGGATGTGGAGAAAAGGGAACCCTCTAGCACTGCTGGTGGGAATGTAAATTAATACAGACACTATGGGGAACAGTATGGAGTTTCCTTAAAAAACTAAAAGTAGAACTAGCACACGACGCAGCAATCTCACTGCTGGGCATATACCCTGAGAAAATCATAATTCAAGAAGAAACATGTACCACACTGTTCATTGCAGCACTATTTACAATAGCCTGGACATGGAAGAAACCTAAGTGTCCATCGACAGATGAATGGATAAAGAAGATGTGGCACATATATACAATGGAATATTACTCAGCCCTAAAAAGAAACGAAATTGAGTTATTTGTAGTGAGGTGGATGGACCTAGAGTCTGTCATACAGAGTGAAGTAAGTCAGAAAGAGAAAAACAAATACCGTATGCTAACACATATACATGGAATCTAAGAAAAAGGAAAAAAAATGGTCATGAAGAACCTAGGGGCAGGACAGGAATAAAGACGCAGATGTAGAGAATGGACTTGAGGATGCAGGGAGGGAGAAGGAGAAGCTGGGACCAAGTGAGAGAGTGGCACTGACATATATACGCTACCAAATGTAAAATAGATAGCTAGTGGGAAGCAGCTGCACAGCACAGGGAGATCAGCTCAGTGCTTTGTGACCACCTAGAGGGGTGGGATAGGGAGGGTGGGAGGGAGACGCAAGAGGGAGGAGATATGGGGATATATGTAAAGCTGATTCACTTTGTTATAAAGCAGAAACTAACACAACATCGTGAAGCAATTATACTCCAATAAAGATGTTAAAAAATATATATATATGTCTTGTTTCTAAATCTATCATTCGATTACTTTTTAAACAGGCCACTATAAGACAGAGGCTTCAAAATATTTCTAAAAACTGTTTTTAAAATGTTTCATTTCTATTAAAAATTACTTGAAATTACATTTTAATACACAATTAATAACACTGTAATTCCTACAATAATTCCTCACTACTAATAGACTCAGAAGGAATTCAAATAAGAATAGAAAATATATATGAAATTATATAGAGAAATACCTTGTTTTCTAGAATAGATTTCTCCCTAGAGTTGATTTTTAACTATTTGTAAATTAAATCATATTCTCCTATTGACTTCCAATATAAGTTAGGTGATACTTTAGCTATGTCTCTTGCAGCTTTTTTTTTTTAATTAATTAATTTATTTTTGGCTGCATTGGATCTTCGTTGCTGCGTGCAGGCTTTCTCTAGTTGCAGCGAGCAGCGGCTACTCTTCGTTGCGGTGCGCGGTCCTCTCATTGTGGTGGCTTCTCTTGTTGCGGAGCACGGGCTCTAGGCACCCAGGCTTCAGTAGTCGTGGCACGCGGGCTCAGTAGTTGTGGCTCCCGGGCTTTAGAGCACAGGCTCAGTAGTTGTGGCGCACGGACTTAGTTGCTCCACGGCATGTGGGATCTTCCCGGACCAGGGCTCAAACCCGTGTCCCCCGCATTGGCAGGCGGATTCGTAACCACTGCGCCACCAGGGAAGCCCTCTTGCAGCTTTATTATGTTCATAACTTCTAATCTATTTAGCTAAAAATTTCTCTCTCTCTCTATTCCTACCAATGCCAGCCTCTCTATCAAGTATGTAAGGCAGATAAAATTAAAGGTACTAGGAAATTGCGTAGTTCCTTCTAGTTCTATAGCTTAATAAACCTGGCTTATCAAGACTGCACATGTATATGACACAGACACACACACACAACAGTACTTAATTTTCTACACTCAGTATAGGTGCCATATAACAAAATAATCAACTTGAGGCGCACTGGAAAGCACCTTAGTTTCAAAGACGAACAGAGAAGGATTTCAGTGTTTTTTCTACCCTTCACTTGTTTGTGGCCTTTACACCAAAGTGCTACATAAGCTTGTTCCCTCATCTGAAAAAGGCTTCGGTATTGAACCAAAACGGCAAAGGTGAAGCAAACACAAACTGTCTTTGGCCATTAATGGTGAACTGTGTTCTACAATTTTTTTAAGTAATTTTCTACTTAAAACTAAGGTCAGCAAAGCATCTTTGGTACTAGTTAGTGGACACCCGGAACTTAAAAAACTACTCTGAAGTAAAATGGCAAATGCCAAAATGTAATTTCAACTTTCATATGTCCACTGAGCCAGGGATACTCTTTCTTTTAAAATTTATTCTATATCAGCCAAATACTTTTAGTTATAGATCGTCTTCAGGCTGAAAGTTATTAAAATATGCTTTAAATAGGTTTCAATATATTTTATATATGAGGAAATTAAGAATGAGACTCAGTGAGCAACGCCTCTATAAAATTTTCCCTGCATAAAACTTCAAGAAAGGGCTTTCCAGCCGGACCAGTATTGTCCTTGATGGCTACTAAATGACCTCAGTGGTGCTGAGGAGAAACCTAACACATTTATGGCGCTGGACACAATGCAGGTACGCCCCACCGCAAGAAACGTCCTCCTCTATGGAGCCCTACCGAATCTGTGAGCATTACTACAATCTTTACTACACACTTCCTTTAAAAGAGCTGGCATGCAGACAAGATGACTCAAATTGAAAACAGCTTCTGGAGAGCTTAGCTCACAGAACATCCACTCATGGCAAACTATCATTCAAGGTCAATCTCTGCAGAAAGTGAAATTCATGTGAACTTCCTTTCCTTTCACAGTGGGCAGTGCTGCTTTGGGCCCTGACAGGGTTAAGCTCCTGACCTCATTTTATTTCAGTGACTGACGAAGCACACCCCACACTGGAAGGCAGGATTAGCAAGTGTAGAATTCAGCAAAAATTAGGTGCCACAACATGAGGTCTCCCCTAAACAAGAATCCTTTGAAATCAAATGCTTTAGTCCTATCAGGTAATATGTGAACAACCACAAGTAGCCCCGTAAGACATTCTGGAGTGTTTGAGGTGGTAGAGATGAGGCGTGTTGGAAGCGGAAGCATGGTGTTCATAATTACACACATGAACACACATCCTTGAGTGTAGATACAGACCTTTCCTTACTGTAGCAATGTTCAGAGATCCTGATTTAAATAACCCCCCAAGGTTGTGGAAGTAGCCCATGTGGGAAGCAATTCAGTCATCAGAGTGACTCATTTAATAAATATTTTAGCCTGCATCTCATGCTCTATTACATTAAATGGTAAAAAGTCTGGCTTTAGATCGCCCCATTAATCCATTCATATTCCCTAGGCGTCCGCAGCTTATAGAGTAACCAAAGGACCAAACACATGTCAGTGTGTGCTTCTCATAAACAGATATCCTCCCCCAAACCTAACCGGAGCTGCCTCAGCGTGTTTTGTGCGCCTTCCTTCCTTGTGCACGATTTTCCCCTCGGATGCCTGGTACCATCGTGCACAGCCTCTCTGGCTGTTTAATCAAAGAAAAGTATAATTACGCTAGCAGGACTCTAATTCTGAAAAGACATTAGCCAAACCAGTCGCTTCATTACGCTGCACCTCAGAGGCCAGCAGGAACCGGAGAAATTCTAAGTGATAACGCGTTCTTCCGAAGGCAACAAGCGAAGCGGCCTGGTGGATAGGAAAAATCTGCCTGTCTAAGCAGGTGTGAGTGTCAAGGAAGGCGATGAGCTTCAGGCTGGCCAGTAGCTAATGCTTTCCCTGCAAAACCTGCTGCCTAAAACTTTTCCAAGACCTCCAGTGGCCCTCCGGAGTCTGCTCTTTGAGCTGCTTCGAACCGCCTGGGAAATGCACCGCCCCACAGCCGCGTCCACGTCTGCGGAGGCTTCTGCCCGGTCCGCGCAACGCGGTCCCTCCTCCGTGGCGCCTTCTGCCCAGAGCCGCCGGCAGCCCGGCCCCCTTTCACCGCCCCGCTCCGGACCGTTCGGAGGGGGCTCTTGGGCTCGCAGGGCACACCTGGAGGAAGCCGCCGCCGCTCCTCCCCCACCTCCCACATTTTGGCCCTTAGGCACCAGCGCAAGAGGGACCAGCGGCGGCGCTCCCAAAATCCCGGCCATGTTCCACTCGGAGCGGACATCATTCAACAACTCCACAAGTCTAGTCTCCAGGGCGCTGTGGCCGAGGCCCAACCACCGCTCCAAAGTGAATCCACCCGAAGGCCACATCTGTAACGCAGCCCAGCAAAGCTTATATCCTATCCTAACGCAACAATGGGAGAACAGCTAAGAAGCCCAGAAAGCTAAGAAAACTGGCGGAAGCATCTTCTTAAAGCTAACAATCTTGCCCCTGGTGAAGCCCCTAAAGCCCCACCTTCCCCAAGAGAAAAATCCCAGAGTTGCCGCTTTAAGTGTTTCAAACCCCTCCTGTAGGGGAGCATTTCCATCAATGGTCTGTGCACGGATACGGTCCGGGTTTGGCTCCGGGCGGCACTCTGCAAAGTGCCGGACGGGCGGGCGTCACGCCTGGGTAGAAGGCGGATGTCCCCGCAGTTCTCGGGGCAGAGACGCCGGCGGCGCCCCCAAACCGGGGACCGGCACAGCCGCCTCCCGCGCTCGCCGCCGCCCCGACGCGCCCCGGCACTCACCGTCCCGGGCGTCCTCCCCACGACTGCAGTTGCTGCAAATGTGTTTGATCTCCTTGCCTAGTTGACAATGGATCACAAAGGACACGTTGTTGTTGTTGTCGTTGGGGGCGGGCTCCTTCAGGGGCTTCAAACTCAGCAAATAAAAAGCTTTCTTTTTGGGTCTCTGGGAGCTCGCGCCTGGCACCGCGCCCTCCCTGCAGCGCGGCGAGCGGAGCGCAAACCTCCCCGGCTCCGCGGTGCGCGTGGGCTCCGCCATCCGGCCCCCGGGCGTCCCGGGCCGGACGCTGCTCCGGCCCCCGCGCGCTGCCACTCGTGCCCCGCCGCCTGGCCAGCATGCCCCTGCCACGCCCCGCACCCGCGTCTCTACAGCGGCGCGACCGCGGCGGGGCGGGTCAGAAGAAGGCGCCGAAAGGGGCTTGACCTCGCCGACCTCCCTGCCCGAGCCAATCCGGATCCCGAGGCCCGAGTAGGGTTTCCGGAAGGCACTCAGCGGTCCCACCTGGGATGCTCCACTCCCGCCTGCCCCGTGGTCTCACGCACGCATCCTCCACCGGCAGCCCCACCCTCCGTAAGTCTCAGCGCCAGCGACCTGAGCCTGCCGGGTTTGCAGCTACCTTCGCTCTCTTCGAGCTGCAGGGCAGAACGCTAGCCTCCCCTCCCCCTTTTCCTCGAGCCTCCCGCTGCCAAATGAAAGCAAGATACACCACACAGAAGGCTGCTACGCTGGGAGCCCTCGGGGTGCAAGCGCCTCTCTGGGACCAGCACAGATTACCATTCTCGGGTGGGTCCAACCCACAGCCCTTGACTTTCACTGGAGCCGACAACCTGTTACAACACAATTGATGTTTTCACGTTCAATAGAGATTCCCCGACCTGAAGGGCGGCCTTACACCAGTATCATTAAAACTTAGAGCGAAAAGGGACAGAAAAGGCTGCTTTCGTCAATCCTCAGGAACGACAACTTGCAACTTTGCGATCCCAGCTAATTTGGCTGAAGATTCCCCGCTGTCTTAACACCGTGAATAAGGCTTAGCAAGGCAAATGACATCAATTGAAAGCTCTAAAGAAAGAAGAGTGTCTTAAGGCAAACCCATGGCTCAATAATAATAACAGCTACAAGTTATCGAGCCTTTGTTTGATCTGCACGTTTCCTGTTTTTTTTTTTTAAATGACGCTACATTTACACAATTAATCCTGACTCCGGTATTGTGAATCCTACATCACCTTTTGGAGAGCTAAGGCTTAGAGAATCCTCGCAGCACAATCACCTTGTGTGCTTATTTTAAAAAGAGACTTTGGGGGCCTCAAGGCCTGAGATCCTGGCTTAGTAGGTCAGTGCAGGGCTCAGGAACCTGTAGTTTTAACAAGCTCCCCAGGTGATCTTGATGCAAAGCCTAAGTGGGGAAACAGGTGTTTACAGCCAGGTGTGCCTGTTATTCCCTCCACGCCCCATTCCCTGTGAACCCTTGTCCTCCTTTCCAGACATTGAAACAGTGTCAGTTAAAGGATGAGCTATCACCACCCATTGTTTCCAGGAACTTCTCCAAAGTGAATTTCATAATACCCTGTGTCTTCCACTACCACAAAAGGCAGGTCATTGCTACTCTCTCCTCCCACTGGGCAAATTCTACACGTACAACTCACCTCATAGAGAAGTGAGTCAACCACCCACTGGGGGTATTAAATTACTGTGTTATAATATGCTCTGATCACCACAATTCTCCCACCCGGTCATTTACATTACTTCTCATCTGCAAAGCATTCTGCGGAAATCAGCACATTCCAAGCTTCATTTGCATCCTGTAGTTTGGAACACCAGGTGTCCAGCTGCCATGGCCTGCTCTAGAAGGAGATGTCAGGGGATCCTAGGGTTAGAGTTCTGCTGCCTTTAATTACATCACAACCCAGTCTCTCCCTGTGCCCAGCGGGGCCTTCAGGGACCCCTCCCTTCTCGCCTGGATTACCAGCCAAAGCAGCCACAGATAAATCTGTTTTTTCTCATGTCACATTCACATCAGTTGGTCCCTGCCTGATTATAAGCCTCCTCTTAGAGGTGGCCAAGGACGCACTTGCTCTGCTGGAGAAGTGTATGAGGGAATTTATTGCATTGTGTTTTGGGCAAATATTTCTTATTCTCTTTTTCAAATCCTAGATCCCTCTCCCAAATTGTATCACCTCTTAACTACCTTCTGAAAAGAAAAAATATACATACATCTTTTTCTTAAACGAGGTTTTTAAAATTGCATGCCTTTCCCACCTCTCTGCCCACAGATGAGAACAACAGACCTGCAGAAACCCCGCAGGGTCTTATTAAATCAACGGAGCCCAAAGCAGTCTTATTCGCTTGCTGAATACTAAACCACACCTGAGAACTCAGGTGTCTCTGTCTTAACTGGCCAAGTTATGATGTAGTAGAGAGAACACTGACATGACCACCAGCTTAGTCTCAAATATTGATGGTGATGCCCTGCAGCTCGGGGGCTCTTTATTCAGGTTTAGTGTGTAGTGGCCTAAGGTGAACCTCAGAGAGCTGTCCCCTTGTTCGGTGGTTCATCTTCCTCAACAGTCTTCCCTGAATCTGCAGCTTCTAACTATGCTGGCCAGTAATGGTATCCACGAGCCTCATGTGGATATGTACACTTTAGTAAATTAAAATTAAATGAGATTCAATCTCAGTGCCTCGGTTGCACCGGCACACTTCAAGTGCCCAATAGTCACATGTACGCAGTGGCTACTGTATTAGGCGGGCCAGGTGGTGGAACATTTCCATCAGCGCTGCAAGTTCTATAAGACCTTGCTCCTCTTAGAAGGTATGAATGTTAGTGTCTCGGCCTGAATTAAAAAGCTGAGAAGCCCAGTCTTCTATTGTTACAACAGAAAGTGGGTGGAGAGGGGACTATACCTTAGTGCTGACTGCAGTTTGGAAGAAGATGCCTGTGTCTGGTGGCTGCCAGCACCCCCTTTCCTCTGACCCGCAGCAGGCAGAACAGGTGTGCACACGTCTGACATTTTTTTTCTTGATCCTGCTCTGTACCCGGAATGCTGCCTCAGCAAAGCTGCCTCCTGCCACCCATTACCCTAATGTCCCTATAGCTCTCGATGCCAAGACCTGTCACACAGAGTCTGTGTTCGTCGCATCCCATAAGACAAACCTGTGTTTAATTGTGATCCTTGTAATTACGGCTCAGCTCTATTGCTGCCTTTGATAATCATCTCCCTGCATTGACAGTGGGAGAAAATAAATGGTCATCCTACGGCATTCTTGGAAAATATAGATGGTATTGTGGCATTTTTTTTTTTGACTTTTAAGAGAAAGGAGGGAAACATTGAAGGGAAAGACAGTCCAGAGCGTTTCTAGCACCTACCTCCGGGGTTCTCAACACAGAGCCTGTGTAACTTGCATGTGCTGTTTTACCCAGATGATCTACATGGGATAGAAGAAACGCAGCCTCTCAGGCTCTACCCCAGAATCTGCATTTTAACAGATCATCCTGGTGATTCAGAGGCACATTAAGGTTTGACAAGCACCTGCTAGGAATCAAGGCCGGTAATAGTATGAATTGCCTACCAGTGGAGCACATTTTTTGATTCTGAAGAAAGTAGCAGATAGGACCCCTGATCTTGCAGAGCTTAAAATTTAAGAGGAGAGAGGACGCACTCAATGAAAGGACATATAACACAACACACCCAACTGAAAACATGTGTGTAAACTTATAATTAGGAGCAGCCATGGAGAAAAGTACAGTTACTATCTGAGTGTGAGCGTGTGTAAAGGGAGTTCTGCAGTGATTTAATGTGGACGAGATGGAGTTGATGAAGGAGAATTTCCCCGGGAAAGTTCATCAGCACCAGTTGGGGTCAGAATGGTGGGAGTGGTGGTGGCAGTGGGGTGAAGACAAGCTCATTGGCTAGAAGGAGTTCATAGTCGGGGAGGGGATAGTCAAGGATGGTCATTAGTCTGGCAGGAGAGTTACACTCAGCAAGGCAGGAGGTGAAAACTGAGCTCTCCAGAAGACGCCACCTTTACGAGGATGGGAAGGCAACTGCAGACTGAGATGTTGTTCCGCTTATCTGCTTGTCTGTGCTCCATCCTACTTTTAATGCTCAACAGTTACTAGGCTCAAAGGAAGTCAGAATCAAAGTTAAGCGTAGAAATTTGGAAATGCTCATATAGCGCTTTAACTCCTATGAAAAAGAGTCAAAATACAAAATAGTGTCAATACAAGACAAAGCAGCGGAACCACTCAAAGAGAGATGTACTTAGAAGAATATCACTAGACATATCTGATGGAAGAAAAGAGTAAACATTTCTTTTCTTCCTTAATTTTTTTTCTTTGATTTAAACTCAAGCTATCTGATAAATTTTCTTCCTGCTTCTGTCCATCTGTCCATCTCCTTTCTTGTTCCTATCTTCCCTACAGTGGGTTGAATGGTGGCCCCCAAAAGATATGTCCATGTCAAATCCCTGGAATCCATGAATATGACTTTATTTGGAAAAAAGGTTCTTTGCAGATGTAATTTAGTTAAGGATCTCATGGTAAGGAGATCTTCCTGGATCGTCTGGGTGGACCCTAAATCCAATGGCAAGCGTCCTTATTAAAGACACACAGAGGAGAGACAGAACTGGTCTCCAGAACTGCGAGAAGATAAATGCCTGTTGCTTTAAGCCACCAACTTTGCGGCAGTTTGTTACCGCAGTCCTAGAGAACTAACACATTCCCTGATTATTAACTCATATAAGAAGAGCATCTATTCTATTTCTCACAGAGGAATAGCATCTATTCTTTTCTAAGTTTGATCTAAATGTGTACTATGTTAAAGCCAGAACTGTAAGCTAATCTACGAAGTACAAATTTAAGAACAGCTTTAAAAATTACTTCCAAACGGATCACGAACACAGAATTGTGCAACATTACTGCTACGTCTGTGTGTGTGTGTGTGTGTGTGTGTGTGTGCGTGTTGTTTTCATTTTAGTGTTTTGTTTCTATTTTTGCTGATGCTGGAATGGAAGTATGAAATGGAATGGAAGTAGACTGTCATTTAAGACGGGCATACAGCTTCCAGGCTTTTTCACATTTAGTATACGGCATTTATATTCTGAGCAAGGAGACGTGATCAGAGCTTGCTGTGGGAGACTGGTAAAAATTCTTCAGGCAATTCAGTGATGTATCAGTAGAGCTCATATTCAGCCCGTGTGCACTGGTACAGCTGTATGGATTGCTTACGGCTGATATCTTTTTCTAATAGTCTCTTTGACTCTTGCCAAGTCTAGTTATTAAATATTTTGTATATCACTCCTGCAGATAGAGGTTAGAAACCATCTGTACAATTGGCAAGCCTTGATTCTCCTAAAAGAAGGCTTTCTACCCCAATGTTTTTCTTTAAACTGTGTTTAAGAGCCTATAGCAAAAGTGCTTTTGGCCCAAGCTTTTCCCTTATTATTTCTTAATCCAACCTGATGGGTTTTTGGTATAAGAGCCAGGAAGAGGTCAGTGGACAGTAGGTTTGAAGAAACAATTTCATATCTCTGTTTTTAGAACTTAAGCTCTTAAAAATATAAAGACATCTAAATGATGTGAGCAGTTTTTTGGTGTGCGTGTGTTTTTTTTAATTTTAGCTAAGGATTTGTTTTTTCTATTTTTCTCCTAAAACTCTGAATAGAAAGCAATTTTCCTTCTAGGTTTGTGATAATTGTGCTTACTAAGGGATTGTTCTGTGCAAATTGTTCAGCAAATACTTAGCAGATAGCAACCTAACGAGAAGGGGAGATTGGAAGCAGTTACACAAAACAGGTGGAAAAAGAGGTGATCAAGGGGAAATCATCAGAGTGAACTCCTGTAGTTTCTTGATTACAGTGTTATTTTGGAATGTTTCTTTCTTTTTCTGCATTGCCGTGGGTGGGAAGAGGACTGGAGTGGTCTAGTTCTTTAGTCCAAATAAGAGGACCTTCTCCATAATGGGCCATGCTTTCAGAGTGAACAGAATCTCTGTGACTGATCAAAGAAGGCAGGACATTTTCTGCAAAGTCTTGTTCAAGTCAAGCATCTTTAAAGGCTGTATTGCCAGTGTCCAAAGAAGGCTCTTAGTCTAAATTTTAAAATTTGGGATCGGATATTTCTGCTTATTCCCAGGGTAAAAGAGAGGATAGATAGGTACAGGTTGTGGATTGTTGAAGTGTAGTTAAGTGAGGGGTCTGTTGTTCTGAACTATTTAGTTTCTTTACATTTTGCCGCAAATGACAAATCCCATTTAAACGGAGACTTACAGGCTTATACACATAGCCTTATGCTTTCCTTTCCGAACCAGGTTAATTTTGGCAGATTTAGATCCTTCTGGATATTTAGCTTACAGAAAGAAAAGCCCCAGAGTATAAAGATGTTATAAATATAACATAGGTGTGTTTATATTGCAATGGATAAAACAAAGTCCACCAATAAAGAAATGGCTGCATAGATTATAGTATGTTTATAGCATGATGTCACTAAAAATAATGAGTTATGTTTGAACAAGTTGGCTTGGAAGGATTTCCACAATGCATTGTTAATAAGGAAATTAATGTCCAGAGAACTGACTACAATACTATCTCATTTTTGTAAGACAAATATTGTAGGCATTAAGACTGTCCTCCAGATATTTCTGATTTACTATCTTCAGGCTTCAGGTACATGGTTGGATTGTAGTCTGTACATCTAGATCCCCTTGGGGGTGGGTGGAACCAGGTGACCAGTTCTGACCTATGTGTGATGAGCTGAAGTTCAAGGCGATGGCTGCTGCTACATTTTGGGTTATGGAGTGAAACGAGCCTGCCTGCTGACAGGCAAGGGACATGTAGTATGCAAAATGATCTTGTGTTGCTTTAAGCCACTGAAATTTTGGAGTTGTTTTTACTGAAGATTAATCTAGCCTATCAAGACTAATACATCAATGACAAATGTGTGTGTGGATGTGTGGGGATGCATTTGTATATTATAGATCACCTCATTTAATCATCACACCAACACTGTAAGATGGAACCATCATTTCCATTTTATGCTTCATGAAACAGAATTTCAATACCGTGAAATAAATTCCCCAGGTTACACAATTAGCATTCTGCCAAGTAGAAATCTGATACAAAATATGTGTAACAGCCAAGCACACCTTTCCTTCTCCAACCATCCCGCTGGCACACAGAGAACTGCTAGGTAGTTTTTCTTCAGAGGACCCTCAACACTATTTTAGGGCAGACGCACATGGCATCATGAAACCCAACCAAGAAAGGGTATGAGACGGCAGGCACGGGACACAGAAACCTTGCCTGCCATGCAGAGCCTAGCTGCTGGTAGTAAAGAGAACAGGGGTAAAAATAGGACACACAGGTTCTTACCTATCATCTCTATTGTCAGATTTGTGCCCTTTCCATCTTTAAAACAGACAGCAGCTAATACTCACTGTTATCCTTTTAGGGCGGGATGGTATCAACAGTGTGTTGAGCACCTCAGGGCTGTTTAACAAAAGCTCATGATCAGCTAATGATAATTGGCCATTAGGACAGAATCACAATTGTGTTCGTACAGAGCAGGTGCAGGAACAGGTACTAGGATAATGTAACACTGGCAAGAAATGCAGATTGGCCCTTTTTCCAAGTGGGAGAACTTCGGTTATACACGAAACACAACTGAGCGTGCGGGGTAGCTGTCAGTAGCCCGCTACAGGGAGCTTCTAAGTGGGTATTGCGGGTGTGCAAATGTGTGACATGCAAATTATTTCTCTCTCGGAAAATAAGATGGTCTAATTCACTGAGGGAAGCATTACAATATGCACTAAGACTTGTGAAGTGAATGATCAAAGGAATATCCCTGCTTCTAACAAGCCACGTTGTACTCATCTTCCCAACAAGCCAGGATCCTGTGATCTCATGAGCTTCCAAAACAGTTTTTTATAATAGAGAAGCATGCTGAAGAGGAATTCTATTTATGTTTATACATCTTATGTCAATAGAGCTTTTTTCCTCTGTGATAACATATTTTATCCACACAAATTATTGTAATAGTTTGTTGCCATCTTACATGTAAAAGGACATGTTATTTACAGGAATGGAAGGGGAAATTAAAAAGCTAAGAAGAGTCTAAAGAGAGATCATATTAGAGCGAGTAATTGGAACTTAAGAGTAGAAGAACAGATCCACAGCATACGTAGATAAAGATATGCCTTCAAAGCCATTCACAAAGGATCACAAGGGCTCGTTTGCAGGGGAAGACAGTCCATTGTAGCAGGCAGGCAGAGAGAGACATAGCGCTTGGCTGGGCTTCTAGTACGTTTAAAAAACTCTACTGGGCTTTTTCCTGATGTATATATTAAATATTTTAATGTACGCATTCATTTATAAAATATATTTACATGATAATAAATATAGTAAATACTATATATGAACACTAAATGTCATAAAATTATATATTTTTTTTAATATTTTTAACTAAAAAATTAGCATTGAATCCTCATAACAATTCCAAGAGTTGAGGTGTTCTGACCACCACCTGACAGGGAAGAAGGCAGAGAGATGAAAGAAGTTGCTCAAAGCTGTCCAATGCGGACAAGGTTGGGCCCCAGACCTGAAATGAACGCAGATTTTCCCATTCAGAGACCAGTCACTCTCCACGATTTCATGCTGCTGTCCAGAAATTTGCACATAGGAAAGAGGGTATATTGAAGGTAAAAATACCTTTCCAAGCCAAGCTTGGAAGAAATTCCTGCAGGACTTCCTTAAAGATGAAGGGCAAACCTGTTCACATTCACTAGGATCTACCCATTTACACTGGAAGCAAATCCATCTTTCCATTTTATGGATTAAGAAAAATTACTGAAATGAACATTCTTTCATTTCCCAATCTGTAAATTATTTTTAAGACCATTTAAAATCATTTTTTTTCCTTGAAATTCAGCAGGTGAAAAAAAACAAAATTATTAAACCTTGACAAAAATGATCAATTTTTAGAAAATGTGTGAGTTATGATAAAAATGAAGGAGACATGCAGAATCCATGGATATCAAATCAATATATTGTTATATTTTATCAAACCTAATGAATAGAAACTATTTAAAATAAACTTTTCAAAAATTTTAAGTATGCGAATTCCTTTTTTCCACACTCCCTTTCTCTTTCTTTTCCAAAATTGACAATATGTCAGGGGAGCCCTGGAGAGCCAGGTTAAGCTCCCCTGATTTCAAGGAAACAACCATGCCTTCTCAGGCTAGTGCCCGTCCCCCAAATCTATCAAGTCCTTAAAGGCAAAGAAGCCTTTTATTCTCCTAAATCCTAATCTCAACTTTACGTTAAAAATTAAACACTCCTGGGCTTCCCTGGTGGCGCAGTGGTTGAGAGTCCGCCTGCCGATGCAGGGGACACAGGTTCGTGCCCCGGTCCGGGAAGATCCCACATGCTGCGGAGCAGCTGGGCCAGTGAGCCCTGGCCGCTGAGGCTGTGCGCTCCGCAATGGGAGAGGCCACAACAGTGAGAGGCCTGTGTACCGCAAAAAAAAAAAAAAAAAAAAAAAAATTAAACACTCCCGCTTTGCTTGCAAGAGAATGGTGTAGGCATTGCCCTATAGCCTGCCTGACGTTCCAGAGTTCTCAGACATGCACAGAGGTATTAATGCATATGAATTACAAGCATCAGTCATAAAGCTTTCCTGCTAATATGCTCCTGGGCCCATACAGGACACACTAGCGTGTTTGTAGATTAGCATCTGCTTATGTTTCTTTGTTTTTAATTTATTTATTTTTTGCTTATGTTTTTTTTTAAATGGAGACTATTAAGTCAACTTGAGTTGTTCCGAACATTTTGCACATAGTTTGGGAACTATTACCCATCATTCAATTCATTTAGACTGAACTCCCAAGACAGGTATTGGCAACACTAAGCTTAGATTTTGACAGTTGCACAGCATGAACCAATAGCTGAACATTGATTGCTTCAATCTTAGGGATACCTTCCGTCAGAAACAGGCTTTGTAATTCGTGTTACCGTGCTTTTAAGCACGAGAGTAATACGGGAAACACATAGGAAGACTCATAGGAAATGCTTTTTGCTTAAATTTTTCATTAACATGCAAATAAGGATACAGATATTTCCACAAGTAATATTGGAATAAAGAGAGAGCTGAGCTATTTTCCTTCAAACAAATATTGGCAACTAAGAAGGAAAATGAGCAAAAATGTATAAAATGCTTTGCAGTGAATGCTGGCATCCTGCCAAGTCAAGAAAGAAATTGGACAGCTGAACTAAAGCAGTGGGCATTTTTGCCTTTACCTGAGACACTGTAGTTTGCTAAAGATGAGCAGTGTGCTGCTGTGTTTTCCAAAGTGACCTTAGCGCAAAATTGTATAGAGAGGAGAGAGATCGGTAACCCAGGAAAGAATGGGTCCATTAACTGCAAATGGATGGTTTTGGGTGTTACGTATAAATACAAGCCAACGTTTGATAACATGAAGAGACTGCCCAGAACTGTTGAGATCGCTAATTGTTGGAGCAAAGAAGGAATGAGTCAATAAAATCTTCATCTTCAAACCCAGATTACTGCTACTCTCTACCCTAATCACCTGTCAGTTTTCACCTGGACCGAGTCTTCCATTATGGTAGTTTGATAAACTAGAGGAATTCTTCACGGACATTCGGATTTACCTATGGCTCAGGCATGACATGGAGGATCGCGAAACAAGGATTTCCGACCAAAGTGAGAGGAAAAAAGACCAGAAACAAGAGAGCACTTCCCTAAAGTGAGGGCATTCTATTTACTCGATTTCACTTTTCAGGCTGCCAAATTTTTCTTGAGAGATGGAGTTTGAATCAAGAAAAGGAAGAGATTGTCCTTTTATGGTAGAAACCATATTTCAGAACATTACAGAGAATCTTGAGAAGGACTTGAGTATGGTTATCTGAGCCACTGCAAGCTGTGGTGCTGTGGAAGGGGCATGAATCAAATTGGAGTGTGTAGTCATATCCTGAAATTCAACAGTCTGAACGCAAACCATTCTCATTGTCTCCTTGTGCAAACCACTGCTCCTTCCCAGGTCCCCCATTCCTCCCAGTCACCTGGACTGGAATCCTCTGTGTTATCTATGGTCTTCATCTTCTGCATAGTGACCAAGCCTTATGCATTCTTTATCTTAATTCTCTCACTTATGATAAAAATCCCCAAATTAGGGGTAGAATGAGATGGTACCCTATCTCATTCTTCAGAAAATGAATTAGAGACAACTTATTTTATTAATTTTCATAATTAAGAATCCATCAAAATAATTTGTAATTTATTAAGCACCCATCTGTATATATCACAATATTACTTTCATGAAATCCTCTACCAGTGAACAACTTCTCTGGACACAGCCTTTCCCCGACTCTTTCCTAAATCTTTCCTAGGAATCCGTTCTTCCAGAAAGCCAACTGAGTTAACTTGGATTGCAAAGATTAAAAACTTTCAGAGTGGTTTGCCCTCAAAGTGACCAATACGTTCTTTGGTGGATAAAATGAAGGGATTGGACCAGTAGATGATTTGCTAAGGTCTTTCCAAAAATGCAGTTCTTTGGCTCTAGGAGATGTTAAACTGCAACAATTGGAAGTGTCCAGGAGGAAAGAAACATAAAGAATCGATTGTGTTGGAAAAGGAAAATGACACTCTAAGTAAGAGCTTACAGTGAACGTTTAACCTTTCTAAGATATCAAATCTCAACCAACAGCTAAGCCAGGTCTGATCTTCCTCTGCAGCCACATCTTCCACCACCTTGTGTATCTCCTACCACTTCACGGTTAGCTACTCCAGGGCACTCACAGTTCCCACAATGCCATGCCTTATCCCACATGCTATCTCCTCCTCGAGCTTCCCCTTCCCTCTCCCAGGAGCCTCTTTCTCATTCTTATCACAGCACTGAGTGCTCAGCACACTCGGGCAGACAGAGATACCAGCTCTCTCCTCAGTGCCACCTTGGCACCGACTGCTGACTGAAAGCTTACTGTAACATCCTGTAAATATTAAACTCTTAATTATGACGTATGTCAAAGATACAGAAAAAGATAGTGAATTCTATACTATCCACGTGTGCATTATTCAGTTTTTAAAATGTTGATATTGGGTTCTAGGCTTTAAAAATATAAAGGGTTAAAAATTACAGGTATATTGGGGCTTCCCTGGTGGCGCCGTGGTTGAGAGTCCGCCTGCCGATGCAGGGGACGCGGGTCTGTGCCCCGGTCCGGGAAGATCCCACATGCCGCGGAGCGGTTGGGCCCGTGAGCTATGGCCACTGAGCCTGCGCGTCCGGAGCCTGTGCTCCGCAACGGGAGAGGCCACAACAGTGAGAGGCCCGCGTATCACAAAAAAAAAAAATTACAGGTATAGCCAAAGACCGTCAATCTTCCCTTTTCCCACCCTCTTTCCCAGAGGCAACTACTATCCTGAAGTTGATGTTTGTGTATCCCATCTATTTTTATATTTTTACCATATGTGATACATTTGCAAGCATTATGTAATATTGCTTTGTGGGTTCAAATATACACAAGGGGTATCACATTTTAAGAATCATTTTGTAATATTCTACCTTTAATTCAACATTATGTTTTGGGATTATTGCACGTGGATTCATGTAAATGTAGTCATCCGTATTTCCTGCTGTATTAGTATCCAATACAGGATTATATCACAATTTATTTATGAATTCCTTCATGGAAGATTATTTAGCTGGTATCTACGTTTTTGGCAATTGCAAACAATCCTCCAGTGGGCATCCTGATGAAGTTCTCTTTTGTGCTCTTCTTATGCAATAGTCTCTCTAAGGAATATAACTAGAATTGGAATAGCTGTGTCATAGGATATGCACATCGTTAGTTCAACTAGATACTGACAGATAGCTCTCGAGGTGACTGTAACAGTTACCATCTCATCAATAGCATATGAGAGTTTCCATTTCCACGTCACTGCCACTGGGTATTATCAATATTTTAATTTTACAGCATGCTGAGTATGATTTAATCTCTATATTCTGATTATCTCTTATTCACATGTCTTGTTCTGTAAATTGCTTGCTCATATTTTTGTCCATTTCGATCACTTGTTTATGTTTTGTTCTGTTCTCGGACTTTTAAAGAAATTCTTTCCTGCGATGAGGTTATATACATTTGTCACCTATGTTCTGTTTGAAAATTCGTATTATTTGGGCTTTCTGCTTTAATTATTAATCAAATAATTAAACCTGTATTATCTGGCCTTTCTGCACCTCTTGGTCTCTGATTGATAGAGTTTTCTTTATTCCTCTTCGCCCTTCCTTTGGTTTGGAAGTTATATGTTTTATTTCTATTTTCTTTAGAGTAACCATTAAATATTTAACATATTCTGGACTTATCAGGCCAATATATCCTGAATAACCCCAGAATGCTTGAATCCAATCACCCCTCTCCACCTTCCATGTTATTATGGCCTTGATCTTGTTTATAATCCCCCTTATTTAAAAAACATTCCAACATTCCAGCATTTTTGTTTTTGTTTCACTTTTACAAACATACTTGCCAACTTCATATCTGCTCCTTGAATTCCACTCTTTCTTTGTTGGTTCAATTTCTTTCTTTCTGAATAATATGTGGTTAGTTTGTTTAGTGCAGGTCTATGAATAGTAAACTCAGGGTCTGTCTGAAAACATCTTTAGCTCAGCATCAATCTTGTATAACTGAATCATAATTATCCAAGAAGTGTATGTAAATAGCTTAAAATTTTTAATACGGCTAAATGTAGTAGTCTCACTTCCCCAGAAATAACGATTTTCAACTTTTGGGGGAGAATTATTCCTTACGGTATTTACCTCCATGGTTTTAAATAGTGTGCTTATAATACTCTCTTAATTCACTAATTTATAATATTTTTTATCAATGATCTATTATGGTAGACATCAATTAAGTGCTAACAATTTATCTCAAAAGTACAAAGCCAGGGCTATAAGAGTGATAAAAGGGAGAAGTAAAGCAAAGAAGGATGGGAAGTGATGTTAAATAATGCATTGCTGCACTGGCTACTGCTTCACAATGAGCCAAAAGGAGACAATGCAGGTGGATCCCAGGTGAGTATGGGGAAATGGGACTTTGGAGCAGTTCATTGGGAAGAAGATGACTGGTTCCCTCCTTGACCCTAATTCCCATCTCTTAACTTTACTCTGCATGAGTTTTCTCATCTGTAAAATTGGGGCTAGTAATAGTACCTACCCCAGAGGGTCATTATGAAGCTTGAATGAATTATTAATTATTAGAGAAGCAATGTGAACAGAGCCTGGTATACAGTAAGGACTTAACAACAGTTAGGTATCCTTATAACTATTATTTTCCAGGTCTCTTAATACATCATAGTTTTCTTCTTATTACTCTAGGTTTCCTTCTGAGTGATTTCCTCAGATCCTTCAGTTTACTAATTCTCTCTTTGGCTGTGTCCACTCTGCTATTTAATCCAAACACTTCATGCTTAATTTCAAAGACTAGATTGTTTATTCATTTCTAGATGTTGTATTTTTTTCCTTTTCTAGTCTGTCTTTTGTTTGCTTGTTTTTTCCTAGGGGTCTATTCTTTCATGATGACTTCTAGTACCTCTTTAATTTTCCTATTGTAAGTATCTACATTTTACAATAACCTTTAGAAATAGATTTTTCTCCTATTTCTAGCTCTTCCTTCGTTGTATCTGCTGACTCTCCTTATTGTGGTCTATTTCTTCATGTGATTTGGAATTTGTCACTGTGAATTTATGCTCAACAGGATGGTTTTTAATTCCCTATAGAGTAATTTTTCATTTGCTTCTATCAGTATCCCAGTGATTCCAATGGCCCAGGACAAAAAGTTATGTTCATTTTTGGTGCTGGGGTTCCCGAATCCTATCAGCAGGATATATTTGAATACCACATAAAGAGTGGCACGGGCTTGCAGTTTGAATTTCTCCCAGGGGACTTCCTGCCTCTACTCACATTCCCAGAGCTTAAAGTTCCTCACTACCTCCCTGCCCTTACAGACAGTTTTCTTGCCTTCATTTTCCTCTTTCCTGGTTTAAGTTTGGGCAGACCCTTGAGGAACCTTCCCTGAAGCAGGGTCTTATCTCATGGCCTCAAGCAAGGCCAAGGACACTTCTCCTGTCCCTGAATTGGGCATTGAAACTCCAGCCCTCAGTGTCTAGGGTGTATATGCAGGCCAGGCACCCCAATGGAACATCAGTTCAGCCAGCTGTGCTGCTAAAAGTCCTTCTAATTGAGTCTCTACATGTTTGTCTCCCTCACTGGTCACTAAGCATCTCTAAGGCAAGGACCACAGTTTATTACCCATCCTTTGGCTCTGCTCTGCTCTCGTAGCTTCTAGCATAGTCCTGAAACTTCGTAAACAGAAGCTTGGTAAATATTAGATGGATGAATGAGTGAATGAATGAATGAATGTCTTTAATTTAGGTGAGTTTGACATCTACGTAAAAGTTTTCCACAACTTGTCACTTGCAGCACAAAGTAGAATATTTCCAAGACACAGATAAGAGATGTGTCTGAGAATTCAGAGGACTGGAAAAAGACACTTGGAGACGTATGGGGTACCTGACTGTTCTGACCGGGTATTCAACTAGTTTTCTTCCTCACTGTTTGAAACATTGTTGAAATTAAATAATTAAAACTGTATTAAAACCCAAGAACAGCACTCAGGTGCTACATATATCTTCTGGCTACACTGAAATGAGGCAAGAAGCTTTTTGGCGATTTAATTAACATCTTTCCAGATCTTCAATTTCTTAAAAATACCGGGGTGCTTCATTTTCAAATTGCTTACAGTGCAAGAGGAAGGCACTCTGATTTGTCCTTCAACATCTGTCATAGGGGATCGGGGCGGGGAATTGGAGGAGGGAGAAAGAGGGAAGAAGAGCCTTGTCCTTTATTAACCTAGAACACGCCCTTTTCTTGAACTTTAAGTTAGTTGTTTACCTTTTGAACATGGTAAATAAAAATGCATGTGTTGTCAGTGAATTTTGGATGCAAAAAAATAGCAATACTAATCGCTACTGAAAGACCTTTAATGATAGTAATACACACACACGCACACACACACACACACGCATGCGCGTGCGCACAAACATAGTTATGTCAATGCCACAACTGAGAAAGGCCACGTATTCTGATGTGAAATTTGTAGGTTTATCGTGTTAGTACTTGACATTTTCATTATCTGAGCTCCTTGGCTCAGATATGATAGTTTAATCTAATTAAACTAAGTCCATTTCCTTCTTGAGCTCACCATAGTGTGCTGGCCACTTTGGATAACATGCCTTGTCATCCAAGTCTCGTATTATTCCTCCGAGGCTGGCCAGCTCTGTACAGCAACACAATGCTGACGAAGTAGTTTGAGTTCTTTAGTTATAGTTGTTTTTTTTGCTTTTGTTTTTTTTAGAGGAAGAAAAAGATGTACAAACAGGACTGTGTCAGAGAATAAACCAAAGAGCTGAACCGAATATTTGTAATGAAATCAGAGAAACGGCAAAAGCCAACTTTTCTGTATTGCTGGCCTCTTCAGAAAGCATTCTGTTGGGCAAGTATTTTCGTCATAATGGAATGAGCTGTTGTAATTACTGAGCATTGACTTACTGGTCAGCTCTGTAAGTGGAAAATTTTCCCATGTGGGGCAAGCCTGTGGAGACCCATGCTACTGCTTTGCAAACCACAGCCATCCCTAGAGCGTGCACAGTCCTTGCCTATAGAAACTATTTGAGTCACTCCAAATCAGCACATTAGCACTGATCTCACCTGATTTACGAAAGAAATAGCTGGCCAGTGGGAGGAAACTGCTAGGCAGGCCACCCTTCTGGAACAAGGGACAGGCCACAGGGCCCACCACCCACCCATAAGTGGGAGCTTTGAGCTCCTTAGGACATCTGGTCAACCTCACATGCCAGGCATGGGGTGGCATGGAGTTTGAGGGTTGGAGAATATCCCAAAAAGGAGAAACAGGCATCCAAGGTCCACATGGGTTCTGGTCCAGGTCCAGGGCTCCCCATTCAGATACCTCTCCAGTCCCAGGCGCCTAATGAGGTCTTAGAAAATGTCAAGAAAAATGCTCCAAAGTGGGGGTCAATGAGGTAGAGGACTGAAGGGATTATCCTAGGATGGTGGGCCTGAGTCAGGCACCCAGAATTATATTGCTGTAAACAGCCCACAGTCTTAATGTCCTATCTAGCTGGTCTCCTGGATATTGGTATGACCTGCAGCTCAGAGGTCATCTCCCAGATGAGACTTTCTTGCCCATGTGGACAGTTATTCATTCTTCCCTCTGTGCCTCAGCTCTCACTTGGCTTTGCGAATATGTGGTTCTCTCTCCCTCTCCCCTTGTAGGCTTGGAGACTCTACGGAGAATAATTACATATTGTGTTTCTTTATATCTCCAGTGCCTGGATGCCTGGAATAGCAGTGATGTTTGGAAAGTGAACGAATGGTTTGTCCACCTGGTAGTCACCTCACGTAGTAGTCTTCCATATGCTGATTGCTAATTACCATGTATAGGACACAAAGCTCTACGGCAGGCATTGCGATGCCATGTTAAATATTCATACTGAGCTGTTAAAAACATGAGTTTCCTTTAAAGCCTTTATTGTAGCAGCAGGTTGATCAAGAAGCACACTGTTCCAGGGGATCAATATCTCTTAGTGGGCTGTGTGAAGTTCAAACATGTATATGGGAGCTTTCCATTCTAGTCACACTGACGTTGTCTTGCATTTGAACCCTGCTTTCACATCCATCATCTCTCTGATCCTCTCAAAACCCTGTGAGATGGGTAGGCTCTTTTATTTTATAGCAAAATAAAACAAGACAGACTGGTTAATTGATGCATCCCTGGTCCCCAAAATTTCGAACATGACCTTCTTGGCCAACTTGGATTTTTTCCCACTATACATTTGCTGTCCTGATGTTGGCCAAATTGTTTAACCTCTCATCAATCTTTATTTTTATTTATTTATTTTTTGGTTTTGTTTTTTTTTGGTTTCTTTTCTGTTTGAATTTTATTTATTTATTTTTATACGGCAGGTTCTTATTAGTTATCTTTTTTTTTTTTTTTTTTTTTTTTGTGGCCTCTCCTATTGCAGAGCACAGGCTCCGGACACGCAGGTTCAGCGACCATGGCTCACGGGCCCAGCCGCTCCGCGGCATGTGGGATCTTCCCGGACCGGGGCACGAACCCGTGTCCCCTGCATCGGCAGGCGGACTCTCAACCACTGCGCCACCAGGGAAGCCCGAGTTATCTATTTTATACATATTAGTGTATACATGTCAATCCCAATCACCCAATTCATCCCACCACCACCCCCCACCCCGTCATCAATCTTTTTAGATTTCTTGTCTAAAAAGAGGGAAAATGTACTCTACACAGTCAGGAGGTAAGATCAAGGAATTAAAAGGATACATAAATACTTTGCAGATATTATCATTTTGTATCTTGGTGGTAGTTTTCCACAACTGTCTCATGGACATGTCATTTACGTGCATTCATAATACATCACCCCCAGGAGCACTGTTGCAATTTTGTAGCTGAGGATTGAAGGGGAACCTTCTGCTTCAAGACTTCATTATGAATATTTAACATGGCATCCAAGCACTTTTTACACCCTTTTGCTACCTACCCATGGTAGCTGGTTATCTGTGTGACGTGACCTTGTGGCACAAAATACTTTGAGATGATTTCTAGGTCATCTACAACAATCAGCCTGGATGAAGACTATTTAATTTGTAACCACTTACGATAATTCCTCCATCTTTTAAGAAGCTCTGAAGGAAAGGGTGCCTTTTTATTCCCTGTGTCTTTTGCCCACAAATATGCACTGCAAATGGAGCCCAAACCATTTAATTTCCAATATTAATTCACATTAACTACCTTTGTTGGCTGTCACATGGTATATATAAGATTACAGTTGGAGATATGCCCTATTATCAGGTAGGTTTGCACTTTCCCATGGTCATAGGCTAAATGACCCTTTTATAAATGCCCCACCATGGGCCACCAAGGGAGTGGTTAATCCAATCCAGCACAATTGCTGAAAACATCCACGACATTCAGGCCCACATGACGGGGATGGGTGTTGCCCCTTTCACGTGACTGGGATACTACGGTAATTTAGAGTCATCTTCAGGACTCCAGAATTCTGTTCTACAGTGGAAGCACCACGAGCTCTTTGCTCTCGTTCGATCTCTAGCTGATCTTCATCCATTCAACTGATTTTTAATTTTAAAATGTGCTACCTCTGCTGCTCCATTCCTACTGCTGCCACTGTCATCACCCACATGGAGATTATTAGTGCTTCTCCCACCACATCTCCTGGAACACTGCTGCCGAATGAGCCCTATTTGTTCAAGAACTATTTTTATCCCATCATTCTCCTGCTCGAAAATCTCCCCTGGCTTACACAATCAAGTCCAAAACCTCTCCTCTGGAACTAGAAGCTGTCTTAATCTGCCATGATTCCACCTATGCAGCCCAGATCTCATTATTTCCAAACAGAAACATTTGTTCTCATCACTTTGCTTTTGCTCACACTTCGCTTCTGCCTAAAATATCCTCTTCCCTGTTTTTAACCTCTATCTACACGTCACAAATCTTTTCAAGATGAGCTCTGATTCCATGTCTTTCCATAAAGTCTATCATTCACATTCTGGTCTGCAATGCTATTTTCTTTTCTGACCTATAGCATATGTTGATATAACACATTTTGGAGCTGAACCAAATACTGTTTTGAATTGTTCTCCATGTGTTTCGGTTGGTAATTTACTCTTCTGTAAAAAGGCCTTTCTCATTTCTTATTTCCCTATAGAATAAAATCCAAGTCTTTAGGATTCTGGATCCTTCTTAACCCAGTCACAATAGATCACTGACAGTGAGCTAATATTCCAAACTACATTTCTTTTAAAAGCATATATAGAGATTTTTTCTGATTGTGAATACAGTACATTCTTGTTGTAGAAAATATGCAAAGGATAGTCTTATATAAAGAAGTAGGAAAAAACCTACCCCTCTGAGGCAGCCCCGTTTAGCATCTTGGTAGGTGTCCTTCACATGTGTCTCCCACTACCGCTTTCGCATCCTTTGGCCTTTACTCACATCGTTCCCTCTGAATGTTATGGCGCTGCTAGGTCCTCTCAAATGAGCATGACACAAGAGCTGTCCAAATACCACCTCACCTGTGAAGCTCTCCTTAAATCCTATCCTCACAGGTAAGACCAATCCTGCTCCCCAACCCCAATCTTCCCTGGGTTTCTAATATATTGGCATCATATTGTTCAGGTCAAAGTGACTTGGCGGTTACTGGAACCCCATGAAATTGTCTGCATCCCCAGAATTCATTTTCCTACATCTATTTGGCCTCTCTTTTTTTTTTTTTTTTTTTTTTTTGCCCCAAATCTCAGTAAGCCTCTTTTCTTGACTGTCTTTGGAAAGAGATTAAATGTTTGCATATTGACTTTAATATGATCACTACTTTTTGTCATCTCACAGACACTAACCAGGTTATACCTTTCATTTATAGAATATTGGATAAAACTAGTTTCTACATATGTTTGTACATATCTATATCTCCATGGAGGTGAATAGTATATTGAAAGATACTCTTTTTTGGAACACCAGGGGGGAACAGATTAGAAGTGAGCAATGATATATGTTCCTAAGGTTAGAATTGTGAGTTTCCATTCAGGCCTGACATGGCATGTTTCTACAATCTACCCTCTTCTCTCCATTACCACCATCCATGCCCTTTGGCCATTCCAACCCAACCTGGACTAAATTTTTAGGTGTTAAATTATCTCATACCCCAGCCTCTTCAAATACCCACAATGCCTGTCCATTTACCTAAAGGACCAAAGCTCTTGATGATACGGCCCCAAACTGTTTACGTTTTTAACCTAAATTCTAAATATATCTCCTTAGAAATCCTATACTCTACTTAACAGTAGTCTATGTTCCAGTCCATACCAAGCACTTTCAAGTCTCCAGTTTTTTGGGATTTTTTGGGGGGTACGCGGGCGTCTCACCGTTGCGGCCTCTCCCGTTGCGGAGCACAGGCTCTGGACGCGCAGGCCCAGAGGCCATGGCTCACGGGCCCAGCCGCTCCACGGCATGTGGGATCTTCCCAGACCGAGGCACGAATCTGTGTCCCCTGCATTGGCAGGCAGACTCTCAACCACTACGCCACCAGGGAAGCCCTCAAGTCTCCAGTGCTACTTCTGTAATTTCCTCTGCCTGGGATGTGCTTCCTACCCCCTACTTCTCCATGTATCCAAACTTTTCATAACCATCAAGACGCCATTATGCCATCTCCTCTTTGATTTAAAAAAATTACAAACATATTTTGCCTTTATTTAGCATTTCCTTCATCCTGCCTTGTATTAGTTAGCGGGTGACATATTTGTCTCCCCTACTTGTTCATAATCTTTTTGAGAGTGGAAACTAGGCTTTCTTTCTTTCTATTCAGTGCTTAAAACAGTTCCTTGCAGCAAGCACTAAATTAATTTGTATTGATTTGAATCCACAAACTCAGAATATTATATAGGAAAAAACCCAATGGACTGGAAATCTTGGGGCATGGGTTTTGTTCTCAGCTTCACTAGTAAGTGTCTGATTTGATTGTGGGATCTTGGGACATCACTTTCCTCACTTGTAAAAATCAAGAAATTGGTCTTCATTATCTTTAGGGGCTCCTAGCTTTCATGATCAAAGAAGAAATTAAAACTCTCTCATTTACCTTGAATATAAGATCCTTACTTACACACTTATTGTGAATGTACACCTCATTTATTGCAGCTACAAAGGAAGAACTTCTGAAGGTCAAGAATTGATGCACTGGACAGACGAGAAAATAGAGGTTCTAATAGCGGTAAAATCTGGAGCTTGGACCCAAGTTGATTGATTTCAAGTCTAGTGGGGTTTTGTTTGTTGTTTTGTTTTTTGCGATATGCGGGTCTCTCACTGCTGTGAGAGAGCACAGGCTCCAGACGTTGCAGAGCACAGGCTCCAGACGCGCAAGCTCAGCGGCCATGGCTCACGGGCCCAGCCACTCCGCGGCGTGTGGGATCTTCCCGGACCGGGGAACGAACCCGTGTCCCCTGCATCGGCAGGCAGACTCTCAACCACTGCGCCACCAGGGAAGTCCAAGTCTAGTGTTTTTTTATGCAGGTAAACTATCCCTTGAGAGCAAACCTAGAAAGGGAGCTTTAGATAGGTTAATCGTTACAGTAAGTAAATAGCTGACAGGCAGTAGAAAAGTCATCACTCATGTCCCAGAGGAAAGAACTAAAAATAGATTTAAGCAGTGGTTGAAAAAGTTGTGTTGGGGAATGAAATTTGGGCAGTTCCCGGTGGAAGAATATCAGGTGCACGGTGTTGCAAAAGCAACAGCACGTAGCAAGAAGAGGCCAGATTATTCAGAATAAGTTGCACGATGAAAAGGTTTAAGAATTGGGATGTTGGGATTAACACGTACACACTACTATACATAAAATAGATAACCAACAAGGACCTACTGTATAACAGGGAACTCTACTCAATATTTTGTAATAACCTACAAGGGGAAAGAATCTGAAAAAAAAAAAAGATAGATATGTATGTAAAACTGAATCACTTTGCTATACACCTGAAACTAACACAACGTTGTAAATCAACTGTATTTCAATTAAGAAAAGAAAAAAAAAAAAAAGAATAGGGATGTTGGGACCCGCCACTTAGATGAAATGTGACTTTACAGTTTACTCAATTTCAAGTCAATATGCTATCGCTTAATCTCCTTCCAAAGACAATCAGGAAAAGAGGCCTATTGAGATTTGGAAAGAAAGAAGAGAGGCCAACTAGATATAGGAACATGAATTCGGGGGATGCAAACAACTTGATGTGGGTCAAGTAACTGCTCAACTTTTCTGACCTGAACAAGACCCTGGGGATAAAACACAAAGGGCTAAAAAAAAATGTATATAAATATATATGTCAAGACAAGTTGAGGCCCATGATTAAGTTACTACAACAGTCCACTTCTCTGTGGTTTGTACCCTGACGTTTCCTCCTTCTGTAGCTCAGGAACTTTCTGGTCGACTGATCATGAGATGGCCGAGTGAGGACTGGAAATGAACACGGGTTAAGACAGCCATCCCACAGTAAGATTCTGAACTGGAGAACTCCTAACCCTTTAACTGGGGTGAAAATGTCTACAATTTAAATAATACGTAAAGAAAAGTACCTATGCTCGGGGATGCTTTGCAGAATTTTTCCTAAATAAGCAAAATAGAAATCTTTCCAAGGTGCATTTTTCTCAGATAGCTTACATTCTAACAGCGGAAGGGACTTGTATGCCATTTCTTTCAGTCTAGAGGTTTTCCTGCTATTCACGGGAGAAACCAGGAAGAGCCGAGTCATGCAACAATAAGAAGACGTGTGGCTGAGCAGCTCCCATTAGTTCACTTTGCAAGGAAGGCAGACGTCGGGAACAGTCTTGATGGTATTGTCTTTAGCATCTTCATTCAGGTTACTTTTTGCATGAGTACTTTACACAGTTATAGTCACAAAACCTGCCCCCAAAAATCACAAAGCTCTTGGCAATTCCAAAATTAGCCACGGAAAATGCCAGTATTCACACCATCTCCCAAAAATGTAGCACTATGCGGGTCTCACCATTGCCGGATGCATGGCTAAAGGACTTCCAATCTGTAACCCTGTTCGAGAGCGTTCCCACCAGTAAACTCGGGGGAAGCTGGTCAGGTTTACGTCAGACAGAATGGCAGCGCATCCCCAGACATCTGTGTAACCTGCGCACAGCTCAGAAATGGCAGGAAGAGTAGGTGGAGCTATGAATACTGATGTGCAAGTTTAAGTTTAAAGCAATCGTGTAGGCAGATTCAGTCCTACCTGGGAATTTCTGAAAAATTAAAATAAGACTAAGGAAAACTATTTTCAACCATATAAATAACAGCAAGACTATCTCCCGGCCATCTTTATCTTTGGTCTGCACCCATGTCTCTAGGAAACCGTAAAAAGAATTTGTGTAAGACTTAGGAGATGGGAGTCTCAAGTGATGGTTTTCATGGACACACAGTGGGCATTGTTTTTAAAAGCCTGCCCACTTCATCCTATCCTCCCTGCAACGACCACACATAGAGGTCTTTCTGCTTAGGACTCAGGAATCATGAATCCAAACTCTCCACAGTTTCAGCCCCTAACTCTCCTACGCACTCAATCCAATGCTTATTGGACGCTGCTAAGCACGTGCCAGGCACTGTACTGTGCCGTTCTGGTGGCAGAACCCAAGGAAAGCTCATTCCCTTCCAGAACGTACAGTATGAAAACGAGAACGCAAATAGCAGAATAATAGCAGTGCAAAGAATGACTATGAAGAAAGACCCAAACCAACTGTTACTAGAGGGGGAAGCATCTGGCTTGGTGGATCAGTACGTAATCCTGGGGAAGGTCACACTTAGACATGGGCTGGCAGCCTTGGGGAAGAGGGAAAAGGAATATTTTTAGCACGGAGCAAAGTGTGAGCAAAAGCAGAGAGGTCACCAGGCACAAAGCACATCATCCCTCTATGGGGAGCGCATCACATATGCTGCCGGGCAGTGCTGGGGTTGAGGGCAGGGTGAGGGGTGGGAGATAATGAATCATCCTCTCAACCTGGTCACTTTAAGGCCTCTGGGGCAATGGATGTGTAGGAGCAAAGCAAGTGAAAGAGGCGAAGTGATAAACCCTTCTAGCATTTGTCGCACACGCGGGTGCACGCGTGCACACGCACACACACATGATTTATGATTTTTTTTCTGTAAGCGTTTAGAGGCCCCAGCATTTTCACACTGTAGGTGAGAAACTCTGTTACATCAAGGACTTCTCCCACCTTCCTTGTGCTGTGACACAAAACAGCCCTCCATAACTTGACCAGGCTATCGTAATTAGGTCATCATTTTACCAGCAGTCGACTGAACGTTTCTATCTATCGTGAAGAGTATTCTCTCCACTCATGGCTACGAAATCATGCTAACTGTGAAAATGATTTCATTCCTGTGCAAACAGAAAGGAACCATTTGGAGAGCCATCCTCGGAAAGAGAAACAAGTCTTAAATCACTCATTCCAGATCAGCTGTGTTATTGAGCAAGCATTTGACAGCTAAAGGATGGGCAAACTTTCATCCTTTGATTTTGTTTTGGAGAGACTCCCAGTGTCTTACAGAATTCCCAGAATACACTCTAACATTGGTTGCATGGAGGTTTTTTGGTGGGGGTCATTGACTTGAAAGGAAAACTCACTGTCTTGGATCTCCTCCAGCACAAACATAGAAAGGGAATGTTTCTTGAAACAATGATGCCTGTGTGTGCGGCTCACAATGCTACCCAACTTATGCCAGCACCACACAGTGCAAGCAAGGAACGCTTGCAGGGGTGCGCAGGCTGGATACATTGCCAGTCTTTGCGGGAGGCGGGGCGGAGTCTCTCCCCACATCTGAGAACCCACCGCCAACTGCAAAGCAGAGCTCAGGAGGGCCCCCTGGACCTCAACGACTTTTCTCTCTTAAGCACATTTGCACTATGAGCTCCTGAAAGTAAGATCCACTAGCTGCTCTGTGTTCTTAGTTTGTGCCTAGAACAGCATTGCCACGTTGAGAGAGGCACTTAATGGATTCAGAAACACATCCGATGATTATCATAATGATTAGAAGGAATCCGTGCAAAGGGAGAAAGTCGGGAGCAGGTGGAATTTCTCAAGCAGCAAAAAGAAAAGGAGGGCTCACTCTCCTTCTTCCCCCACCTGAAGAAAGAGAAATACAACAGTTCCTGGCCATGGCAGCCCCTGATCCCTCAGGAACAATGTGCTCGGTGGCTGGGTTGGAGGTGGAGAGGGGAGACAGCCATCTGGCCTCACCTTTCAGGTGAGAGGTCTCCAGGCCTCCAGGCCACTCTCTTCTTCAGCTTTTTTTTTTTTTTTTTTTTGCGGTACGCAGGCCTCTCACTGTTGTGGCCTCTCCCGCTGCGGAGCACAGGCTCCGGACGCGCAGGCCCAGCGGCCATGGCTCACGGGCCCAGCCGCTCCGCGGCGTGTGGGATCTTCCCGGACCGGGGCACGAACCCATGTCCCCTGCATCGGCAGGCGGACTCTCAACCACTGTGCCACCAGGGAAGCCCTCTTCTTCAGCTTATTAACTCCTGTCCTCAAGCTTTGTAGGGGGAGAGATAGAGAAGTTCATCAGAACAATCAAGTGTCCCAGGAGTTAAGACACAGTTATGTGAAGGTGGGCGCAGTGAGGGAAGGAGGACCCATCTCTACTGGGGATCCTGGAGAGACCTCACCATCAGATGATGTGGGAGTGGGACAGGCAGGCACGTAGGCAGGAGAGCCCGACCGGCTTCAGGAACAGCAGCCACTGTGGATGGCTGGAGTGTGGAGGTGAGGCTGGCAAAAAAAAGTACTGGAGGAGCAAGTGAGACAGGGTGGCGCCTGGGGCCCTTTGCTGCAGGGCTTGCACCTGGAAAAACGTCTCCTCCGGCAACCGAATACAAAGAAATTACAAGGGGCTAAAGATAACTGCACACATGCACAGTTGGGGCAAATTATGAACAGTAAGATACAGAAGGACTTCCCTGGTGGCACACTGGTTAAGAATCTGCCTGCCAATGCAGGGGACACGGGTTCAAGCCCTGGCCCAGGAAGATCCCACATGCCGTGGAGCAACTAAGCCCCTGTGCCACAACTACTGAGCCTGTGCTCTGGAGCCCGCGAGCCACAACTACTGAGCCCGCATGCCACAACTACTGAAGCCCGCGGGCCGGGAACCCCTGCTCTGCAACAAGAGAAGCCACCGCGATGAGAAGCCCGCGCACCACAACAAAGAGTAGCCCCTGCTCGCCGCAACTAGAGAAAGCCTGTGCACAGTAACCAAGACCCAACGCAGCCAAAAATAAATAAATAAGCTTATTTTAAAAAAAAAACACAAAAAAGACCAAAAATCCAACTGCCACTTCTGAGGTGCTGGGAGCAAAATCAGGGTCTTGAACATGATCCCTGCACACAGCACCACCAAGTGAGTGGGCAGACCAACTAAGCCACCCTTCTGGCCCGACCCACGGGTCAGCCCCTACGCTCACCCCATTTAAGTAACGAGCTTGGCCCCTTCTCTGGGAGCGAGCAAGGGAACCTGTTACTGGTTTTTCACTCTCTTGTGCTGCAGCACGAGTCCCAGTAAAGCCTTGCCTGAATTTCTCATCTGGCCTCTTCTCAATTTCTATTGATTAAAGGGTCCAAGAACCTGGGTCAGTAACGCAAGGACTGGCTCCTTCCTGAGGGCCTCAGACGCCTTTAAGGAATTTGGGCTTATCCTTAAGATATTGGGGAATCGGGAAATTTACGAGGCTGTGACATGATTAGATTTAAATTTTGAACACTTACTTGGGCAGCCAGTGCGGGGTGGACCCATGCAGTGGACTCCAGGCAGGCAGGGGACAAGCCAGGGCTGCTGCCCTCAACCCAGCCAGACAAGATACGGCCAGATTTCTTGGGATGGAAGGAAACATGGTGGAGGACAATGGGACATAGGGGCAGATTTATCGTGAAGGTTATGATGCTTAAATTAGGCAAGGGCCCCTTCCAAGGTCCTGGGAGGGGACCTAGCAAGGTGTTCACAGGCATTTACTAAATTTCCAACGTCAGACATTTTTGTATGTTTTCTTAGAAAGACCCCTCCAAAACAAGATGTATGATTCAGACACAGGGAAGCTGAGGTTCAGAGATGTTAAATGACAATGACATTGGAGCGGGTCAGGGAAAGAGAAGCTGAGAGAAGCAAGACAGACAATACAGAAATATTGCTTTTTTAAACTAAATGTTCTATGGTATGTTGTGGAGATCAAACAGAGACAAGGTCTGGAAAAGACTTTCTGTGACATCAGCCCCCAGCCCCTTTCTCTATTAGCGGCGTGCTCCTTCAACCTCTGTCCTTCCGTAACAGTCAGTTATTTTGTTCTTAGTGTTAAACAGATTCCACAGCACAAATCCTTGCAGATCTTATTTGACTGGAGGATTTCAACATTTTACATTTATCATTGTAAAGCCAAGGGCAACTTCATAACTTTCTTGGGGGGTTTTGTATGAAGCTGTTACATGTAGGGATAAGGTGAAAGAAAGAAATCCTAGATCCTTGTCCTTTCAAGTTAGGTGTTTTGCTGTTTAAATGAACTTCGTGTGTGTGTGTGTGTGTGTGTGTGTGTGTGTGTGTGTGTGTCTGTGTGAGAGGGGTGGGGGTGAAGGAAGGGTGATGGGGGAGGAGAAGGAAGCCGGGGAGATATACAGCCATGTGGTGGAGTAGAAAGAACACTGGATAAGGTGTCAGAATACTTGAATCCATAAGCTCTGTGGTCCTGATGGATGAATCTCTGAACCTTTGAAGGTCTTGGTTTCTTCTTGAGTCAAGTAAGAGAGTCGAATTAGATGCTCCAGAAGCTCTGTTCGTATTCTAAGAGTCCAAGTATCATGTAAGTCAAATCTTATTTAATATTCACCCAAGGAGTTTCACTTTTTTACCAGATTGACTGTTTCCTAAAGAATACTTGGCTTTATTGGCATATTCAATATGCCCTTCACATACCACCTCTCAAAGGAAATCTAACAGTCAGCAATCCTGCTCTCTTGTCCTGAAATACAAAATGATTGAAGCTTAGAGTTGCTTGGCCAGCCTTCCTCTTCCATCACCTCCTCCCTCGTGATTGACTGCTAAGCCTCTTCTATATTTCATAGATGTTGGCAAGTCGGGTTCTCAGAAAGTTCAGAAGGGGAAGAATGAATTGAATTATCCTATTTCTAAGAGCATATCTGAATGCTGAAGCATTTTAAGGAGGAATGGATGATCATAGAACCAACTGGCCCATTTCACACAAAGCATTGGCTATGCATTAAAGGAAAGACCCATAAAACATGAGAGAAGGCTCTTGGTCAAACTGAACCTTCGATACTAAGCAATTAAAAATGAGTTCCTTGTTAGTTAAAATGTCACAGCGTCATAACATTTTTATGTGATATCCTGAAGAATGGGTAGTGAGAGGAAATTTCATCACAGATTTTTGCAACATAGTGGTTTTTTAAAAATATTTTATTTATTTATTTTCTATCTTTTTTGGGGGGAGGCTGCATCGGGTCTTCATTGCAGCATGCGGGCTTCTCTCTAGTTGTGTCATGGGGTTTTTTTCCTCTCTCTCATTGAGGTGCACGAGCTCAGTAGTTGTGGCGTGCGGGCTTAGTTGCCCTGTGGCATGTAGGATCTTAGTTCTCCGACCAGGGATTGAACCACGTCGCCTGCATAAGAAGGCGGATTCTTTACCACTGGACCAGGGAAGTCCCTGCAACGTCGTTTTTTAAGAGTATTTCTATGTAAATTATATAAAGCATCCGTAATTTACTAACATACACCCTTTTCACTCTGGTCAGGATTTTGGTGAGCTCTTCTTTAATGTTTAGCTACAAATTTATTCTCTTGTCCATGCCCACTGTGAAGGTAGCATGCACACACTGCTAAACATTATAGAACAATGGCTTGGAATTTCTGCTACATTCATGGCAAGTTTAAAAGAAACCAAAACATCAGACCACTGCTTTCTCATTTCCCAATTGACCATTTCTTTCCCATACTTCCCCCACAGGTCTCACACACATTGTAGCGGATGTAGTCAGCACCCTGCCCATATCCTACTGGTAATTAGAAAACTTACTGGGAAATCCTGCAAGTCTGCACAGAGGGCTTTTTTCTGACTATAGGAGAAAAGGAGCAAGAAGTGCTGGAGAGACAATGACCCTCAAAGCAGCATTCAACCAATGATGGAGAAAGAGTGAGTGAATAATACCCAGTTTCCACATCTCTCAATTGGAATAACTTGAACGTGTGTTGCATACGATGGTAACTGGCTTGATAACACACCTTTTATTGCCTTCTTTTCTCCTTCTCTTTTCTGTCTTATTTCCCCAAACTTCTGCCAGTACTTCCTGAGTGCACCTCCCAGACAAACTACTTGTACTCAAAATCTTATCTCTGCGTCAACTTCTTGGAAACCCCAAACCAAAATCTAACACATGGTTCCCATAACCACTAAATGTTCTCAGCTTCTAAGACATTGGAACTGAAAGGCACCTCACAGTCCTATGACACAACCCTGATAGGTTTGATTTTCATATGGAAACACTGAGATCCAGACAGACTGACCCCAAGGTCACATAAGCAATCAGTGGCAAAGATCAAACACCTTGAGCCCCCCAGGATTCTATTTGGAGAGTAAGACTTAAATCTGGCTAAGGACCAAGGACATTTTTGAACCAAAATACTACTTTTAGCAGAAGTCTGTGGCAGGATTTGAATTGAAGACTAGAAAGAGTCCATGGTGATATGCTGAGTGTAAGAGAACAAAAAATTAAGAGGATGATATATTCTGTGAGGGTGACAGGAGTTATAGAGAAAGGTATCATTATTAGTTAAGGAGTGCTGAGAATATACAGGAAAATCTTCATAAGAGCTAAGGGAACATCTGCATCGTCTTCAACTCTCAAACTCCTACCACTCAATATTTTGAATGTATATGAAAAATATGGTAAGTCTTCCCACCTTTGGGAGAACAACCCTTTCAAGCCCCAGACCCTTGGATAATAGTAGAAAAACCCCTTTCTCTGTACTCTGCTTTTGGTCAGCAGGGTCAAGGTTTTGCTCTTCATCTTCTGTTGGAATTTGGCCCTTGACTTTGACAATTTCAGCTGTTGCTGTAGGAAGTAAACCTGGAGCCAAACAGGCACCAGAGAACCTTTCAAAAATAAGACCCTGACCTATTTAAAAAGTACCTTATGAAACACACAGTCATCTTAAATGACACTGTAGAAGAGAAAGCGTGCCTCAAAACAGTTTATGAGCAAATATAAATACTATTCTACCTGTGCATTCGTCCTCATTTGTCCAAACATCCTCGTTCCTTTGATGTGAGATCTCTCTGAGGGCTTGACGTATGAAAGCAATCCTGCAATTTATCGACTAATAATAACACCTTCAAAGGAAAGTAATATACTTAGTGGCACCTCATCAAGGTTTTAATTTATTTTATTCCTCTAAAGTTTCAAGAGACAAATTGGAGACAAATAATTAGTATTATTTGATTCAAGTCTTGATCTTGGTTGTTATGAATAAAGAGCAGCTTTTGAGTTTATGTTCAAGGTCAAAATATGGAAGATTACATTTATTCCGAGACTCCTTTCAAACATAGGTTTCTAGGGTGGGTGTGGGGTAGGCAGAATAATGCCCCCCCCCAATGATATTCACATCCTAGTCCCCTAACCTGTGAATATGTTACTTTACACGGTAGAAGGGACTTTGCAGTTGTGATTAAATTAGGGCTCTTAAGATGAAGAGATTATCCTGGATTATCCAGATGCTCCAATGTAATCACAAGGGTACTTATAAGAGGGAAGTGAGAAGGTCAAGTCAGAGAGGAAGGAGATGCGATGACAGAAGCAGAAGTTGCAGTGATCCCATTGCAAAGGAAGAACCAGGATCCGAGGAACGCTGGTCTCCAGAGGCTGGAAAAGGCAAGGACATGGATTCTCCCTAAGAACCTCTAGAAGGAACCAACTCTGCCTTTATCCCGTTGAGACTGATTTTGGTCTTCTGATCTCCAGAACTGGAAAGCATAAATTTGTGTTTCTTTAAGCCACTAAATTTGTGGTAATTTTTTACATGAGCAACAGGAAACTAATACAAGGGGCATGTGAAAGAATTAATGCTGAACAATCTACCAAGGGGCCCCTTCAACCCATGCCGTGCACTCTAATTTGCCCAATCTCAGGGCAGCAGGGTGGAGCAGAAAAAGCAAAGCCTTAGGTCAATCAGACATCCTCTGAGTTCCAATCCTGGCTCCGCCCCTTACTGTCTGTGTGCTTTGGGGCTGGTTATTTCACCTCCTTGAGCCTTAACTATCTCATAGGTAGAGCAGTGGTTGTCTGCGTTTCAGATCCAACAGAATTACATCTCTATGGCAACAGCAATAAATCATCCAGCTAGAATAAAGGTACCAGTAGGTTGTCGTGAGGTTTAAATGAGATGATGTGTATAAGGGGTCTCTGCAGTGTTTATTTTACAGCAGATGCTCCACAGAGGCCAGGTCTCTTTACTTCACCTCAACCTCGCACAGCAGAGGTTGATCCCACAGGGAGCTTTCTAAAATGCAGGTGTATGAATCTCACCATCAATAGCTTCCTGCCTCAACTGGGAGAACATCAAAACTTCTTATCAGGGTTTATACGATGCCTTTCGATTTTTAATGGCATTACTGAGACATAATTTACATACCATAAAATTCACCCACTTTGTGTACAATTCAATGAATTTCAGTATATTTACAGAGTTGTACAACCATCATCACAATCTAATTTTTGAACACTTCCAACAGTCTAAAAAGAAAACAAGTGCCCATTTACCATCACTCCTTATTCTCACCCTAGCCCTACACAACCACAATCTCTATTCCCTCAGGTGGATTCCAAATGCAGTTCACCCTTGCCTCAAGAAGAAACTTTCACTATTTAAGCAAATAGACACTCATAAGCTTACTGGCCATCACTTCAAAATTCTATACCAGCTTTTCTCAAAACCGAAAAACAGGGTCTTTTTTCAGTATCCCTGAAGGGACCTGGGTTTTATTGGTTAGAACTTCCAGTATTACAGGGAACTGAAATTTAAAGGGTACACTTTCAAATCATGATTTTTCAAGAATGTACAAATTTAAATGCTCCCCTTCTCACTTCTCCTCCCCAGCCCCACTCCAAAACTCTGGTCTCAGTGGTGAGAAGGCCCACTGTTCTAGAGATGAATATACATGGACCCAAAGTCCCCGGGGACCCATCAGCTCCCTAGTGTATGGAAGGTGGTTCCCATCCCCCTTCCCCTTCCCTCCATACCACATAGGTGTCTTCAGTAATCTGAGGGCCAGATCCTTTCCATTTTGCTTACCCCAGGCTTCTAGGTGGTCTGTTGTACTGTTGCTGGGGGGGGCCTGGCTTTTGTCACCATGGGAACGGGTTCCCTGGGGATAAGTTTGGGCAGGAAATTTCTAACCGGGGCAGTAGGGGATGTCATAAGCCACAGGGTGGCCAAGCCTGCATCTGTGAGAGAATCTGAAGTCTAAGTACTGACAAGAACACAGGTAAAGTATGATGTCCAAAGAGGTCAAGAGATGAGTTTCAGGCCCTGGAATACCAGGCGCACCAGGCTAGCATTGAGAGAAGATGAAATCAGAGAAGAAACAAGTGAAAGTGAGACAGGCTGGTACCCTTTGCTGCAGTGTTTGCACCTGGATAAACAACTCCTCCAGCAATAAAATACAAAGAAACTATAAGGGACTAAAAATAGCTGTGCGCATGCAGCAGTTGGGGCAAATTATAAACAACAAGATACAAAAAGACTAAGAACTCAACTGCCACTTCTGAAGAGCCCGGAGCAAAAGCAGGTAAGGAACCAGCTCGCCCCGTCCAGCTCCCTGAGTGCGCAAGCCAGGGAACCTGTTACTTGTTCCCTCCTGATCACTTTCTGTTGACTGAGGAGGCCAAAGAACCCTGCTTGGTAACAAAAGGGATCCCAAAATATTGCCTCCAGCACTAGCTGGTTTGTGCTGCTCGCTCTGGTACGTGAATGCATTAAGTTAACTGCAAGGGCCAGGGCAGAGCACACGGGCTCAAAATAGTGGATGGACTGCACTGAAGAAGAAATATCTCTTCCCAACTGTCCCAGCCATGTCCATTCTATTACCGATCATTCTACCGATCATCTCTATACAGTTTCAATTCACGGAGATATGGTTTAGAAGACAACTTTTGCAATGATGGTTGTTTTTGTCATTCTTAGATTCATGCCCATGAACTACGCATAGCATAAAATGGGAAACATTTATATGGCATCCAAAATCTTAATGCTCTACCACCTGTCATCATAATACAACTGGCCAAAAAATGGGATGGGAGAAGAATGGCTTTGGGGAGGATTAATTCAACTTCTAAAATATGCTGGGCACTTAGGTCCTCTTCTTTTGGATTTAATATTTAAATAACTTGATACAGTTATTAGACAACTTGGGTCTGTAAACATCTACCAGGATAAATAGGGGTACATCCTTTTCTACCTTGCCATAGTTTGGATTTTCTTTTTTTTAATCAGAAATGAGGAGTGAACTTAAGAAGTAACTGCACCTGGGACTCCCCTGGTGGCACAGTCGTTAAGAATCTACCTGCCCATGCAGGGGACACGGGTTTGAGCTCTGGTCTGGGAAGATCCCACATGTCACAGAGCAACTAAGCCGGTACACCACAACTACTGAGCCTGCACTCTAGAGCCCACGAGCCACAACTACTGAGCCTGTGTGCCACAACTACTGAAGCTGGCACTCCTAGAGCCTGTGCTCTGCAACAAGAGAAGCCACCGCAATGAGAAGCCCGCACACCGCAACAAAGAGTAGTCCCTGCCTGCCGCGACTAGAGAAAGCCCACACGCAGCAACGAAGACCCAACACAGCCAAAAATAAATAAATTTATTTAAAAAAAAAAAGTAGTAACTGCCCCTGTTGGCCAATTATTGTGAGAAAGAGAAGTTCAGCTTCAACCAGGCTACAACTGAAATAATTGTATTTGGCAGCCGGTCCCTCATGTTTAAGTGTACAATATTTAATTACCCAACCACAGATAGCACCTTCAGATACTTATGGGTGCGCTTGGTAAGTGAGTCATCCAATAAGGTCCACTGGGGTGCAGTTATAACCAGAATCCGATGTTCCACAGAAGTAATATTATGTTTATTTTATGCTGGAGACAAGTGGATTGTAACATCTGCTCTTGACGTTTTTAAAGCAAATTTTTGACTTGATTTTTTTTTGTGCAGGGTTCTGAGTTCTCAAATATATGTCTAAGTACTCAAGCATATACACATTTTTTTGTTGAGTATCAAAATGTTGGTTGTACCCCCTAGTTATATCTGTAGCTCACTTATGAGAGTAAATAGGGAGACCCTCCATAGAGGAGAGAATACAAGACCAGTTGCTAAATTTTCATAGCTGAATGTCAACTCTGCAGTCAGCACATCAGGAATCTAAAGCATCTGGCTCTTTCTTTTATCAGCAACATAGAAATAGGCACTCAGGCTCGTATTAGAAAAGTCAAGTATGAATGCCCTGCAATCTAATACTCACCAAAGACTCAGGTGAGACACCTGACTTTGAGAGAGGCAGCCTAGAAAAACGAACTCTGCTTTTCCAGGTCAGAGCATCTCAATGCTGGCTGCACACTAGGATCACCTGGGGTGCTTTAAAAATACTTACGCCAGAGTCCTACCCTGAACATTTGATTTAGAATGTTTTAAGGGTTTCCTGGGGTCGGGAACCACTATTCTAGAACCTTGCTTCTCCAAGTGTGGCTCAGGGACCAGCAGCGTTAGCATCTCCGGGGAGACTGTTAGAAATGAAGTGCTTTTGAGCCCCACTCCAGGCCGGCTGAATCAGCATCTGCTATTAAAAAGGTTCTCAGGTGATTATAATGCATTTGCAAGTTCGAGAATCACTTTTTAAAAGAAGGTTCTAGGAGCTCTTCATATTGTCAGCTCATGACAAAGCAGCCCGTCAGCAGATCTCTCTGGTGAAATGCCTTAACTGAGCCCCAGCTTCATGATGTGCCTGAAGATCAGTATAGTCCATTGGTGTCAACTATACAACTCTCACCAAAGACATTTTCCCCATGATACGCCCAATATTCCTTAATCAAGAACCCATGCAATGAAAGTCCTCTTACACTTTAATGACAGAAAAAGCTCATGTCACCACATGCATTTAGTTCCTACTTACATATAATTTTAAAGCCTGTAGAGAATCTAATTCACAAAAATCTCTGAAAATTGTAGGTGTTCTATATAAATGGGCTTGGCGGTACTCTTATTTCATAAACTAAATCTCTGTGGAGGCCACAGAGTTACACAGTCATTCCAATAATTATGTAAACTACTTCATTTCTTTGGCCATCAATAACAGTCCACAGGAATTTCGAGAGGTGGCATCATTGTTAAGTCATTAAAACACGTCCCCAAGTAACCATTAGTGGATGCACCTGGAGTGCTCTCCACTTGCTTTAATACCCATCTCCCTGCCACTCAACTGCAAGTCAGCGGTGAGAAGTGGGAACAGTATAGACGAATGGTTCTTCAAGTAGGGCTCCAGGACTAGCAACATCACCTGGGAACTTGTTAGAAGTACAAGTTGTCAGGTCACACCCAGACCTACTGAATCAGAAACTCTAGGGGTGGAATTCAGCAGTATATATTTTAACAAGACCCTAAGTGATTCCGATGGATGTGTGATTTGAAAACCACTGGGAGCATTCAGTGTGAGGGGAGCTCACAGAATTTTCATTTCTAACAATTTCCCAGGTGAAGCTGATCAGTAAACTACAAAACCACTGTTGAAGAGCATTGAGAGGGAAAACAGAATAAACATTATTCAAAGCCATTTTAGGAGACTTTTTAAAAATTCTAAGAATTTTAGTTTATTTTTCAAAAACTCAAAAATAGGCCGTCTTGGGTTCAGTGTCCTGTGAGGAGCTTCAGCGCATGTTCTGAGCTGAGGTGTTGGCTCAGCCGTTTCACAAGGGACTCTGGTCTGAAGGGCTGGGGCAAGGCCTCTGCATGGGGCCCGCTATGAGCAACAGAAACAGACTAAGCACAAAGCGAAAAAAGTTGGAAGGGCTAGGCCTGAAGTGAGATTACCAGATTTATGTACTTTCCAGATGAAATGTGGATTCTCTAGCAACAGGAGCCGTGTGGCTGACAGCGTCTTGGTGCTCCAGCCGGGTGTCAAGCCTGAGTCTCTGGGGTGGGAGAGCCGAGTTCAGGACAGTGGACCACCAGAGACCTCCCAGCCCCATGTATTATCAATTGGCAAGAACTCTCCCAGAGATCTCCGTCTCAACCCTAAGACCCAGCTCCACTCAATGACCAGCAAGCTCCAGTGCTGGACACCCCATGCCAAACAACTAGCGAGACAGGAAAATATACTCACCCATTAGCAGAGAGGCTGCCTAAAATCATACTAAGTTCACAGACACCCCAAAGCACACCACCAAATGCAGTCCTGCCCACCAGAAAGACAAGATCCAGCCTCATCCACCAGACCACAGGCACCAGTCCCTTTAACCAGGAAGCCTATACAACCCACAGAACCAACCATAGCCACTGGGGACAGACACCAAAAACAATGCAAACTACAAACCTGCAGCCTGTGAAAAGGAGACCCCAAACACAGTTAAGTTAAGCACAACAAGACAGAGAAACACACAACAGATGAAGCAGCAAGGTAAAAACTCACCAGACCAACCAAATGAAGAGGAAATAGGCAGTTTACCTGAAAAAGAATTCAGAATAATGATAGTAAATATACAAAATCTTGGAAATAGAATGGAGAAAATACAAGAAACATTTAACAAGGACCTAGAAGAACTAAAGAGCAAACAAACTATGATGAACAGCACAATAAATAAAATTAAAAATTCTCTAGAAGGAATCAATAGCAGAATAACTGAGGCAGAAGAACGGATAAGTGACCTGGAAGACAAAATAGTGGAAATAACTACCACAGAGCAGAATAAAGAAAAATTGATCAAAAGAACTGAGGACAGTCTCAGAGACCTCTGGGACAACACTAAACGCACCAACATTCATATTATAGGGGTCCCAGAAGAAGAAGAGAAAAAGAAAGGTACTGAGAAAATATTCGAAGAGATTATAGTTGAAAACTTCCCTAATATGGGAAAGGAAATAGTCAATCAAGTCCAGGAAGTGCAGAGAGTCCCAACAGGATAAATCCAAGGAGAAACACACCAAGACACATAATAATCAAAGTATCAAAAATTAAATACAGAGAAAAAATATTAAAAGCAGCAAGGGAAAAGCAACAAATAACATACAAGGGAATCCCCATAAGGTTAACAGCTGATCTTTCAGCAGAAACTCTGCAGGCCAGAAGGGAGTGGCAGGACATATTTGAAGTGATGAAAGGGAAAAACCTACAACCAAAATTACTCTGCTCAGCAAGGATCTCATTCAGATACAACAGACATATTAAAACCTTTACAGACAAGCAAAAGCTAAGAGAATTCAGCACCACCAAATCAGCTTCACAACAAATGCTGAAGGAACTTCTCTAGGCAGGAAACACAAGAAAAGGAAAACACCTACAATAACAAACCCAAATAATTAAGAAAATGGTAATAGGAACATACATATCAATAATTATCTTAAGTGTAAATGGATTAAATGCTCCAACCAAAAGACAGAGACTGGCTGAATGGATTCAAAAACAAGACCCATATATATGCTGTCTACAAGAGACCCACTTCAGACCTCGGGACACATACAGACTGAAAGCAAGGGGATGGAAAAAGACATTCCATGCAAATGGAAATCAAAAAAAGCTGGAGTAGCAACTCTCATATCAGACAAAATAGACTTTAATATAAAGACTAATACAAGAGACAAAGAAGGACACTACATAATGATCAAGGGATCAACCCAAGAAGAAGATATAACAACTTTAAATATTTATGCACCCAACATAGGAGCACCCCAATACATAAGGCAAATGCTAACAGCCATAAAAGGGGAAATCAACAGTAACACAATCATAGTAGGGGACGTTAACACCTCACTTGCACCAATGGACAGATCATCTAAAATGAAAATAAATAAGGAAACACAAGCTTTAAATGAAACATTAAACAAGATGGACTTAATTGATATTTACAGGACATTCCATCCCAAAACAACAGAAGACACTTTCTTCTCAAGTGCTCATGGAACATTCTCCAGGATACACCATATCTTGGGTCACAAATCAAGCCTTGGTAAATTTAAGAAAATTGAAATAGTACCAAGTATCTTTTCCGACCACAATGCTAAGAGACTAGATATCAATTACAGGGAAAAAAAAAAGAACCAAAAAATACAAACACATGGAGGCTAAACAATATGCTACTAAATAATCAAGACATCACTGAAGAAATCAAAGAGGAAATAAAAAAATACCTAGAAACAAGTGAGAATGAAAACACGACGACCCAAAACCTATGGGATGCAGCAAAAGCAGTTCTAAGAGGGAAGTTTATAGCAATACAATCCTACCTCAAGAAACAAGAAAAATCTCAAATAAACAACCTAAACTTACACCTAAAGCAATTAGAGAAAGAAGAACAAAAAAACGCTGAAGTTAGCAGAAGGAAAGAAATCATAAAGATCAGATAAGAAATAAATGAAAAAGAAATAAAGGAAACGATCTCAAAGATCAATAAAACTAAACGCTAGTTCTTTGAGAAGATAAACAAAATTGATAAACTATTAGCCAGACTCATCAAGAAAAAAAGGGAGAAGACTCCAATCAACAGAATTAGAAATGAAAAAGGAGAAGTAACAACTGACACTGCAGAAATACAAAGTAACATGAGAGATTACTACAAGCAACTCTATGCCAATAAAATGGACAACCTGGAAGAAATGGAAAAATTCTTAGAAATGCACAACCTTCCAAGACTGAACCAGGAAGAAATAGAAAATATGAACAGACCAATCACCAGCACTAAAATTGAAACTGTGATTAAAATCTTCCAACAAACAAAAGCCCAGGACCAGATGGCTTCACAGGTTAATTTATTCAAACATTTAGAGAAGAGCTAACACCTATCCTTCTCAAACTCTTCCAAAATATAGCAGAGGGAGAAACAATCCCGAACTCATTCTACGAGGCCACCATCACCCTGATACCAAAACCAGACAACGATGTCAAAAGAAAAGAAAACTACAGGCTAATATCACTGATGAACATACATGCAAAAATCGTCAACAAAATACTAGCAAACAGAATCCAACAGCACATTAAAAGGATCATACACCATGATCAAGTGGGGTTTATCCCAGGAATGCAAGGATTCTTCAATATACACAAATCAATCAATGTGATACACCATATTAACAAATTGAAGGATTAAAACAAATGATAATTTCAATAGATGCGCAAAAAGCTTTCAACAAAATTCAACACCAATTTATGATTAAAAACTCTCCAGAAGGTAGGCATAGAGGAAACTTACCTCAACATAACAAAGGCCATATATGACAAACCCACAGCCAACATCATCGTCAATGGTGAAAAACTGAAACCATTGCCACTAATATCAGGAACAGGACAAGGTTGCCCACCCTCACTGCTATTATTCAACATAGTTTTGGAAGTTTTAGCCATAGCAATCAGAAAAGTAAAAGAAATAAAAGGAATCCAAGTCGGAAAAGAAGAAGTAAAACTGTCACTGTTTACAGATGACATGTTACTATACATAGGGAATCCTAAAGATGCTACCAGAAAACTACTAGAGCTAATTAACGAATTTGGTAAAGTAGCAGAATACAAAATTAATGCACAGAAATCTCTTGCATCCCTATACACTAATGATGAAAAATCTGAAAGAGAAATTAAGGAAACACTCCCATTTACCACTGCAACTAAAAGAATAAAATACCTAGGAATAAACCCACCTAAGGAGACAAAAGACCTGTATGCAGAAAACTATATGATACTGATGAAAGAAATTAAAGATGATACAAACAGATGCAGAGATATACCATGTTCTTGGATTGGAAGAATCAACATTGTGAAAATGACTATATTATCCAAAGCAATCTATAGATTCAATGCAATCTCTATCAAACTACCAATGGCATTTTTCATAGAACTAGAACAAAAATTTTCACAATTTGTATGTTAACACAAAAGACCCCGAATAGCCAAAGCAATCTTGAGAAAGAAAAACGGAGCTGGAGGAATCAGGCTCCCTGACTTCAGCCTATACTACAAAGCTACAGCAATCAAGACAGTATGGTACTGGCAGAAAAACAGAAATACAGATCAATGGAGTACGATAGAAAGCCCAGAGATAAACCCACACACATATGGTCACCTTATCTTTGATAAAGGAGGCAAGAATATACAATGGAGAAAAGACAGCCTCTTCAATAAGTGGTGCTGAGAAAACTGGACAGCTACATGTAAAGGAATGAAATTAGAACACTCCCTAACACCATACACAAAAATAAACTCAAAATGGATTAAAGACCTAAATGTAAGGCCAGACACTATCAAACTCTTAGAGGAAAACATAGGCAGAACACTCTATGACATAAATCACAGCAAGATCCTTTTTGACCCACCTCCTAGAGAAATGGAAATAAAAACAAAAATAAACAAATGGGACCTAATGAGCCTTAAATGCTTTTGCACAGCAAAGGAAACCATAAACAAGACAAAAAGACAACCCTCAGAATGGGAGAAAATATTTGCAAACGAAGCAAGTGACAAAGAATTAATCTCCAAAATATACAAGCAGCTCATGCAATTCAATATCAAAAAGCAAACAACCCAATCCAAAAATGGGCAGAAGACCTAAGTAGACATTTCTCCAAAGAAGATATACAGATTGCCAACAAACACATGAAAGGATGCTCAACATCACTAATCATTAGAGAAATGCAAATCAAAATTACAGTGAGGTTATCACCTCACACCAGTCAGAATGGCCATCATCAAAAAATCTACAAACAATAAATGCTGGAGAAGGTGTGGAGAAAAGGAAACCTCTTGTGCTGTTAGTGGGAACGTAAATTGATACAGCCACTATGGAGAACAGTATGGAGGTTCCTTAAAAAACCAAAAATAAAACTACCACATGATGCAGCAATCCCATTACTGGGCATATACCCTGAGAAAACCAAAATTCAAAAAGAGTCATGTAGCACAGTGTTCATTGCAGCTCTATTTACAATAGCCAGGATGTGGAAGCAACCTAAGTGTCCATTGACAGATGAATGGATGAAGAAGTAGTGGCACGTATATACGATGGAATATTACTCAGCCATAAAAAGAATGAAACTGAGTTATTTGTAGTGAGGTGGATGGACCTAGAGTCTGCCATACAGAGTGAAGGAAGTCAGAAAGAGAAAAATACCATATGCTAACACATATATATGGAATCTAAAAAAATGGTTCTGAAGAACCTAGGGGCAGGACAGGAATAAAGACACAGACATAGAGAATGGAGTTGAGGACACGGGGAGGGAAATGGGCAAGCTGGGACGAAGTGAGAGAGTGGCACTGACATATATACACTACCAAATATAAAATAGGTAGTTAGTGGGAAGTAGCTGCATAGCACAGAGAGATCAGCTCTGTGCTTTGTGACCACCTAGAGGGGTGGGATAGGGAGGGTGGGAGGGAGACGCAAGAAGGAAGGGATATATGTATATGTATAGCTGATTCACTTTGTTATACAGCAGAAACTAACACAACACTGTAAAGCAATTATATTCCAATAAAGATGTTAAAAAAATAAAGTCTAGAGAAAGAATGCTTGGTTTTAGGTAAAGTTTCGGGAGAATGAGAAAAAAGTGGGTAATCCCTTACAAACGCGTATTTTCAATAAAGGCCTTCCCCCTCAACTAGTAAACCCAGGCTTGTACAGTACATATATATGTACATAATGTTGATAATCACCAATTTATTATTAAATGTCTTCTGGATGATTGATACTGTATGGTGAACTTCCCAGGGAAAGAAAAGGAAAAGTAGAATAAAAAGAAAGAGAAGCAAAAAAACCCCCAAAAAAACCCAAAAAGGAAAAAACTCGAAAATAAAGAGAAAAAATTTTTGTCCTATTCGTTCAGACAATGGCTCCTTCGAAGCCGCTGTTTTCTAAGAAATTCTACCTCAGGTTTGTAAGGGCTCAGATACTAACATTATAATTTCAGTAGAGAAGTTATCTCCTGAATAATCATTTAGCAAATGGAATGTGGTGAAAGGAATATGAAATTCCATAAAAGATAATGAGTTTGAGTGGAAATCATGGAAGCCAGCAGCCACCTTCCCCTCAGGTTATCCTCCCTGAAGGATTTCTGTAATTCTAGTGCGTGGAGCACAGATTCCCCAAAACCAATATGAAGTCTGCTCTGTCAGATTTGGAAATCGCAGCGCCCAGGGCTCTGCCCCTACTACCAACTCCAGAACCTCTGCTCAGGCATCTGTTGGCTCTTGGCAAAACAGGGCTTCCTGTTCTCAAGATACTGTTTAAAATGGCTCATAAAAGGTTTTTTGGACATAACCAGTCCTTGCAAAGCAATATTTTGATGATTAAACTGTAAATAAATCAGAAACATATGGAGCTAATTTCCCTTGGGTTTGGCAAAAACACACTTTGGACTGTTTTCCGTCCAGAATATTTGAAGGATGGTTTCAAGTGTTTGTTGAATCAAACATGGCTTCGTTTTCCCTAGTTCCCTTTCAGGCCCTGGCAGTTTAAGAACAAGACAAAGATTCCTTAAGGTTCCTTTGTCTTCGCCTTTGTTCCTAAATTACCAGATCTCTATACAAATGCAGAATTTGTTCACCTAAGAGTCACAGTTGACTATCTAGTACAGTTGCCAGCAGCATTGCAACTCTCTCTCTTTTGGTTTCAGAATAGTTCAAGAGATTTCTTTTTAATTTACAAAGGAAGAGTTTCAGACTTGGGTTATTTCAAAGAATAGAAACTCCCTTGTAGGTGAACTCTTTCCCACGTACCTACAGAGATCCAAGCTATCTGTTCTCAAAATGTCTGGCCTTTGAGCTCTTTGGGCAGAAGCATTTTTGATGGAGTTCACAGTTCTGGAGGGTACTTTCCCTGTGGCCAGAAAGAATGCTCACCTTCTGGACATCTTGGGGGGGGCATTTAGAAAGAAAGAAGGAACTCAAGATTCCGACAGGAGTCTTTTTTTTTTTCCTATTACATACTGTTTAAAAGTTTTTTAATATAATAAACAGCTCTGGCATTTCTTAAACGAAACACCCTCTGTTTTTGGATACTATTATATCTCCAGGCACAGTACTACTAGGAGTCCTGTGGAAATAACCCTTAATACCTAAGTGTTGAGGGAATGTTTAATTTCTTAGTGTCTCAAGGACATAGGCAAATAAGTCTCGATGATACAGATTTGGGAAACAATGAGAGACTTTATATCTTTACAAAAGTTCAAAGGTAACTGATATCCAAGAGGAAACACAAAACAAGGATCATGTTATTTTATGCCAGGTTTTCCAAATCTAATACACAAATAGCATAATCATGTTTCCTCTGTTAATGAGAACATCTGTAAATAAACCATAACATTATTAATGTGAATTGTAAGAATGATTATGAGAACAATTCTTCTTTTTTAAATTGAAGTATAATTGACTTATTATATTAGCTTCACGTGTACAACATAGTGATTCAATATTTTTATACATTGCAAAATAATCACCACGATAAGTATAGTTATCATCTGTCACCATGCAATGTTATTACAATATTATTGACTATAGTCCCCAGGACTCATTTATTTTGTAACCGGAAGTTTGTACCTTTTATTCTCCCTCACCTATTTCACTCATCGCCCCATGGCAACCACCAGTCTTGCTCTCTGTATCTATGAGTCTGTTTCTGTTTTGTTATGTTTATTTGTTTTTTTAGACTACATATATGAGTGAAATCATAGGATATTTGTCTTTGTCTGTCTGCCTTATTTCACTCGGCATAATACCCTCTAGATCTATCCATCTTGTTACAGATGGCAACATTTAATTCTTCTTTATGGCTGAGTAATATTCAGAGAATAATTTTTCTTAAGTAACATGTATTACGTTCTAGGAATCCTTGAAACGTTCAAACTTTTTAAATTAGACAGCACAATATAACATAAAGTGTCCCATTTCTGAAGCTACCAAGTAAGTTTACCCCTCTGCAACATAAAAAGACAAAAAAGAATAAAAGCTAAAAGCTAGGAGAGAAGAACAACATTCTTGTGGGAGAGAAGAATTTGAACAAAAACATGAAAGTAGGAAAATATGCAGTGTAAAGACAGAATATTGGAAAAAATAACATTAAAAAGAAGAAACTAGAGAACAAGATACGGTATTATTAACATTAATGCTTCTCTTCCTCTAAGATCTCAAATTCCAAAACTTCTCTTTGGTATTACAACCTCCAGGGTCACTCTGCCTGGGTTTGAATCCTGTTCTGTTGTTTATAAGCAGGGTGTCCTTGAGCAAGTCACTTTACTTCTTTGAGCCTCACTCTTTTCATCTGTAAAATGGGCATAATAGTTCCTGAGATCATTTAGCTAGAGCCACTTAACAATACCTGGAGTACAGTGAGTGCTCAAAAATTAAAACTGGCATTTCTGTTCTCAAGCCCCAGCCCTTAATCCCAGTTGAACCTGCTGTTTACCCTTCCTGCAACCATCCACCCTCAGGCTCTCCTGATTCCAATAGGTTATCACCTCCACCTGACTTCAGACTCCTCTCAGACCTCTTCCTGCTCTTTGCCCTCCATGTGCAATCAGTAGCCAAGTCCTGTTGATTCTACTTCCTAAACCATTTGTAATTCACCTCCTCCCCTCCATTCTTCATTGCTACACCTGGTCCAGGCCTTTGTTAAGTTATTACAAATCTATATCATCACAATATGACATTCGAATCTGACAGACTGGGTTTGTGCCTGTTGTGTGGCCTCAGGCAAGGTCCTTATCCCTCCCTCCCGACCCCAGTTTATATCTCTGGGGAGAGGGTGTTACCATTGTCTTATTTATTTATTTTTAATTTATTTTTGGCTGCATTGGGACTTTGTTGTTGCGCGTGGGCTTTCTCTAGTTGCAGCGAGCAGGGGCTACTCTCCATTGCAGTGTGCAGGCTTCTCATTGCGGTGGCTTCTCTTGTTGCAGAGAACAGGCTCTAGGCACGCGAGCTTCAGTAGTTGTGGCTCTCAGGCTCTAGAGCGCAGGCTCAGTAGTTGTGGTGCACGGGCCCAATTGCTCTGCAGCATGTGGGATCTTCCCGGACCAGGGCTCGAACCTGTGTCCCCTGCTTTGGCAGGTGGGTTCTTAACCACTGCACCACCAGGGAAGCCCAACCAGAGTCTTCTTGATATTCAAAGTAGCCTTGTTCTATGAAGTCACTGTGAAAACGGAATTAGTGAACACTGAACCATTGTTCCTAGGAGAAATATAGGGTTAGGTTCCTGGGAGCCTCTGGTCACAGTGTTTTCATCAACTGATCAATGTATTGTGTCTTATGTGTGGTTCTGTTTAAAGACACCTTGTTTAGTATATATTGTTGATCCATTAACCTTGAACTCATGGCCGACGGCACTATGACATGTCTGAACAGGCATATCTAACACACGTATTGTCTCCCTAAAGCACATCACAGCCTTCTTGCATGGAGGGACACTAGACAGCACTTCAGCACTACACATGGGGACCATTTTAAACAGAGAGATCACCAACAAGAAGCAAAAAAAAAGTGAAAAGCATGAGACTAAATAGACCACAAAAATGACACTTGTTTACAGTATGAGCTGAAACAAAAAGGCAGAGTATCACCTTCTTTAACTTCACTGGGAATGTACATGTGGGGCAACTCTGCACACGTCCATGGATGACTGAGAATGTACCAAGAGTATTGATTTTGGGGTCACAAATAAATTTTAGCGAATAAGCCAGATTTGCAAATACAGAATCTGTGCAGAATGAGAACTGACTGTATTTGTACCTGTCTTGAGGTTTGCTGTGCAGATTAAAGGCAATAATCTAAAGAAAAGGCTCAGCAGCTACTAGGCACTCAACAAGTGAGACCTATTTATGATCATTATCATTACTGTTAACCTTTACCATGTTCTCCACCACCACAGCTGCGATGTAACCGCAGGGTGCACTCACCATCTCTCTCCATTCACCCCGCCCTGCATCTAGTTTCAAGCTCCGACCCTGCCATTCTCTGCTGGATATTCAGGTTTTTTCCAATGTTTCTACAACTGGTTGTTTTCTTCACCCTCTCCTCCAAAAGAACTGACCTGGCCTCCTGGCCTCACGTGCAATCCAGGTGTGCCTTCTTCTACAATTTTGCTTCCCGCTTATTACTCCCTCTCCTCTCTTGGAAATGTCCTCTGCCCCCTCACCCTTCACGCTGAAATATACCTATTCAGCCCTCAAGACTCTTGTTAGAAACATTTCTAAAAGCTTTTCTAGCTGGAATTAATATCTCCCTCTTTTCAACCTCAATAACCATTTTTTTCTGTTCTCGTGAAGTTGTCATTTTCTATACTTTGTTAAAACTTGTATGGACATGTTTTATTTCTCTAGATAGATGTGGGTAGATCCGATTCATCTTACCTTGCAAAACTCTTGGCATAACACCCTGTCCTTAGCTGCAGTAGATAGTAAGTGCTTACTGATTAAATATAATAACAGCAACAACAACAAAAACTCCAAGGTAGGGCTTCCCTGGTGGCGCAGTGGTTGAGAGTCCGCCTGCCGATGCAAGGGATACGGGTTCGTGCCCCGGTCCGGGAAGATCCCACATGTCGTGTGAGCGGCTGGGCCTGTGAGCCATTGGCCGCTGAGCCTGCGCGTCTAGAGCCTGCGCTCCGCAGCAGGAGAGGCCACAACAGTGAGAGGCCTGCGTACCGAAAAAAAAAATTAAAAAAAAAAAAAAACTCCAAGGTAGTTATGTTTTATTTTGTGCTTTACCAAACACATTTTTGTTTGAGAAAGTCTACATATGAACAAACCAACTTAAATAAGAGTTCCTAATCTATGTTATTGGTTTACATGAAAGCCAAAGGGAACCAATACTGGTTTTCTTAAAATCTGATGGTTTGTTCCTGAGTCTGCATTCTTATCCTTTTTAGCCTTTAGGTCCTTTTTCTGGCAAGTCATGAACCTTAAAATCAGGGCTAAATAATACAGGCACTGATATATTCTGAATTACATCATAGTTCCTTTCAACAGTTCCTTTCTAATAACCCAAACGAGAGTACTTGACACTTAGAGAGCACATTGCATCCAAATAGTTTGAAAGTTGGGCAGACTGATTTGGTGCACTAACCCATGACTTCCCCTGCCTCTGGAATGGATCCTGGTGAAAGAGGAAAGCTACTAGTAATGGAGTGAGTTCTTGTTTGTGCTGAAATGGTACTGGGAAGGATCAGGAGGTATGATCATGATGCTTGGGGAACTGATCCTTTCCTCTTGGGCATTGGAAGCACACCTTATTTTTAAGGAAAAAGGACACAATGGGGTTTTTACAAGTTACTAAATATGTGCTTCTTTGTTCCTCCCAGTATAATTTTTCACCACCATCAGTTGTTTAAAAAGGAAAATCAAGGTACGTGTCTTGCTTGCACGATGTCCTCATGTGTCCTGTGTGGCTCTAGCCGCCACACTGCTAATAGGGAGCTACAATGTGCCCCACCAGAGGACGCAAGTGGTCCAACCAAAGGGGCAGCTGCGAGTGGGGAGGGGGAGAGGAAGGGAGGAGCACACCCACCCTTATCCATGTACACCTGCGAATCACCTGCTCCTCCCCTGACATCACTTTCTCCTTCATGCCTTTTCACGCCTGTGAATTTAGAATAGGTATCAGCTCCCCTCACTTCCCATAGTTGTGGGGTCATCTCAGCCACGAGCTGGGCCCCATATCCCTTTCTCTGAAATCAAAGATCTGAAATTTAGGAAGAAAGTGATGTGTACGTATCACTTACAAATCATCTTCCTCTCTATCCACAAATTCTGTTCGTGGAATAAATAAAGGTGCGTGTGTGCATGTGTGTGTACGTGTGTATGTGTGTGTGTATTTCAGGTAACCATATCACTGAATATCATGGTTCCTACTGAAAGGGAACTGGGAAAGTTGGGGACTGACTGAGGAAATTGTGGAAAGTATGCATGACCACGCTGCGCACGGCAGGAACCCAGGTTGTAGGATCAATTTTTGACTTCCTTTAAGAGACAGAATATGGAAAGGAAGTGGGAAACTAGCCCATGAAATGCCATAATCCTTTTGACCTCAGAGGAGCATCTAATCCCAAACAATGTTAAATTCATCCTCCAAGAATAGCTTTCACCATAGAGATGCAAACTTGCTAGGGACAATCTGCTGGTTCTTTGACAGAACACCCAGGTGGAAGTGAAAAACACAAGGTCCTCACTTTTCCTCTTAGTTGAAATATGCCTGAAAGTCAAGTTACTCCTGAATCTTGGCCCAGGTCTACCAGGCTACCTTCCAAGGCATGGTCTCCCTATGGTTATTCAGAGATATCATTTTCCTTTAGACAGATGCCATTTTCTTTTATAAACCTTCTAAATTCCTAGAACAAGAATATACCTTTTAATTAATAGCTATTATAGGATGAACTGTGTTTCCCCCAAATTCATAAGTTGAAGCCCTAACCCCCAGTACCTCAGAATGTGACTGTATTTGGAGATAGAGCCTAGAAAGAGATAATCTAAGTTAAATGAGGTCATATGGGTGGGGTCCAAATCCAATAGGACTGGTGTCCTTATAAGAAGAGGAAAAGACACATGGATTTGCACACACAGAGGAAAAGCCATGTGAGGACACAGCAAGAAGGTGACCATCCTCAAGAGAGGCTTCGGCAGACATCAACTCTTCCAACATCTTGATCTTGGACTTCCAGCCTCCAGAGATGCGAGAAAATAAATTTTTGTTTTTTAAGCCACCCCAGCTAGTGGTATTTTGTTATGGAAGCCCTAGTATAACAGTAATTGGTTATTCATTAGCTATGGATTATCCAAAGGGATTTTCTTCTGCATTATTAAGAAGAAAATTCTGTTTCTTAGTCATACACACATTCTTTCCTTTTGGGTCAATTTTCCTTAATACTGTATAGTTATGGACACCTGCCTGATAGGGCCAGATGGAGTTCAAGTTCTCAGCATTGTGGAGGGGAATGTTCTAAGGGTCTGTTATCTCTCTAGTTTTGACACAGTATCTCATCTGTTCCTCTCAGTAGCCTTGAGTGTAGGGTAGGAATTATTGTCATCTTTTCATAAATGAGGAAACAGATTCAACTGAGTGATTGACCCAGGACTGAACTCATAACCAATTCTTTCAATCCCACTCTCTCTGCTGTTTCTCTCACGTTCCACTCTTTTTTTCCCCTTTTTCCTTAGCATTATAATATTTCCAAATTTGGGGTGCTTTTACATTTCAAAATTTGCTTTGTTATTTTTGAATCTAGAATCTTATTTTTCTGAAATTCTATTGGATTTTTTTCTGTTTCTCTTAATTTTAGACGTTGGTATTGTCCTTGTGGTAGATTTCTTAGAAGAAGTCACTCTATGCTATTCTTCACTCTGCCATTTTATGACCTACCCCAAGTGGGATTTTTTATTCAGTTAGTTTCCTTGAGAAACCCAGGCGATACCTAGAAGACCTTTTATGAAATCCCTTCTCTTAACCCCTTCCCTGTACCAGTGGATTCTGAATTTTGCAGGAAACTGAATACCTATGGAAGGCAAAAGTAAAGGTCTTTTGGCATCTTTACCCTTTAGATTAATTACATGACTGTCTTTGGACTTTATAGTATATGATGGGGAGTTTGTTTTATGGGAGGCATTAAATCCCTATGTTAGAAGTCTTCAAAGAGAAAACAGAAACACAGTCTTTAAGGGGTTGGACAAGGGCAGCAGATTCTGTATTGTCCCCAGTGGACACTTGGAACTGGGTACTCATGGTCACGACCACCCATCGGCATGAGCTGGCCAAGTAGGAGACACCTGTAGGGACTCTGCACTCAGCAAGTTCAGGAGGAGAAAAGGGAAGAGCCACAACTAATAGCAGGGCTGAAGCAGGGAAAACCAAGCCTTCAGCACCAAACTACAATACTTCCCTGGGAAGGTTATCTGAGGCTTTCTAGAGACAAGGGCTACTTTGCCCTTGTTAAACCACCCCTGATGTGGACGCCCAGCAGGACGATCAGGAGGGGTGTGATCCAGGGGTGGGGCACAGAGTCTGGGGACAAATATCCCCCATCTGATGCTGCCACTGATGTCCTGGGTGCCTTCAACTACTTCAATGGATTCTTCTGTGTAAAACATGGGGATAACGATGCCTCCTCATAGAGAGGAATAGACGTGCTAATGACTTAATTCCAGAACATTCTGAGGATCACCAATGTTGATCTAAAGTTGCACAGCAAAGGGGAGGCGGGGATGAAGTGAGAGAGTGGCATGGACATATATACACTACTAAATGTAAAACAGATAGCTAGTGGGAAGCAGCCTCATAGCACAGGGAGATCAGCTCGGTGCTTTGTGACCACCTAGAGGGGTGGGATAGGGAGGGTGGGAGGGAGCCACAAGAGGGAAAGGATATGGGGACATATGTATACATATAGCTGATTCACTTGGTTGTACAGCAGAAACACAACATCGTGAAGCAATTATACTCCAATAAAGATGTAATAAATAAATAAATAAAGTTGCACAGTATATGCTTTGTCTCTGGCATATCAAAAGGTACCATAAGTGATAACAATAGTAACAGCAGATACTGATTATTAGACGCTAACAGTGCCAGATACCATACTAGGTGCTGTTGTATTCACACGGTATTTTATTTACCCCCATATAACCTCTGAGGTAAGTACTATCGCTATCCAATTTTACAGAGGAAGAAACTGAGCCTTAGAAAAGTCAGGAAACTTGCCCAATGTCACTCACTGAATAGGTGGCAGAATTGGAATTCGAACCTAAGTCAATCGGAACACCAAAAAACTTATGCTCTTAACCAAAGCATCTATATTTCTATGAGAACCGGATTTTCAAGAGCGTCTCGATTTCATACCTTCTGACCAGTTGTCCCATAAACTATTTAACTGTCCCCGAAACGGACATCTAAACTGCAACCTGGCATCTGAACTGCATTTCCCAAACTGTCCCTCACACTGAAAGTAACGTAACATAAAAATCCTCCGTAAGACCACAAGTCCTGAGTCTTGGTGTGAAATATATGGGCGCCACAATTTAAGCAGATTACCAAATTTTCGAGAATTAGAGAGGAAGAAAGCGCACTCAACACAAAGTGTTCAGAGCATCACGTACTCTTCTGTGATTTAGAAGGCACTGCTGGATCTTGTGGTGTCTGGAAGTCACCCTTATGAATTTCTATCCTCATTATATTATTGAAGTGCAGAAATGCAGATTTCCAGCAAGTTTCAACAGATAGAAATCTGGATGAAAGGAACTCACTGTGCTGACATGAATTATTTAAGCGGTGCTTTCTTGAGGGACTACCATGGCTTGCAAAAGGGGCTCCATAAACTGTTTTCTTATATTATGAATATTTATAATGTTATGCTGTCGATATTTCAAAAGTGGGCTTTAATTAGAAACCTCGCTATGCTACGCCTTTTGGCTTTGCTGTCATTGTTTAGTTTTGTTTGTTCAGCATCAGAAGATGGGGGTGTCAGGGCCACAGTACAGAGAGGACTCTAGAAATTCACCATCAGCTAAGTTTTTTTCAATTCCCAAATACGGTCCATGATCTAAAAGATTTAAGAACCACTGACTCAAGATCATTTTTATTCTAGTACCCAAATATCCTCTCGCAGTGATAACTGTATCAGTCTAAGGAGTTGTTTATACCAGACATATTCAAATCACATAATTTGCCCAAAACTGGGAGTAGGATGGGAAAGAGGGGAAGGGAAGGGCAGCAGAAACTTGAACACATCTTTGCAGGCATCATTCTTAAGCACATTTTCCCTCTGGTTCTAACATCCCCATATTTTGTTTAGAGCATCTTCTGTGGTCAAGAAGAATAGCAATTAGAAATGCACTCTTCCATCCAGCTCATTACAAATAACTGAATTTCGTTTCCTTTTATGGCTGAGTAATATTCCATTGTATATATGTGCCACATCTTCTTTATCCATTCATCTGTCGATGGACATTTAGCTTGCTATTGTAAATAGAGCTGCAATGAACATTGTGGTACATGACTCTTTTTGAATTATGGTTTTCTCAAGGTATATGCCCAGTAGTGGGATTGCTGGGTCATATGGTAGTTCTATTTTTAGTTTTTTAAGGAACCTCCATACTGTTCTCCATAGTGGCTGTATCAATTTACATTCCCACCAACAGTGCAAGAGGGTTCCCTTTTCTCTACACCCTCTCCAGCCTAGAGTCTGTCATACAGAGTGAAGTCAGAAAGAGAAAAACAAATACCATATGCTAACACATATATATGGAATCTAAAAAAAAAAAAAAGGTTCTGAAGAACCTAGGGGCAGGACAGGAATAAAGACGCAGATGTAGAGAATGGACTTGAGGACACGGGGAGGGGGAAGGGTAAGCTGGGATGAAGTGAGAGAGTAGCATGGACATATATACGCTACCAAATGTAAAATAGATAGCTAGTGGGAAGCAGCTGCATAGCACAGGGAGATCAGCTTGGTGCTTTGTGACCACCTAGAGGGGTGGGATAGGGAGGGTGGGAGGGAGATGCAAGAGGGAGGAGATATGGGGATATATGTATATGTACAGCTGATTCACCTTGTTATACAGCAGAAACTAAAACACCATTGTAAAGCAGTTATACTCCAATAAAGAGGTTAAAAAAAAAAAAAGAACTCTTCCAAACTCACATCCTGCCTATTTCTCCGGTTCTCTAGGACCCAGTGGGGAAAAAAAAAAAAAGAATCTTATTCATGCCAAGTGAGCTGTTATCAGTTTGCTTATTGATTTTTATCCCCATGCTGTAAACCTCAAAATGCCACAGCCCCAGTTGGGATCCCACCAAACCCATTCCTTTACTTATCCTTTCATTTTCCCAGTCATCTTTCTTTTTGATCCTTGACAACTTCTCCCTGCACCCACCTTCCGGGAATTAACAATTGCCCATTCAATTTTCCCTCTCCTGTCTCTTTAAGTCAGAAACTTCCCTAGGTTCCTAAGCGCTGGCGGCCTCCGCAGGCGTTCAAGACTCCCAGCAAGTCTCCATGGCAGTGAGATTTGCAAGTGAATCTCCCTGATCTGAAAAAATAGCACCAGTTTCCTAAGCGATCTCTGACTTCCAGACATCTACAAGGGCACCAGTGGGTTTCAAGACATCCAGTGAACCAAGTCCGAGGACTGAAAAACCAAATCAATTGATAGCGGCAGCTCCAAAAAGGGAAAAGTCCCCAAACTGAACAAAATACAAAAGCAATATAAAATCCAACTAAAGGGCACACAAGCAGCAGTGAAATGCTTTAAGATTCAAATGCCTACCTCACAGATTTCCCAAAGCTCTCCGCTCACACAGGCATCCTCCGCTGCCTCTGCTCTCTGGCTCCCCAAAAACTATGTTTTCTTAGCCTGAGCAACAGTCTTCTCAAGTGTCAGGCTCTGAAATACACATGCTACACACGCTCCGACAGCCTCTCCGTGCCAGGTAGCCCCTTCTCCTTCCTTCCCAGCCCCGGGCCAGCCCATGCCAATTCCCCGACAGGAGAGCAACTCCTCCATGGGATGGAACTGGGGAAGGGAAGAGCGCAGACAGGAGTTGGGGATCAATTTAAGTCACCAAGGACCGGGGGGCCACCCATCCAGGCGGGAAGGGTCCATCTTATCCCTTTCCTAACCTTAACACCCCTCCACAGAAGGTTTCTCCAGCCTCGTTCAGATCCCTGAACAAGTTGGCAGACTCCTCCTGGCGTCCCCGGCTCGCACCCAGACCCCTCCAAGGCGGCAACCCCCAGCCTGCAGGACGCGGATAGCTTCTTACCTTTACAAAGCCCCGCTTCTTAAAAGCCTGGCTGGAGCCTCCAAGGAGTTCTGCGTTTTCCTTGACATTGGAAGCCACCAGTTTCAGAAACAGGGCACATTTCTAAATGAAACAGAAAGTAACCCGGGAACCCAGGCCAGACCCCCGACCTGCACTTGGCTTTGGCTCTCCGTAGCCTCTATGAGTCCTGGGACTCAGCCAGCCCGCCCAGCTGTTTCAGCCCGGAGAGAATTCAGAGGAAACTGCAGCTTGCAAGTCTGGAACTCACGGCCTGGGCTTTGCTTTTTTTTTTTTTTTTTTTTTTTAGTATTTGTTGAGCTTTTTAACATGCAGTTTGTCTCCTTCTGCAGGGAATTACTCAGTGAGCCTGTCACCTGACTCACAGCAGCTCCATTATATAATTCAAACTGTGTTACTTGAGTTCTGATCAGAAAACCACACTCCCCTTCCCCCGTCTCCCCTCCCCCGCTTCCTTGGCGTGGAGGGAGAGGCACTCAAAACACCAAACAATGAAAATTAATCTTTCTTGAAACTTCAGTGGAGGGCTTTCCCTGGCAGTCCAGTGGTTAAGACTTTGCCTTCCAATGCAGGGGCTGTGGGTTCGATCCCTGGTCGGGGAGCTAAGATCCCACATGACCGGCAGCCAAAAAACCAAAAAAAACCCATAAAAAAACAGAAGCAATATTGTAACAAACTAAAGACTTTAAAAATGGTCCACATCAAAAAAAATGTTTAAAAAGAGAAGAAATTTCAGTGGAGCTGCTGCATTTTTGCAGTGTATTTTTATTTCCCTTTGGTTTGATTTTTCTCTGGCAGAGGACTTCCTAAATGCCAATGCTGAGTTAGCAGGGATTTCTCAAGATGTAACATCTCAAGATGTAACTGTAGCAGTTTCCTTGACTTTCATTTAGGGTGGCTGTCTGCAGATGAGGTAAATCAGCCAGTGGGTTTGCAAATGACAGAGCTTATCATCAGTTGAACAGCCTCAAGTAGATTTATAGCACCTGTGCAAATGAAATGCAAAGCCTAGAATGTTTATTACTTTAGCCACAGTATCTAAGTTCCCTGAAATGTCAAAGGGGTAGATTGGGTTGAGAGGTCTTTAGCCAACCCCCTGCCCTGACCTTAATCTTCCTAGACCCTCTCCAGCCACCTCAAATAACATAACATCCAACTGAAAATTGCATGCTTGCTATGCAAACACCACTTAATGGCCAAGCCCCATTCTCTACTATCAACAATGTGGAAATCCTTAAGGCCAATCTAGATGGGTACTTTGAAGCCAGCACTTGGGTGAAAGTAAAAAAAATTATTTCAGTCCCATTTTCCCCTTCTTGGCATCTGTCATCTCTGTTCAGATGATATATACTGAGGAGCAAGTATGTTAAAACAGAATTGACCCACGAATGAGATCTTTGAGAAATTTAGGTGGCATAAATAAGCATAACATTTAAAGCACCATGAAATAATCAACGTTAAAAAACTCCAACCTGTTTGCTTTTTCCATGTCAAAGCTAGATGAACTGTATGCCTTGGTGGATCTGGGCTCCCAGTCTCCTCCCAGCCAGTGGAGACATTGCTGAATATGGGATATACTCCAAAATGGCTGTTAAAGTCTAGGGGAACAAATGCTAATATTGGTCACCTTGTTTTGGTTTTTCCTGGTCTGAGCTCTTTTCTCCCTTCTGCATTTCCTCACTCATATCTACCCAAGGAAATTACCCTGTCTTTCCCGCCAGACTCCAGCAGTGTACTAACAGTAGATACCATTGCTATATTAAACTGTGTGACATTAGACTGATACTGTGCCCAAAGAATAGCTTGCAAAATACTTTGTAACTATCTATCCACATATCCTTCCGAAGTGGGCATGGGATAATTATTATTCTCTTTGTCCAGACCCAAAGAAAGCCAGTAATATAGGTGAGAATTAGAAGTCAAGTTTCTTACTCTCAGAGCTCTATTTTACAAAGGAAGACCAAGATACACATGAAAAAGCAAAAACAAAAACACATGAATGTGTAAACCTGAATGACAGATTGATGTCTGTTTATACCTTTCTCTCCAGGTGTGGTAAATACAATGTATTGTGGCAGTTGCTATGGTAACCACTTCTTTCTTAATGAGAATAAGGCTACATAGTAAAATATTAGAAAACATCAGGTGGTGAGCGTGGTGCTCCAAGGACAATGGTGCTTTAAGGACAAAGGACAACGCTGCCTGAAAACATGTCAGCGTCTCACACCCCATACCGGACTCCCTGCCATGTTGTGATGGTTACAAAATTCCTGAGCCCACCTGGGTGATGGGACCTGTCCCAAATAAGGAAAGGCATCTGCCCTGCCCCACTCCCACCCTATAGAAGGAAGATATATGTGCCTCGACCAATGAGTAAACGAAAATTTCATCTCAGACCATTCCTTTGTTTTCTGGCTATAAAAACTGATCAATGGCACATGTTCAGGCTTGTCTCTCCCAGACTACTAGGAAGTCGGCCTGCTGTTCTGACAGGGACCCTTCCCTCTAATAAATTCGATCTTCTTTACATTCTGCCTAGTATCTGGAAATTCTTTTCCAACCCACGTTCGGACCACAACAGTGAGACCCATACTAGTAATGGGAAGAAAAGCAATAACGCACAATATACCTTTGGTCTGAATATAGTCCTTCAATATTGACACTGCAAAAATCAAATTTCCTAGACCAGTGTTCTCCAACAGAAATACAGTATGAACCACGTATGTAATTTAAAATTTTCTAGCTGTTGCGTTAAAAAAGAAAAAAAACTGGTGAACTTAATCTTGGTAATATATCTGCTTGACCCCACCCAGCCCAGGGGTCCATCTACCTCTTACCTCAAATCCAATCTATTCAAAATATTGTTTCAGACTTCCCTGGTGGTGCAGTGGTTAAGAGTCTACCTGCCAATGCAGGGGACACAGGTTCGAGCCCTGGTCCAGGAAGATCCCACATGCCGCAGAGCAACTAAGCCCGTGCACCACAACTACTGAGGCTGCACTCTAGAGCTTGGGAGCTGCAACTACTGAGCCCACGTGCCACAACTACTGAGCCCACGTGCCACAACTACTGAAGTCCACGCGCCTACAGCCTGTGCTCCGCAACTAGAGAAGCCACCTCAATGAGAAGCCCGCGCACCACAACGAAGAGTAGCCCCCGCTCACCGCTACTAGAGGAAGCCCACGCACAGCAACGAAGACCCAACGCGGCCAAAAGTATATAAATTAATTAAATTTTTAAAAATCTTTAAAAAATATTGTTTCAACATGTAATAATATAAAATTATTAACAGAGTATTTTATATTCTTTTCTTCGTACTAAATCTCTGAAATCTGCTATGAACTGTGTGTGTTTTACACTCACATCACATCTCAGTTAAGAGTAGCTACATCTCAAGTGTTCAATGGCCACAAGCGGCCAGTGGCTACCACATCAGATGGACCAGCTTCACGCTATATTTGGTCATTTTGGCTTCAAATTTGTTCTGTGAGTACACATTTGTCTATCTCTACTTGGAACTTTTAGAAAAATGAATTGCATTCATTTGGTTCTAGCTTTATGGCATAATTCAAGTGGTGTTCTCTTGGGTGGAGCAAGAAAATATCAAATAACTTGGAATTGAAATAGTATTAAAGATTCAGCTTCTTTTGTGCCACCAGAGGATCGTGAAGATTAAAAACAATAAACCTCTAAAAAAAAAAAAAAAAAAAACAATAAACCTCAGGTTTATAAAAAGTTCCTTCCTTGGGTTGTCCCAATCGCCCAAGTTAGGGACCTCAGAGTCATGCTGACTGTCCTTTCTATGTATCCCCTCTCTCTGCCCTCTTCTATCAGCCCCTCATTGTTTTTCAAGTCTGAGGACTTCTGCGATAATCTAGATGAACCCAAGAACTCGTGCCTGGTCTCCCTGCCTCCACTCTCCACCCATTCAAGTTCATATTCTATCCTGCCTTCAGCGTAAACATGCACTGAAAGCAGACATTAATCATGGAGCTTCTCAGGACTTCCCTTCTGGTCCAGTGGGTAAGACTCCATGCTGCCAATGCAGGGGGGCCCAGGGTCGACCCCTGTTCAGGGAACTAGATCCCGCATGCATGCCAAAACTAAGAAGTCCGTATGCTGCAACGAAGATCCCGTGTGCCGCGACTAAGACCTGGCACAGCCAAAATAAGTATTAAACAAAAAATTCATGGAGCTTCTCAGCTTAAAGCCTTTAATAGCAACCTGCTAACTTTCAAATAAAATCCATACTCCTTGTCACGATATAAGGCAATCATCAACTGGCCTTCTGGGAACTTTCTGGCCCATCTCCTGGCTAACCATTCTTTAATTTTACCCAGGTCTACATTCTTGGCTGTGCCATGATTTCCATGACTCCATGACTTTGTTTAAAGTCTGTTCCTTCTGCCTGGAACGTCCTTCCTTAAAATGCCTACCCCTCACCAAACAGCAAAATCCATCCAGCCTAGCTCCAATATTTACTGTAGCTTTCCTTGATCTTGCAAAATTAACAGCCAACTCATCTATGTTATCATGGCACTTTTATAAACAGATGTGTTATAACATTTATCACGTTCTATTATAATTATATGCTATGCTAGACAAAGATTTCCTCAAGAAGGGAAACCACAGACCACTTACTTTTGAATTCACCTAGGGACATAACAGGATCTCAATAAATGCCTAAGGGATTCCAGTGCTCTTTTCTTTCCATTTCTCCTTCTTCTAATTGTCTAACCACATGGTACATCATCACCATCATTACATAGCAGCCAATATTTATTTGTACTACTGTGTACCAGACACTGTGTTAAGCATTTTACATAAATTTCATTTAATTCCAACAACAAATCTACGAGGTAGGAACTTAGCCTTGATTTTTAAAAGCGGTGGTATCTTGAATGCCATTTCATTCTTTCAAGAGGTGTTTTAAGGTCATTCTTAGAAACACTGGTTATGACAAGTAGATATGCAGGTATGCTTCTAAAGAACACAAGATTGCATACTTGATCGTTAACTCATTTGTCAACAGGCTACTGCATGTGTCTTGTTTTACAGTTTTAGTCTCTCCATCCCTTCAAAGCTTCCAATTCTTAGCGGGCTGAGAAAACAGAAAACCTAACTTAGTAATATTTTGCGCAGAATAAGAGTATGGTGGCTTTGAGTAAGGGCATGAGAAACCCTGCCCCATCGATATCACAGGATGTGACATTTAGTTTTGTTGCTCAGTCATTTTGGGGTTTACATCTGGCTCTTGAGTCATTTCCACATAATTCAGTTTAGTCGTGCTTTAAAAAGTAGGGGGATCGACACCAAATGCTGGTGAGAATGTGGAGCAACAGGAACTCTCATTCATCGCTGGTGGGAATGAGACATGGCGCAGTCACTTTGGAAGACAGTGTGGTGCTTTCTTTCAAAACTAAACATACTCTTGCCTTGCAATCCAGCAATTGCACTCCTTGGCATTTACCCAAACGGACTGAAAACTTATATCCACTCAAAAACCTGCACACAGATGTTTAGAGTAACTTTATTCATAATTGTCAAAACTTGAAAGCAACCAAGATGTCCTTCAGCAGGTGAATGAATAAATAAACTGTGGTGCATCCAGGCGATGGCATGTTATTCACGCTAAAAAGGATGAGCTATGAAGCCATGAAAAGACACAGAGGAACCTTAAATGTCCGTTCCTAAGTGAAAGAAGTCAATCCAAAAAGGCTCCGTAAGGCACGATTCCAGCTACATGACATTCTGGGAAAGACAAAACAATGCTGACAGTAAAAAGATCAGTGGTTGCCAGGAGTTGGGAGGACGGGAGGGATAAGTGGAGCACAGAGAGATTTTTAGGGCAATGAAGCTACTCTATATGATACGATAATGTATGTCATTGTACATTTGTCCCAACTCATTGAATGGACAGCACCAAGGATGAAACCTTATGTCACCTAAGGACTTTGGGTGATAGAGATGTGTCAGGGGAGTCCTTGTAGGACTGTGTCAGTGTAGATGCTCCAGTTGTAACACACGTAGCACTCTGGTGCCTGAAGCTGACAGCGAGGAGGCCAGCGCACGGGTGGGGGTGGGGTATACGGGAACTCTCTGTACTTTCTGTTCAATTTTGCTGTGAGCCAAAACTGCTCTAAAAAATAAAATCTATTTTTAAAAAAGTGGAGGGACCAGAGAATGGCTTGTCCATGGGTGCCCAGGGACTGCGCTCACTGGCTTCTGGCTTGATGTACAAGTTGCTTTCCTGCTAGGTTGTCAGTTGCTCAAATTTATTAATTGCTTTCTCCACTTTGTTTCCACAACACCACTAAATAAACGGCATATGCTCAGGGATTAATAAATTCTTGTTTAAATGAAATGAAGGGAAAACACACTTAGTGCTTCGAATAATAAATACGTATTTCCACCCACAGACACAGCATAATGGCTTTAGTGTCAACAGAAAACCTCTTACTGAGGCTGTTTCTGGAGACTCTGGAGCCTGGGACAGCCTCAGGCTTGGAGGAGGGGTTGCCCTGGAAGGTCTGGTGGTTGTGGGGGGGGGGGGCAGCTAGAAGAGCAGCTAAGTTGAGAAAATTTAACTCTCTCTTTGACTCAAGCCTGGACATGCTCTCTGTGCCCTCGGGGACCAGCCCTTGGTCACCACCTGGCGGATTTACAATACGTTGCCCAGAGCGGGGCTACTTTGCCCTGCAGCCCTCAGTTTCTTCATGTGTAAAAAGGGACGAGGGTACTGTGGGTTACGGTGGGTGTTCCACGAGACCATGTCTATCATCACTCTGACGCAGTGACAGTGTTAACTGATGGACAATGTTCACTCTTGTATTACATATTATTAGATATTACATGATGATAAAAAAGCACTGGAGATGCCGTTAGGGAGCTCAAATGATCAGTGCCTGTGTGAACCCCCCTTCTGCTCTCTCACCACGCTTTCTTTCTACTCAGTTTGCTGTTGGCACATATTGAGATGGTGAATTTATCGACCTCCATGACCTCTGTCTTCCTTCCTTCCTTCCCTCCCTCCCTCCCTCTTTCCTTCCTTCCTTCCGTCCATCCCTCCCTTCTTCATTTTCTTTTTTCCTCCCCCACCTCTTCTCTTTCTCTCTCTCTTTCCAGTTATTATTTTTTAAACGAGCTTATTTTGTCCCTTGCTATTCTTGGCCAACCAACTAAGACTCTTTGTGTTGAGATCTTCTTGCCAAAGCCACGTTAAGCTCACCAGGTTGCTAAACTTAGACCAGCCTGTTTCTGTTCTCTCGGAAGATCTGCAATACCATAAATAAGAGAGGCAGCAGGTCAAAAGATTCTTGTTCACAGCTAAGGGGGCTGCTTTACACAGAGCTTCCCAGAAGGAAGACAGAGCCTGACAGGAGGAAGATCTCAGGTCTCAGGCATAATCTATAAGAGAGCAGTTAATACCTCACTCCCTGCCAAGTCAAGGCGACTAGCCAATCTCAAAAGCCATCTTTCAAATTGCTTTTTGGCCAGCCCAGCATAGTGTCCATGTGACAGCTCTACGTTGTGAGAACAAGAAAAAAAGCAGTTTCCCGGAGGGGTAGGCAGTTTCCTTTTCTTTCTACAAGATAAATACCCTTTAATTCTCTCCAAAGCACCATGTGGGATTTATGTGATGACCTGTGTCCAAAAAGGACTAAAGACCCAAGAAAGACACAAGAGGGGAGAGGGGACACACAGTGGCCTTAAAAATGGGGCGAGTGAGGTTTTGAAAGGTGGAGAATACGGTGGAGAGAGCTCTGGGATTGAACTCTAGTCCTGCCCCCTGCTCACTGGAGGCAAAGTAATTGGCCTCCGTTCTTCCCGTATGAGATGCTAATGATAATAAACTGCGGGGAAGTCTGGGGTGACGTCTGTAAAGCATGTATCAGGTGGCCTGGCGGAGAGCAGGTGCAGAATGACCCAGCCAGGTGGGTAGAGCCTCCATTCTTCATGTCTAAAGTGTACAGAGACTGCCGTGTTCCTTCTGTAAAGTTCTTTGGCGGAAGTTAAATGAAACCTCCAGCGAAGGGTAAAGACCACATGTGTGTGTCTTCCCTCTTACACCCCTGCCCCCCTGCCCCGGCCCCAGATCTCCATGCTGCAGATTATATTTTCCACAGATGGACACAACTGTATCTCCCATCCCACATACTGGTCTAGAACCTCGCCACTCCCCTGTCAAGAGGTGGGATCGAATTCCTCTCCCTCTGAATCCGGGGGAGGGGAGGGGCGCTTGGATCGTGCTCGTAGCCTGTGCAGTAGAAGTCTTCCTGTGGGACCACAGAGGCTAGGTCATAAAAGGCAAGGCAGCTTCCACCTTATTAGCTGGAATACTTGCTCTTGAAGCCTTCAGCTGGCAGGTAAGCAGGTGACTGCATTGGGGCCACCATGCTATGAGGAAGCCCAACCTGGCCCATGTGCAGAGACCATGGAGAGAATTTCCAGAAGCCCCACCCTCTCCCCCCAACCCCACATCACTGACTGACGGCAACCTCAAGAGAGACCAGAGCCCAAAATCACACATCTGAGCCCTTCCTGAGCTCTCGATCCATGTAGGTGGAATGTAGATGATAACACACAACAAAACCCAACTGGGGAACATCCCCAGCGGTCCAGCAGTTAAGGCTGTGCGCTTCCACTGCAGGGGGTGCGGGTTCGATCCCTGGTCGGGGAGCTAAGATCCCACATGCCATGCAGTGCAGCCAAAAAAAACCAAAAAAAAAACAACCCCAAAACAACCATGATTGGAAGAGAATCATGGCCTCCGTTACACTCTCCTAGAGCAACGTAACATAGGGTTCAAGGATCAGACCTGGGAACTGGGGAGAACCAGGGTTTAAATTGACCCTACTACTTCAGCTTGTGACCCTTAACAAGTCCACATGTCTAAAAAGGTGATAAAAATAATGCCTAGGGACTTCCCTGGTGGTCCAGTGGTAAAGAATCCGCCTTCCAATGCAGGGTCGATCCCTGGTTGGGGAACTAAGATCCCACGTGCCGCGGGGCAGCTAAGCCCATGCGCCACAACTGCTGAGCCCGTGCGCCTCAACTAAAGAGACAAAACCCACACGCCGCAATGCAGAGCCCGTGCACTGCAACAAAAGATCCTGCATGCCATAGCTAAGACCCGATGCAGGCATAAAAATAAAATAATAATAATGCCTAGGTCATAGGATTATTGTCAGGGCAAATGAGGTGGTCCATGTTAAGTTCTTAGTATCATGACGGGCACAGAGCAGACACACATCTTAGATATTGTTTGTCATCACCGTCATCACTACCACTAACTCTTCTAATCATTAGGATGAGTTTTGTTTCTAAGGCCTTAGAGCTGGCGAGAATATACCCCCTTTTCCTTTAATCACACTTTCTTCTATTTAGACATGTGCCCTTCAACCCATAATCTGTACAATTGCGTTTCTCAGCCTTCATGCTAATGTCGCAATCATGAGGAATTGTTTTAAAAAATCCAATCAGTCTTAACTCCTTCATCCTGCTCACCCGGAATCAGCCATCACTTTGCCCTCAATGTTTTTGACTGTCTTAGTCATCATTACCTAGGAAACGCCAAATATTCTGGAGCAGGAAGTCTGTTTTGACTAAGGATGCAGACCCATCTATCTACGTCTGTTGGACCACTCAACTCAGCATTTCCTTCCGTGATGTGGAAGGGCTCATCCAGTACCTACAATGAGCCAACAGAGGAGAAAATTAAGGCTCAGAAAGATTGGAAACAGCATTAGAGTTTCATTGTTCATTCACTAACTCCTTTGTATATTCATTCGATCATTCAACAAATAGCTATTAACAGCTTTCTCTCTGCCAGGCTCTGGACATACAAACATGAACAGTCTCATTACTTTTTTTTTTTTTGCGGTGCGCGGGCCTCTCACTGCTGTGGCCTCTCCCGTTGTGGAGCACAGGCTCCGGACGCGCAGGCTCAGCGGCCATGGCTCATGGGCCCAGCCGCTCCGCGGCATGTGGGATCTTCCCAGACCGGGGCACGAACGCGTGTCCCCTGCATCGGCAGGCGGACTCAACCACTGCACCACCAGGGAAGCCCCAGTCTCACTACTTTTGATTTTGATTTTCCCCCAAGTCATTAATTCAATACATTACTCATTCAAAAATAAACATTCTGTTTTTCCATGCGTTTTTTTTCCATAGTCTCTACTGTTATGAAGCTTATAGTTTTGCTCAAGGGCAGATAATTAAACATACAACAATGGTAAAGAGCTATTGAAGGGGAAACAGAGATTTGTGCTTAGTAATAGGACTTAGTCTGGAGGAATGGTGAAAGAGGGCTTCCTGGAGGAAGTGGCTTTATATGGGGACTGAAAGAGAAGTGGGAGTTAACCAGATGGAAGGTGGGCAGAAAGGGAGAGTGATGTAGGCAGGGTCAACTGCTTGTGTGAAGGTCCTGAAACCAGAGCAAGTATGGGAATAACTGAGGAACTCGAAAAAAAATCTCAACCCAAAGGTCACCAGGAAGTCTTCAATATTCCTTTGATCTCCACTCCCAGAATTTGCCTTTGTCCTTTCTACTTTTTCTGGCTTACAAAGTGCATGTTTAATAAATGCTCGTGGAACTGCTGTTTGCTTATAGTAATCTGATGGCACTACTATTTTAAGGGGACAGACATGTTTTGTTGAAGTACACAGCTACACACACACATACATACACAAACCCCCAACACTTTTAATAAATTCAAAATAAGGGAGTTGTTTTCAGTTTATGTTTTTTTAAAAAGTTTATGTTTATAGACATTGTTTAATTAATTTTATTTCCAATTTATTTTTTAGTTAAAAAATTAACTATAGATATGTCATTGTGAATGGTGAGGTGATTTTTCTTAATTAACTCCATTGCTGTTTAATCCTCCTTAACATGTTTTCCATTCCCAGGCAGCTGGCTTTTGTCATGAAGCAAATAGAGAGGTAAAACTGTAACTGGGCAGATTGAACTAGACGCTTAGAATTGAGTGTACCTAAGAGCCCAGAAGTTGGAATCAGCCTCTCTCCCCGTACGCACTACACTGGGATTTCTGCTATTAATGCCCAGACACACTGTGATTTCTGCTTTTCTTTCTGTGGCTGCTGTCTGGTAATAAAAGAAGAGCTGTCTGTTTTGTCATCTGTAGAACAGAGGGTAATGTCTCTTAATTAAAGAAAGGAAGTGGAGCAATGTAGTGAGAACATTGCAATTGTTTCCAATTAATTCCACATGCAGTTTGGCAAAGCTACTAACCCATAAAATGACCTAGGATCTAAATACGGAGAACAATAATCTTTTATCGGTCATTTTTCTATCTTCCCAGCGAAAGCAAGAAAAGTCCAAGGCCAGATGCATAGAAGGTCTACAGACTTACAGTATCATAAGTTCCTGACTATAATCTTAAATAGAAAAGAAATTTACATGTGCCATTCAGAGCTTATGAATTCCCACATGTTCTATAACCTCTATAATTCATCATGTATTGACAGGTGTCCGTTCAACCACCAGTGGAGCAGTTATTGACTGTTTACATCATTTGTCACCAAAGCAAAGGCATCTTCATGGTCATGGAAGAGCAGGAAAGACCTTTTCATTCCATCAGACATTGCATTTCTAAATCCTTCAAGGATAGAGAATGAGTGTGTCATGCACATCCATGAACCCCTAAAAAGTATCTCATGGAACATCTTACTCCAGCCCCATAATACCTTTTTAAAAAATTAGGGTAAAATACACATAACATAAAATTCACCCTTTTAAGGAGTATAATTCAGCGCCATTTAGTACATTCACAATGCAACCAGCACCACTTTCTAGTTCAGTAATATTTTAATCAGCCAAAAAGGAGACCGTGTAGCCAAGAAGCACTCACTCCCCATTTTCACAATACTATGTCCCTGACTCACGCTGCAATGGCTCACCTGTCTCAACATAATTCACAGCTCTGCAGCTCCCCGGAATCCCAGGGTTACACTTAAAGGATTTTTAGCTCCCACCTGCTTTAGATGAGATTCAAGCAGAGAGGCGGGAAGTGGTGAGAGGGCAGGAGTGGCATCCAGCTGCCAGCTCCCCAAGGGTCCTGAGCTGGGCGCCAAGACTGCTTATCTCTTCTTTCCTTTCAGTCAGCCCTCCTGCACCAGGGTTTTCTACAGGCTTCTGTTCACAGTTATACTGTGCAAGGAAGACGCTTCCTTTACTTTACAGGGGAGATTTATGCCATAACAAATGGTTATTAAGAGCACTGCATGCAATGGGCCAAGTGATGGATGCCATATAGGAGGCTGGTTAACCATCACTTACTTGTCACGAATCTGCTGCCACTCTGGGGATACTCCTTAAAGGGATGTTTACTACTGGTGTGGTTTAGCGTTTCACCAACTGAAGGTTTATCCAAATGTACCGGAGGCCCAAGGATTTTCCGTAGGTGGACTGGCATGGGTGAGTGACCTTGGCCGTAACCCTCGCCAGTAGCAAATGATGGCTCACATGGAAATGGTACCATAGGGACCCCAGGAAGCATAACACCCAAGTGAAAACTATATGCTTGTTATGCGAACACCTCTGAAAAACCAAATCCCCAACGAGCCTCTACTTTAAACCATACTGAAATTCCCAAGGCCCATCTATATAAATATCCTGAAGCCACCACTGTCTTGGGTGAAGGTAGTAAGAGTCATTTCGGTCTGCCCTTATTTTTCTGTCCCAGCACCTGCCATGATAGGACAGCAGGTGTCTCTGTCCAAACGATACATATTGGGGGCAAGTGTGTTCAAACGTTGGAATTCATCTATTCGTAAGAGGCTGAGAAACGTAGATGGCATAAACGAGCATAACACTTAAGAGTTTCATTAAACACGGCTATCATCGTGAACATTTCCAACCTGTTTGCTTTTTACATGGCAAAGCGAGGACGAGCTGTATGCAGGACATGACACAGGGAGGCTGGGAGTGGGCATTTCAGTCCCTTCTGGCAGCCACATGGTCCCCAAAGCTCCGTGAGAACTCATCTCTTCTTCCATTCAAGGTTTGAAGTGTATTGAAATTCTAAAGTGTTTCAATTCTAAACTGAATTCCGGCCAGCCATCTATAAAGCAATTTTATCTCCACTGAATATTTCACCATCCTAAATAGAAACTCTTCCAGCCTATTACTCTGTTATTTAAATTGTTACTAAAGAAAAGTCATGCTAAAACAAATATATTGAGGCTTCCATGAGTTAGAACGCAAACCTCTCACAACTGCACTCTGTATGAGAAATTCATCTTTTAACACTGAAAGATGAAAGGCAATTTTAAGAAGCCTGAACAATTCCATCCTACACTGTGAGTTATTTAATTGCGGTAGGAATACATGTACCAAGAAGCATTCCTTAATTAGTCTAAACCTAAAACAGCAGTTGTTAAAAGTGAGACTTGAGCTGACGCAACAGGGTGTGCTCTAGCCATGTGGGGCAGAGACCGCGATGCTTTTCAGGTTTTATTTTTGAAGTTTGGGTGACTACAACTTAAACCAATAGCAGAGGGGAAAGGAATCATTTATCTGTCTCTCTTATTACACCTCTGCTGCAAAATGTTTCCTTTTTTGTAGCATTTACCCAGCTAGCGAGGTGTTACTCTGTGTCCTGAGGACTGAAGCGTCTGCGGTTTGATCACAAATTGTATAGTAAACAAACTGAGACAGATGATTGCCACCCTAATTCATGATAAAATGGGAAAAGAAACGGCACTCATTTAATTCAGCACCCTTGCTTGATATAAAACTTGAGCAACCAACAAGCAGCAGTTTGGTGTAGAAGAAAAAGTTTTGGACACAATGTCAGGACACCTGGATTTGAGGTCCCCCTGCCACCTCGGGCACGCCCCTCACTCCCTGGGCCTCGGTTCTCTTCGGTGCTTTCTTAGGTTGCACGCATTTCTGAGATGCTAGGACCCTGTGATCAGGAGGGTACAGCAATACACAGCAGTGGGGTGGCATGAAGATTGGCCTTGGCTAATCTACTGCTTTCCTCTAATTAGTACGCGCCATGAGTAAGCCTTAGACTTGGATGGGATTTTACAGATGAGGAAATAGTTCTGGAGAGGACAAGTGTCTTGTCGACAGTCACACGGTTAGTCAATGTGGGAGAGAGTGCAAACCAGGGATTTCTGTGCTAGGTCGTCTAGGGCCATCTCTCCTCAGATTACAGAGAAACCAGGCGCCATCTGAATGGAAGGCTTCACACCTGCACTTCTCAGTGCTACTCACTAACCTCGGACTAGCAAAAGATCACAGCTTTTGGGATCGAGAATTCTCGGTTCTGGTTCATCGTGATTTTGCCACACGATGCAGCCTCTATGTGTCCTATTTTAACCTTTTTCTAAGAGAAGCTGTATTATGCAGTGATCAACAGTGTGGGTCTAACACAAAGGTTTGTATGTGAATGTTCATAGCAGTTTAATTTGTAATAGCCCCCAAATGGCTATTAATATAGCCCAATGTCCACTAACAGGTGAATGGAGAGACGAACTGGGGTGTATCCAATACAACGGAACACTACTCAGCAATAGAAGTGAACTGTCGATACCTGTGATGTGGATGAATCCCAAGCTAATTATGCTGAGTGAAAGAAGCCAGACGTAAAAAGAGTTCATACTATATGATTCCATTTGTATAAGACTGTGGGAAATGCAAGCTCATTTATAATGACAGAAAGCAGGCCAGTGGTTGCTTAGAAACGGGAGTGTGAAAAGGGATGGATTGGGGAAGAGATGGTGAAAAGGAGGCGTTAGGAAACTTTTGGGAGTGAGGCAGATTCATTATCTTGATGATATGATGGTTTCATTAGTATATACATATGCTAAAACTTCTCAGATTCTACACTTCAAATACGTGCAGTTTATTGCAGAGCAATTATACCTCAATACAGCTGTTCCAAAAAACAACCCTCCCCCAAACCTCAAGGGGCCTGGAGTTGAAACCCAGCCTCACGATCCCCTAGCTATGTAACCCTTGGTGAGTTACTAACCTCGTCTCCAGGAGGACGATACTCATTTCTATCTCACAGTGTTGCTGTGAGGATTAAATGAGTTAATCCTTGTAAGGTTCTTAATACAAACTAGCTCTTATTATTATTTTCCCAGAACCACAGAAAAAGGATTCTGTTTTATCTTTTGCATCTCATTCCCATAAGATTTGAATTCATTAGTCTATTTAAGCCATATTAAAGTAAGGCTCATTCACGCAGGTTTTTCAGATCTCCACTCAGCAACCCTTTTGGGAGCTTTTTCCTGACCACGCTCTAAAATAGCACCCCTTCCCCAGTCACTCGTGAGACACTTTCTGATTTATTTTCCTCCCTGACACTTATCGCCATCTGACGCTACCTTATACATTTGTTTACTCTGTCTCCCTTCACTGGAACATAAGCTCCCTGAGACTAGGGAACTTGGTCTGTTGGGTTCACTGACATAAAAGTCACTCAAGAAGTGTGTGTTGAGTGTTGAATAAATGAATGACTGCATTATCTCCAAGAACCTTCCTTGGTGGTGGTGGCAGTATGGTGGTAGCTGGCCATCACCATGGCACTGTGCATACTGGTAGCGTGTATATGTCCATGGTCCCCTGCGATCGCTGCAGCTGGCCTAACCCCATAGATAGCTGGGCAAAAAGAAGACCGGAAATTGGTCAGATCAGTGAGTCCTAATTTCACTTCATTCCTGGCTCTGCAGGAGTTAGAGACTGCATAGGCTGAATAATGTATTTGAAAAAATAAGATCAGGGCCTGGGACTGTTACTAAAATGATGAAGAATAGAAATCTAAAGTTTTAGAAAGTTGTGAACATGTAGGCTTTGGTGGAATCCGTCCCTAGACTCTTTCTTTTGATAGTCAATACGAAGGGAAATTGGATTAAAAATTGGGTCCAGGGTACAAAGTTACCCTTGCCCTCCAGGGGCCCTGTAAAGTGAAACCAATTGGTTTTGGCTTGGGTAACTCAAGACCTGCCCAGACTGTCTTTTTTCCTTCTTTTGAATTCTACGAATGCAGGTTACATGTCTAAGCCTCAAAGAAGTTAATTGTTGACTTGCTTCCATGTGCCTGTCCTGTCCTCCTCCTGCCATGTCCTGTAGATGCTATTTCTGCAAGTTTGAAGCTTTAGGAGAAATGTGGACATGGCATTAAGGTCAGTTCAGTGTTATATCTTCTAAAAAGATGCATCTAAACAACACTCTGTGGAAGGTACGCTTGGACCTGCAATTGTATTGCAATCAATCCTTGTGTGAGTCCGTTTATTTGATATCTTTGTATGTGCAGATCACAGAATTTATTCTGCCTTGAACTCTCTCCTTAGGAATCTCCAAACAATGCCTTATAAATAAGTAGCACATGTTGCAATGTATACAAAAGACTTCCTGAATTAGCATTTGTCATCTTTTATGTTTTAATTATCTCATTTGGTCTCTTTATTGTTGCAATTACATTCTAATTTTGAGTGCAGACACTTGAGTGCCCTGGGCTAGATGAATCAATTAATATTACAATTACTATGATAGCAATAGAAATATAAGTAGATAGGTGGTTACAGTCCTCCAGATCCATTACTTTAATTCTGAATAGGAGTCTGGCTGTGGAAAATTCTTTCAGACTAGTTTGAAGTTAAAAAAAAAAAAACGAGATTCTTCCTCAAATCCTAAAGGCACATAACGGGTTTGGATTTTTTTTTTTCGGTTTTGTTTTGTTTTGGTGCTAAGTCAATACTTTTTTTTTTTTTTTTTGATGCAAGCATGCATAGCTCTTTAAGGAACAACACGACTCTCTTTATCTTCTTTTCTACAACCCTTAGTCTGAAATCTCACAGCAGAGGCCTTGATCAATGGCTCTCAATGAACAGGGAGTTTGAGCCGGTTGTCAGGGCATTAGGGTTCAGGCAAAATAAGGAGACATATCTCAGCCATGGGGTGACCTCCCTGTTCAGGGCACAAGTCTAAGAGATTTTCCAGAAGCCCACTGCCTCTCACACAAGACACACAGGCTGGCAGCCACCATGAGGGCAGGGCCCAACACAGAACTGAGTTCGTTCTTACAGCTTTGAAGGAACCCTATGGTTAGATGGAAATGAAATGAGGAAGACAGGGTCCTAAGGTCTTTTTCAGTCCCAAGAAAGATATTCATCCTCCAGATTACTTCTCCCCTATCAGACTACCCCCAAACCAAAACACACACACATACAGAGTTACCAACATCTACATATTCACATGCAAACACATGCATGCCATAAATAATAAATCAATATCTGAGACGCTCTTTTCCCTTTATCTGAACTTCTATGTTGTAACATCAATATGTAGTATATTGTGCTTTTCATTATTTGTTCTCTAAACCATGGGTGCATTTTGTTCACACGTTGGTTTGAAGCCATCCGTAACATTTATTGAGTCTTTGCTATGGTCCACACAGTGACTATTATCTCATTTAATCCTTGTAGCAACCCTGTGAGGAAGATGCCACAGATAGGGAAACTGGGGCACAAGAGGGGTACATAACCTGGTGAGGTAGAGACAGGGTTTTGTACATCTTGACTGTCCCTCAAAGAGCAGTACAAACACATACAAGGTGGCTAGCAGAAAACTATTAGAGTTTAACCCATCTGGTGAGTAAATGCATGCTTTGTCAGGGTCCTTGGGAGTTGATGCAAATCTGAAATGATCCTCAAAACCATGGCTCATCAGAGCCATGGAGTAAGTCTTATGGACTGTCATGGGTTGAATTGTGCCCCCCCCCAAATATATGAAATTCTAAGCCCCAGAACCTGTGAATGTGACCTTATTTGAAAACAAGGTCTTTGCAGATATAATCGGGTTAAGACGAGGTCATTAGGGTGGGTCCTAATCCAATGTGACTGGTGTCCTAATGGGAAGAGAAGAAAGCCAAAGACAGACGTGTACATAGGAAAGATAATGTGAGACCCACAGGGGAGAAGGCCATGTGACAATGGAGTCAGGGGTTGGAGTAATGCCTCTACAAACCAAGGAACACCAAGGGTTGCAGTCTGCCGCCAGAAGCTAGAAGAGGCAAGAAAAGTTCCTTCCATAAATTCTTCAGACAGAGAACGTGGCCTTGCTGACACCTCGATTTTGAACTTCAAGCCTCCAGAACCGTGAGAGAATCAACTTCTGTTGTTTTAAGCCACCTAGTTTGTGGTACACTGTTGCAGCAGCCCTGGGAAACCAGTATACACACCAACCCGTATTTTCCCTTTTTATACAAGATCAAAGAATAAATGTCCTCTCTGACTTCTACAGGTTCCTTAAACAAGGCTCATGCTGAGTAAAGAATTGCCCAGCTGCAGCTGGGACCCCAGTAGGTGTGGGCTAATGTAGTTTATGTAGGAGCTCTCTTGAGGAGTCCATGGTTTCTAGGGAATGCAACTCTAGTCGAAGGGTCCACTCAAGGTTTGGCACTGCTGGTCCTGAAACTGAGCAGGATCCTGTGGGGTTCCTGGGCACAAAAGCCATTCTGTGTCCCCCATTTCTTGGAAATTACAGGAAATAGGCTTCATTCAGCCTCCATGACCTTCCCTGAGTTCCAGTGAGCAAGTTCAAACAGTTGCTAATTAGGGAAGGGAGGGGATGCAGAGACAATGGAGGAACAGTCAAGAAACAATAAAGCAGCCTTGGGGCAGGGTCCTGCTTCCCCCTCAAGGGATACACAAAACAATATCTTCGCAATGTTTTGCAGATACTGAAACCCCACCAGGTGGGAGAAGTTAACTGTCTGCTGCCCACAAGCATGTAGATCCCAGACCATTTGGAGCCAGAAGGTTGATGATGTTGACCCCCAATTACCTCATCACCAACCAATCAGAAGAATGTCCACGAGCTGATCACGACCTCTTTGAACACCATTGCTATAAAACTTCTCACTACCCCTTCCAGATGGGGACACACAGTTTTGAAGGCATTAGCCCCCTGTGGGCACCTTTGCCTGGCAAAGCAACAAAGCTATTCTTTTCTACTTCACCCAAAACTCTGTCTCCGAGATTTAATTCGGTGTCAGGGTACAGGGGCCGGATTCAGCTTCAGTCCCACTCTTGCTTCATCCATATTTCCCAAAAGGGAAAAGTCACCTTTTGGGAATATGAAGACATTAAGATGTGCCTCCAGATCAGAAGGAGAAAAGCTATCCTGAGGTGTAGTCAGGTATCTAATTATCCTGGCATGAAACTCATTTGTTGGCTCTTTCTGATTTGGCGCTGGAGTTCCAGACTCTGTCCTGTGTTGGCCCATCAAGAATCTTCACAGATCTTTAACAAAAACAGTCCTTTTGGGGGATATATTGTTTTCATTCTGAGATTATGCTTTTCTATTTTTAAAATGTTAACATGTCCTTTGTTTTGTGAAATGAAGGTGATTCTAAATAGTAAGTTTTTTTTTTCTTTTAATAGCCTTCCTGGACAAAATAAACAAAGTTGGTATTCCTATGCCAATCCCTGATTGTTTATTGAAATTTTATAATCTGTTCCATGGAAGTTCAAAGTCTGACCTTCTCAGTTAGGCTGTTTGTAGCCCAGAGCTGTATCGGCTACCTTCTTCCTGATCTACTGTTTAGCAGGGAAATATAATGGAAGAGAGATGACAGAAAAAAGAACTGAGAAAACCGAGGGGTTTCTTTACATATAATTTACATACAGAGAAATGCACACATTTTAAGAGTCATTTTGTTGAGTTTTGACAAGTGCAGAACCCATGTAGGAAAGCTTGAGTTTTAATTCCAGCTCTACTCCTATTCACCTATAGGACGTTGAACATGTTATGTAAAGTTTGCTCATCTGAAAACAAAGAGGATGGACTAGCAGGTCTCTAGAGATACTTCTCATCCCAACAAGCAGATGTTGAGGGCCAACTGACTCTGATTTTTTTTTTGGAAGTCCTCTTTTTAGATGAAGAGTCAACTCCATGTTTATTTTTTCTACAAGTACATGGTGAACACATGCTAATAGCATGGCCCTCTTCTAGAGCTGGGGACATAGCAGGGAATTGTCCATGAAGTAGTTTGAAAAGAAAAAAGTACTTTGATTCAGTTGATACTGTTGGTGCTCATCTCAATGAAGATAACAGAAAGAACCAGCTTGGAGACGTCCATTCGTGTCATGGATTCTAACAGATCTATTTGCTACCTTTGTCTCCTTCTCTTTTCTCCTAGTTTTCATGGCATTTAGATTCTCAGATTATGATCTGACCATCATTTTTTGAAGTATCCCTTTAGAACAACTAGTTTTATTAAGTGAAATGTCTTTTCCCATGAACATTTTAATTCATATACTCATTCTCGAGTATGCAGATATTTGTGGGACATTTACAGCTTATAACTTACGATTGAATTTCCAACCGTAAGAAAAATATGAAGTCAATACCTCATTAAGATTTGGAATGAATGCTAGACATACAGATAGACACGTAAGATCAAGGGTAATGACTTGTGAATTTCAGCCCCCCCGCCCCGCCATTCCCAAACTCTGTAAGCCCAGGCAAGCAGTTGAACCTTACTGAACCTCAGTTTCTTTATGTGTAAAATGGGATAAAATAACAGTGCCCATTTTTTAGGGTTATTATGAGGATTAATGAGATAATGCTGATGAAGGATTAAGGAACTGTCTTAGCCCATTTGGGCTACTATAACGAAATACCACAGCCTGGGTGGTTTATAGAGAACAGAAATTTATTTATCACAGTTCTGGAGGTTGGAAGTCCAAGATCAGGGTACCAGCATGGTCAGGTGAGGGCCCTCTTCCAGGTCACAGACTTCTCATTGTATCTACACAAGGTGGAAGATGCTAGGGATCTCTGTGGGGTCTCTTTTCTAAAGCACTAATCTCATTCATGAGGATTTCGCCTTAATGATTCCCAAAGGCCCCATCTTCTAATACTATCATCTTTGAGGAGTTAGGATTTCAACATATGAATTTTGGCAGGGGAGGTAGAACACAAACATTCAGACCCTAGAGGAACCGTCAGGATCACTGAAAGAAGTTTATTATTTGAGGAATTGGAATTGTTTAGCTTAGAAAAGAGAAGAATAAACAATGATTTCACAAATGTCTTTGAGTATACAAATGATAACTAGAATGACAAAAGATTTGGAGATCTCTTGAAAAGATTAAAGAATACATGGGCTTCCATTATAATGAGAAGAGGTTTGGTTATAAAGAAAACAAAAGAAAGAAAGAAGGAAAAGATGTATTGCCTAAATACTGATTACACTGGAACTAGCTAACAAGGAGAACTTATGATTCCCATCCTTGGGGATATCCAGGAATACTGCTGGTCACTATTGCTATCTTGGATGGTCTGCATATTTACGATAGAGACAGGCAGATGAATAAGAGAGCTTTTTGAAATTCCGTACTAAACTAGGATTCCAGAACAGGATCTGTGACTCTCTTCCTGTGAGATCCAGGACAAGCCAAGCTACATCCTGGGCTACACTGTTGTTCTCAGAAGACATCACGTGGTAATGGCTCAGTCACAGGCAGGAGAATACAGATAATCAAAGGAAAGCAGTTATCTAGAGTTGTGGGCCTCAGACTTGAATATGCATCCGAATTATCTGGAAGGCTAATTTAACACAGATTTCTGGGCCCCACCCCCAGAATGTGTGATTCAATAGTTCTGGGGTGTGGGACCTGGGATTTGCTTTTCTAAAAGTTTCCAGAGGATGCTGATATAGTGGTCTGGAGACCATACTCAGAGAACCACTGATCTGTAGAGAAAGGGATGCTGAGAGGGGAAGAGTCCTACTGTCTGAGTGATGTCTGAATGCCAGAGTGGTGGCCTTGGTCCCAGCTGACTGAATCTCCCAGTGATGAGAGGCTGAGATCACCAACGAAATGAGTGATAAACCCTTTCCTCTCTGTCCTCAGCACACCCCTGCCAACCTCTGCTGGTCTGCACTTTGCAGGAAGTATACAAGGGCAAGCCAGAGTGCACACCCCTAGGCCTTTGTGCTTATGTGAATCCGTTTGTGCGGGATTCTGCTTTGTGAATATCACCTCTATTTAGCTGGAGTCTCTGGATGCTGACATGAACATTTTCATTTCATTCATCCCTTAACTCATTCACCCATCAAGCCAGGCTTTAAATACGTACTCAGTGTTTATGAGTACATAAACTATGTACTATGGTGTGTGCTTACTCAGACTCTACTTCCAGTCTTCTCCTGGATTTATTTTGGGTCCCTGGGCATTGATATTAACTTGCCATGGTAGAGACTGCTGACCCCTTTCTTTTAGTAAGAGAACCCCCTCAATTTAGTAGGACATATAGCAATTGTGCTCAAAACTAAGTTTGCCAACCCTCCATGCAGCTAGGTTTGACCATGAGACTAAATTCAGGCTAAAAGGGGATGAATCAAAGTAATGTGTATGGCTTTGGGGTTATCTACTTTAAAGAGAAACGTGCTTCTCCAAACTTCTCTCTCCTGTCCCACTGTCTGAGAAGTGAGAGTGGCTGGAACAATCCTGGAAGCCACATGTTGAAGATGGCAGAGCCGCTCCACCAGCCCTGGACCACTCCTTCCTAGGCTGTTATGTTAGAGGAAAACAAATTTCTATCTTGCTTAAGCCACTGTATTTTGGGGCCTCTTTGTTATAGCAGCTTAGCCTCTACCTTAACTAATACAATTGCCTACATTGCTGTCTTTTGCATTCGTTTGGACTCAAGATTCAGCTCAAACTTTTCTTCTTCTTTTCTTTAATTGAGGTATAATTGTTTTACAATGTTGTGTTAGTCACCTCAAACTTTTAGAATCATGGTACTGATACATTCTTTCTTAAGCCTAGAACTGGCCTTGTATTTGTTTCCACCCCTTCCAATCAGAGTTCCAGATTGAGTCCCCCGTGCCCTCCTCTGTAGTGACTTATAACCTAGAGTACTTGTCCAAGGGACAAATAAATATTGAAGGACAGATGTGGCTGGTAATCCTGATATACAAAAGCCGTTATAACAATCCAAGCAAAGACAGTGATTACCAAATACCTGAGTAATTGTTTGAGAACCAATCATCAGCTCTCTGACAGTTCTCTTTCTTTTTGTATCATCCTCAAAGAAGTCCTCCAGACACACAAAAAAGCTCTGTTTGAAGGGAGTGTTTGGAGGTTTCATCAATAGAGAGAAAGTCTTTTGCTTGCAGCATTTTAGAGATAAAATATTTTATTTTAAAAAAAGTAGTGCACAAATATTTAAAGGGAAGCCATAGCCACGCTGGTGACTCAAAAGATATTGTCATTTGCATCAACATTTTAAAACAATGATCACTCAGTCAAGGAGCGCCACGGAGGCATTTACAGAAAATTAAAATGATCACTTCCGACAAGCTTGAATGAAGGAGCAACCTCAGTAGAGGCTGATCAGTTAGAAACTATTCAAGAATATCATCTGGGGATCCTGGATGTGTTTTTCTAAACTAAGGTAATATAGTGAAGAAGTTGAAGGCTCTGGCTGTGAATAAACAGTCCTCAAAAGAGGTGAGCCTGGCGCTGCTCATGTGGTGTGACGGAAGAACCATGAGTCATTGCTTCTTCAGATTTGTCTGTGTCACACCTGAGAGTCACTGTGTTGCCTCAGTCTTCCTTGGATGGAACCACTGCCCTTTACGCTCTTCCAATAAAGGGACAATGCATCATTTGCAGATCATATTTTAGAGTCCATACATCCTCTGTCTAGGAAATTTTACCACCCTCACTACCAATAAATCCACGTCGAGTGTTACTATGGATAGTTTGAAGGACTGGGGGATCAGCAGAGCCTAGATGGCGTTTCAGGTGTGTGTGACTTGCTAGGTGAATGCTCTCAGGAGAGAGAGTGAGTAGGGGCAGATTAGGGGCTAAAGGCAAGGATATGACCTCGGAAGGATTGTGGCACCATCCTGACCCACGGGGAAGCTCTGAAGCACGAACAGCTCCACAGAGTTGGTCCCACCTTTAGTCCGGGGGGCCAGCCCTTTGTCCCTCTGTGCTAGTCATGCATTCATTGCTGCCAGCTGCCCTGGCTGGGGCACGAGTGGAGGGTGAGTGCGTGGGCATAACTTCCCAGATGGAGCAGTTCTACTTTGCTTAGGGCAGGACCTCCTGGAGAGCTTTAACAAATACCACTGTACTTCTTCAATACTCAGGCATCCCCCTCTGCTCCTTCAAGACATATGCACCCTTCCTCCGTGCAGCTTTTCTGTATCCCTGCCTCGGGGTGGGTGGACACATCAGCTCTGCTCTCTTTTAGCACTTTCGCCTCTCTTTGTTGTAGAATCCATCACCCTCTATGGAAGTGGTCTTTCTACCCATCCACCGTGCCCACTGGACTGGGCTCTCCCTTGAGGATATGGACAGTTTTCATTTGTCTCTCTCTTGGCCCCTATCCCAGTGCCTAGCACAGAGGACAATGTCAGGGTTTGTTATGTGAATGAACGGATGAGTGGAACTGCAATGTTTCAGATGAGTGGTACAGACACAAATGCTCCAGGGCCTCTGAGCAGGAAGCAGTCCTTCAGGGCTGGAGCAGACTTTGAGGGAAAGGTGTAAATTAAACCAGGATTCTGAAGGAAAAAGATAAACAAATTCCTGTACTGTTCTAGTTTCTCCGTCATTCTAGAATCTTGGAGGTTAATTTCAAGCCAGTTTTGGGGGTGGGTTGCAGGATGGAAGCTGGATGAACCAGGTGTTTTTTAGTGCTGCTCTCAGCAGCCTGCCAGAAGGACTAACTGTGGTTTTTAACACACGTAGTGAAAACTGCTTTGGAAAGAGATCCTGCCATTCCCCTGTGGCTGTCTGAAGACGATCACTCACCCATCAGTGGGCCTTCCTCTCAGGAGGTATCTGTCCTTCTCCCCCTCAACTTGTTAATGAATCCCGGGTGAAACAGTGGGGCGTGTGGGAACGGAGCCAGCCAGCTGGTAATTATCAATGGCTCTACTGTCCCTCCTCATCTGAGCCTGACAGAGGGGCTCCACAGCTTACACAGAGCCTGCATGTGACCATGACTTGGATGAGAGCCAACAACCCAGCTGAGGTTCATTGCTGGTAAGAGTGAGATGTTGCCAGTGGCAAGAGGCAGAGCAAGAGACACCCGCAGGCAGCACCGGAGGCCTCGCCCTGGTAACTCAGAGATGTGCTAGTCTGCCGGGAGGATGATTCCGCTTAGACTCCCAGGAGACAGCAGGGGCTGAACTCACCCTTTTCCTGTGCAGAAAGGTTACATCTACCTGCTTACAGGTGGGCTTCAGGATGTTCCTGGGTTTGCCCTTCATCAGACTGCTTTCTACAAAAACACTTCAGATTCTCCAATGGCCCTGAGCCCCAGGCTTTGTCATCACGGGCATTTGGCGTGGGCATGCATGTACCTATTCTATTCCCCATGGTGTATAAGGGACCAGGCTTCAGGACTTCCCTGGTGGTGCAGTGGGTAACACTCCGTGCTCCCAATGCAAGGGGCCCGGGTTAGATACCTGGTCGGGGAACTAGATCCCGCGTGCCGCAACTAAGGAGCCTGCGTGCTGCAACTAAAAGATCCCGCGTGCCTCAACTAAGACCCGGCGCAGCCAAAATAAATTACATAAATAAATAAATAAATAAATTTTAAAAAAAGGTTCAAATCCTGGCTGTGTGACTTTAAGCAAATAACTGAGCTTCTCTGAGCCCCAGTTTTATGCTCTCTATAATGGAAGTAATAAGAGTACCTTCTTCATCGGCTTATTGTGTTAACTATGTGAGATTATCCATGCAAAAACATTTAGAGTTTTTCCTACAGCATTATAAGGGATTTAAAGTGTTAACAGTATTTTTGTTGTTGTTACTATTATTAATCTTACAAAATTGACAATCTTTGCAAGTCTATGCAAGAGACTGTACATTGAGGAAAAAGGCAAAGGAGATCTAGTTCTAAAGAAGTCATAGTCTAGAGGGGCAGATGTATTCAAGAGCACTAAACAGATGTCCCTTCTGACACTGGGTCACCACTAACCTATACTGAACCTTTATGTGAATTAGAAAAATAGAAGATGGTAGAGTAGAAGGACGTGCACTCACTCCCTCTTGTGAGAGCACGGAAATCACAACTAACTGCTGAACAATCATTGATAGGAAGACACTGGAACTCACCAAAAAGGATGCCCCACATCCAAGGACAGGGGAGAAGCTGCAATGAGACGGTAGGAGGGGGGCAATCACAATAAAATCAAATCCCAGGGCCCCTGGGTGGGTGGGTGACTCACAAACTGGAGGACACTTATACCACAGAGGTCCACCCACTGGAGTGAAGATTCTGAGCCCCACATCAGGCTTCCCAACCTGGGGGTCTGGCAACGGGAGGAGGAATTCCTAGAGAATCAGACTTTGAAGGCCAGTGGGATTTGATTTTTGTGTGTGTGTGTGTGGTATGTGGGCCTCTCACTGTTGTGGCCTCTCCCGTTGTGGAGCACAGGCTCTGGACGCGCAGGTTCAGTGGCCATGGCTCACGGGCCCAGCCGCTCCGTGGCATGTGGGATCTTTCCAGACCGGGGCACGAACCTGTGTCCCCTGCATCGGCAGGTGGACTCTCAACCACTGTGCCACCAGAGAAGCCCGGCCACTGGGATTTGATTGCAGGACTTCGACAAGACTGGGGGAAACAGAGACTCCACTCTTGGAGGGCACACACAAAGTAGTGTGCACATCAGGACCCAGGGCGGGGAGCAGTGACTCCATGGGACACTGAACCGGACGTACCTGCTAGTGCTGGAGGGTCTCCTGCAGAGGCGGGGGGTGGCTGTGTCTCACTGCGGGGACAAGGACACTGGCAGCAGAAGTTCTGGGAAGTACTCCTTGGTGTGATCCCTCCCAGAGTCCACAATTAGCCCCAACAAAGAGCCAGGTAGGCTCCAGTGCTGGGTCGCCTCAGTCCAAACAACCAAAAGGGAGAGAACCCAGCCCCAACCATCAGCAGACAAGCAGATTAAAGTTTTACTGAGCTCTGCCCACCAGAGCAACACCCAGCTCTACCCACCACCAGTCCTCCCATCAGGAAGCTTGCACAAGCCTCATCCACCAGAGGGCAGACAGCAGAAGCAAGAAGAACTACAGTCCTGCAGCCTGTGGAACGAAAACCACATTCACAGAAAGAGAGACAAAATGAAAAGGCAGAGGAATATGTACCAGTTGAAGGAACAAGATAAAACCCCAGGAAAACAACTAAATGAAGTGGAGATAGGCAACTTTCCAGAAAAAGAATTCAGAATAATGATAGTTAAGATGATCCAGGACCTCGGAAAAAGAATGGAGGCAAAGATTGAGAAGATGCAAGAAATGTTTAACAAAGACCTAGAAGAATTAAAAAACAAACTCCTAGAAGAATTAAAGAACAAACAAACATAGATGAACAATACATTAACTGAAATGAAAAATACAATAGAAGGAATCAATAGCAGAATAACTGAGGCAGAAGAACAGATAAGTGACCTGGAAGACAGAATAGTGGAATTCACTGCTGTGGAACAGAATAAAGAAAAAAGAATGAAAAGAAATAAAGACAGATTAAGAGACCACTGGGACAACATTAAATGCAACAACATTCACATTATAGGGGTCCCAGAAGGAGAAGAGAGAGAGAAAGGATCCGAGAAAACACTTGAAGAGATTATAGTTGAAAACTTTCCTAACATGGGAAAGGTAATAGCCACATAAGTCCAGGAGGTGCAGAGAGTCCCAGGCAGGATAAACCCAAGGAGAAACACACCGAGACACACAGTAATCAAAATGACAAAAATTAAAGACAAAGAAAAATTATTAAAAGCAGCAAGGGAAAAATGACAAATAATATACAAGGGAACTCCCATAAGGTTAACAGCTGATTTCTCAGCAGAAACTCTACAAGCCAGAAGGGAGTGGCATGATATATTTAAAGTGACAAAAGGGAAGAAACTACAACCAAGATTACTCTACCCAGCAAGGATCTCATTCAGATTTGACAAAGAAATCAAAAGCTTTATAGACAAGCAAAAGCTAAGAGAATTCAGCACCACCAAACCAGCTATACAACAAATGCTAAAGGAACTTCTCTAAGTGGGAAACAAAAGAGAAGAAAAGGACCTACAAAAACAAACCCAGAACAATTAAGAAAATGGTAATAGGAACATACATATCGATAATTGCCTTAAATGTGAGTGGATTAAATGCTCCAATCAAAAGACACAAATACAAAAACAAGACCCACATATATGCTGTCTACAAGAGACCCATTTCAGACCTAGGGACACATACAGACTGAAAGTGAGGGGAGGGAAAAAGACATTCCATGCAAATGGAAATCAGAAGAAAGCTGGAGTAGCAATACTCGTATCAGATAAAATAGACTTTAAAATAAAGAATGTTAGAAGAGACAAGGAAGGACACCACATAATGATCAAGGGATCAATCCAAGAAGATTTAAAAATTATAAATACATATGCACCCAACATAGGAGCACCTCAATACATAAGGCAAATGCTAACAGCTATAAAAGAGGAAATTGACAGTAACACAATAGTAGTAGGGGATTTTAACACCTCACTTACACCAAAGGACAGATCATCCAGACAGAAAATTAATAAGGAAAGACAAGCTTTAAATGACAGAATAGACCAGTCAGATTTAATTGATCTTTATAGGACATTCCATCTGAAAACAGCAGATTACGCTTTCTTCTCAAGTATACATGGAACACTCTCCAAGATAGATCATATCTTGGGTCACAAATCAAGCCTCAGTAAATTTAAGAAAATTGAAACCATATCAAGCATCTTTTCTGACCACAAGGCTATGAGAATAGAAATCAATTACAGGGAAAAAATATAAAAAACACAAACACATGGAGGCCACACAACATGTTACTAAATAACCAAGAGATCACCAAAGAGATCAAAGAGGAAATCAAAATATACCTGGAGACAAATGACAATGAAAACACGATGATCCAAAGCCTATGGGATGCAGCAAAAATAGTTCTAAGAGGGAAGTTTATAGCAATACAATCCTATCTCAAGAAACAAGAAAAATTTCAAATAAGCAATCTAACCTTACACCTAAAGCAACTAGAAAAAGAACAAAGAAAACCCAGTTATTAGGAGGAAAGAAATCATAGATCAGAGCAGAAATATATGAAATAGAAACAAAGAAAACAATAGCAAAGATCAATAAAACTAAAAGCTTGTTCTTTGAGAAGATAAACAAAATTGATAAACCTTTAGCCAGACTCATCAAGAAAAAGAGGGAGAGACTCAAATCAATAAAATTAGAAATGAAAAAGGAGAAGTTACAATGGACACTGCAGAAATACAAAGCATCCTAAGAAAGTACTACAAGCAAATCTATGCCAATAAAATGGACAACCTGGAAGAAATCGACAAGTCTTTAGAAAGGTATAACCTTCCAAGACTGAACCAGGAAGAAATAGAAAATATGAACAGACCAATCACAAGTAATGAAACCGAAACTGTGATTAAAAATCTTCCAACAAACAAAAAGCCCAGGACCAGATGGCTTCACTGGTGAATTCTACCAAACATTTAGACAAGAGCTAACACCCATCCTTCTCAAACTGTTCCAAAAAGTTGCAGAGGAAGGAACACTCCCAAGCTCATTCTACGAAGCCACCATCACCCTGATACCAAAACCAGACAGAGATACTACAAAAAAAGAAAATTACAGACCAATAACACTGATGAATATAGATACAAAATTCTCAACAAAATACTAGCAAACAGAATCCAACAACACATTAAAAGGATCATACACCATGATCAAGTGGGATTTATCCCAGGGATGCAAGGATTCTTCAATATACACCAATCAATGTGATACACCATATTAACAAACTGAAGAATAAAAACTATATGATCATCTCAATAGATGCAGAAAAAGCTTTTGACAAAATTCAACACCCAGTTATGATAAAAACTCTCCAGAAAGTGGGCATAGAGGGAACCTACCTCAACATAATAAAGGCCACAGCAAACACCATTCTCTTATTTTTTTTAATATAATTTATATTTTATTTATTTATTTTTATTTTTGGCTGCATTGGGCCTTCGTTGCTGCACGTGAGCTTTCTCTAGTTGCAGTGAGCGGGGGCAACTCTTCATTGTGGTTTGCAGGCTTCTCATTGTGGTGGCTTCTCTTTATTGTCAAGCACGGGCTCTAGGTGCACAGACTTCAGTAGTTGTGGCACTCGGACTCCATAGTTGTGGCTTGTGGGTTCTAGAGCGCAAGTTCAGTAGTTGTGGTGCACAGGCTTAGTTGCTCCATGGCAAGTGGGATCCTCCCGAACCAGGGCTCAGAACCATGTCCCCTGTATTGGCAGGCCGATTCTTAACCACTATACCACCAGGGAAGTCCCAAACATCATTCTCAATAGTGATAAACTGAAAGCATTTCCTCTAAGATCAGGAACAAGACAAAGATGTCCACTCTCACCACTATTATTCAACATAGTTTTAGAAGTCCTAGCCACTGCAATCAGAGAAGAAAGAGAGATAAAAGGAATCCAAAATGGAAAAGAAGAAGTAAATCCGTCACTGTTTGCAGATGACATATACTATATATAGAGAATCCTACAGATGCCACTAGAAAACTACTAGAGCTAATCAATGAATTTGGTAAAGTTGCAGGATACAAAATTAATGCACAGAAATCTCTTGCATTCCCGTACACTAACAAAGAAAGATCAGAAAGAGAAATTAAGGAAACAATCCCATTCACCATTGCAACAAAAAGAATAAAATACCTAGGAATAAACCTACCTAAGGAGGTAAAAGATCTGTACTCAGAAAACCATAAGACACCAATGAAAGAAATCAAAGATGACACAAACATATGGACAGATATACTACGTTCTTGGATTGGAAGAATCAATATTGTGAAAATGACTATACTACCCAAAACAATCTACAGATTCAATGCAATCCCTATTAAACTACAAACGGCATTTTTTACAGAACTAGAACAAAATAATCTTAAAATTTGTATGGAGACACAAAAGACTCTGAAGAGCCAAAGCAATCTTGAGGGAAAAAAAAATGGAGCTGGAGGAATCAGACTCCCTGACTTCAGACTATACTACAAAGCTACAGCAATAAAGACAATATGGTAACGGCACAAAAACAGAAATATAGATCAATAGAACAGGATAGAAAGCCCAGAGGTGAACCCATGCACCTATGGTCAACTAATCTATGACAAAGGAGGCAAGAATATACAAGGGAGAAAAGACAACTTCTTCAATAAGTGGTGCTGGGAAAACTGGAGAGCCACATGTAAAAGAATGAAATTAGAACACTCCCTAATACCATACACAAAAATAAACTCAAGATGGATTAAAGACCTAAATGTAAGACCGGACACTATAAAACTCTTAGAGGAAAATGTAGGAAGAACACTCTTTGACATAAATCACAGCAAGATCTTTTTTGACCCACCTCCTAGAGCAATGGAAATAAAAACAAAAATAAACAAGTGGGACCTAATGAAACTTAAAAGCTTTTGCCCAGCAAAGGAAACCATAAACAAGATGAAAAGACAACCCTCCAAATGGGAGAAAATATTTGCAAACGAATCAATGGACAAAGGATTAATCTTCAAAATATATAAACAGCTCATGCAGTTCTATATTAAAAAAACAAACAACCCAATCAAAAAATGGGCAGAAGACCTAAATAGACATTTCTCCAAAGAAGACATACAGATGGCCAAGGGGCACATGAAAAGCTGCTCAACATCACTAATTATTAGAGAAATGCAAATCAAAACTACAATGAGGTATCACCTGACACCAGTTAGAATGGGCATCATCAGAAAATCTACAAACAACAAATGCTGGAGAGGGTGTGGAGAAAAGGGGACCCTCTTGTACTGTTGGTGGGAATGTAAACTGGTACAGCTACTATGGAGAACAGTATGGAGGTTCCTTAAATAACTAAAAATAGAATTACCATATGACCCAGCAATCTCACTACTGGGCATACACCCAGAGAAAACCATAATTCAAAAAGACACAGGCACCCCAATGGTCATTGCAGCACTATTTACAATAGCCAGGTCATGGAAGCAACCTAAATGTCCATTGACAGACAAATGGATAAAGAAGATGTGGCACATATATACAATGGAATATTACTCAGCCATAAAAAGGAATGAAATAGAGACGTGTATGGACCTAGAGACTGTCATACAGAGTGAAGTAAGTCAGAAAAACAAATATCATATATTAACGCATATATGTGGAATCTAGAAAAATGGTACAGATGAACCAGTTTGCAGGGCAGAAATAGAGGCACAGATGTAGAGAACAAACGTATGGACACCAAGGGGGGAAAGTGGTGGTGGTGGTGGTGGTGGTGGTGGTGGTATGAGTTGGGAGGTTGGGATTGACATGTATACATTAATATGTATAAAATAGATTACTAATAAGAACCTGCTGTTTAAAAAATAAATTAATTAAATTAAATTAAAGAATAAATAAATGCAATGGACAGCAAAAAAATAAAGACAATAAAATAAAATAAATAAAAGAAAAATCGATGCTCCCTCCTGCCAGTGGACTGGATTTTAGATGCTTGCTTTCTTGGCCAGGTATGCTCGCTCAGTGAACAACCTGAACAACCGTACATAATGACCATATGTTATGGGCTTTGCCAGTAGCATTAGCAAAACTCTGATCATTATATTTGGGGTGGTAAAAATAAAATAAATTTTCAAAGGGATGGTGGCATCTGAGCTGTATCTTAAGCAATGAGTAGATTTAACAAGCCTTGTAAGATTTGCCAGAAAGAGCAGTGAAACAAAGGCACAGCGGCATGGAAGAGGTTGGTGACTTTCTAGGCTAGAAAGCCTGGTGGCACCAGAGTGTGAAGAGCCTTGAATGTCACACAGAAAAGGTTGGTCTTTTGTCTATAAGCACTGTGAGCTCATGATCAGCTCTGTTTGAGCTCAGTGCCTGCGAGGTATTTGTGTTATGGATTTGTAAACAGAGAGTAGAGAGAGAAGGCCACTCTACAAATCCTGATAAGAGGAATGAGGGCCCAAAGCAGGTTGTGATGGAGAAGCAGCCACAGCAAGAAATGCTACAAAGGAAGAATCTTCAGGACTTGAAGGGCTACTTTCTATGGCAATAAGGAATATGAGTCTAAGCTGAGTCTAAGTCATCTAACCTGGGAGGCTTGATGGATACTGATGTTGCAAGACAGAGAAGGAAGCAGGTGGGTCAGGGATTGGGGGCAGCCAAGGACCTGGGTTTGGAGGAACATAAAGTTTGAGGTACCTGTAGAAAATCCAAATACAGATATGGATCTGGAATTCAGGTGCGGATCAGGGCATAGGCTTGGAAGTCATCAGTTCATGGGGCAGAACTGAAGCAATGGGAATAAATGAGATTCACCAGGGAAAGTATGCAATGAAAAGAGATGATCCAAGACAATATTTTGGAAACACAAATAAAGGAATAGAAGGGAAGATGAGACAAAGTTTGGGAGAAAATGGATCCAAAATGGTAGAGAAGATCCAGGAGAGAGAACGGAAGGAGTGAAAGACATCAGAGCAACCATAATTCTAGAAGAAGAAATTAGGCCAGTAGGGCTAACAGCTGCAGAGTTCTAGCAGTATGAGATCTGAGAGGTAGCATTTAGGAATTCATGGGAACCTAACTAAAGATGCTTCAGTAGTGAGGTAAAGTCAGAAGGCACACTGCAGAGGGAATGATATGTGAATTTAAGGGAAGAAAGTGAAGGAAGGAATATAGACTATCTTTTCAAAGATATTAGTGAAGAAAGGAAAAAGAGACATATGAGAATAGCTCGAGGGGAAGGCAGGGTTTATTAGTATGACTTTGAAGATATATAAGAGAGAGTCTCCTAGAAATGGATTATATATTTCTGCTGTGGGTGGCAGAGAAATGAGAGATCCTTTATTGGATAGTAGAGAAATATGCCATTTTTGTTTACCTTTGGATTTTAAGTCTAGGCTTCTATAATTTCCATGTAATTGCAAGACGGGATGCTATTTTCATGTGTTTTTCTCATAGGAATAGTCATCAGCGAAATCTAGGACTGCTGAAATAAAACATGAATTCCAAATATTAAGGAGAATAGGGAAAATATACCAATATTTATTGTACATATGCGAAATTCCACTCCATGGACTCGAAGTTTTATGTACATCATCTAACATAATCTTTAGAATCACTCTATGATGTAGGAATTTTTCTCTCAGAACAGGGGTTCTTAACCTAGGAATACATGAAGCTCTTGATATTTTCTTAAACTCTCTGTATATGTATATGTGGCACTTGGGAGAGTGTTCATAGTATTAATGAGATGACCAACAGGGCCCAACAAACTAGAAAGTGTTGACTTGAATGACTGTTCATCCCCCAAATAGCATAACATAGTAATGAGCATTATTTCTGTTTGTTTACTTTTATATTCTTCTAGAGTAGTTACTACATCTTATACCCCTTCTTTATCCCGGTCTCCATAGTCTTGAGCAACTAATAGGCTCTCAGTACTTATTGATTAATTAATAGGCTCTTGTCTTTACTCAAATATATTTATAATCTGGAGGAAAAAGAGAAAATTTCACTTTCAACCTATAGCTGATATCGCAACTTAACCTCTTATATCAACAGGTTAGTTGAGCCCTCAATAAAAAGGTGATAAAATTGTTGGGAGCTATTTGTGCTTGAGATCTGCATCACAAATTTCCTATGAGATATTTGATTGTATATAAAATAAAAATGACATCTGTGCATCTGTATTAGCAACTACCGCTAGGAAACATATGCCAAGATAAGTAAGCAACTTAGGTGATATATCTGAAAGAGAATCAAACCCAGAGAAACAATCCAAGCTGGCATAATGAGCTTCTCACAGATGATTTCCATCATAAATGGTATGTATTGAAGGGTAATGCAAAAAGAAATGACTTGAAAATGTCTATTTCCATTGTGATCATCCGCTTGTAATATAAATGCATAATAAAAAGCACTTATGCATTTTTAAGATGGGTCCAAACGAGTGTAAGCAACTGCTGAACATGATTACTTACTGTAATTTAACAATTTTCATCTCACGTTATATCTCATTAAGAATTCATGGAAGTTAGCGCATTGTCAAAAGCTTGGCAAATCAGTGTTAATGAGAAATTTAACAAGTTTAGCGTGGCTGCTTATAGAAACACAAAATAAAACCAATAATAAACTTATATTTTTATTTGTATATGGTTTAAATAACCTAAATAATTATGAATCTACACATGCTGGTATATACGTGTGTACACTCATAAACACATTTATCTATCTCTATACACATCCATAAAAATATGTGTGTATATATGTGTTTATATACATACACACATTACCTGGAACTCATAGACTCTATAATCTATACTATAGGTCAGTTTAGCTTGAAGGACAAATCTTTTATATATTCTAAAATACTTTCAAAAAAATAAAAACCACAATTTGTATTTGGTGATCACATTTTTCAAGATTGAATTAATAAATTAAAGAGGTGCTCCTTATTTACTGAATGCACTTTCCAGAAAGCAGAGCACGATTACCTGAGCAGGTACCCAACAGAGTGGTCAAAAACATGAACTTTGGGTCAGATCTAAAATCTTCTTTGACATGGGGATATATGTATACATATAGCTGATTCACTTTGTTGTACAGCAGAAACTCACACAGCATTGTAAAGCAATTATACCTCAATAAAGATGAAAAAAAAAGATTAATTGGAGAAAAAAATCTCCTTCGACCGTTTTCTTTTTAGTTGTGTGATCCTGGCTGAGTGGGGACCGGAGTGAAGCCAGCGAGGTACCTGGGGTGCAAAATTTAAGGAGGCACTCACTTTCCAATGGCAACTTGCACAAACCTGAGAAGTAATGCCTCCTTAAATTTTGCACCCTAAGCACCTCATCTGCCTCTGTTTAGTCCTGGTCTGGACCTTGGACAAGTTCCTTCATTCCTCTAAGACTCTTCTATAAAATGAGCTAGTTAGTACCAAACTCAAAATGCCAAACTCAGTGTCAAGCTCCAAAGATTGTTTCAAGGATAAATGAGGTGTTTTGCACAGTGTTTGAAACATAGCTCATTACCCCAAATTGGGAACAATTAGTATTAGGGGTACTGTTTTCAGGTTCCCTGGACTTGAAGGCATAAAGCTCCCCTCTTTAGATTTAATGACATGTCCAACATGGTTCAGGCACTGGCCAGGCAAGGTTAGGGAGCTTGCTTCCTGAGGACACGCAACACGAAATAATAATAGCTGTGACAGCTCTCACAAAACACGGCTAATTTTATGTACATGGCAGCTCAATGTCAACAAACACAGTTATAAACGCGCTGTCAAAATCTGTGCTCAACTTCTTTCACTAAATGAGGTGTAATTATGTATAAAACAATTTGTGTTTGCAATCTGAGGTTATGGATCTGTGTGCGTGATGACAATGGCTACAGTATGAAAAGTAATTAATTCTGGCTGCTCAGAAGGAGTAATGGGCGTTTTTAAATGTCAGCCCATGTTTCCTTAGAGCTGGCTGACAGTCCCTAGATTGGAATTGTCAACAACTCCTAGATAAAGGAGGAAAACTTTGAGGCGATTTGGGACTGGGCCAAATGGACAGCCCTCCAACTAAGACCCTGAACAAGGGTTGTCTGGTGGAGACCAATCTGTGGCTTCTGGTAGGAGTGATTTTTCCTGGACTGACTTATAAAGGTGGTCCATCGTGCAGTGCTATAGTTTGGCAAGGAGTTAACAGGGCACATAGGGGGAGCATGGGATGAAAGCTCTGAGCCGGTATGCTCTTCTTGTACCTATCACGATGGGGGGTGCTAAGCTTCAGGCCCTAGAAGACAGGATCATGTTTTTGTAGTTATTTTTGCTTCGCATCAAGCACAAAATTCTATTTTTAGTGCTACCATCAGAATAGCAATGCCTGGATGCCAGTCACCTCTGCATCCCTGCGTTCTGGGTTCCTGAGCACAGCTCAGTGCATGAGGGTCGGTGTTGAAATGAGAGGCAACATCCAGCTCTCTGTTTGAACTGCCTTTTTTTTTTTTCTTTTTTTTTTTCTGCGGTACGCGGGCCTCTCACTGTTGTGGCCTCTCCCGCTGCGGAGCACAGGCTCCGGACGTGCAGGCTCAGCAGCCATGGCTCACGGGCCCAGCCGCTCCGCGGCATGTGGGATCTTCCCGGACCGGGGCACGAACCCGCGTCTCCTGCATCTGCAGGCAGACTCTCAACCACTGCGCCACCAGGGAAGCCCTGAACTGCCTTTTATTTGTGGGTCTGTCCTTGGAGTTGACCAAAGGCAGCAAGTTCACAAGGAACACGGATGATTCTGCTGTGGCCAAGTCCCTCCTTAGGGTCAACCTGAGAAGCTGTAGGTCTTAGCTGGGCTCCAACCTGTCCTGTGCAATGGCATGAAACAAGAAAAACCCCGGCTCTGCTGCCCGTCTCCTTGAGACAAATTCATTCAAGAATACTTATCAGGGCTTCCCTGGTGGCGCAGTGGTTGAGAGTCCGCCTGCCGATGCAGGGGACACGGGTTCGTGCCCCGGCCCGGGAAGATCCCACATGCCGCGGAGCGGCTGGGCCCGTGAGCCATGGCCACTGAGCCTGCGCGTCCCGAGCCTGTGCCCCGCAACGGGAGAGGCCACAACAGTGAGAGGCCCGCGTACCGCAAAAAAAAAAAAAAAAGAATACTTATCAGCATTCTCACTCACAGGGAGGCTGACCTGAAAATAATACACTGGCGTGCTACTTGAAGAACTGTCCCTGGTCATGGAAAAAGGGATTGATTAAACCAAAGTGAGGATTAAGGGAGAGAATCCACGTGCAGCACTGAGTTCCTGGCACACTAATTTTTTTTTTATTGACGTATAGTTGATTTACAATATTGTGTTAGTTTCAGGTGTACAGCAAAGTGACTTGGTTATACATATATACATATGTATGGATCCATATTCCTTTTTTCTATTCTTTTTCATTATAGGTTATTACAAGATATTGAATATAGTTTCCTGTGCTATACAGTAGGTCCTTGTTGTTGGTCTATTTTAGATATAGCAGTGTGCATCTATTAATCCCGTACTGCCAATTTATCCCTCCCCTCTCCCTTCTGCTTCGGTAACCATAAGTTTGTTTTCTATGTCTGTGAGTCTGTTTCTGTTTTGTAAACAAGTTCATTTGTACTATTTTTTAGATTCCACATGTAAGTGATATCATATAGTATTTGTCCTTATCTGACTTACTTCACTCAGTATGATAATCTCTAGGTCCATCCATGTTTCTGCAAATGGCATTATTTCATTTTTTAATGGCTGAGTAATATTCCATTATGTGTGTATGTGTGTATATATATATATATATATGTACACATACATACGCTACATCGTCTTTAACCATTCATCGGTTGATGGACACTTAGGTTGCCTCCATGTCTTGGCTATTGTAAATCGCTGGCACACTTACTCATTAGCGGAAGCCAGAATTATAATCACATGTGTGCACTCTGCTTACCCGTGCTGCTCATTTTCCAACTAAAGTTTAAAACGTCATAGAACTAGAAACAACCCGATTTCTGAGTTACTGTGCGTGAAGTGCCACAACAGCCTCTAATGCTGATATGTTGAAAGTAGAAACCATTAATCACTGTATCACTGACAACTTATTCTACGCAGGAGCCCAGGCCCAGAAGCATCCAATTCTCCTGAGAGTTAGCAGTTATTAATCATTTTGAGTTAGCAATTGTAAATTTCCAGATTATCAACATTATACTTTTAAGGGTGCATAGGTAGGAATGTCTAGCATTTTTACTTTGATCTATTATTCCCCCAACCCCACAAGACACGTATCCTGACTCCCTAAATGATACTGTTCTCCCAGCTGCACAGATGTGGCAATAACCGTGTCACCCAGACTCTTGATGCTCCTCTGATCCCCCATTCATTCCCCATTCATCATTCAGCAAACGTTTATTGAGTGGCTACTCTACCCCAGACAGTGTAATAGGTGCTGGAGATAAAGAGTTGAATAAGAAACAGTCCCTGCCCTCTAGTTTGTAAGCCGATGACAAAGTCTGACATGTAAACAGGTAATTTAAAATACTGCCTGTGAAGAAATAAAATGAGAGCAGAGGGAGATGAACAACTGGATTGTCCTGGTTGCTGGAAAGGTTTTGCTGAGAGTTAACACCTGAGCTGGAACTTGAAAGGTGAGTAGAAATTTTCCAGAGGAAGGAAGCGAGGAAAGGTGTTCCACACAAAGGGAAGGCCCTGTTCTGAAGGAGAGCCGTGGGAATTCAGAGCTTGGTATGGGAAACTCAGTCTGGTGAGAATGGAAAGATGAGGCTGCATGACATGAAGGTTGGGAATGACCTGATGCCAGGAGAAGGAGTTTGGCAAAGGAGGACCACAGAGGTGTTTTTTTTGTTTTTTAATTTTATTTATTTATTTATTTTTGGCTGTGTTGGGTCTTTGTTTCTGTGCGAGGGCTTTCTCTAGTTGCGGCAAGCGGGGGCCACTCTTCATCGCGGTGCGCGGGCCTCTCACTGCTGTGGCCTCTCTTGTTGCGGAGCACAGGCTCCAGACGCGCAGGCTCAGTAGTTGTGGCTCACGGGCCAAGTCGCTCCGCGGCATGCGGGATCTTCCCAGACCAGGGCTCGAACCTGTGTCCCCTGCATTGGCAGGCAGACTCTCAAACATTGCGCCACCAGGGAAGCCCGAGGTGGGTTTTTTAAGTTAATAGACTTTCTTGGTTTTCTAGAGTTGTTTTAGGAAACTGAGCAGAAAGTACGGCGAATCCTCATAGTCCCACCCCAACGGTTCTTCCTGTTATTAACATCTTACTTCAGCCAATTAGGCAGCAGAGGTTTGTAAGCAAGAGCATAATAAGGATGCTTTGGTTATTTTAGGAAGATTCCTGGTATTTGTGTGCCGACAGGACTGGAGTCGGGATATCCTAGTGGCAGGAAGGCCAGTCACAAGGCCATGGCCAAGGTCCATGTGACGGCTGAGGAGAGGACAAACCACAGCAGAGGTGCTGGGGGTAAGAGAGAGGATTCTATTCTGGAGACATTTACCTGCTAAGTGTTCGCAAGACTTGATAGCTGAATGTGAGGGAGTGAGCGGGAGGGAGGAGTTTAGTTCGGGCAACCACCCCAGCCATCAATTTTACTGTTCAGCTCCAGAGTCACCCTTCAGTACCTTCTCTGCCAGAAGGAACTGGCCTCTGTCAGTATTTCTCCTTTACCCTGTGAGTAGAGGGTGCTGGAGGGACACTGCAGGAAGAAGGAAGCTTCTCTTCCTGGTGTCGAATGTTGAGTTGTGCTTTTTCTCCTCTTGCTACATGCCAACAGGAGCCAAGGAAGGAGACGATGTCTCAGATCACTCAACAGAAGCAGTTCATCTTCAGAGTTTGCTTGGAAGTTCACGATGTTCTCAGGAACAACATCCCCAATGTAAACTCGTCACCTCCACAAACACTTCCCGTTTGCTAAGAGTGAACGATTATTAAGGGACAGCTGCTGTATGACGGTCTTTGCTTCACTGTGAAATACACCCACAGGCCCACAGCTCATGGTGCCTCTGGACTATAAAAAGCACTCACGTCCCTTGGGATATGAGGCCCTGAGATCCTCTCTGACGCTGAGAAGGCAATGGGAACAAGTGTGCGATGCCTTTTGCCACTCCAGCGGTGGAGCTTAACAAGGATACCGGAAAAATAACTCCACCCCTTAGGAGTCTCCTTGGACTCAGGGGCGTGCAGAGTGGATCTGGAGTCAGTTGGACGCCGCTGGTGTGAACTGAAGAGCTGTCTCAACACTCAGACATTTCCCGGGGAGATCTGGTCTCAGATGCAAGCTGTTGGCATTCGATCAGTCGTACCAAATACCAAGCTGCCCAGTGCCTAATTGGCACACAGCTCTTGGATTTGAAACAAGAGGGTCTTGGGACTTTGAGTGCTGAAATTTGCATGCAGTTTTTGACACGTTATGTGCCCATGGGACACAGTGAGAACTCACGGTCAATTTGCCTGGCAGCATAGCTGCATAGACAAGTCACTTGACAAATCTCCGGATCCAGTGCGGTTCTGTATTCTGTATGGTCTCGCCATTGACACCTAGGAAATCATCTTCTGTGCTCTTATTAGATGGGGCCGTTTGACTTTTCTGTTTTGGTCATATGTCTACATTGGTTTTTCTGTAGGATACTTGGTTTCTCACCTGATATGCTCAACTCTGCATCCTAGAGATTGGGGGGACAGATACGAAGCCTTTTGTAATAGGATGAAGCCATCCTATGAAATGTACTTATGACGGCTCTAAATGCCAGTTTAAAAAATTGTCATTTCTTGAGACACAAAGACTAAACAGAAACTGTGTATTAGAGAAGGCCAGCTATTGGGGTCAGGGAGGTGGAGGGTGTGGCCAAGATGACCTGGGCATGGACAGTGGCTGCTTCCCTAGCATCTCCTTTCTTACACGGGCATATCCTGGCTTTACAGACACGTGTAAATGCTACCAGCCGACAAAACCTTTTTAAAACCAAACAACGGGGACTTCCCTGGTGGCGCCGTGGTTAAGAACCCGCCTGCCAATGCAGGGGACACGGGTTCGATCCCTGGTCCAGGAAGATCCCACATGCCGCAGAGCAACTAGGCCCGTGCGCCACAACTACTGAGCCTGCAAGCTGCAACTACTGAAGCCTGCGCGCCTAGACCCCGTGCTCCGCAGCAAGAGAGGCCACCGCCGTGAGAAGCCCACACACCACAACGAGGAGTAGCCCCCGCTCGCCACAACTAGACAGAGCCCGCGCCCAGCAATGAAGACCCAACGCAGCCAAAAATAAATAAGTAAAATAAAAAAACAAAAGTAAAACCAAACAACGGATTCTCTCTTTGGATAACACAATCTGTACATGCCCCACATAGAATGAAATAAAACCACTCACACGGACCCTCTGATTAGTTTTAGAAATGGGGTCCCGTAAAAGCCTGCCCTTGTCAACTCCTGAGATTAAACGCTTTGGGGGAAGGACAAGACATAAAATGTCTCTTTGTCCTCAATTATGTATTTTCCTTCAATCTTCCTCTCTCATCTGTTGGTTTTCAGGTAGTTAAGTTAATAGAGCTTTCAGCTGAGCATTTCACAGTTGGTGGTGGAGAAGGTTAGCTGCCCTGAATCACGTGGAGGTTATTGTGTGAATCTGTTTGGAAAGGGGACAAAAGCAATGATAAAGGTGTCCACTCTAAACCCTTTGAAAAACAGCAAAAACTCAAATGCTGCTGTTTTTCCAGTGAGACGCCTATGGGCTTTGTGGATTTTGATTTTTAAACAAAGACCCATTTGAGTATCCTATAGGCTCTGGACCTTGCTTTTGAACTAAAACAAAACAAAACAAAACAAACACACGGAAAAGCAACGAAACAAACAAAAACAAACTTGTGTCACATCCCCCAGAAAAACAGCCACGTTATTATTTACCAGGGGTTGCCCTCTAGCAGATGATTCAGTATTGCAAGCATTTTATTCAGAAAGTTTTTCCTTACCAGCTCTCTGGCATATATATTATTATGCCTATATTATCGACCTAGAGCTGGTCTTAAGAAGACATGCAGAAAAGAACCTGCCCAGTCTTCCCTCTAGGCCGGCCTGGGTCCCCTCTAAGTGTTTACAAAGGCTGGACTGGGCTCTAATCTATGCAGAATTGAAGAGCAGATGGGCACACGTTAAGGTACCAGGCCAAGGGAGATTAAGCAGCGCCATTCCACAGATCTCACTGCTACGACCAGTAGAAGGGCTGCACAGCTTGCCAGGACAGGGCTGGATGGCTACTGAGGACAACTGGGTTCTTAGGATGAGGGACTGGGAAGGATCACAAATGGCTGTTTGTTTTGTTAGAAGTGCGGGGCGTCGTGGGGCCAGACGATGGGCATGTGTGAGTGGTGAGCCTAGCTCAGGAGTTACTGAGCATAACTCCTGGGGAAATTTCAAGTGTTCATTGGTGATGTCTGAGGGAACGCTCCCAGGCCTCAGCAGGACAACCAGGATGCCCTCCTGTTGCTTTGGACATGGGTCCATTTTCAAAGTGACTCTCGTGAAGACTCCACGCGGCAAATGCACTGAACAGGCACTGAACTTGGAAGGGGTGCATGGGTCATTGTATCGACATGGCCCTATTACAGATGAGCAAGGTTTGTTTTCAGCTACTGGTAATACTCATTTCTTTAATCTACTGATTCTGAAGACACTGCAACAGGCTCAATGTCCTGCCTTTCAAATTTTTTGATTCACTTCCGTGTTCAATTAACATGATTACAAAAATAAGTTTAAAACGAATCGTAATATAATTCTGTATATAATCTGCATATAATTCCGTATCTCACAACCCGGCATCTGCAGTTACAGGAACTCATAGCTATTATGAGAACAGTTCCTAATAGCCCAGAAAAGTGACTTAATTGCAGTTTAAGTTGACACTGTGATATAAACAGTGACATTGCTAGTATTTCAGGATCATTACACTGTGAGGAAGAATAGGTTGCAATTAAGCTATGGTAGAAGGGTCATCAGGTTCCATCAGTAACAAGACAGGAACCAAAATGGTGAGGAGATGGGAAACAGTGTGATACGGAATGGTTGAAAAGGCTGGAGTCTAACAAAAAAAAAAACCTTCCTGAACATGCATTTTATTGACACCCAGTCAGGTACTGGGTCCCGAGGATTTTACCTGCTTGATAATTTGGGCCCCCATGTCGCCCCTCCATCCCCATTGCCCAGGTACGTTACACACCGATCTTTCTGCCTTTCCCCTTGTCCCACCATCCCTTCTTCTCCTCTCTACACAAACATCTGACATATTTTCCTAAAGTGAAAATCTGACAGTGTCATTTCTCTGCTAAAAGTCACCCAGTGGCTCTTCATGACTTGTAGGATAAGTGATTATCATGTTGCCAAGCAAACCTGTAAGTACCTTGGGGATGCTGTTTCCTTTGTATCATGTACCATTTCTTCTCTCCCTTTCCCCCTACCGCCCAGATGCTGACTCGCAGTTCCATGAAAACACTGCTCTTAACCCCACCCCCTGCCCCAACCTGTGACTGCCTTTGCCTGCGCTCCCTCTACATGGAGAGGCAGCCAGGCTCTTCTCCCTGCCAAGCTCCATCCCATAGGCACCTGCCCAATTCCTATCTGCCTTTCAAGACTCAGTTCAAACTCATCTCTTTGCTGATGCCTCTCTTGACTCCTCCAGGAAGGGTTATCTCCTCCATCTTACTGCCACACAGCATCTTGCTTTTAATCTCTGCAACTGCACTTATCATATTTTTAATTCGTTTTGATTATGCATTGTGTCCTATGCTAAACTCTAAACTGTTGAAGATAGCCACCAATCTTTTTTTTTTTTTTTTTTGGATAGTGACTCCTTTCTTTTTACTTTTTAATTTATTTTTAATATTTATTTATTTATTTATTTGGCTGCGTCGGGTCCCACTTGCGGCACTCAGGATCCCTAGCTGTGGGCATGTGGGATCCTCAGTTGCAGCGTGCGGACTCCTAGTTGTGGCATGTGGGATCCAGTTCCTGGACCAGGGATTGAACCCGCACCCACCCCCCCAGCATTGGGAGCGCAGAGTCCCAGCCACTGGACCACCAGGGAAGTCCTGCCACCAATCTTTACACCAGAACTTAGCTCACTGCTTGATCTATAGGCAGTCTCTATTTGATCAGAAATTCTATTTTTGATAAAGAAAAACTTTGGTCTAAAGAACAAATGGGGCTTCCCTGGTGGTGCAGTCGTTATGAATCCGCCTGCCAATGCAGGGGACACGGGTTTGAACCTTGGTCTAGGAAGCTCCCACGTGCCGCGGAGCAATTAAGCCCATGCACCACAACTACTGAAGCCCGCACGCCTAGAGCCCGTGCTCTGCAAGAGAAGCCACTGTACCACGACAAAGAGTAGCCCCCACTCACCACAACTAGAGAAAAGCCCGCACACAGCAATGAAGACCCAACACAGCCAAAAAAACAAAACAAAACAGATATACGAGGGCTGGATAACTGTCTTGCAGTATTTGAAGGTTGTCATACGGAGAAGGATTTGGGCTCGTTCTACCTGGTCCAGCGTGTGAAGCTTGGTCGATGCATGGAAGATACAGTGAGACAGACAGTGGATCATTATAAGGAGCATCCTAAATGTCACCTGTTCAAAGACAGAATCAGCCATCTCTTGAGACAGGTACTGAGTGTGTGATAACTAAGGTATTTAGGCTAAGCTGAAAATTTTGTAGGAATTATTCTAGTATCAAGTGGATGACCACACTTGTTGTCTATCTTGGATATAATGATTAAAACATGGCATGGATGTTCCATTCTCATAGCTGTCTATATCTCAAAGAAAATAAACCCACACATGAAATTGTTGGGAATCGAATCTGCCTATGTCATTCCCTTCAGAGGCTTGATAATAATTATTGAATATTAAGGATATCAGTACTTGTTTTTACCAGGATAGTTACTGAATATATGATGTAGTTCAGAAAGATTTGTAACATACTTTAACATTTAAGATTTTGATTTTTTTTTCAAATGATGCTTCATGTTTACTGGGGTGTGGTCTAATGATCCTTGAAGATGGAAGTGAAAAGAAAGTTTTCACTTTCCTAACTTGATCCTGAGATGGCATCAAGATTGTGGTTACAGTTTTTATTTTCAATTAATAGTTTGAATTCATTCAAATGTTTGATTGAGACTTTTGCTTTTGCTGAGTTACCTGTACATTTTGAGAAACAACAGGAATTCATACCATAAAGTTTCCAAAGACTTCATTACAGTTGTGAAAGACCCATCACTATACAAGATTTCATATATTACATCATTTTATGCTGCTTTTATTTTTTCTGCAGTAGTATGGGATGGACAAAATGATTACAGTGAATTTTAGATGCTGGACCATAATGGTAGTACAAAGCTAACTGATCATTTTTCCTCTCTTTATAAACTCCAGTTTTATTGCAGCAGCCAAACCTTATATAGTCCCTAATTTAGCTTCTTTATATTATTAAAGCCACATAAGAACAAATTTCTGTTATCTAAATTAAGCCCCAGAGGAAATTTGACTCACACTAGTTGGAAAGTGTCCTCTTAAAGACGTCTATGGCGGGGGCTTCAAGATGGCGGAAGACTAAGATGTGGAGATCACCTTCCTCTCCACAGATACATTAGAAATACATCTACATGTGGAACAACTCCTACAGAACACCTCCTGAATGCTGGCAGAAGACCTCAGACCTCCCAAAAGGCAAGAAACTCCCCACGTACCTGGGGAGGGCAAAAGAAAAAAGAAAAAACAGAGACAAAAGAATAGGGACGGGGCCAGCACCAGTGGGAAGGAGCCGTGAAGGAGGAAAGGTTTCCACACACTAGAAGCCCCTTCGCGGGCGGAGACTGCGGGTGGCGGAGGGGGAAAGCTTCGGAGCCACGGAGGAGAGCACAGCAACAGGGGTGCGGAGGGCAAAGCGGAGAGATTCCCGCACAGAGATTCCCGCACAGAGGATCGGTGGCGACCGGCACTCACCAGGCGAGAGGCTTGTCTGCTCACCCGCCGGGGCGGGCGGGGCTAAGGCTCAGGCTTCGGTCGGAGCGCAGGGAGAAGACTGGGGTTGGCGACGTGAACACAGCCTGCAGGGCGTTAGTGCGCCACGGCTGGCCGGGAGGGAGTCTGGGGAAAAATCTGGACCTGCCGAACAGGCAAGAGACTTTTTCTTCCCTCTTTGTTTCCTGGTGGCGAGGAGAGGGGATTAAGAGCGCTGCTTAAAGGAGCTCCAGAGACGGGCGCGAGCCGCGGCCAACAGCGCGGACCCCAGAGACGGGCATGAGATGCTAAGGCTGCTGCTGCCGCCACCAAGAAGCCTGTGTGTGAGCACAGGTCACTCTCCACACCCCCCTTCCGGGGGGCCTGTGCAGCCTGCCACCGCCAGGGTCCCGGGATCCAGGGACAACTTCCCCGGGAGAACACACGGCGCGCCTCCGGCTGGTGCAACGTTACGCCGGCCACTGCTGCCGCAGGCTCGCCCCGCACTCCGTGCCCCTCCCTCCCCTCCAGCCTGAGTGAGCCAGAGGCCCCGAATCAGCTGTTCCTTTAACCCGGTCCTGTCTGAGCGAAGAACAGACGCCCTCAGGCGACATACACGCAGAGGCGGGGCCGAATCCTAAGCTGAGCCCCGGGAGCTGTGCGAACAAAGAAGAGAAAGGGAAATCTCTCCCAGCAGGCTCAGGAGCAGAGGATTAAATCGCTACAATCAACTTGATGTACCCTCCATCCCTGGAATACCTGAATAGACAACGAATCATCCCAAATTAACAAGGTGGACTTTGGGAGCAAGGATATATATATATTTTTTTTTCCCTTTTTCTCTTTTTGTGAGTGTGTATGCGTATGCTTCTCTGTGTGATTTTGTCTGTATAGCTTGCTTTTACCATTAGTCCTAGGGTTCTGTCTGTCCATTTTTATTGTTTTGTTTTCTTTGGGGGGGGTTTTGCTATAGTTTTTAGCACTTGTTATCATTGGTGGATTTGTTTTTTGGTTTGGTTGCTCTCTTATTTCTTTCTTTTTTTTTATTACTTAAAAATTTTTTTCTTAATAATTATTTTTTAATACCTTTATTTTTTATTTTAATTACGTTATTTTATTTTATCTTCTTCTTTCTTTCCTTCTTTTTTTCTCCCTTTTATTCTGAGCCGTGTGGATGACAGGCTCTTGGTGTTCCAGACAGGCATCAGGGCTGTGCCTCTGAGGTGGGAGAGCCACGTTCAGGACATTGGTCTACAAGAGACCTCCCAGCTCCACATAATATCAAATGGCGAAAATCTCCCAGAGACCTCCATCTCAACGCCAAGACCCAGCTTCACTCAACGACCAGCAAGATACAGAGCTGGACACCCCATGCCAAACAACTAGCAAGACAGGAACACAACCCCACCCATTAGCAGAGAGGCTGCCAAAAATCATAATAAGGCCACAGACACCCAAAAACACACCACCGGACGTGGTCCTGCCCACCAGAAAGACAAGATCCAGCCTCATCCACCAGAACACAGGCACTAGTCCCCTCCACCAGGAAGCCTACACAATCAACTGAACCAACCTTAGCCACTGGGGGCAGACACCAAAAACAACAGGAAGTACGAGCCTGCAGCCTGTAAAGGAGACCCCAAAAACAGTAAGTTAAGCAAAATGAGAAGACAGAGAAACACACAGCAGATGAAGGAGCAAGGTAAAAACCCACCAGACCAACCAAATGAAGAGGAAATAGGCAGTCTACCTGAAAAAGAATTCAGAATAATGACAGTAAAGATGATGCAAAATCTTGGAAATAGAATGGAGAAAATACAAAAAACGTTTAACAAGGGCCTAGAAGAACTAAAGGGCAAACAAACAGTGATGAACAACACAATAAATGAAATTAAAAATTCTCTAGAAGGGATCAGTAGCAGAATAACTGAGGCAAAAGAACGGATAAGTGACCTGGAAGATAAAATAGTGGAAATAACTACTGCAGAGCAAAATAAAGAAAAAAGAATGAAAAGAATTGAGGACAGTCTCAGAGACCTCTGGGACAATATTAAATGCACCAACATTCAAATTACAGGGGTCCCAGAAGAACAAGAGAAAGAGATAGGGACTGAGAAAATATTTGAAGAGATTATAGTTGAAAACCTCCCTAATATGGGAAAGGAAATAGTTAATCAAGTCCAGGAAGCACAGAGAGTCCCAGCAGGATAAATCCAAGGAGAAACATGCCAAGACACATATTAATCAAACTATCAAAAATTAAACATAAAGAAAAAATATTAAAAGCAGCAAGGGAAAAGCAACAAATAACATACAAGGGAATCCCCATAAGGTTAACAGCTGATCTTTCAGCAGAAACTCTGCAAGCCAGAAGGGAGTGGCAGGACATATTTAAAGTGATGAAGGGGACGAACCTACAACCAAGACTACTCTACCCAGCAAGGATCTCATTCAGATTTGATGGAGATATTAAAACCTTTACAGACAAGCAAAAGCTAAGAGAACTCAGCACCACCAAACCAGCTATACAATAAATGCTAAAGAAACTTCTCTAGGCAGGAAACACAAGAGAAGGAAAAGACCTACAATAACAAACACCAAACAATTAAGAAAATGGTAATAGGAATATAAATATCAATAATTACCTTAAATGTAAATGGATTAAATGCTCCAACCAAAAGACATAGACTGGCTGAATGGATACAAAAAAGATCGTATACATGCTGTCTACAAGAGACCAAGTTCAGACCTAGGGACACATACAGACTGAAAGTGAGGGGATGGAAAAAGATATTCCATGCAAATGGAAATCAAAAGAAAGCTGGAGTAGCAATTCTCATATCAGACAAAATATACTTTAATGTAAAGACTAATACAAGAGACAAAGAGGGACACTACATAATGATCAAGGGATCAATCCAAGAAGAAGATATAACAATTGTAAATATTTATACACCCACCATAGGAGCACCTCAATACATAAGTCAAATACTAACAGCCATAAAAGGGGAAATCAACAGTAACACAATCATAGTAGGAGACTTTAACTCCCCACTTTCACCAATGGACAGATCATCCAAAGTGAAAATAAATAAGCAAACACAAGTTTTGAATGATACATTAAAAAAGATGGACTTAATTGACATTGTATGGACTTATTTATAGGACATTCCATACAAAAACAACAGAATACACTTTCTTCTCAAGTGCTCATGGAACATTCTCCAGGATAGATCATATCTGGGGTCACAAATCAAGCCTTGGTAAATTTAAGAAAATTGAAATCATATCAAGATTCTTTTCTGACCACAACGCTATATCAATTACAGGAAAAAAGTCTGTAAAATATACAAACACATGGAGGCTAAACAATACACTACTTAATAACCAAGAGATCACTGAAGAAATCAAAGAGGAAATCAAAAAATACCTAGGAACAAATGACAATGAAAACACAACGACCCAAAACCTATGGGATGCAGCAAGAGCAGTTCTAAGAGGGAAGTTTATAGCAATACAATCCTACCTTAAGAAACAAGAAACATCTCAAATAAACAACCTAACCTTACACCTAAAGCAATTAGAGAAAGAAGAACAAAAAAACCCAAGGTTAGCGAAGGAAAGAAATCATAAAGATCAGATCAGAAATAAAAAGAAATGAAGAAAACGATAGCTCAGATCAATAACTCTAAAAGCTGGTTCTAGAGAAGATAAACAAAATTGATAAACCATTAGCCAGACTGATCAAGAAAAAAGGGAGAAGACTCAAACCAATAGAATTAGAAATGAAAAAGGAGAAGTAACAACTGACACTGCAGGAACACAAAGGATCATGAGAGATTACTACAAGCAACTCTATGCCAATAAAATGGACAACCTGGAAGAAATGGACAAATTCTTAGAAAAGCACAACCTTCCGAGACTGAACCAGGAAGAAACAGAAAATATAAACAGACCAATCATAAGCACTGAAATTGAAACTGTGATTAAAAATCTTCCAACAAACAAAAGCCCAGGACCACATGGCTTGACAGGCGAATTCTATCAAACATTTAGAGAAGAGCTAACACCTATCCTTCTCAAACTCTTCCTAAATATAGCAGAGGGAGGAACACTCCCAAACTCATTCTACGAGCCCACCATCACCCTGATACCAAAACCAGACAAAGTTGTCACAAAGAAAGACATTACAGACCAATATCACTGATGAACATAGATGCAAAAATCCTCAACAAAATACTAGCAAACAGAATCCAACAGCACATTAAAAGGATCATACACCATGATCAAGTGGGGTTTATCCCAGGAATGCAAGGATTCTTCAATATACGCAAATCAATCCATGTGATACACCATATTAACAAATTGAAGGAGAAAAACCATATGATCATCTCAATAGATGCAGAGAACGCTTTAGACAAACTTCAACACCCATTTATGATAAAAACCCTGCAGAAAGTAGGCATAGAGGGAACTTACCTCAACATAGTAAAGGCCATATATGGCCAACATGCCAACATCGTTCTCAATGGTGAAAAACTGAAACCATTGCCACTAAGATCAGGAACAAGACAATGTTGCCCACTCTCACCACTATTATTCAACATAGTTTTGGAAACTTTAGCCACAGCAATCAGAGAAGAAAAAGAAATAAAAGGAATCCAAATCGGAAAAGAAGAAGTAAAGCTGTCACTGTTTGCAGGTGACATGATACTATACTTAGAGATTCCTAAAGATGCTACTAGAAAACTGCTAGAGCTAATCAATGAATTTCGGAAAGTAGCAGGATACAGTATTAATGCAGAGAAATCTCTTGCATTCCTATACACTAATGATGAAAAATCTGAAAGTGAAATTATGAAAACACTCCCATTTACCATTGCAACAAAAAGAATAAAATATCTAGGATAAACCTACCTAAGGAGACAAAAGACCTGCACGCAGAAAATTATAAGACACTGATGAAAGAAATTAAAGATGATACAAACAGATGGAGAGATATACCATGTTCTTGGACTGGCAGAATCAACATGGTGAAAATGACTATACTACCCAAAGCAATCTACAGATTCAATGCAAACTACCACTGGCATTTTTCACAGAACTAGAACAAAACAATTGACAAGTTGTATGGAAACACTAAAGATCCCGAATAGCCAAAGCAATCTTGAGAAAGAAAAACGGAGCTGGAGGAATCAGGCTCCTGGACTCCAGACTATACTACAAAGCTACAGTAATCAAGAGAGTATGGTACTGGCAGAAAAACAGAAATATAGATCAGTGGAACAGGATAGAAAGCCCAGAGATAAACCCATGCACATATGGTCACCTTATCTTTGATAAAGGAGGCAAGAATACACAGTGGAGAAAAGACAGCCTCTTCAATAAGTGGCGCTGGGAAAACTGGACAGCTACATATAAAAGAAGGAAATTAGAACACTCCCTAACACCATACACAAACATAAACCCAAAATGGATTAAAGGCCTAGATATAAGACTAGACACTATCAAACTCTTAGAGGAAACCATAGGCAGAACACTCTATGACATAAATCACAGCAAGATCCTTTCTGACCCACCTCCTAGAGTAATGGAAATAAAAACAAAAATAAACAAATGGGACCTAATGAAACTTAAAAGCTTTTTAAGCAAAGGAAAGGAAACCATAGACAAGACGAAAAGACAGCCCTCAGAATGGGAGAAAATATTTGCCAATGAAGTAACTGACGAAGGATTAATCTCCAAAATTTACAAGCAGCTCATGCAGCTCAATATCAAAAAACAAACAGCCCAATCCAAAAATGGGCAGAAGACCTAAATAGACATTTCTCCAAAGAAGATACACAGACTGCCAACAAACACATGAAAGAATGCTCAACATCATTAATCATTAGAGAAATGCAAATCAAAACTACCACGCGATATCATCTCATACCGATCCGAATGGCCGTGATGAAAAAATCTATAAACAATAAGTGCTGGAGAGGGTGTGGAGAAAAGGGGACCCTCTTGCACTGTTGGTTGGAATGTAAATTGATACAGCCACTATGAAGAACAGTATGGAGGTTCCTTAAAAAACTAAAAATAGAACTACCATATGACCCAGCAATCCCACTACTGGGCATATACCCGGAGAAAACCATAATTCAAAAGAGGCATGTACCGAAATGTGTCATTGCAGCACTATTTACAATAGCCAGGACATGGAAGCAACCTAAGTGTCCATCAACAGATGAATGGATAAAGAAGATGTGGCACATATATACAATGGAATATTACTCAGCCATAAAAAGAAATGAAATTGAGTTATTTGTAGTGAGGTGGATGGACCTAGAGTCTGTCATACAGAGTGAAGTAAGTCAGAAAGAGAAAAACAAATACCGCATGTTAACACATATATATGGAATCTTAGGGAAAAAAAATAAAAAGTTCATGAAGTACCAAGGGGTAAGACGGGAATAAAGACACAGACCTACTAGAGCATGGACTTGAGGATATGGGGAGGGGGAATGGTAAGCTGTGACAAAGTGAGAGAGAGGCATGGACATATATACACTACCAAACGTAAAATAGATAGCTAGTGGGAAGCAGCCGCATAGCACAGGGAGATCAGCTAGGTGGTTTGTGACCACCTAGAAGGGTGGGATAGGGAGTGTTGGAGGGAGGGAGATGCAAGAGGGAGGAGATATGGGGATATATGTATAGGTATAGCTGATACACTTCGTTATAAAGTAGAAACTAACAAACCATTGTAAAGCAATTATACTCCAATAAAGATGTTAAAAAAAAGAAAAGAACCTAGGGGCAAGATGGGAATAAATACACAGACCTTCTAGAGAATGGACTTGAGGATACGGGGAGGGGGAAGGGTAAGCTGGGATAAAGTGAGAGAGTGGCATGGACATACATATACTACAAAATGTAAAATAGATAGCTAGTGGGAAGCAGCCGCATGGCACAGGGAGATCAGCTTGGTGCTTTGTGACCACCTAGAGGGGTGGGATAGGGAGGGTGGGAGGGAAGGAGACCAAGAGGGAAGAGATATGGGGATATATGTATATGTACAGCTGATTCACTATGTTATAAAGCAGAAACTAACACACCATTCTAAAGCAATTGTACTCCAATAAAGACGTTAAAAAAAAAGAAAAGAAGGATGTCTATGGCTACTTGAAATGTGATGTGCCTGAAAATCCATTTTGCCTGCAAATTAGGCAAAGTCCTTCAAATTACGCTCTGGACAGAGAAACTGGCTTTCTGAGTGAAGTCTGTTGCATTATTGAACAGAACACTAATAGTGTTTTCCCATTCTCCCAGTCATTCTAGTGATACACCACAGTATTGGAGAAACACCCTTCAAGATAATGAATCTTCCGGATCACCAAGCAGGCGCCAGCCAAATGGTGGCATTTCATATTCACTTCACATCTTTTGTCACCTAGGGACACATGACTCCTTTGTGCCACCACCTATAAGTCTGACCACAGTCCAACCAGCTAGACAGATGCCCACCTCATGTTCAGGGCAATCAGTCATCAGAAGGGTCTATGGAAATGACAGTATGTTAAGGCTTATCTTTAGAAGTTACTGCGAAGATGGATTAGGATAGCTCGGGATTTTGGTAGATATTTGAAGTGTTAAATCCTTTTCTCCTGCTGCCCAATTTCTGTAACGTTCTATGTGCTATTCGTAAATCTGTTTTCTCTTATGGTGATTTGTACTTCTTTGTACTTGCTTCTTCATCATACCATCATTAACAAAGATTTATGCAGCAGCGTCCAGATACTATTTTAGACAGTATAACATAAAGGTCTCACTGGGTCAATTAGTTAAACTAGTTGAAATCCATGCATGAAGAATGGAATCAGATACATATATAATATTATAAAGGTTATTATCTATCTGTCTAGCATCTATCACCTATTTTCCTATCTAATCTATATTATAATCTCCTTAAAATTATCTTTTAAGGCTAAAATTGGAAAAATAGTGTCCAACTGGTTCCATTACCATTTCTAAAGAAAAATACACCAGCAGAAGGGATATGGTAAATGTGAATCTTAAAAAAGTAGAATTAAGAAAAGGAGAAATTCAGAGTTAAAGGCCTGAGAAGAAGATTCTCTAACTAGCTGGCTTAATGATCCAGTCTACCCACAAAGAGGGTAGGCATGCATCAAACTGGCATAGATGGTCACCACTAGCCATTAAGATTATCCTAGTAATAGATCTCGCTAATGTTTCATGTTCGCCAAGCAACATTGAGATTAAAATTTGGCTTCTTCTAGAAATTTCCTCTGACGGAGAGAAATCGTTGATTATCCCCTCTTTGAAGAGCCACTGCAAATAGTAGTACCATTTCAAGTATTAATTAAGGACCTGCTTACTTTGTCCCAGTGTTCCAGGGTAGGAAGTTCATTTCAGATTTACATTTTGAATGTGGATATTGACTTTAGTGTGAAGAGTGGATTTAATAAGGATGAAGGATTGAGTTGGGATATCAGAAGAGTAGAACCATAGCCTAGATTAGAGATTATGAGGGTCTGTATGTGGTAGAGGCAAAAAAGAGAGGATGAGAATGGGGAGAGGGGTTATTAAGAAGACAGAATTAGGAGGGCTTGATCATTGTAGATATATACATGAAGGGACGTTTCCAGAAAATTCTCAGGTTTCTTCTGTGAGTTTGGTATTAGCCAGATTTGGAGATACTGATAATGCTTGAGTGTATTGGGGGAAAACAAAATTTCTGGATCTTCAAAGCTGAAGACCATCCTTAGACCAAAGTTGACCTTCCCAAGGTAGTTCTATCCTGTTAGAAACCAATGATTTTCACACTGCAATAACTATACAGAAATACAAATACATTAACAACTTTTTTAACATTTTTTGACCACGCTGTGCAGCATGTGGGAATCTTAGTTCACCGACCAATGATTTTCACACTGCAATAACTATACAGAAATACAAATACATTAACAACTTTTTTAACATTTTTTGACCACGCTGTGCAGCATGTGGGAATCTTAGTTCACCGACCAGGAATCGAACCCATGCCCCCTGCAATGGAACCGCGGAGTCTTAACCACTGGACGGGCAGGGAAGTCCCTACATTAACAACTTTTCATAGAAGTTTTACACAATGAAGAGCACAAAAATAAAATTGCTTATCATTTTCAACCTTATCTCTTTCCTCCCCAACCCCCCTCTACTTCTCTGGAGAAATAATAAACTCAGGTAATTAGGTTTGGTTTATTTATTTTTAATTTATAAAACCATAATTCTTTTTTCTGATATACTAGTTATATGAACTACTAAGAATTTTCTCAGCAATTGAATAACAAAAGAGTTTGTGATGTTACAGAAAAAGCCTATTGTTCACTGAAAACAAATGTGTCAGTAGATGAAAGGATTTTCAAAAGGGAAGAAGTCCCACTAAATGTAGTAAATTTTTCTATTGGATCTTTATTTTTTATTTAGTGGAAATATTAAAAGTTTGAAGGCAAAACAAGAGAAACACTATAATAAGGAGGAAGGCTACCAGTAATGGTCATCTCTTAACTTGTCTGCCCCCATGTCCTTTGTCAAGGGAACTACTCTTTTCCCCTCCTATGGTTCTGGTGGGCTGGTCCATCAAGGATGCTGTCTCACCACAGTGGTGGAGCCAAGGGTCAATCAGAAAACATCATTTTCCTAGACACTGTGATTGGTCCAGAGTAGGCACATGGCCCAACCAGGGCCAATCAGAGTTCTTTTGGGGACTTGGAAGGTTCCTGGAGAGAGTTTCTCTTTCAGCTACCACGAAATGTATTCATATTCAGGCCTTGGACCTGTCAGGGTCTAGCTTTCCCTCTGTGTAGAGGGAAATTGCTAGAGAATAAAAGCAAAACTGAGAGATGAAGAGACCCAGACAGAGTCTTAATGACATCGGTTGAGTCTCTGCATCCATCTTTGCCTGAACTATTACTATCTCCTGAGCCAACAAATTCTCCCATTTTTTACAGTTAAGTTTGAATTTCAAAGGAAAGCATACTGACTACTTATATATCCTGCACTGAATTGTGTTTTTTAGCTCTCAAAGCTATAACATACAGATTATCTGAGGGAAGGAAATATCCTAGTTTATTATCAATAGCGCTTTTCAGTTACAGATTTGGAAGCGTCTTTAAGCAGGAGGTTTTGGAAAAGGGAAAAAATTGACCCCTGAGTCATCTAACTATATGATAATAGGAAATGAGAACATGGAAGCATAATGTATGTGGAGTTTAAGTCGAGTGTCAATTCTGCAATGCTTTGATGTCCCTCCCAATTCCTAAATTCAATTATTTATGGTCGAATACCACTGAACATAGGAAGTAATATATTTTTAAACCATTCTGACTAAATGGTTAAAATCAGAGCTGTCAACAGGCCAACTATCTGGGAATTGATTTTATACTCAGAGCACAACTGACCTTTCCACTCTTCTGTCTCATATAGAGACAACGATAGGCACATAAAAGCTGTCTTCATTAGCCTATCAGATAAACAGAAAGGTGGGAATGAAGTAAGAAAAAAACAATTTGCAAAGTAATTCTACCTGTATTCTAGAACTTTAAAAGTTAGAAACAATATTAGAAGTCATTTATTCAACTTTTAAAAACATACTGTCAAGATGTTGACACATATATATTTTCCAGGAAATGTAACTAATGGGATGTTGCTGTGTAGTGATACTCTAAACCCCTGTTATCCAAATACTATCCCAAATGTATGATAGGTGTCCACAGACTTACACTAATAATTTTAAGACAAATTAAGATAAATCATGCTTGTTATATGAAATTGGCAAACTCTCCTTCCCACTCGTGCCACCAACATCCTGTCTTTGGACCTCTCTTCTCTGTTCAGGTAATTCCTATTCATCCTTATCATCACCTTCTCTGAATTTGCTCTCAGGCCCTCCCCTTCCCTAACCCTGGGTTAGTGGTCCTTCTCCAGTGCACACCGATGTGGGGACATATCACACACAACTGTCACTGTCCTTTGTTTTCTCCGCTAGACTGGGAGCCACATGAGGCAAAGATTGTGTCAGGCAAAGATCCCACAAGAATAGCACAGTTCCTGGCACATACGTTCAATGAATTATGTGTTTACATGAACACATGAATGCGGATTCCAGCTCTAGAATCAGCATTGAAGACCTTTCTTAAAAGATATGTAACACACTACATTCAAATGGATCTCACCATGAAAAGGTGCTTGAATGGTTGCTTACCACCAAACCTCTGCTTTACCAGAGTGCGGGTACCCTAGGTCCTGATCACCTGTTCATTCTGTAGTTCTTAGCCTTGGATGGCCATTAGAATCCCCTGGGGAGGGACTTCCCTGGTGGCGCAGTGGTTAAGACTCCGAGCTCCCAATGCAGGGGGCCTGGGTTTGATCCCTGGTCAGGAAACTAGATCCTACATGCATGCTGCAACTAAGAGTTCACATGCTGCAACTAGGGAGCTGGTGAGCCGCGACTAAGGAGCCCGAGAGCCACAACTAAAATCCAGCACAACCAGATAAATAAATAAAATATTAAAAAAAAAAAAAAAGCATCCCCTGGGGAAACTTGAGAAACATATAGATCCCTTGTGCCCATTTAAATCAGCCTCCCTGGGGGTGAGTACCAGGCATCAGAAGTTTTCAAAAGTTCAGTAGGTGATGTCAACATTTAGTCAAGGGTTGAGAAATACCGAATTAGCCAATGGGTGAGAAGGCTCCCTACTATCAAATCTGCTTTCCTATGACTTTCCTGTTATTTCTGTGGAGGTGGTTGGGATCATGGCCTAATAAATAACATAAATACTGAAGGCTTACCATGTGCCAGGCACTTTACATACATCGTTTCCACAAAATCACAATTGTTTCCTTCTATGCTAAGGAAATGAGCCTTGGGGGTTAAGAAGGAACAGAGCCTGGGTTAGGATCCCCTTTTCTCAGAAGCCAGACCATGTCCTTTACATAATGGTATATTGTGCGGGTTGGATGGGATTCTGATTATGCTAGACTGAGAACTGGTCAGTGACCTCGGGGTATATAATTGGTTCACCCTATAGGTATTGAGCTATTTAACCTTCCCTGGGTCAAAGAGGTGTCAGAAAAATAAGATGGAAGGTTTGATGTTTAATGTGATTCTCATGCCAGGGAAACTACTGTGATAGGCAGTTTCTATAAAAGAAGCTAGCTAAAAAAATACAGCACCACCAAAAAAAAAAAAAAAAAAAAAAACCCTAGCTATGGCTTTTCTCATTGACTTGTTAATCCCTATGTATGTTTTATTCATTCAACAAACATAAATGTTCGTTGTTCCAGATGTCCCAGTATTACACACTGGGAATATAAAAAAGAATAGCTTGATTACCCCCTAAATCCTAAAATAAATGTAGGTATTCTGTTAATCAACAAACTTTCCATTTAAAAAATATATATTTGAAGGTTCAAAGCAAGATTTTATCCTTGAAAGTTTTAAGGCAGTTACCTCCTTCAAAAGATGTTAAATTATGAAAACATGTGGTATCATGAAGAAATGAGAAGAAACCAAAAAGTCATAGATATCAGAACTGAATTCTTGACCTATTTAGAACTGTTTAGGAATGTTAATAGGCTGAAATCTCTCTTCACTTACCCCAGGCTTTTCACATATTTTAAAACGCAACTGGTGGAAAAATATCACTACGGCCAATGATTTTAAAACTATTTTGTTTTATACGACCTTTGGGGATTGCCGTATTTCTGCCCTTTCATAAAATAATTAAAATCCCATTTCATTTGTGTTTCTGCGTTATGAGGGGGAAGCCATGAACTCCCCTGGGGCCAAGGAGAAGGTGCTGGGAAGAAGGCGGTGGGAAGCTGAGAGAACTGTACACCGTGTACTCATTCTTAAATAGCAAAGAGGAAACAGAATCAGGGAGTAGGACAAGTCCAGTCCCGTTGCCCTTGTAAGGAGATGAAACTCCTTTAGCTTTTCACTTAACCTTGGAGAGCGGCAACCTTTGGTCCTGCTGACTATCTGGTTGAGGTATTTGCAACACCGCTGTCTAAGGGTGGTATTGGCGACAAGGACATTCACTTCTTGACTACTGATTCACAGCACAGCCTCCCTTGAGTCACCTCTACCTTTACCAGGCAGTGGTTGTGCCTGACGCTGTTCTAAGTGCTGCCCTGGTCCTGACTCACTTGACCTCACAACAGCCCCGTAAGTTATCCCCACTTTACACCTGAGGACCCTGAGGCACAGACAGGTGAAGGAATGTGCCCAAGAGCTGGGCGTGGACTGCAGGTGCTGTGGCCCCAGAGCCCATGTGCTTCACCCCCCTCCCTCCCCTCCCCTCCCCTCCCTCCCCTCCCCTCCCCTCCCTTCCCACGTGGATGTCTGCTTCCCTTCATGCATCACTCCTCATTCCCCTTTGCCTCAGACCTGTGAACTGAGTGGGTGGGAACCGCTGGGAATCTTCAGAGCTGGTGGAAGAAAGTAGTCACTTCCCAAGCTGTCGTCCTTGGGAAGCTCAGGGTTCTCCGGGGCTGGGCTGCTGGGGAGTGACCTGTTGAGATGGCCAGTGGGGTGTATTGGGCTCTCGTCAAAGCACAGATAGTCCATTCTGTGTGGTGAGAGAAGCTGCATGTTCCCTGGGGCAGATATGCCTTCTCCGTGCGAGTGGGCTGATTAAACTACAGCTCAAGAGGAAGAAACGGATGCTGGGCAGAGCAAGTCCCGATCTAAGCTCCTCGGCCTGGGCAGGTGTGTGGAGAAATAATTTGCAGAGAAATAAGAGACACACTGGGATACCTGAGACATGGTTGGCTGATGGAGCTGATGCTGTGTTCACTAGAGGGGGTTTGGGGGAAAGAAGTCTTCAAATGGGAGTGAATAGAAGAGGCTGTAAGACGGGAGGAAGATTGTTAGGAAAACTGTCCTTAGAGCAAAGTTTTCTCAGCCTTGGCTCTACTGGCATTTGGTGGCGGGGGGGGGGGGGGGCGGGGGCGGTGATTTTTGCTGAGTGGGGGACTGTTCTGTGCAATGTAGGGGGCTTAACAGCACCCTGGATTCTCCCACTAGATGTGACAACCAAAAACGTTGCCAGACGTTGTCAAATGTCCCCTGGGGAGCAAAATCTGCCCCCCTCCACCACCTGTTGAAAACCACTTCGTTCAGGCTTAGACACTGGAGTTGAATTTTCAGGGCCTGGGTCTATCTAAGGTGCCGACTCTCTTTCCTCTCTTAGGCTGTACAATAAGAAGGTTGGTAGAAAAACTCCTGAAATTTCATTTTCATTTTCTTCCCTCCCTTCATCCCTCTCTTCCTTCCTTTGCATTAGCTGTCCTCCCCCTCTTCTTCTTCTTTTTTTTTTTTAACATATATTACCACCTTTGGGGAAGATTATAAGAGGAGCCTCTTGTTCTCAGGTCTCCTCAACTTTCTTCACTTCCTATGAAGGCCAACTTTCTTCACTTCCTATGCCTGCGTCTAAACGAAAATTACCTGTGATCATGTTCTTGGCAGTACTGTGTAGACATTGTTGCAAAACTGCTCTTATAAGCAGAAAAGAGAATCCTCCTTAGCTAGCTTCCCAACTCAGAGTGTCAGGGCCCCCAAGAACCCATTCTTTGCCTCACTCCTGACTCAGCGTTCTTTCTTTCTTTATTCACACAAAAAGCTAAGCAAAGGGGAGCAACCGGCATGGGCTCCTGCAGCCCCTCCCCTCTGGCTGGGGGAGGACAAGCATCTTGTCTGCTCTCCCTCAAAACACAGGGCAGCCTTCTGACTGTCTCCTTCATCAGCATGCCTCTTGAATTGCCCCTGGCAAAGTCAGAGGAAAAAATACCAATTTAAAAATAAAAATAGAAGATAACACTTGTCTGAACAGTATAAGAAAAACAAAGCAAAGGAGGCTTACACGTCAAGCTGGCAAGCAAAGTGTTGAGTTAAAATGAAAAACACACACACACGAGTTAGGGATGATGAATGAAAAGTAGATAAAGTACGCACAAGGCAGAGACATTTATTTATGGAGTCAAACAGAGAAACTGGGCTTCAAGTGAAAAACAAAAAAGGATAAAATACTACAATAAGCAAAGACCATATAAAAGGGATAATCATGTAAGCAACCAGGAAATCTAAAGCCTGAAAACCTCTCAGCGAAAAGATGAGAAGTAAAAGTAAGGTTAAAATAAGAACAAATCGCTAGATAAAGTGATCAGAAAAAAAAGAAAGAAAGAACGAGGTTGAAAAGAAACAGCCAAACACATGAATAGAAAGTAAAACAATAAACTAAAAACAAAGAATGGGGAAGGGATTAAGACAACTTTTTTTTTGAAGTTCAAGCACTTTAAGAGACTAGTGAGGGCTTCCCTGGTGGCGCAGTGGTTGAGAGTCCGCCTGCCGATGCAGGGGACGCGGGTTCGTACCCCGGTCCAGGAAGATCCCACATGCCGCGGAGTGGCTGGGCCCGTGAGCCATGGCCGCTGAGCCTGCGCGTCCGGAGCCTGTGCTCCGCAACGGGAGAGGCCACAGCAGTGAGAGGCCCGTGTACCGCAAAAAAAAAAAAAAAAAAAGAGACTAGTGAACTTCAAGAGGAAAACTCAAGTGGGTTGAAAAACTGAAGCAAGGCAGCAACAGGGGACCAGGAGGTGGTATAGATGGGTATGTTGGAGATGGGGCGGCCAGATAAAATAAAACATTTGCCAGAGATTTGCTAAATCTGGCAACCAGGCCTCTAAGAAGGCCAGCCAGGCAGAGGGGATCCCCAGACTGGGTTTTTCAGCTGCCAGCGCAGAGGCCACTGGCGGTGAAAGGGCCAGAGTGCGTGCCCAGGGGCAAAGTCTCCGTGGGGCCCCCCTGAAGCCCACACCTCTCAGCTGGAGGGAAGAAGGCAGAGCTCTGGGGGTGCAGACCAGGGAGCGGGGCTTCCTGCAGAATGAGCTCGCAGGATGCCGCAGGACAGCACAGTCTGCTGACTAAGGGTAATGTCGCACACCTTCCTTCCTGGGTTGTCCGCTACGCATCAAAGTGTGAGTTGCTGAGAACCTAGAGCCATGCTTTTAGGTGGGTCCTAAACGTTCCTTATGGAGTCTTTTCCACACTTAAGCTGTTCTCAGTCCATCCAGCAGAGGGCGCAGGCAAACACACGTTGATCCCTAAGAAATGTTAGCTTGCCTCCTCCACTTGGCTGCTTAATTTATTGTCAGAATTTTGTGAATGGCTGCAAGTATCTTCATAGAGGAACACCTTCATTTATAATTTCATTCACTTGGACAAATTAAATGAACCATATTCGTTGGGTAATTTTAACAGTTTTTGGCATACAGACATGACTAAAAATTATCAATGCATTAACTAGAGTAACAGATAAAGGGCTGATTTGTCATCTTTCTTTTTATTTATTTATTTATTTTTTGCGATACGGGGGCCTCTCATTGTTGTGGCCTCTCCCGTTACAGAGCACAGGCTCCGGACGCGCAGGCTCAGCGGCCATGGCTCACGGGCCCAGCCGCTCCGCGGCACGTGGGATCTTCCCGGACCGGGGCACGAACCCGTGTCCCCTGCATTGGCAGGCGGACTCTCAACCACTGCGCCACCAGGGAAGCCCAGTCATCTTTCTTCTGGGGGTGTAACAGGTAAAGGACTGATTTGTCATCTTTATTCTGGGGGTAATTTTATTATTTTTATGTCTTTAAAATGATTGTTTCCATCAGGATTCCATATACCACCCTGCACTAGGAAAGTAAAATCATGCTGCCTTTATTCAATTGATATTTATCCATCACTTACTGTACATCAGGCAGGTGATAGATTTGTGTGATGAATAAGATTCAGACTCTGCCTTTATGGAATTTACAGGCTTCTTAAAGCGAGAAGACACAAAAAGAGGCCATTTCAGTCCAGTATAATAGATGATATGATGGAATGACACATACATGCTCTGGGTGAACACAGAAGGCAAAGACCACAGCCTTGGGGGATACAGGAGGTTTTTACTGGGGAGGCCGTATGTGAGGATATGTAGATGGGAAGTAGGCAAAGCAGAGGAGTGGATGGGGAGCTCTGTTGGAGGGGGTGTTTCAGATCCAGGGAACAGCATATGCAAAGGACTTGAGGTGACACACAGTAAGGCAAGTGCCTGAGTCCTCAGTGCAGTGGTGCTGGGTGACACAGAGGGCTGGAAAGACAAGTCAGAGGGAGGTCAGAGAGAATCTTGCAGAGCACGTGCCAAGAGGTTTGTATTCTACAAGCAATGGGGAGGTCCTGATAACTAGGATGGATTGTGCTATAGAGAGCGCGTTCTGGCTGCACCATGGCGACTGGATCAGCAAGAATGGAAGCGGGTTACAGCCACTATGGAGAACAGTATGGAAGTTCCCTACAAAACTAAAAATAGAACTACCATACGACCCAGCAATCCCACTACTGGGCATATACCCTGAGAAAACCATAATTCAAAAAGAGTCATGTACCATAATGTTCACTGCAGCTCTATTTACAATAGCCAGGACATGGAAGCAACCTAAGTGTCCATTGACAGATGAATGAATAAAGAAGATGTGGCACATATATACAATGGAATATTACTCAGCCATAAAAGGAAATGAAACTGAGTTATTTGTAGTGAGGTGGACGGACCTAGAGTCTGTCATACAGAGTGAAGTAAGTCAGAAAGAGAAAAACAAATACCGCATGCTAACGCATATATATGGACTCTAAAAAAAAAAAAAGAAAATGGTTATGAAGAACTTAGGGGCAGGAGAGGAATAAAGGTGCAGACGTAGAGAATGGACTTGAGGACATGGGGAGGGGGAAGGGTAAGCTGGGACGAAGTGGGAGAGTGGCATGGACATATATACACTACCACATGTAAAATAGCTAGCTAGTGGGAAGCAGCCGCATAGCACAGGGAGATCAGCTTGGTGTTTTGTGACCACCTTGAGGGGTGGGGTAGGGAGGGTGGGAGGGAGACGCGAGAGGGAGGAGATATGGGGATATATGTATAGGTATAGCTGACACACTTTGTTATAAAGCAGAAACGAACACACCATTGTAAAGCAATTATACTCCAATAAAGACGTTAAAAAAATAGCTATAGCAACTTCAAAAAAAAAGAAATAGCTATAGCAACTTGCAAAAAACAAAAAAGAGAATGGAAGCGGTATGTCCTGCCAGCAGGTGACTGAGATGATCCCAGTGCAAGACAACACTAGCTGCCTAGATTAAAGTGGTAGTAACGCTACAGACTGAATGTTTGCAAACCCCCTCCCCCAAGTTCACATGCTGAAACCTAATTCCCAATGTGATGGTGTTCGGAGGTGATCAGGTTATGAGGGTGGAGCCCTCATGAATGGGATTAGTGCCCTTATGAAAGAGACCCTGGAAAGCTCCCTCATCCCTTCCATCATGTAAGGTTGTAGTGAAAAGACGGCCATCTGGGGACTTGGAAGTAGACTTCCACCAGATATGGAATCTGCCAGCACCTTATCCTTGAACCTCCCAGCCTCCAAAATGGTGAGAAATAAACTTCTGTTGTTTTATAAGCCACCCAGTCTTGGTATTCTGTTATAGTGGGATGAATGGACTAAGATAGTAGCTCAAATGAAGAGAGGGGTCGTGTCTGAGACATTTAGAAGGTAGGCTTGACAGGATAGGGTGTTTTGGTCATCAAGGATGATTGCTGGGTTTCTGGTTTGACAAATGGGCTTTTGGGGTCACCACTCACAGAGACATGGAATATGGAAGTGAGTGGGAGAGCCGAGTTTGGGACACGCTGAGATTGTGGGGTCCAGTGGATATATGGTTTTAGGGCACAGGAATGCAATCAGGGCTAAAGTGGAGTTTGAGAGACATCAGCTCACAGCTGGTATTTGGAGACATGGGGCTGGATGGAGCCCCAGGCAGAGACCCTGCAGAGAGGAGAGAGAAGGGTAGAGGGCCGGGCAGTGTGTAACCACAAGATGTAGGGGAGCAGAAGGAAGCACAGGGGGCAACACAGGACCCCAGGAATGGCCAGAGAAGTGAGAAAAAATTGCCAGAGAATGTGGTGGCCCGAAGTTAAGGAAAATGGTGTTTCCAGGAGAGAATGGTCCACGGTGCCTCATGCTGCCTGGAAAGTCAAGTAGTAAAGACACCAAAGTGCCCCTTACACTTTGGAACAAGACGTAAGGGGTCATTGGGGCGGAGAGGACTTAGTGGAGTGATAAAGGCCAAAGCCAGATTGAGGATGTAAGTGATGAAGGATGTAAGGGGAGGAAGTGGACACTATAAATTAGGTGAAGTGTGTGTGTGTGTGTGTGTGTGTGTGTGTGTCATGGGTAGGGGGAGTTAGGCTGAGAGCCTGTGGCAATAATAAGAAGATGTGGGATTGAAGGGGGCTTTATTTTTTAGCGTGGGAGGGATTGGGCATGTTTCATGCAAATGGAAATCTTCTAGAAGAAGGGAGTAGAAGGCGAGGTTGTGAAATATTTTCTGTGTCCACTATGTAGCAAAGGGACACAGAAACCAAGGCTGACGATGACTTTCATTTATTATTCAGTTCAGTTAGGTGCTGTGTTCAGAAACGGCTCCTTTAAGGACATGATCATGTTGACTTGAGGACTTGTATTTGAATCCAACTTTTCCACATCTGCTGCTGACCCAAGTGACTGGATTTAGGTGGAATTCATTGTGACAGCACACTGCTCAAGACGGCATCCTGGGACCTTACAGTCCAATGTCAAGAAGGGATCAATAGAACTTTCGGCTACTTCCCTTTGAATTCTACCCTTAGCCCACAGGAGATATACACAAAACTGACCTTGCCAGCTCTCTAGAGAGATCTTCCCATCACTCCCCTAAAACAAAGGAGTGGTACTTAAAAGACAAGATAGAATTACAGAGATCAAAACCAACTGCATAGGAAGAAAAACATATAAGGAACAGTCAGTTCACTGGAGATTTAAAAATGAGACTTTTATTCCCTAAAGAATTATGGTTAGAACTCTTTTCGGCACTGAAGAATGTTTCTCTGCTGTTTACGTTTATTTTTAACTACAGTCTCCCAGGGAGTACAGACTACACCAATGCCTTTATCTGGCTTTTGTCCCATGGGACTGTGTGGCATTTTGGTCCCATGTGAAGCGTTCACTGTACCTTGGGGTGGGGTGGGAGTGGGGCAGGTGATCTGGGCATGCTCAGTTCAGAAAAGGATGCTCAGAAGTCTGGTGTATGTAAAACGAGAGCAACCAGTAATCAGGCTGAGAGAATTGTCAAAGGAATATGTGGTCTATATTTCAAAAGAAAAGGGAAGAGAAACTCCCTCATAAATCTACCAAATGGTTCTAAACCAATTACAACATATGTGCCGTCTGCAGTTCCCAGGTTAATTTCCTCTGCCTTGCAACTGAAGCCTGTGTTAGTACTCATGTTGAGTTATAAGGTAATGCCTGCTGAAGGGCTTACTATACTACAATGGAGAGATGCAGTCCACATCTTTATGCACACAAGGGTTATGATTGATGCATGTAAAGTCATTGTGGTATTGGAGGTTACCTAACAGATATTTACCTACTTGCATTACTCTGTTAATTCCCTACAATAGCTCTGAGTGGTTCCAATTAGCGTGAGGATACAGAACTTGCTTTGTTGTCTCTGAGAAATACGTCACGCTGGGTGTTCTGGATTCATCTTCAGACACGCACTCACCGAGGGCTTCTTGATTAGGCTGTCTCCCCTCTTGTGAGGTCTCCCTGACACGAACTCTGTGGGTAACTCCATTCAAAGTAGAGTTTCTCTACCCTGGCTGCATATTAGAATTACCCTGAAGTTCTGGTAAATACACCCTAGTGAGATCCACCTGAGACCAATTAAATCACAAATCTCCAGGGGCTGGGACCCAGGCATGCTTAGTGCTAAAATTTCCGCGGTAATTTTAATTTGCAGACAGACTTAAAAATCATGGATTAAGGTTCGGAACAAGATGATGTCACTTTGGTTGCACGTTGATGGGTAAATCTGCACCAGAACTTGCATTTTATTTAGAAAGCAATCACCACCATGATTGCGGTCGATCTTATAATCACAAGGTTGGCTGAGGGACCCTTTTGCCGCTATGTAGTAAAACTCAAAACTCCACTGCCCTTGCTTATCATAGTTTTGTTAATAATAAAAATAAAAAGAAATGTATTATCAGATGAGAATAGATTAGTTAAATAAATATGGGGTAGCCCCAAAGTGGAATATTATACAAGTATTAAAAGCAATTATGCAAACTGTTTATTCACAGTCACTTATTTAACAACGGCTTTTAGAGAACCCCTTGGGTACCAAATATCGTTCTAGGCTCTAGCTATATAGCAGTGAGCAAGAAAGAGGCATTAACAATTTTTAAAAAGAAGTTTAAAAACAGAATGCGTGTTATGATACTACTTTTATAACACATGTCCATAAAAATATGGGAGATTTATATTAAAATGTTAATCGAGACAGTTATCTCTGTGTGATGGGATTAAAGACGATTTTAATTTTCTTTCATGTTCTGGATTTTTTCTCTATGCTGGGCATTTATCACTTATGTAATTTATGTATATAAGGTATACTCCATTCTGCTTCTCAGATACCCCACAACTCTAATGGGAACATGTTAAGTGACCTGTCACATAGCAGGACTTGTCTAGTTCTGTAGGGGCTGAACCGGCAGCTGGAGGCTGCGGAAGTTCAATGTCTCTTCAGACCTGGCCATACAAACCTGACTGCGAGGATTAAAGAGAATTAAGTACTCATTTCAGTAATAATCATAGGCTTTCTTACTCTTTCCTTTTATCAGCTTGCTTTTCTGTGCAATACCTGAGATATCAGGGGCATAAAAAGTACTTGAATAAAGGAGTGAATTGATTTGCAACAGCGGGTTAACGTGCGCCGAATCATTCACATGCAATATTGAAAGTAGCCACGAGATGGCGATAACGTTTAAAAAGTGAAAGTTAAAGGTTTTTTTTTTTTTTTTTTTTTTCGGTAAAAATTCCACAGGTCAGGAGTGGAAGACGTGTTCCCATGCAAATTGCCTGTCACACGTGCTATCTTTCTGCCTGGGGTCTTCCCTCCCTTATCCCTGCTGGGCGGAGGGCATAACTGGCCTCAAGTAACTAGGAATGCAGGTTCTTGAATCTTCTCTGCCTGGAGCAATGGGGCTGCTTTGAGGAATCTGGAGGCCCACGTGACTCCTGATGCAGAAAGGGGTTTTGGTTTTGAGTGAGCTGCCTGTGTAGAGAGGACCTCAGCTGTTTGTCCCCAAGAGGGGAGAAGATGAAATCGGTTTCTTTGATCAGCCTGAGGCTGGAAACCAGGGGCTGTCACTTGGGTTGAAAGCTATTGGTGTTATCATCACGCAGGCTGCAGACGCCCCAGGCACGGCGGGTCACAAGGAGGAGGGATAAGGGGGACCCCAAAACATTTCAAAAATCATACATATAACAATGAAGGGCTCCCAGGGCCATCTTGACATATCTACAACCTGTCCTGGGAGCAGCTGGCCAGTTTGTGACTTATCTCTCTACTTGCTAACTTTTAAGCCATTCTGTTGTTTATATTATCCTGGTAGCAACTCCTATGGAGAATCTGGAGAGGTAGGGACAGCAGAACCTTAAAGCAGCAATTTTCTACCGTTGACAAATCCAAGTTCATTGAAAGATAACAGCAAAGTCTTGAGCTCCCCTCGACTCTAGTTTTGGATTTCAGTTTCCCAGCCTACCTAGCATTTGTGTATCTGATGCAAAGAGCATAGGCTCTGGAGTCAGACAGACATGGATTTGGCTTCAACTTTGCACCTGAGTGGCCACGTGACCCTTTTTGACCTCTCAGAGCCCTGGTTTCTCACCTGTACACTGGGGTTTACAGGCAGAGTCAGGAAATCATGTTTATAAAGTGCCCACCTCAGCCCAGCCCATAGTATGGGCTCAAATAATGGGATTTTCCTTCCTTTCCAATCTCATTTGCAGCCACATTACTGGCCTAAAAGTTTTGCCTGGATTCTCTTTATACTGTCAAGACTGTGTACTTTTCCGGTTCCTCTTCCCTCTCTGGAAGCCTCCCTCCTCTGCCTTAAGAAATCCCAGCCTTACCTGAAAGCCTGGTGCAGGTAGGTCTGACTCTTCCTCAGAGACCTATCACCCCATCCCTGAACAGCCTTCCAATAAAACCTATAATCCTTTCCTGGCATTATTCACATCACCTGTAGAATTGTCCTACTCAGTAATCCTACCCTCCCTTCTCCACATTTTGTATTTCTTGAGGACAAGATCATGACAATGTCTTTTTTTTTTTCATTTTTTAAAAACTGGGGTATATTTGCTTTACAGTGTTGTGTTAGTTTCTGCTGTACAACAAGGCGAATCAGCTACATGCATACATACATCCCCTCCTTCTTGGGCCTCCCTCCCACACACACACCCCCATCCCACCCGCCTAGGTCACCGCAGAGCACAGAGCTGAGCTCCGTGTGCTGTACAGCAGGTTCCCACTAGCTATCTGTTTTACACATGGTAATGCCTATATGCATGACAATGTCTTACAGGTTCTCGTATCTCTGGATAAGTAGAAGGATGAACTTTGATCACTCATACTGTTCTGTCTCCGTGGAAAGGAAAAACGTGTTTGTCAATGTGTCTGAAATGCTACCTGCCATTGCTGCCACTCTGCTTTACCGTCAGCTCAAGATACAAAGAAAAGGAAACATTTTAATAGACACTATTATTTTAACAACCAAACTGGATCTTATACTTGAAGATTTTGCAACTAAGTCCAAAATACCCCCAACACAGCTATAAATCCATATGGGTGTGTATGTTTCACCACTTCCCTCGAACAGGCCCAGATGCAGCTCTATCTTAATCTGATCCAGATGTGAAGAGCCACTATCCAGGCAAAAGAAGTTATGCGTGTGGAGTCTATCATTTGCATGAGGTGCAGCCCACATTAAATGCATTAAAATGATCTGAACCTGCCCTGAGTCTTTCAGTTCTTTTTACAAAGAGGACAATGTTCTCTAGTGCGCTCCTTCGGCAAAGACTACTAACTTTGACGAGAGACTTCCAACTCAGTGAAACTGCTTGCCTGCTCCTATCATTGGGTCTAGCAAACAAGAGGGGCTCGATTTTTCAGTACTTTATTTGGAGAGGCTGAGAGTTCGAGGGGAGCGCTCTATCGCTCATGTACCCAATATGGACTTTTAGCATATCCCCATTTAATAAGCTGGTCGCTTTATAGGGAAAATGCATCTCTCTCATGTAGGCTATTTACATTCTACTTGGACAAGATTGGTGGAAGAACTAACAGAAGCCATAAGAGTATTATCTCATTCAATCGTCCACCAACCCTAAAGTATGCCCATTCTACAGATGAGGAAACTGAGGCTTGGGGAGCTGAAATGACTTGCTGAGGGTTACACACCCAGCAGGTGGATGGAATTCAAGCCCAGTTTGATTCAGAGTGAACTGTTATACGTGCAAACCTTGTAAGACTTAGTAAAACCAGACTCTCTTTGGTTCATTGTTCATGATCTAATCAAGGTTGGGTTGTATGTTTGTAAAATACGGACTCTGAAAAATGCTGTCAACAGGGGGCACAAATGCTCTAACAGAAGCACCAGGCATTATGGAACTTTGTGGAAGGAGTAGGGGGATCAGGAAAGCTATTTGGTAGCAGGGTAGGTTAGGTCATGAAAAAATGGGAGTTATTTGGAGCAGCCATTGGTCAGATTTACCCATTGGAAGGCTCCGCTTGCACCCTCCAATTCCAGTTCTTCCTTTCTTCATGATAAAATGCAGATATTTCCCAAACCAGGCAGTGACAGCATGCCTGGTTTTGACTTTTCGTAACAAAGTCAAGCACGAGGGAGTTTTCCTTCCTCTATTTGGCGTTCAACTCACGTTTGAGTAAACCACTGGGAAGAGGGTAGTTTAAAAAGATTAGGGTTTTCATATGGATTCAATTACAGGGGACTTCACAGCTACCCCTTGCGCTCAAGGGTATGATCTGCAAGATGGGAGGAGTAAAGTCTAGTTTTTCACATTCATCACCCGAATGTTACACGATAATGTTCACATGTTGGGGCTTTTTTTCCCCAGGGGAAATTGACACCACTTTGGAAATTGCTCCTTACTCAGCCATGATAAATAAAGGCTTATGTTAGAATATTCCAGGTGCAAAGTAAGTTTTTATAATTTTTGTTTGAAAAGCTGTGGAACATCTACTCTGTGCCGAGCATGAACGTTGGCAATTGGGAGATTTTTCAGTGAACAAAATAAAGACGCCTGGTCTCATCAAGCTTATATGAGAGAGGGAAGGCAGGTATTTAAGAGTAAACATCGTAGGCAAACTACTAAGAAGGTTAAAAGGTGATAAGGTTGCTTTTGAAAAAAGAACAAGCAGAGGAGTGTCAGGAAGACCTGAAGGAGTGGGGCAGTTTTCATAATCAAAGTTGGTGACCCGCATATTCGAGTAAGGGAATTAACCAAGCAGATATCTAGGGGGAGATCACTGCAGGCAAAAGGAGAAGGAATGCCTAGAGCAAAGGCCCTAAGATGGGGACATATTTGGTTCCAGGAAAAAGAAGGCCAAAGAGGCTGGAGCAGAGTGAGTGGGGACAGAGGGAAGGAAATGGCAGGGGTCAAGGCCCAGGTCAAGTATGACCCCGGAAATGATTGGAGGGGTTGGCGTTTGCTCTGAATGAAACAGCAGCCCTTTTAGGGTTTTAGCGCAGGAGGCATGCTCTGACTTCTGATTTCAAAGGCTCACTCCGGCTGCCATGCTGAGAACTGCAGGGGGCAAGGAGGTAAGCAGGAGAGGTACCAGGGGAATGAGGCAAGAGCCCAGGTGATCTGAAGGTGCCCTGGACCAGGCGGCAGCAGAGAAGCCAGAGAACCCGACAGGCCAGAGCTCCAAAAGTGGGATCCTGGTAGCTTGACTCCGGTCAAGCTCTGCTAGTTTGGGGAGAGACTTAAAAAGAAAAACTGAACCATGGAAGACTTTTGCTGTCATCAGGTGTCACGTCTAACTTGGAGTTATCTCATTTATTAAATGAATGGATCTGTGAAAATTAACACTAGAAATGCATCAAAATGGCAATGAAATACTGGCTAAAGGAAGATCGTTTAGCTCATGAGTGGATCCTTCTCGCTGCCGTCTGCCCCCAAATGATACAGACATTGAAGGGAAGGCTGACAAAATCACTTCAGTTCCTTTCCGGGCCTCCAAAGTGCAAGGTGGAAGCACGTTAGCACCCTGGTGTCAGATTAGCATAGATTCTCACGTATCCTCTTTTCTTGACATTTGTGATTCTCCCAGCGTGCACTGACTAGTACAAGTTTGATCATTGTATATCTTTGAAATAGACATAGATATAAATACAGGTGCAGCCTCATCTATCCAGCAAAATAGGCTTACGGAAGCCCTGGGAATTCAGTAAACGTTAGCCTTCCTCCTCCACCCCTTGCCTGTGGGAAGAATACATCCCCACCCCACTGATTTTGACCTTGATGTTGTGACCTGCTTTGGACACTGAAATGTGATTGAGGATGACATGCACCCCGTGAAGGCACTTTGAGGGGCACTGTATGTTTCTACTAGCTCCCTTACTCTTTCTCTCTCAAAAGCTCAGCAGAGCCCAGATACCGTTGGCACGGGTTCTGAAATCAGAAGAGACATGGAACAGAGCCACAGCTTCTAAGAGAGCCCACATGTACCACGAGTGAGACATAAATGTTACAAGCCACTGAGATCTTGGAGCTGTTTGTTACTACAGCCAAACTGACTAACATAAAGTCATTCTGGAGAAGTGCATTTTCTAGATAGCTAAAGGGTTTATTTCTTAGAGTGCAAATCTAATTAAAAACACACGTTTTATTTACCAGCAATGGGTTACTCAATTCATGGTCTTTAAAAAGAGTCAAATGGCTGAGTTAAATAAAACTCCTTTTTTAGATAACTCTGGATTTTTAAACTTTATGATTAATTATAAAGTGCTACCCTAGATATAGTTGATTAAAATTTGGATTTCTGTTCAAAACTTTTCTATTAAATGAGAGATTTCTTGAGATTAGGAGTAGTGTAATAGACATCTTTGTCTCTCCAGCACCTAGAAAAATGCCTGGCACATACCAGAACGCATAAATGTTTGTTAAAAGCACGTGGCAAATGAATGAAGTAATAATAAAGCGCTAATATCACGTTTTCCGTGCTGGAGAATTGCTGCTCTTTGGACTAGAAAGGAAACATCACAAGGATGGGCAGAACCGGATGATGAGGGTCAGTGATGCAGTGGAGGAGACAGGGACTGAGTGCTTAGCTTTGCTGGTGGGTTTTGGATTAGCCAGGACGACTCGGAGAGAAGAAGACAGAAGCCTTGAGCTGCGCTGCACAGTTCGAAGGACTCAGCAGAAAGGTGCAATGTATTAAGCTTATTATAACATAAAACTCCCCTTCACTGTCTGCAGGCACTGGCTGTTCCGGCATGGAAGTCCCTTCCTTCTTCCTGTTGGTGCATGTTCAAAAGAGCCCAGAAGCCCAAGAGGAGAGGGACAGGTGGACATGAGGGCTTGGGGAGCTCAGGAGATGGCTTGATCTCTCGAACTTGGGAGGGAGGCACCTGCTAAACCAGAAGAAAAGGAAGCCCCCTTGTGCATGGCCGACTGAGAAAGTCTCCAGCTCATGAAAAAGAGAAAGTGAGAAGACGAAGGTAGAGGAGAGGAAACATCTCATCATGTGGAGCTGAACGCTGGTCTGAAGCCAACAGCCACTTCCGTTGGGATCCCATGCTTGGAGCCCAACTTTCATGCCTCATGATCTCCATCCTCTATTCTTCCCTCTACTGTTTTTTGAAGTGGTAGCTACAGCATAATACGGATCTGCATTCGTTAAGTTTCCACCTGCCTCAGACTCATTTTTTTTTTTTTAGGTACGCGGACCTCTCACTGCTGTGGCCTCTCCCGCTGCGGAGCAGAGGCTCCGGACGCGCAGGCTCAGCGGCCATGGCTCACGGGCCCAGCCGTTCCGCGGCATGTGGGATCTTCCCGGACCGGGGCACGAACCCGCGTCCCCTTCATCGGCAGGCGGACTCTCAACCACTGCGCCACCAGGGAAGCCCGAGAGTGACCTTTTAACTTGCAAAAATGTTCCTTCATTTTCAGGAATGTAAATCTGTGACATTTGAATATTTTTTTTTAAGATGCTTTTTTTAGCAATAAGACAACAATTTTAACGTGAGGGTACATGCACTTGTGATTTGCTTTATCACAAGGCTACAATAAGCCTGTATCTTAAGGTCATAGTAGAATCAGAGAACCCTTTTCCATTCCATTTTGCTTCCCCAGACAGGGTTTTAATGGTCAATTGTATCCCCAGACCTTATTCCCTGTGTCCCTGTCATTAGACGAGATCCCCCCTAGTTTCCCACGCTTGTAAGAATGTATGTAGAAAATGAACAGTATCTTCTCTTAGGAACACCATTGACAAGTGGCCGTGTCATTGTCAGGGAAACTTTCAAACAACAATCCTGGGGAAGTGATTCACAAAACAAAACCTGCAGGAGGAGAGGCAAAGAGAGAAGGACAACGCATCTTTGCCATTTTTAAAGCCAGACTACAATTTTAAACCTCAAAGTGAAACAAAAAGGCAAAGCCTCAAACACCCCACCCCAGCTTACTAGAAAACCAATTTTCCAGATAATAGCAATTCTCTGATCAAAGGCAAACAGGTATTTCCCATCAAATGGTTCAAACTGCCTACATTAAACACCCAAGTTCATAAATTCTTCAGCATTCTGGGAGCCTGCAAGGGATCTGGACAGCTTGCAGGCAACCATCCCCAAAATACTTTCCCAAACAGCACCAGATGAAGCAGAAAGGCTACTCTGGAGATGGATGAAAGCATTTCTTTACCATGGGGCTGTCTGGCCCTGATGCAAGGGGATTCCAAGGAAGCTCCCTGTACTCCACAGGGATGTGTGGTAACCTCGCTCCAGCCTGTGACATCAGCGGTGACTGCAGACTTGCACTGTCTTCACGTGAGTCAAAGGATGCTCCTATTCACCCCTCAGGACCCTACTCCCCTATGCCTAATGCTTAATTATCAAGGCAAATTCAGTGGCTCCTTTATCCACCACTTTTTTTTAGCATATGTTAAGCCATCCTGTAACTATTTATGATTAGTCATTTTATTTATTTTTTTTAAACAAAACTGAGTTACTAGAGAGGAGGGATTTGTGTGTGTGTGTGTGTGTGTGTGTGTAGTGTGCATAGTGCCTGGAGATAACAGGCACTCGGTGGTGTTGAATGAATGAATGAATAGATGATGTATTGGTGCCACTTTGAGGTGTAAGAAATTCCAAAATTTCAACAATCTAATTCTGCAGTTTTCTGGAATGAGTCATGAGGCTCATCTCTGTGTGTATATGAACCCTTTAATGAATGTTGTGCTAATTGACGAATGTATAAAAAGAAATGAAAATGGAAGTAAAATTCATATAGATTTTCTGGGCACAGAACTGTGCCACGTCCTGGAAGATAAAGATGTGTGGCATAGGTCCTTGCCTTAAATGCTTACGATCAGCTGTGAGAATGCATGCAGATGAAAACATATATAGACTGTGATCTTATAAGACAGGACATGATGAGGCCAAAGGACTGGTACAAGAGAAAAAGATGATATTTAGGAGGAAAGAAAAAGGGCTAGGAGAAGACATGAAACCAGAGAGAGAGTGGGATGGGACCACCATCAAGTTGCCATCATCCATCAGCCCTAAAGCCCCAGCTTCAGCCACCTGTGCCAGCTCTGACCCTGTAGGGGAGGAGGGGACAGCAGGAAATAGACCATCCCTGGAGAGCCTGGAACTCTGAGAACTCAAATCCCTGCGGGCCTAGAGTTTTGGGGCATTTCTTTTTCTCCACCGTGCACATTTTAAAAAATCATCTTATACCTTTAAAAAGAAACTTGACATTCTTGTTTTGAGTTACCTAAGTATGCGTGCTCCGGAGCTGGCTCTCCCTGGCTCTCCCTCGGGCAGGCTGCCCTGGGTGTCCTCTCGTCAGGTTCCCTCTCCGTAACTTGGATTTATCACTGGGGTGAATAAATAGCGGGGAGGACCCCACTGCTGGCAACGCTGGATTCCTGCCCCCGGGGGCAGGAACATCCCACTAGAGACATTAAGCCTCCTGTTGGTCCAACGTTTCTTCTGAACAGGTGCTTTCAAAGTTCTTTGCAGGAGGTTGCTGGAGACCCATCAATCACCTCTCAAAGGGTGTTCACAAAGCTGTCTTGTTACATCTGGGATAATGAAATCTCTTTTAACCATTACCGCACCACTCGCGTTCATTTATAACATATTTCTAAGAGCCTTACGGTTACTGCCTTACAGCACATTATTTTTCTGTTGAACTTATGCAAAAACCTGTCAAAGAAGGTAAGAGACCGGGAACCATCTCATTTCCCAGAACGGATGGCCACAGTTCCAGAAGGGCGAGGAGTTTGCTTCTACCAGGGAGCTATAGCCAACATGCTGGCGAGAGTCCTGGTACTTCTCTTTCCTTCCTTTAACTACTTTTTTCTTTCTCAAATTATTTTCTCATTTTGTTTCTGATGCTCTATTTTGACCCTAAATTGATTTTAAGCAGGGGAAAACATTTCTTTCCATACGGCAATGGCATCGTTAGTATTTGCTTTTATGTCTTTTTATATTTGTCTTCAGAGGTCTGACTATATGGTAACAAGACAGATCTCCACAAGTCATCAAAAGGTCATGATGTGGATTTCGGTTGTCAGTTTCACGTCTGCCTCTCCTGTGGGGAGATGTCCTTGCCTTGTTACCATTGTCCCTTTCTCTTAAGCATCCTCAATCTCTCCCTTTTCATGCTTAATTCTCTCCTGTCTAGGAATTGCTTTCTCTTACATTTTTCTCCCCTCAAGCTACTATCTTAACTTTTCCACCCTGTTTCCCATTCAGAGATGCCCAGGGATGGGCAGGTAGCAGTACCTGCCTCTCTCCATCACACTTGTCTCCCCCTGTGCTCAGGTGTGTGTGCACCGTCCAGTGGAGCCTAAGCCCCCAGGAAAGCCTCGTTCTTGCAGTTCACTTTCCTTGCCGTCTCTGCAGTACTCGACCATGTTGAATTTTGTATTATTATTATTTTCTTTGGATATACTCAGCCCTTGGTCTTCGGGACACTTCTGTATCTTGCTTCTTTTCCTACCTCTCTGATCTTTGACTCTCTTTATCTCGTCCCTGCCTCCTGCACAGTGAATATTTCCAAGGGATTGGATCGTAACCTTCTAGTCTTCCCTCTCTTCCCTCTGCCTACATCCAACATTATAGTTTCATTTATTTGTTTATTCAAATATGTTTATATTTATTGAGTTTAACTGCATTCCTTCCCCCCCCCCCGCCCCCTGCCTCCTGGCTACACTCACTGTCACTGCAGGTACTGCTTGTCTGCAGCTAAACTCAGTGCTTCACAAACACTGGCTCGTTCTCTCTTTCCTGATTTCTCTGCCTCTTCTGTTAGTGCCAGTTTGGCTGGAAACTGAGGAGTCACCTACCACTGGCCTCTTTTCTAATATTCAGTGTCAGTAAGAGTCCTTAGCGCCCTTTGCCTCCTAACCCTCCGCCCTTTCGTGCAGCCCCCAGTTGCTAGGTTGCTACGTACACGATTCAGCCTGGGACCCACAGTCAGATGAGTAACTACCATCTATTGGGAACCTAACATTATTCCAGGCATGTGCTTGGCACTTTGCACACATCGGCTCACACCACTCACAGGGTAGAGTGAATAGCTCTGTTTTACAGATGAAGAAACAGAGGCTTGGTATATCCCTAGATCATGGCCTTCACTATGTCCTTTCTTTTCTTTTGAAAAGATTGTCATGAAAAAGACCACGTTTCTCAGCTTAATAAACAAAGGCCCCCAAATCTCTTTTGAACCGCAACTCACCCGTTCCTCTCAGCATCAGATCTCTGACTCTCCTAATCAGTAAATCCATTTCACTTCCTCCCGTCATGTTTTCTCACCCTGACCTCCTTGCCCTTTTCACTTTGCTCGTTCAGATCTCGCCTCACCTTCTCTCCTCTCCTCAATGACGTGTTCTCCATTCACTTAGGTCATGAAAACCCACAAAAAATAGGGTCCATTTTTTGGGGGTGGCTCTTGATCGTGCGTAAGTTTCCTCAGCGTAACCGTGAGCAAACCTGTCTTGCAGGAGAGGATGATGCCTGAAAGTGTGAACTCTGTGGACAATCTCAGTTCGAATCCCAGACCTGTCCGTGGCAGTCATGTGATCTGTCCATTTCCTTGTCTATAAGCGAGAGCTGATGCTAATAGTCATTACCTCACAGGGCTGTGATGAAGTCAGATGAGCGAGTGCACATAAGCATGTCGTCAGTCTAGCGCATGTCGTCAGTCTAGCGCATGTCGTCAGTCTAGCGCAGAGTGTGCACGTTCAGTGATCGTCAGCTGTTCGCATCCCAGCCTAGCATGGTATTTGGGGAATAATGTGGCCTCCATGAATATCCTTTCAATATTGATTCATTCAAATCAATAAATATATGCATAGCAGTCTTCTAACTACTGTGAAGATGGATAGAAGTACCCACATAAGAACAGAAGAACTGACACAGCGGACCAGATTCATCACCTGCTATTCATGTATGAAGTGGGGTAGTAAAGTGGGCGTTGTGGGTTCAAATCCTGATGCTTTGCCTCTGTGTTGCTTGGTTTTACCATCTGAAAAGTGGGGATGATAATATTATCTGCTTCTGAGAGTTCTTATGAGGACCCAATAAAGATAACTGTAAAATACTTAGTACTCAGTGATTGTTGGCTTTTGATATCATTATGTTTTGTTGTTGATCCGGCCCTGCATATGGCTCTGACATGGGCACAAAGGTCCTGAGGGAAGGGGCACAGATCAGATTTGAAGGAAATCACGAGGAAGGAAAGAATTAGAACAGGAGCTTTGAAGCTTCTGGAAGCTTCTGGAAGATTCCAGAGGATTCTGGGCACCTGAGAAAAGTGAGGGGAGGATGCAGAAAGGAGCCTCCCTCCCAGTCGCCTGATTCAGAGGCTTCCCTGCACGGGTTACATTTAAATTGGTTGAGTGGCCCTGGACAATGACATTCCTCTTGACTCCACCCTCCTGCTCAATTTCCACATTCAACTGGGCGAAACAGACCCAGGCTCTCTCCCCAGAGAGCTTAACCCTCTCCCAGGTCTCTCCCCTCCCCATCTGCCCCACCGCCTTGGCCTTGTTTCCAACTCATCGTGCAAGTTTCCTGCTCAGATGATTGCTCCAGCCCCCCAAACTCGCCATAGCCTCCAGCCACACCTCTGTCATCCTCTCTGCACTTGAGCAAAGTTAACCTGCTTGAAAAACATGACTGCAAGCAAGCACCGTATTAAAATATTGAAACTGTGAACCACTGCACGGCATCTCAAGACTATCAACAACCCCCTGGTGCTACACATGTCATCGCAATGCTGTTGATCTGAGAAGAGGCAGAGGTGAAATCTTAAGTGGATGAAAGATTGATTGCACGGAGCCACAAATTCCAAATGAGTCCACTGAAAACAGTGCGTCTGAATCTGTCCCAAGGCTCTTTATCCACCTCCTCCCGTTTTAGACGACGGTTCCAAAGGATAATATCTAATACTTCCAAGGGAAGTTAAAAGAGAGAGAAGACAACTTGAGGAGGCTGAGTTTGCACAGGTGCTCTAAATATTGCAGAAGTGATTTAATTCTCAGGGGCCTCCTCTAACATCCTCAGGGCAACCACGTTACCAGGCTGAGCTCCAGCTGCACTTGTACTTGTGGGCTCCCCACTCAGCCCTTGGTTATACACAGTATTCCATGTGTAAGTTAGCTCGGCATCCCGTCCCTGCAAGATGGTCAGTTCCTCGAGGACTGGAATCAGGGACTCAATCTCTATTGCCCAGTGATTCTATAACCCCGGTAATAATTTCAATCCCAATTTCCTTCTATCTTTCAATTATACGGGTTGAATTATATCTATAAGCCCCTGGCAAACAGCAGAGGTCTTTCAAAAGTTCTTCCATAAAAAAGTTCATCCATTCATGCATTTGGATCAATAAATTCATAGTACCTTATTAGTTTCTCAATCTGCAGATAGTTCAAGTATTTATGATTTTGTGGGCATCATCGAATTATGATTTATAAAGGGGTTCCTTGTACACATGGCAAAGCATTAGATAAGATCCTCCCTGAGATCCTAATGTTTATTCACCCCTTTATTTACTAAATATTCATTGAAGACTTCTTCCGTGAACTCTGCTAAGTGCTCTGGAATCAAGGTGAAAAGGTATGATTTTGACCTTACGGAGTGACAGACATTAAAGAGACAACTATGCCCAACGTGATACGAGTAGGAAACACAGTTGGAGACTTTCTGCAATTTTACATGAGTAGTTCAATTGCACTTTCCCCCCTGTAACATGGGTACACGGATCATCCTCATTTGCCCAAGAATCAGCTGATGCTGGAGAGTGAACGAGCCTGGGTGGGAGAAAACTCCATCTGACTCCAAAGCCTGAATTCTTGACACCAAACCCAAACTACTCTGGTGAACGTTTGGAGGGAGACAGGAAAGGTGCCACAGGGTGGTGATGTAAGAGTCACCCAATGACTGAGGAGCAGTTTGCCAGGTAGACAAGCTGATTCCAAGGAGTGAGAGCAAATGCAAAGCCATGAGTGTGAAGGCCCAGAGCACACTCAGGGCACGTCCAGAGTGCTGTGTGCTAGACAGGATGATGGCTGTGAAGCAAGGCTGAGGGGTAGATAAGGGACCAGACTCTATGACTCTATGCATTTGGTTCCTCTGTGTACTGGATGGTCTGGTATACAGCAGGCGTTCTCTATTCTCAGTTGGTTAATTAGGACTGGATCATGTGCCTCATTCCATTATGCGGTGTTTCTTAGTATTTTCTTCCAGGTGATGCACTGTCTCAAAAACTACTTTTACTCTAAATCAACACCCAAGCCTTTGATGATCATTTGCTGAACTTCAGAAGGAAACAGCCTCCTATTCCCCAAAACACACACACATCATCAGCTTGACAACAGCACAAGCACACCTGCAAGTCATTTTACTGCAGGTGGTTGGTGGCTTTTGATGTCCACACAGATGGCTTTTCTAGGAGCTTAGGCTAAGGGTGCGGCACGTTTGGGGCACTTTTTCCCAGGATGTAAATTTTGGAATCAATATTTCTGAGCCTGGGTGGAGTCTTTTTAATCTGACTGTACAGAGTAAGTATCTTCATGCTCAGCCTTGCAGGAGACGTCTTTCCAGACAAGACAGTGAAGTCTTTCATTCTTACAGGCAGGGACACGCTGAAGCTCAGAGGATCGTTTTCTCACCAGAGCTGAATTCTAACTCTGAAGCTCACTAACTGTGTGACCTTGGGTAAGTCTCCTACCTGCTTCTTGCCTCAGTTACCTCATCTGTGAAATGGGCATAATAATGATGCTAATATGAGTATTGTTACAACTGTAAATAACACATCGTTGGATTATTATGAAGGTTACAAAATTAACATATGCTTTCACTTAGGACAACACCAGGCACATTGTAAGCAGCATTTAAATATTTGTTCTTTGTATAGGAGGCCCTACAGAAAGTATGCGTGAAATCCAGCCTTTGCTCTGCTCACGCAGCCCTGTGTGTGCAGAGGGGCGCCTTTTCCTAACTGGCACAGAGGCACTGGATGGACCAGCAGCAGCCCTGCTTGTAGAGGCGATGAATTTGTCCTTATTCACCTGCACTTCTTTGCTCTCTTTCTTTTCTGTTCATCGAGAAATATTTGTGAAACAGACACACTGGAAAGCTTTATTAGATTGGTTATGAAGTGTCCCCAATCTCTTGTCATGTTTCTAACCTGCACAGCTTTATCGTAACAGGTAGCCAAGAAACACACGGTGGACCAGACCACCATCATCATTCCATGCATGGTCTCTGGTCTTCCTCTGCGCTTGTACACAGAATGCTGCCACCTCACAAGCGACACTTAAGGCACCTGTTATCATGTGGTCACACTGGTTTCTTCAGTTCCTCTCCAAAAAGCTTGAAACACACGACAATGCAAGCCAAGCTTATTTAGCAATTTCCCCATTGATCTGAACTAACTGAAAGTCTCCATTGCTGCATGGGAGCGGACATAAATATCCAGTGTTAGCCCAGATTTCCAGTGTTAGCCCAGAAAACAGAAGAACAGCTGAATAACACGAGGGGTTATACTTACAGGTCAAATGGGACTAGGCAGCTTCCGTTTACTGGTCTGTCAAGTACAAGGTAATAAATGGATGATTTTTATTCCTAGAGGCAGCACAGAACATTGAAGAAAGCCCTTGACTTGACACCAGAAGGCTGAGCTTGAGTATTGGCCCTACTTGGCTCTCAGTGACCTTGGGTAAATCCAACAATTCCGCTCTTAGAGCTAGAATGGGCCTCAGCGGTCATGATATTGAGCTGGTGCGTTTAAGTGACTTGCCAAACATAACTGAGTGAGTGACAGAGTGGAGACTCTCACTCTTGGCTCCTGGCCCAGGGCTCTTGGAGAACCAAGAAACCTTTGCTGTCATGATAAGGGATAAAAAAATTTTCCAGATAAATTGTAACATGCACTCTATTGAACACACTAAGTATAAAGTCCACATGTAAAGTTTCTGTGGGAATTCAGTCCTTATGTTTCTGAGTCATTTGGAGTTAACTCATCTAAATGTTATTCTTTTGAGAGCTATTGATGTCCAAAGTGCCCTTTAAGCTTGGTTCTTTACATAAGTCTTTTTTCTTTCGTTCTTTTTTTTTTTTTGATGAAAAAATAGGAAATTCTTTGCCAGGAATAAACACATTTGAAGGCCAGATGCTTTCAAATTTTCTTTCAGACTCAATATCTGCCAGATCTGAGTTAGTTCTAATGCTCTATTTTTTTAATAAATTTATTTACTTATTTATTTATTTTTGGCTGAATTGGGTCTTCGTTGCTGTGCACGGGCTCTTTCTAGTTGCGGCGAGCGGGGGCTACTCTTCGTTGTGGTGCGCGGGCTTCTCATTGCAGTGGCTTCTCTTGTTGCAGAGCACGGCCTCTAGGCGCACGGGCTTCAGTAGTTGTGGCGCACAGGCTCAGTAGTTGTGGCTTGCGGGCTCTAGAGCGCTGGCTCAGTAGTTGCGGTGCACGGGCATGCTCTGCAGCATGTGGGATCTTCCTGGACCAGGGCTCGAACCCGTGTTCCCTACACTGGCAGGCAGATTCTTAACCACTGCACCACCAGGGAAGTCCCTAATGCTCTATTTTAAAATAAGAGGAGAGTAGGGGCTGGTCCCAACTTCAACTCTCAGAACAGCAAGCTGAAATAAGCAAAGCATATCTTAAGTCATTCGAGTATGCGTTCTTATTTTTCTGTAATGTTTATAAGGATTTTGTTAACGGGTAGGTGGAAATCAGGATTGCTATTCTATGTGTTATGGTTCAAGGTAGAGACCCACTGGATTTGCTCTTCTTACGTTTTACAAGAGGTCCTTTTAGTTTGATACTACATTTGGAAAAATGTTTGGGCACCATACTATTGTGGCTAAGAAAGGCATGTAGATGGGTGGTCCAGTGGGGATGAAGTAAATGGGAGGGAGCCTTGTGTAGCCCACCAATGAGGAGAGCTTTAGCTGAAAAGGAATAGAAGTGGAGAGAATGGATGCGGGCATATGGTACTATGGTATAGCCCTGTTTTGAGGATGAAGAAAGACATGATGAATGACCATTTGGTTTCTGAAACTGTTCTTCTAATAGCTTAAGCTGTAGTTACTGAAACAGGGCTCTGCATCTCAGTGAACTGCAGTAAGTCAGGTTGTATCCAGAAATAAGGTCAGCTCTGTCTATATCCTCAATTCTCAGGTGCTTTCGGATAGATTGTCCTTCCAGAAGAACAAGCTCTGAGAATCCAGAGTCTCTCTAGACCTTTGCTACTCAGAGTGTCCCCAACTGTCTAGCAACGTTGGCATCACCTGGAAGCTTCTTAGAAATTCAGAGTTTTAGGTCCACTTAGTCCTACTGAATCAGAATCTGCCTTTAGACAAGATTCCCAAGTGATTTACATGCACATTAAAGTTTGAGAAATACGGTTCTGGAGAAGAGGTGGGGAAACTATTTCTGCAAAGGACCAGATAGTAAACATTTCAGGCTTTGCACACCAGAAGGTCTCTGTTGCAAATACTCAACTCTGCCATTGTCGTACGAAGGCAGCCATCAACTCTCTGTAAACAGACTGGTGTGTCTGTGTTCCCATAACTGTTATTTACAACACGGAGGGGTGGGGGGCTGGATTGTGGCGTCTGTGTTCCCATAACTGTTATTTACACACAGGGGGCTGGGGGGCTGGATTTCGCCTGTGGGGCTGAGAGTCACAGCCATATGTTGTTCCTGAACAAAGCAGAAAACAAAAGTCCCTTGCCTTATGTCCTTCTTGGTTCATACTCCTCTGCCTGTGGACATTCACCTCCCCCTCCCTAAATAATCCTCTCCTCTTCCCTTGATTCCATTTCCTTTCACTGTCTGGGTAATTCCTACTTATGTTTAAAGGCTCATTTCACATACTACCTCTTTTCTAGGCTTCCTGTGCTTCCTCAGAATTAACTGGTCCTCCTTTATGTTTCAAAAACCCTTTACAGGAGCATCTAATGCAGTGCTTGTACTTCACACAGAAAGTTTTTCTCTTCCACTAACTTCCAAGCTACTTAAAGCCTCTGTGGGCATCTACTGGTTTCCATGTCTTTCCTTCCCCTGAAAATGTAACCTCCTTGAACAGGCACTGTGTCTTAGCTATGTTTGCACATCTGGCGCCCAGCACGGCGATACAGTGTGTACCAAATAAACATGTATTACTTTTTCATCTCTGATCTAAACTGGTCTTACTTTAAGAAATACATTTAGAATTCAAGAGAAAAATGGACCTAGAAGAATCGCACAACATGGGAGTACCAGGCACTGAAAATACAAAGATGTGGTCCCTGCCCACCTTGAGGAGGATATAACTGGATCCAGCACATCTAAAGAACTATAGCAAAGAACAAGAATGATGAAGAACTTCAGGGGCATCCTCATAACATGAGGGAAGGTTGAACTAAAAAAGTCACAGGATTGAAACAAACCAGGTTCACAATTCATTAATGTATAATAGGGGATTCTCCTTTTTAGGGTCTAAAATATTCATGCTGTGTATCCCCCTACTTTCTTCCTGTATCAAGATACTAAGAGAACTGAGTGATTAAGATGTTGCTCTATGTACATGAAATCAGAAAGAAAAGTGAAAAGGTAGGAGTGTGTGTGTGTGTGTGTGTGTGTGTGTGTGTGTGTGTGTGTGTGATATAACCCCTTTTCAAAACTTTTTATCATGGAGATGTTCAAACATCCAGTAAAAGTGGAGTAAATCGTTTGAAAAACATGCCCATCCTTCACTTCCAATAACATTTTCCAAACCTTTTTTCCACCCCTCTGCTTTTAAAACGTTAGGATTTTTCAAACAACTCCAAGCCATCGTGTTATAATATATCACTAATAAATACTACAGTGCACACCTTTAACAGATAAGTTTTCTTTCTATTGTAGTCACCATACCCTTATATATTTCCTAGTTCTGTCCAATGATAAAGCTAAGAAGCAATGAAGATCCAGTAGTAAAAGCACCCCTAGCATCTCAATTGTGGTTTTAAAATGTCACTTCCCATTAAAAAGGAATGAGGGCTCCTTGGAGAGATGGATGACACTGGGAATAGGACAGGAAATGTACAAAACGAGCTCCGGACATCTTATTAGGCCAGAAAGCAAGGATGCTATCAGAGACTACTGGAACCATTTCAAAAGGCACAGGAGCTAACTTGAAGGGGCTCCTACTGGCCAAACATGACACAGTTTGAGCATCAAAAGGAATGATGACAGCAATGGATTAAAACACATTTGGTATTTTAAAACCCATGTGTTCATAATGGTACAAAAACTCGTGGTGACTCACTGGTCACCAACTCATTATTCTGACTATTTATAAACAAAAGGAAAAATATAATGAATCATACAGCCTGCCTTTCACACATCCTGAAATTGTATTTCGAGGTAACCAAAAGTTGGATGAGGGAACATTTTTCTTTAAAAAAGAAATTCAACTAATAAATGCAGAAGAAATGAACGCATTATAAAAGACCATTTCAACCTGAAATAAAAGTGAATCTCAGCAAGAATCATTAATGGCTGTTAAAATATTTAGATGTAAATTTGATGAAGAACTTCAGAATGGATGATAATACCTAACAATACTTGACAACTTCAGGCTGATGATACCTAAACCCATTAATCCATCTTAACATCACTAAAAGTGGGACAAGCAGATAGTCCATGACTACCCATGAAGTGACTACCCACTTATGGCAAAGGACTGAACCTGAATCTAACTGAGCCAGTTTACAGGAAATATGGGGAATGGAATCACATGTTCAATGACACCACAGGGATGAAGTGAACTAAATCTAGAATGTGGGGAATTCTACAGATGAAAGAAAAAAAATTCTACTGTTATTTCCACAATAAATGGAATGATAAAGGGGGGGAGACTTATGAATGAAAAGGGGTGTACGAACCAAATGCAATGTGAGATATTTTTTTGGATTTTGATTAGAACAAACCAACTGTAAAAAAAAAAAAATTGTGAGATAGGACATTTAAACACAGTGAAGAGTTTTGAGGCATTTTGGGGGGGGGGTACATGTGAGACATGTCAAAGCCTAGTGAATCAGGTGTCAGATCTACAGACTCACGTGCCAAGGTCAACGGCTCCCAGAGCTGAGTGAATGTTGGCAAATTCTTTATCTGTCCCCTTTTGCTTGAATTTGGTTTCCTATTCTGTTAGGAAGCCTTTCTTCTTCTTTAGCCTTCAACTTTCATAGTGACCATCATATGCCTTTGATCCCTCCCTGGATTGACTAGATTTGGGTCTCTGTGTTTCAGCCACATATTTACTGACAGTCTCCTGTGACTCCTGTGACTTCTCCACGAACCTAAGTTCATTCCTTAGAGATGATAATTACAGTTCTAGTCCCAAGATGGTGATTTTATTTCCTGGCTTTGAGAACTACTTTTCCTCAGGGAATGATATTAGCACTTGGTTTTGAGAGCAAGTTGATAAAAAAAAAATCACTTCAGTGAAGACCTTTAGAAGCTGATAAAAGCTAGCTTCCAACTCTTACCAGGCCAAGGATCCCCATCATAAAATGAACATGTGTGGCTCTTTACTTTCAGACGGAAGGGAAAGTATGTGTTATGAGGATGGGGTTGTGAAGCTTTGACATACTCAGAAGGGGAGATCTCATGTTCTTCAGAAGAGAAAGAGAAGAACGCATGTGTGTGACGTGCGCAATTACGCGTGTACCTGTTGTAGACCCTCCAGGTAAAATTCCCGAGGGATCAGGCTCCATTGTGTTTTCCGGATGATGATCATTTTAAACTTTTCAGAGGCTGACATTTTCTAATAAAAATCATTGTACCAACTCCCTCTCCAAACAGGGGATTCATAAAATCCCCTTGATGAAACACGTAATCATACATTAATGAATCTTCCATTTAGATGAATGGAATTAGGTTGTAGAGCAACATTCTGAAAAAAGGGAAAAAGAGAAAAAGAAAGGTGTTCCAAACGAGATACACATTTCCCCGAAATCAGTGTGTCAAAGAATCTCTTTGAATTGACAGAGCAACGTGTTATTACACCTACAGGTGCTGCCACAGTCTCTGACAACGTATTGAAGAAAATGTGTATGTTTTCTCTGAGCCAATTAGGGATGCTCTTGATGCATGGGAAGCGTTGGAGTTTTCTGCTGTGCCCCTCTTCAGCTACAGTGATCATTCAGCCAGCTCATTTGTTTTTCCCCTTTCATTCTATCCAACAAAATGTACTGAGGATCTGTTACCGGCACTTTGTCAGATGCTCTAGGGCCATATAAATTCTCAGACTATGACATAAGGTCATATATGGCCATGTCTTAGTCACCCTATAACCCTAGCACCTAGGACAATCCTTGGCACAGAGGAGGAGCTCAGGGACTTTTCGTTAAAAGGATCTAAGGCATTGCACCCAAGTTCGCCTTTACGATCTTGTGTGTGTGCGAACGATATACACGAATGCGTATAATTATTAAAACAGAATGTGCTCAATACTTCAAGCAGGGTAAAGAAGAAGAGCCATAGACAGAGAACATGGAAGGAGAGGTTCCAATCCAAAGGAATCTCACACAGGCGGTAAAATTTCAAGAATAGAGAGTATGAAGGGCATTTAGGCAGAGAAAACATTATTAACATAGGCACCATGGTTGGCAGGAAAGAGGAGGATGGGCTTGCTATACAGCAAAGGGTCCAGTTTAGTTGAAATGAAGGGCATAGGGCTGAAACTCAGGCAGAGTTTCAGGGGATGTGAGATAGGGCTGGACCAGCAGGTGGGCTTACAGTAGGACCATCACTGTGGTACAGGAGTGGGAGGTGTGTTGGACTATTAGGTAGAGGTGTAGGGGGGGTGGGGATAGGGCTGGATCATTAGGGAGAAGTACAAAGGATGGGAGATAGTGCTGGACCACCAGGGAGAGGTACAAGAGGTTGAGATGGGGCTATAATATTAGGGGGTGGAGATAAGGCTGCATATCAGGTAGAGGTTCAGGAGGTGAGAAATAGGACTAGACTATTAGGTAGAGGTCCAGGGAATATGAGATTGGCCTGGGTTATTAGGAGGATGGTGCAAGGGTGGGAAATAGGGCTGGGCTGTTAGACGGAGATAGATGAGAGAAAGACCTGAATGTCATAGTAAATTTGCTCCTCATTCTGTATGCCCTGGGGAAGCACTCTCAGCTCCAGGCTGGGAATATATCACTGCCTTGTGAGTCTCTCTCCTGGCTCAGAGCGATTATTGCTGAAGTACAATCATGGCTTCAGATATGAAGGAGGTGGATGCAGATCTGAAGGAGGATGTGGGTGGCAGTGGGAAGGGGCTTGGATGAAGAAGAGAGGATGCTGGACCGTTGCTATTGATTATGTAATGAATTCATGAGGACAGGTTACTCAAGACCTGGATCTTAACAGGGGGCATGTTCTAGGTTACTCTCACTGTTAAGAGGTTCTAGATACTCTATGGATAGGATTGAGGTTCCTGACTTTTGGTGAAGGGACTACTCAAAGATATTAATTTCTCATCATTTTAAATGAACGGGATGCCTGCCTGGGGTCTGGATCCTGGGCATGTCTTAAACTGTCCTTAAGTTTTCATACCCTCTTTCTAACTCTCTGCATGATCCTCTGGGAGAGGGCCAGGATGGTAAGAAAGAATTTGATAGCTTTCTTCTCTTTTCCCTCCCCGGCTTCTTTCTCTCTCTTCCATGTTGTATTTCTATTCAGTGTGTCCGTTATCTGCCCCTGGTGCTATTTTGGTGAAATTTGATGAGAAAGTCTTCATCCATATGTCTTGATAGACTATAGACTTTCTCCCACCCCCTCTGTCTTTCATGCATCCTCTCCTCCACCTCCCTATTGAGTTTGCCATCTCCAGAAATGTCTTTTTATACAGAATACATCTTTAGAGTGTAAGTTCAGATAGCATCATGAAAAACAATAAAAAAAGATGGCTTAAAATAGACAACTAGGGCTTTCCTGGTGGTGCAGTGGTTAAGAATCTGCCTGCCAATACAGGGGACATGGACGGGTTCAAGCCCTAGTCCAGGAAGATCCCACATGCCGCAGAGCAACTAAGCCCGTGTGCCACAACTACTGAGCCTGGGCTCTAGAGCCTGCGAGCCGCAACTACTGAGCCTGCGCACCTAGAGCCCGTGCTCCGCAACAAGAGAAGCCACCGCAATGAGAAGCCCGTGAACTGCAACAAAGAGTAGCCCACACTTGCCTCAACTAGAGAAAAGCCCGCACACAGCAACAAAGACCCAGTGCAGCCAAAAATAAAATAAATAAATTTTAAAAAATAGACAACCAATAAGAACCTACTCTATAGCACAGGGAACTCTATTTAATGCTCTGTGGTGACCTAAATGGGAAGGAAGTCCAAAAAATATGCGGTATATGTATATGTATAGCTGATTCATTTTGCTGTACAGTAGAAACTAACACAGCATTGTAGGACAACTATACTCCAATAAAAATTAATTAAAAAAAGATGGTTATCGCTCTTTAAGGAATTGAAGAGATAAGTGTTCGAGGGGTCCTCTCATGCACATGGTCAGCATATAAACTCAGTCCAACCAAATCTGCCATTTGAAATGGGAACATTAATTGCTGTGAATCGTGTGGCAACGTTAGTCTGAAAACAAGAGGGCTTGGCACACAGACTCTCCCCTACCTTCAACCCCACGTGAATCGTGGGCCAGTTCTTCCTTCTCCTTCCTTCATTCTTCCAGTAATCTAGCTAAATCAAGCAAGAAACAAAAGGAGTGAAAAAAAAAGCAACCTGTATAGCTCTATTTTTCCCTATTGGCATTCCAGGTCAATATGATTCCAAAACTCTTACTGTTGACAATGACAGTGACTTCAGGTTTCATGAGGAGCTGCTCTGTGCCAGGTGTGGGAATAGGGATGAGCTACTAGGCTGGGCCTCTTGAGTGACATTGCTCGGGTTAAAATCCTAACTCCCCCATTTTCTAGTAGCTTGGTCAACATCACATTAATTAACCTCTAGCTCCAGTCAGTTGCCCTCTTTGTACCTCGATGTCTTCATCAATGAAGTGGGGACGATGACTGAGCCGGAATCATTACTGTACCTATGAGGATAAGTGAATTAACACATGTTAAGCACTCAGGAGAGCATGGCAAAGAGGAAGGGCTCAACAAGTATCTGCTAAATGACTTTTCATTTAATCCTTGGAAGAGCCTGACCAGTTAGGTATTGTTATTTCCAGTATGCAGTGAGCCTAGTGAGGTTCGGCTCTCCTCCGGTCCCTCGAAGCAGCCAAAGACCCCAGGAGACACACGGGGTGGCCTCTGCCGATATGATCAGAGAGCTGCTCATGGGTGACGTGACCTGGCTTTGGGTCTTGTCCTCTAAACTGAAGGCCAGAGGGCCACCAAATGACCAAGCTGGTGGTCAAAGGGAGCCCTGGACCAAACATGTTGCAAATCCCCCTCTGCTGGGGGTCTTATTGTTTTTCCACCAGTGCCTGAAGCAGCTTAGTAGTCTCGCAAATTGTACTGTTGGTAATTAACTACGTGAGTCCACACAAGCCATGAAATCTCTCCTAGACTCTCCTCTCACTCCACCTACAAAGGCTGGTGGTTAAACTATTGATAGATTACCTCCTCCTTAAATTCTGTGATTCTCCAGACTGTGACTTACATGAGTCAGGTTCATACCTCCTGGTTTACATCCTGTCTACCCTGCCCAGAAGAGCTGTCCACGTAGAGGTCATCTGTCATTCCCAGAACAGAGGACATTTGTGTCCAGTTCTCTCTCTCTCTCCCCTTTCTCCTATCTCTCTCCCTATGTCTCCCTCTTTCTCTCTCTCTGTATCTTCTCTTCTCTGTCTCTGTCTCTCTCTACCTTTTTCTTTCTCTCTCTCTCTGGATCTCTCTATATATCTTTCTCCTTTTCTGTTTTCTCTATCTCTCTGTTTCTCTTCTCTCTCTCTGTATCTGTGCCTCCTATGCCCTCTCTCTCCTTTTCTCTCTATCTCTATATCTACGTCTCCTATGTTCTCTCTCTCTCTCTCTCCCTCTCCCCCTATCTCTCTCTCTTTCCCCACTACCAGTTCCTAACGATTTGCTACACTCAAGATGTTGTAAACACAACAGGCAATTGAGAGGAGGGGATAAGAGGAGAAATAGCAGCATTCTGCAAAGTGGGACTCGAGCTCAGGAATCCATGAGGGACCACGTGTTTCTTTCGAAAGCTTTACTTTAGCTCAACAGCAGTGAAAACCAGAAAGACTAGCTTGGCACCTACGGTCACTTGACTCCCTAGCATACAAGGCTGCAGAAAACACCTCCATCTATTGCTGGTAGTTCTTTTCTGTCACCCAAACGCAGTCTCTTCTCAACAAGGCAACTTGCAGAATGTTTTATTTGCAGAGGGAAGTTAGGTGCCCTGCAGGGGCTCCTTAACATTCGTGAACACAAATGGAACCTTCTGAATGTGCCTTTTCAGTTACCCCAGCTCAACCTGCAGAAACATGGCATGTGTGTGGGCAGAGAGGACTGAACAGGCTCAGCCTTTTAGGCAGAAGTTCTTTCCAAGAAACAGAATAGCAGCATTGGGCTGGAGGGGAGAATTCTTGAAACTTTTCCATTGTCTCTTGGGGAGAAAGGAACAGATGAGAGAACTTCAGAGTTGCGTGGAATCAGTCCTTCACCAGGGATGTGGGTGGAGGGAGAGAGGAAGAGGTTAAAATAGCCCACGAGTGAACGTTGAAAGGCAACCAGAATACTTTTCGAACTTCTTTCCTTTACCAGGAAAAGCTCAGGTCCTGTAACACATGAAATCTGCTGGCTTGATACACCATTTGTTCTGGATGAGAGGAAGTGAAAAGCTTTAAGTCTGCAAGTCACAAACCCCACCCTCAGCTTGAATGACTTAGACACAGCAAAAGTACACACTCTTGGTGTATTTATCACAATGTTTCTTCCCTCAAACGGGAGCTCAGACTGAAATTTGCTGGGTATGGTGCCTATTCACAGGTGACATCAAACATAATTGAAAAAGTTGTGTATCTCCTTCTTTCAGTCAGAAAGACAGTAACTCAGAGCCCCTTCAATTGTTCCCGAGAGCGCCTTTCTTAGGGTGAGGGTAGAGGAGAGAAAGGGCGAAAACTAAAGGATGGAAGGAAGGGCACAAAGGTTCAAGTTCTCCCATTGAGCTTCATTACTGGGTCATTTGCATTCCTTGGCGAATAGAATCATAAGGTTTCAGAGCTGTGGGAAAACATAATATCAAACTTTCCATGCCAAAAATTGCTCCCCCCAATCCAAAAAGGCCATGGATATTTGTGGGGACAATGTAACAAGCTCTCTGAAAGTGGGACTGTCCTGGGAAATCAAGGAGTTAAAACCTTTAATTTTATAGCTTTGCAAGCTACATTTGAATAGCATTGAGAACGAGGAAGCTTTCACAACGGCACATTATGACAGCTCTAGACAACCCAAAGACTAGCGCAGTAACTGCGGAAAGGGTGTACATAGGTGCCCACTAGAGAGAAAGAAAAGACCAGGGAGCTGGAGATGAGAAGAGCTTAGGGAGGAGGACTGTCTCTACACATGTGGACCCATTAAGCAGCTGCACGGTATTTCAACAATAGCTTCACCCTGGAATCTAGACAGAAGGCAGCAGGCATGACCTTGCTGGTATTTGTCAGATCAATTCGTCATTTCTGAAGGATACTTTTTGCTCCTAGGATGCCATAATTGTCAAAGGATTTCACCAGTGTGCAGCAGCGATGCTAGTATAATGATGTGATCCGTAGTTATTATCCTCCCTTCTCTCCACTTTCCCCCAAGGTCATTGGCAACCTTCTGTTAGTGTGATCAACCATCCTAGTTTGCCGGGGCTGGGGTATTTCCTGGGATGGGGACCTTTCAGTTTTAAGAGCTGGGATGGTACCTGGCCAAATTGGGATGTGTCATTGACCCAACGTTCCACCTGTTCTCCCTCTACCCTCTGCTTCTTGCCCTAGGCTAGCTCTACCTAGCTCTACCACATTAGCACCCACACGCCATACTTAGTTGTATGGACAGAGAGGACGAATATTCAATCAATGACACAAAATAGAGAGTCAAGAACAAAGAATGCAGTTGATTATGAAGTGCTGGGCTATACAAATGAAACTTGAAATCCTTTAACCTACTGAAGAAACCCACAATGGAAACTAAGTCCTGTGCTAATCTGTGGAGAGCTCCATGTTTATCTCATGATTTTTCATCTGATCTCTTCAAAAGCACTAATTAGCTTAAGGAGCTCTTTCTTAGAATTTAACACTCAGTATTGGGGTGTAATTTCTATCTTAATTACGTGGAATTGAAAGAGCATCACCCTTTTGAACCAGCAGCCTTGGTATCACCTGGGAACATGGGGGGCAAATTCCCAGGCCCTATCCCAGACCAACTGAATCAGATACTCTGGGGATGGGACTCAGCAATCTGGGTTTGTATGACCCCTTCAGGTGACTCTCATGCATGCAGCAAAAATTTGAGAAACACTGAATTAATGTACCTATAACCTATCTTCCTTACTTGTAATTGATACTCAGTGGATTAGTGAGACACCCACAGAATTCCAGTGTTGAGTCCAGCTTTTACATGACTACTCTATGTCAAGGACAGGTGATTAAAGATCTTGGATATCATCACCAAGAACCCCAGTTTTTCACCATTAGATGGGGACTCCCAAGAATCCATGAAAGGGTTTTATGAACTCTAAAGTAATATCACTGTCAACGTCATTTACTAACCAGTAGTGTAGATAGAAAAGTAAGTATTTTTCATGGTACCAAATTCATCACACCTTAGCATCTATGCATGAAACTTAATGCTATCCTCTCTGCTCCTAACTTACCTTTCCTATGTCTTTTCACAAGTTAATCTCATAAATAATGAACTGCTATAGAGCCAGCCTTCCCTGAACTGCCACTTAGCTCATGGTTGTTCCTGCAATTCTGCAAAGAGTTAACTGGGCTTTTCATTTATTTTAGCATCACATGGAAGATATTTTATTATTTTAAAATCTGGAAAAACACAACAAGTATATTTTATGAAAAAGATAAACACCAAATCAATTATCATCCTATATTGCAAGACAAAATCATGATTACCCAAACCTGATTTTCTTAACATCAATTTAAAGGGCACATTTATTTCCTGAGGATGCCTTACCAGGCTGTCTTCCTCCGGTCAGATCCTGCCTGGGGCTCTTGGCTTGCGCTTTGAATGGAAAGAACTCATTCCAGACATTTCATAACCTCAAGTCATTACCTTTTTTCTTTTGGGTTAACAAAACAATGATTATCTCAACATGATGGTGTTATAGACTGGACGTTTGTATCCCTCCAAAATTCATATATTGAAGGCCTAACCCCCAATATAATGGTATTTGAGGTGAAGGCCTATGCTGAGATCATCAGGTTTAGATGAGATGATGAGGGGGGGACTCTAATGATGGGATTAGTGCCTTATAAGTAGAGGAAGAAAGACCAGAGATCTCGCTTTATCAACCATGTAAGAACACAGACAGAAGGTGGTCCTGTGCAAGCCAAAAAGAGAGTGCTCACCAGGCACTGAATCTATCAGCACCTTGATCTTGGACTTCCCAGCCTCCAGAACTGTAAGCAATACATGTCTGTTGTTTGAGCCACCAACTCTGTGGTATTTTATTATAGCAGCCCGAGATGATGGATGCATACATACGCAACTGCAGGACCAGCTCACACTGGTCCTACTCTGTGGATAACAGGATGTCTAGTTGTCTTGCAGAGACAGCAGAGCCAAAACTGCAAGTCGTAATCTGGGCATGCCCAGAGGAGGAAAGCCTTCCTCAAATAACACTCAGAACCCATGTTTCATCCCCGAGGAACCAAGAAAACTAGAACATGACCCGAACCCTTTCAGAAATGAGGGGTCCGTGGTCCAGGAAGGTCTGGTGCTGAAATCCACCATCCCATACCTCAAGGGCCAAGTATAAAGCCCTTCATTCAAATCCTGCCCCACCAGCACCTCCTCATACCAGCCTGTCCTCCCTAACTCATAAAAGTTTGACTGAATCTCAGATCCAAGAGACAGATTTGAGCCCCCGCTCCTGTCTCCTTGCCAGGCGACCTTGCAATAAAACTCTTTCTTCTCCTAAAAGCCGGTGCAATAGTATTGGCTTCCATGCACTTCGGGCTGCAAGCCCTTGCTGGGTAACACATACTGTAAAGGTTCCACATTCATAGCTTCTCTATCTACACTGCTGGTTAGTAAATGCTGTTGACAATGATATCATTTCGGAGTTCATAAAGCCCTTTCATGGATTATTGGGAGTCCCCATTTAATGGTGAAAAACTGGGGTTCTGGGAGCGGAATGACTTGCTCAAGGACACAGCTGGCAAGGGGAAGCACTAGGGTGGAACCCATGTCTTCCTAAGCAGAGGTCATTGTTCTGTCCACCGCAACAGAGTTGTTTCAATTGCACAGGTTATAAACTATCTATTAGTGTCTACTACATACTAGTATTGATATGAGTGTGTAAAGTACTATGTATATATATATATATGTAACGTTTATGTAAAGCATAATTATATATATAAATTCATATATATTTACAAATGTGTGCTTATATGTACATATTTATTTCAAATGTTAATTAAATAGATTAATCAAAATTTTCTATTGTGGTATAGGGCCAGTTTCTGGCTTTGGTCAAAATGTGCATTTGAATTCTAGCTTGACAGAAGAGATGATATCAGATCTTGCACTGATTATGTCTACATTGGAGAGTATGGTTAATTACAGGTTTAAAGACAAGGTAAAGAAAACAACTGAGAAGGAAAACTTGTGTAAACTGCATTGTCATAACTGACAATAAAACAAAGAGGACAACTATATGCATGTCCTTTGCATACAGCACGGATCCCCTATACTCTTTCAATACGCTTTTCTCTCACAGCCAAGAAACTCATTTGTCTAGAACAGCACAGTGATGGAAGGTCACTGGGTGAAGCATTTCCTCAGCTTCTGTTTCTTCTTTTCATCTCCATGTATAGTTCACTACAAGAGGCTAAAAGGCTTGTTTCAACTTGAGGTTCCTGCATCAGCTGTTCTAGTCTCAGGAAGACTGGGAATTGGCCTTATCACCATTATTTGCATGTGTTAGTTTACCAGGACCTGTGGGCAGTTCAAATGAGAACCAGATTGGCAGATCACAACGCACGCTGCTTTTCCTCTCTTGCACAGGAGTGCTGGGTGACCGTTTTCAAGCCTCTGCCTGGGACCTGTCTCTTAGGAAGTCAGGGCCATGACATTTGCCCAGCAGGCACGTTCCATGTGAGACAGAGTGTGCCCACTGACTTTATTTTTAAACTCCTACATGATCAAAAATGTTTATGTTTTGGAACTTCATTTCTAATATACTAAGGAAATAGTTTTCAGTCACCAGCCTATCAAAAGTGTGTGTGATGTTTTGGGAAGAGAGGCATGGCCCCCTGTGATAGACTTCTGTGGACCACATGTGCTGGGCAATGACATTATGTGAGTGATCTGAAACTATAAATCTACTTTATAATGCTACCTTCCTCGTCCAACAAAATTGGTATCGTTTATGTAATACACCAACGACTTATCTTCTAATTGTTAAGCAATCCTTATGTCATAAACTTGGGAGAACGGTGCACTTAAGATACCACTGTTAACCCATGTGGCGCCTTAGTGATGTTGATGTTTCTCAGCTCTGAAAGCTGTGTCTAATAATACCAGCAACTTTTAAAAGGTTCTCTCTGGAATTACCATCTGTTGTCCTCATGTATTAGAGTCCATGTTAGTTAATGATGGTGAACGCATTGGTTCTGGGCAAGGGTACAGAAAAATGGTTGATAAGGCACCATCCATAAGCAAGAGGAGAGCTCAGTCATTCGTGGGACAAGCAGGCTACTTGCGTGATGCTCTAAATCATAGCCCTGATCCCTAAGAATGAACTCTGCACACATGGTTTTTGAAGTGTGTTTGCCACTGCTGTAAAAAAAACAAAAAAAACCCTTAGATAGCTATCTTCTCTCATTGCCTCTGGACTTTTGCCTACATAAAACCCACCATAGTATCAGATTTAGATATCAGTTAGTACAACATTAATGGTACAACACTGAATTCATGAAATATACAAGCCATGGCAAAGTCTCACCAATTTGTATAGAACAGGAAGGAAAAGCTCTAAATTACTACATAAATAGTATAGATTTACCATATATAATACATATATTGGTTGTACATACTAATTATTGATATAAAGCAGGCTTGGGACAGCTTTTTCATGGCTATATCCCAAGTGCTATATATTTCCATAGACAAAAGAGTATGTGTAAGGGGTAAAAATAAAGAATAGCTGGTAACTTGTGAAGCTATTATTTTCCTTAGCTTTCCCTTGTTTCTTGCCACATCTTATTGAGTCATTCTTGTAAAAGTGTTTGCAGTTAATAAAGTTCTTGCAGATGTGTTTTTATTACTTCATGGGAAATTGTTTGCTTCCTGTCTAACACCACAGGTTTTAGAATAAGCCAGCCTCAAAAGGTGGCTGTGAGGCTGATTTGTTATGTGACCTTGAATTTGTTATGTGACCTTGGAGAATTATTTAAATTCTCTAACCCTTGGTTTCCTCCATTGTAAAACTGGCATAACAATGTCTACATCTTAACACGGAGGAAAAGAATGGACTACATAAAGTCACTGCATAAAAGGACAGATGTCAAGCACTTAGCACAGTACCTGGTTGAAACACTCAATGAATGTTAGATATTTTGATAGCTAGACTTTCATCTCCAAACTTAGCCACATACTTAAGAGGTATATAGGGACTGTATTGTCTTTATTATTATTGCCATGTTGACAGATAAGAAATTAAGGTATCAGGTGCGATTATCCAATCCTCTGGGCAGTTGTATGTTTATCTGTAAAGTAACAAGTTGGTTTTATGATTTATACATAAATACTTCAGCTTTCTCAGAGTACGAAGAGCATGCGTTGGTTTCCCGGAATCTGATGGGCACTGGGACCCTGACCAGAGAGAATTTCTAAGTCTGAAATGATGAGTGACATGCGGATTGTTGGGGAATTTATCAATATTACTGTCACCTTCTAAGGTCCCTTCAGAAGCCCCTCCCAGTCTTTTCCCAAACTCACTGTGTGCTTTCCATGCGAGCTTCTATAACCTCCGTTATTTTAACTCTCACATTGCAGGGTAATTTTATATCTGCTTCTCCACTCTACTGTAAATGTATTGAGAATAGGCTATATCTTTTCATCTTTGCCTCCCAAATGCCCAGAACAGTAACCGGCATGGAAGAATTCAATACCTGTCTGTTGAATGATTGAAATGACCTGACCAAGATTACAGTGAATAAATGGTGAATTCAGGACCTAAACCTAGATCTTATAAATGCAAACCCCTTATTTTGTTTCCACAGACTTTAGCTAAAGAAGGCTGATTGAATCTCATCTTAAGAGTAGGAAAATGATACCTAGTCCTGATAGGCATTAATCCTGGTAAAGGACTGAAAGATACAGCATAAAGCTTCAGTGATATAAAACCCCCAAACCCCAAACTCATATTGTTAGCTGATTCACTTGATAATTTTTATCACCGTTGAGTACTATCCCTGCCTAGGAGAATGCTGATTGGTACGAACGTGCGTGCCTGTAACTATATTAATCTGGCTCTAAGTGCTTTATGTGTAATTTACAGATCTTTTTCTTATGATGACATTTGACCTAATTTTTATCTAAGCAATAAATTCCCATCTAACTGTGGCCGATAAGCAGGAAATAGCTGATAGGAAAAAGAAATACAAATATCCTATAAGTAAAATCAGCATTTGGTCCACCTCAAACACAGAGCTACTTATTGAGAACAGGAGATTGTTTTCAGGTTCTGTGTTTCAGAATCATACTTTTCTCAGTTGTCTGCTTGGTCTGTTTGAAACACAATATTCCCCAAACAGACTAACCCCCAGTTTCAACAGAGAACGAAAACGACTGAGGCCTCAATTTTCATAGACTGAGAAGAATTCTGAGGTTCTATTACTCTCACGGGGCCCTATTCTGTGGTCCCACTGCTCAGGAGAGCACGTTCTCTGGTCATTAGTTAAGAGGAGTATGCTCAGGTCCTTCTGGCTTATTTCTCATGTAAACACAGCATTCTGTTGACAGCTTGTCCAATGGTGTGTCACTGCCCTTTCCTGGATGCTTCTATCAACTGGTTGAGGCAAACAGCCAAAGCCGGTGGCAAACGGGATCGTTACAATAAAAATCCAGTAGGAAGTGGGATTCTTCGTAATCACAGGCAGGTCTCATATATTTGGCTAATCATAAAGGAAGACTGGCATTTGGTTGTGCAGTTATTTTTTTTAGATAATTCAAGAAAGAGTGAACTTTTGGAATTAAACGTAAGTAGATGGTGACTTAATGAGTTGAAAAGACTAAACAATTATACTCCCCTGGGGACCCAAGAAGATAGGGCAGTAGTTGAACTCAGATTAGCTTTTCCACTGATACCTTCACATAGAACCTTCATCATTAAGAATATATATTATCTTAGCACACTCTTAATCCAGTGTAGCAGCTTTTGATTGTGACTATTAATTTCAAGGTTTACTATGTGCTGGGCTGTAAGGCTCTGGAATTACGAGAAATCGGGAATTTGCTATAAGCCACTCTGCCAGGAAGTAGCCAAAGTGATACATTTATAACCTGTATTTCCATTCTCATGTCACCATTGTTCTCATGTCCCTTTCAGATTCCGAGCCACATTTTTAAAAATTAGGTATTCAGGAAGCCCTTGGACAGAAGCCATCCATCACCCAGTGACATTTCCATAGGTACACAAAGAAGCATTCTATCAAGATTTGATAGAAACAAGGAAAATGAAAACAAGGTACAAATATCCTTTGAGACAAACAGGTCAACCCAAAACACGTCCTATTAGCCTGACCTACTACCCTACATCGGAGGAAATGAAATAAAAAAAGAAACATACACATTTCCATGACAAAACTTTAAGTAGATTTTGGAGGACCCTTGCAGTTGGCCACTCTTTGGAGAAATGGGTTCTTCCGATATTTATGGTTCTATTTGAAATGAATCGATTACAGTAATATGTCGTTATTGTCCCCTCAAAACACTTTTATTATTTCAGACAAAAAAAAGTTAACTTTCCTAAGACACTGAAGGTCTTCCATGGCCTGACTCTTAAGTTACTTTTTGGTTGTCACTATATCCTTATATACACCCAGTCCTATGGAGCTGTCAATACATCTAGTTCCATATACATGCCCCATATGCTTTTGTTCCTGGTGTTGTCCTAGTCACGAATGTTCATGTCCCAAACATCTGTCCACTGACATCCTATTCATTCTGTAAAGTCTATTTAAATACATTCTCCTCCATGAAGCCTTCTTTGCGCCAACGATTTAGAATAAATTGTTCTTTCTCTTCACTCTCACAGCACGTTACTTGAATCTCTATTTAGCATTAAAAAAATCATCTTGACTGTAAAGCAATTATACTCCAATAAAGATGTTAAAAAAACAGATAAACTGTCATATATTATAGCTCTGTTTTGGTTCTTATTCAATCAATAAAAGAGGTGCTAAACTTTGAAACATTAAAAAAAATTATCTTGAGTCATTACTGGTGATATGCGACAGTGGTTAACAAATAGATCTTACCTCTTATGGCAAATCTGATCAATGTCTTTTGCCTACCTAGGTGTTGTGTTGAGGATTCTGAAACTGTGTCCACCAGTGGGAAAAAACAAATATAGTGATCAGTTAATAATGTATGCAAGGGACACAGGACAGTGGTGGCACACTTGCCATAGGTTTGCCATTTCTGGGACTATTTCTTATTTGATTTTAAATATTCTACAATGTCTTGTTTCTTTACATTTAGCAGGTGCTTAATATACATTCTCTGAATAAATTGCATTGTAAGGGGCAATGCTGGAGACTTAGGTTAGAACTAAGGATGGATTATTGCTTATTCAGGTTGTGGTATGATAGAAGGGTTTCTGACAGAGGCCAGGGATTTCCTGCCTAGAGATTTTAGGACACAGGTTACAACCCTTGTGTGCAGGATGCTTTATGTCCAGTTCTGTTGAAGCAAGGTGATATATTTAGTCATCTCTTGGGCACTCTTCAGATCCAAGAGCCAATGATTCCTAGAGATTCTTGCTATCTTAGCATGGATGGATAAGGAGTTTGTATTTCAAAACAAGTTCTAGAAGCTTTGCACATCATAGATATATTAAGTCAGACTTTTCCGATTGAGTTTATAGCTTTCCTTTGTAAGATTTTCATTGTTTTCTTTTGTTAGTTTTTTTATGTATGTGTGTGTGTGTGTGTGTGTGTGTGTGTGTGTGTGTGTGTGTGTGTGTATTTAATAGGTTAGGGTGGAAGGAAGGGAGAAAGACATGAGTCATCCCAGCTCTGGGCCACTGCTTGGCCATAGTTGGGTCATTGACACTTTAAACTGGCTTTTCGAGAATTTCTCTTTAGGAACTCAATACTCCTTACCACATCTTAGAACATATTAATAAATGCTGTTCTCAAGCAGTAGTACCAAAGCTCATGATATACATGGCAAGAGAGAAAAACCTTCAGGACAGCAGTGTCTAACTGTTTAAAATTTTCCTTTTTAAAAAAAGAAAATTCAGAGTTTAAAGTTAAAATGCTTTAGAATAAGTAGGTGAAATCTTCAGATTATTGAAGTGATTTGAAAAATCAAAGTAGAGGAATGTGAAATATGTATTATTACTCAGATGCTGGATTCTGTGTTCTAACTTAGGTTTACCATTGCTCTGCCTTCTGAGTTATTGGGTACTTGTGTAATGAATGATGAAAGCGTACTTCTTATTGCATTATACTACTATTACTTATATTCATCTTCTTTAGGAAACTTACGGGGGGTTGATTAATTGAAAAGGAAAGATTTGAGTATCCTTGGATTCCCTTGCAATAATATTTTCTAATGCCATCACAACCCCCCCCATTCTCAACAGTACTGTATTACTTTATTAATGTCCTAGATTGTTATTTAAATCGTCATCCATGTTTTGTCTCCTAAGCATCTCTGTAAGTAGGGATTTAAGGTCCAAAGCTCTGTCTTATGCTCTTTGCATCTCCTGCTCAGTACCCACTTCCCTGGTATGTGGTAAGTATTCTTGTTGATCAGTCCACGCAGGGGCATGTTGAGTTTCCATGAATCTGTTGTCTATGTATGAGTGTGGAATGATCATATCCAGTCTTTGGAATCTGGGTGAGGTAGAATTTTTAAAAATGTGTGAACACAAGAACTTTTATAAAATTGGGAAGAATAATATATACCTTATGGATGTATTAAAACAGGGCACTGGAATACTGATATGGTTTAATTATGCCCCCCTCCAAATATAGTGAAGTCCTAAATTCCAGTACCACAGAATGTGATTTTATTTGGAAATAGAATCTTTGCAGATTCAAGAAAGTTAAGTTGAGGTCTTTAGGGTGGGCTCTAATCCAATGTGACTGGGGTCCTTATAAGAAGGGGAAATTGGGACACAGACTAGCACAGAGGGAAGATGATGAGAAGACACACAGAGGAAAGACGACCATGTGACAGTAGTGATGTATCTATAAGTTACGGAACACCAAGGGCTGCTGGCACACACCAGAAGCTGAAAGAGGCAAGGAATGAGCTGTCAGAGACAGTATGGCCCTGCTGACACCTTGATTTTGTACTTCTAGCCTCCAGAACTGTGAGACAATAAGTTTCTATTGTTTCAAGGCACTCGGTTTTTGGTGCTTTGTTATAGCAGCTCATGGAAACTAATACAAATACTGAGTGAGGTCCAAGCCCCCTGGGAGACCCAATTGGGTTAAAAAGTGATGTTCTGCTAATGTGAAGACAAATGATGAAGTAAAGTTTCCTTCTCCAGGTAATGTCTTACAGGAGGAATGGCAAATCGATTCTGTCTTGTCTGCAAAGTTGATATACTAGTAGTGGCTGCTGGGAGCACACGTTGAGAGGGATTTTGCATCTGTATCCAGGCTTGGTGGGAAACTTTGCAGACATCCCTTAGGAGAACCTGCAGTGAAGGGAAGGCAGAGGACGGAGGGGTAGGTACCAGGCTAGGGCAGCAGCAACTGTTGTTACTCTAGTTCTTTCCTGGCGGTTGTAAAGGAGCAAGGAGATCCCATACGGGGTAGGCTTGGGGGTAAGAGTGCGGAGTAGCGATGAAGAGGTAAAATTGGACTGAGGCAAAAGGAAAAAGGACCCTTGATTGTTCCAGATCTCAGCCCAGGCAGTCAAATCCCGTGACCTGCTGGGAGAAGGGCCATAGAAGACAAGAAACCCCCTGGATCTCAAAGCCAGTCCAGGAAAGAGAAGCAGACACTGATGTTTATAGAATGAAGTTGCCCAGGAAACCTCAGTGGCCCTAAGCAATCTGTTCACTTCATTTTGAATAAACTTGTGTCTTTATTTTCTGGAAATTTAAACCTCTTAACATAACTCTGTGGCCAGGAATTGTGTAAGTATGTTTTGTGTTTTAATTTTTCCTAGGAGTCCTGGGGATAGAGGAAGGGAGACTTGTTCACCATGATTTTCTGATTATTTGGAGTTTGGGGATATCATTAAATATTGCACAGAATATAATAGTTACGAACATAATGTTGGTGTCAGAGCTGGTGAAATCCGACCTATCCCAGGCCTCACCGGCACCAGTATAGCAATGGAATCATAGTAACAGCAGCATCTCAAAACTCCCCGGCTTTTGCCCGTCCTCCTCATATGGAGTCATTGGCCGCTTCCTAAGGTCCACGCGGTTATTTCTAGGAGTGCACAGACTACCTCTCCTGTATTCTTTCTCTGCAGAGCCGACCCATAATCCGCGTGCCCACTGGGTTTTGCCTGCAGCCCTTCTCCACAGGGGTCACAGACCATCTGTCACTGTCTTCGGGGGCTTTGCTATTAAGTCTCCCAGAACCACCAACAATGGGGCAGGGCTTTCCTAACTGGTTCGTTCTCTCATACGCTCCCAGGGAGCTTCTCTTATTGCCCACAAGCTGGAGGAACTGTAGCATCTAACTCAGCGGTCTCCTCAATACCACCGCTGGGGCTTCCTGCCGGGGAGGAGTGGCATCCAGCTCACCTTTACAGGGAGTTGCACTGTGGACAGTGAATTAGGCACCGTCTGCAAAGTGATTTGACTTGCAGCAAAGGAGAATATTCCCTGTCTTAGAAATCCTAGCTAGAACAGACATTGATAATTAGAGGCAGTCAGATTAAATATGCTTTGAGACATACGTTTAGTGGCATTTTAGTGGTTTTAATGAATGTCTTTTGATTCTTTTTTTTCAGCTATTAATCCAGAATCTCACTGCACTTTCTTTAAAGAAATTTTTTTTTGCTTCCTTTAAGTTGAGGTGGATTTCTTTCTCAGGGGAGTTCATGTAAGTGTTCTCTGATAGCAGAAAGCCATTTGAAAACAAGTTCAGAAGCAGAAATGGAGCCTGTGCTCCGCAACAGCAGAGGCCACAGCAGTGAGAGGCCCGCGTCCACAAAAAAAAAAAAGGTAATGTATAGGAAATAGCGAACACTATTTTTAAAACCTCAGCTAAATGGTATCATTGAGGAATACATTGTTTTAAAGAAGTAAATTTTCAGGAATGTTGCTTTGTTCCTTTAAAATCTCACTTTAATTATTTAAAATCAATTTTAGATGAAAATATATCAGCTATTTCCTTGCCTTTGGAAATAGAATACACATCCTGAATATAAAGTAGCATTTTTAATATTTTAAAATAAAAAATTATGTTTCTTGCCTTGATATTCTGCCACTGAAACATCCTGGGACGTGCTTTGTAATTTTTTCTCTCATGTTACATGCTCTCGGATTGCTGTTCTCATTGAGGTTTCATGCTTATTTTCATAGTTTTACTGTTTCTTTCTCTCTAAGCTGATAAATCCTGGCCATTATCAATATTAATATTAACATGAATACAAATAACTAAGTGTGTTAGAATTGCACAAATAATAAGAGTAATAGATTATGACTGAGTACAGAAAAGTACTTAATATGATTAAGATTCATAAGCTCTGTGTCGTCTAGTTTGGCTATTGAAAGCTCTTTTTAATTTGTTCCCTTCTTGTCTTTTGACTCATCAATTTGCCATATATGAGGTTGCTGAATATCTGATTTCCAAACAGTTGAGGGGAGATTATTTTTTCATATCTATTTATATCTGTTAATAGATGCATACACATATATATATAGATAGATGTATATAGCTGATGTTAAAAATGACATCACCAAATGTGATTATACCAGCTGTTGTAGAATTACCTACAACTGTGATGATTATGCAGCAACATAAAAGGCTTATGATGGAACATTATCTAAAAAAAAAAAAGAGCAAGATGCTGAGTGGTATATAAACTATAATTAGAATTATCACAAATTCTCTAAAGTTGTGGAAAAAGGCCAACGAGAAATACGTGAAAAGAAGCATTCATTATTGGGTTAAGATGATGGCATTATACATTTCTATATTTTGAAATTTTCCACAGGGTTAATAATGTTACATTAATTAAAGAAGGAGGCCATCAGCCTGAGGTGGTTCTAATACCTTAGCAACCTACCTAAGCCCAAAATGCATCGAGGTTAAGAAATCAAAACCCAAGGACGACCAGTCACAAGCAGCCAACAGGGCTCTGTCAAATAACGCTACTGCTAAACCTGTAGCCAATCAAATAATTTCCTTGCTTGGCTACCACGTATTCTCTGTAAACATCTCGCCCCTACCTCCTGTCTGCGGACTGTTCCTAACCACTTCCAGCTTGCATTGCCCAATGTGAATCAAGTTTTGCTCAAAAGAAACTCTTAAAATTTTTCATAGTCCTCAGTTTATCATTCAAGAATATCACTTCAAAAGTTAACAAGCAAGGAGATATGGGGATATATGTATAACTGATTCACTTTGTTATAAAGCAGAAAGTAACACACCATTGTAAAGCAATTATACTCCAATAAAGATGTCAAAAAAAAAAAAAGTTAACAAGCAAATGTATAACCAAAAAGCCCAGTAAAGAGCCCAAAGTTCCCGCCACACTCTACTCTTTAGAAATCTGATTTTGATTAGTAAGCAACATCATGCCTGCCATGCAGCTCTGAATCTTGGACTCAAGGCTTTGTTAGGAAAAGAGCATCCTCCCATAAGGTTCACTAATCCAGCAGCGGGGATCCTTAAAACGTGAAAGGAAATTGGACTTATTAGAGTACAGGGTCCTTAGAACTGTCACTGTTTTTGAAGAAAATGTGCAATATAATCTCAAGACGAGTATTTGATATATGGCATCAAATTTAAATTTTCGACATTTAAGATTGCATTTAATATTTAAGATCTCCACCTCAGTCGTGAATGTTTCTCCATCAATGCAATCCCTCAGGAGATATTTATTAAACTCTTACTGTCTGCCAGGCGGTACAGCACACACACTGAACAACAAAGTATCAACATGGGGCGAAACTCATCCTTCTGAATAGAAGCCTGCGTTCCACAGCGTTTAGGCTTCGGTGTCGTTTTGTTTTGTAAAAAAAATAACCTCAGAATGGGCATAAAGTCCTCTCCTTTCCACAGTCCTCACTTTTGCTATCTGCAGACAAATTACGTTTAAACTATTCACCTCTTTGGCTTGATTTTGGAATAGGGTAAGGAAGAGAGACACATTCCGCCGACACATGAGGTCTGCTCACAATTGCTTACTTTGTTAGAAGAAATTTTAAGCTCAATACAAGAGCTCTTTCATTTATTTATTTATTTTTTGCAATACGCAGGCCTCTCACTGTTGTGGCCTCTCCCGTTGCGGAGCAACAGGCTCCGGACGCGCAGGCTCAGCGGCCATGGCTCACGGGCGCAGCCGCTCCGCGGCATGTGGGATCTTCTCGGATCGGGGCACGAACCCGCGTCCCCTGCATCGGCAGGCGGACTCTCAACCACTGCGCCACCAGGGAAGCCCAGTGTTGTCTTTTTTTTTGCTTTACGCGGGCCTCTCACCGTTGTGGCCTCTCCCGCTGCGGAGCACAGGCTCCGGACGCGCAGGCTCAGCGGCCATGGCTCACGGGCCCAGCCGCTCCGCGGCATGTGGGATCTTCGCGGACCGGGGCACGAACCCGCATCCCCTGCATCGGCAGGCGGACTCTCAACCACTGCGCCCCCAGGGAAGCCCACAAGAGCGCTTTTAAACAAAGAGGTCAAAGTCAGTCCTACAGACTCTTAAGAGAATGCTGTCTTCTGGTGAAACAAATGGCCTTTTAAAAGGAATAAGATAACGTGCATGGCAAGGATGCATGTGAAAAATTCCCTATCAGAGCCCATAGAAAGAACTTAATAAATTGTAAAGATCTAGTACTCAGGCATGTGGGGAGCATGCTAAACAGATGCATTAATCCCAGCAGTTATCTTCTTTTCAGGAGTATTTTTTGGTAAACAGTACACAAAAGCCATATATATGATAATAATCTCAGCACATTAGACAGTCTCCATGCTGAACAGAAATAGTAATCCGCCGAGGTGAAATATCTACTGTGCTGTGGGTGCTAGTACTACCATCTGATGCTGCAGAGCAGAAGAGATGCTCAGCGTTAAGGGGGATTTTTCACAATGATAGCTTTGCACTCCGTTCCTTTTGCCCTGCAAAAGGATGAGCAAGGACCTGGCAGCAGAGCCTCTAATGCACAGGAGAGAGTGGGGAAGGATTCACAAAAGATCTGGTAGCATATGTGATGGGATATGCATCACAAGAGCTGGGGAAGAAGAAAAGAGACCAAAATAACTTAGGGCATGTCTGCACTTTCCTTTATATAGATCATGCAAAGATGTCTAAGCACATAATCAAACTGTAAATAAAAAAAGCATGGTTTTGAAAAATACAGACTCCTAGTCGCAGCTGTACGTAAACATGCACATAAAAACACACACGCCACATGTACACCATTATAGCTTTATTTAATTTCTTTTTCTTCAAAATGTTATCCCAGGGGAGAACTGAGACAACATAGGTGTCCCTTTCTGCAACCAGTTCATTTGTGGTTACCTGGGGGGCTCAAATCTTGAGTGTAGTTATTTGTTTCCACCAGTAGAGGGCTAACCATGTTTCCCCTACTAAGCCTACAGATTGCTTTAATTGTGGTCGTGATTTCATCCCCAAGCCACTTCTTTCCTGATTTTTCCAGGAGTACCTTCTGCTGCTGTTTTTCTTCTCTTTCACATTTACTTCTTTTCTCAAATATTTATTGAACAGTTTCAGGCTCTAGAAGGCAGATATCCCATCTAGCATTTCACTTCACTCTATAGTAGTGTTTTGCTTATATTAATAAATTCTATAATTTATTGAACCTGCTTACCAATCTATAAACTCCTAAGAGTAAGGGCTTGGTCTGTATGCTTAATCTCCGTCCTCAATGCTTAGAACAATGCCTGGAGCATTGCAAAGTACACCAAGACCTGTGCATTTACCTCACTGATCCTCATAGATGCAGAGTTGATTCTTATAGTCAGATTTTTAATCTAATTTTACATATGAGGAATCTGGGATTCAGAGACATCAACAGCTTTGCACAAGGTCACACACCTAGTGAGAACAGAACTGAAATTCAGACCCACATCTGTTTGACTTTAAAATATATTTAATTTCTACTACAATATACTTATTCAAAGAAAGAAAGAAAGGGCTTTTATGACCATATAAAATTTTATTCAAATGTAAATATTAAATTGACTTGTTCTCAATGAAAGACAAAGGGAACTTTGCTTACGAACCCGTGTCCTCTGCATCGGCAGGCGGACTCTCAACCACTGCGCCACCAGGGAAGCCCGAGTACTTATTTTTAAAACCATCATTTCTAGTCTCCCTTTTTGGGCGCTGGATGGCTACAGTAAACAATGAAATACTAAATTATTCCATTTGGCTAACATTTCTTCCCAAGCATGATGGAAATTTGATTTTAATCTAGTCATGAGCAGATCAAAATTAATCTTATTTGCCTAGTCATATAACAAAATAGAAAATCTTGATATCTGATGCTCAATTCATATATATCATGCTCTTTTCCTTGTAAGTAAAAGTGTGCAGAGCTGTGGAGCTTGAAGTCCTGCCTGCTTTAATCTTAATGATAGTCTCCTAGAAGTTGGCAAGTTCAAGGTAGTGGCCCGCTCATTTCACCCTAGGCAAATATTGCAGGGGAGCACTTTTGATCTTCAGTAGGATGAGCCTGTGCAGCAAATGAGAACGAGAAGGAAGCAGCACGCTGGTCTAATGGAAGGTGGGGTCAGTGCCTTGTCTGTCAACATTAAAGTCTGACCTTGACTGTGTCACTTAACTTCTCCAAATCTCAGTTTCCCTCTCTCACACCTCAAAGACTTGCGGTAAGGATTAAATGATGTAACTATCAACACATTTGAAGAGCTTAACACAGAGCCTACTATACAAAAAACAGTAAAACAACAAAGTTCTCATCATATTTCTCAGTGTAATTCACTCTAATGCAGCCAGGGTACCCTCACCTACAGTGTCACCTGTTTAAGGTCTTGTCTGAGCATGGCTGAGAGAAGGACCATGTCATCCACTAAGTCAGCTCAGCTTCAGAGTCTGCAGCGTTACTTCCTTTACCAATTCAATGCAACAGCATTTACTGAATGCTTCCTTCACACACAGTGCTCTTTTCAAAGCATTGATAACACCTCCGGAAATGTTTTTAAAAAGGCAAGAAGAAATGGTCACTACCTTTGAAGACACATAAGTTGGTGAGTGGAGGGTATGGAGTTATGCATTTTTTTTCTGGCAGAGATAGTGATATGGACAATATAGGCATAGGTATAGAAAATCCATGCCCATATTACTCATTAATACAGAGGATTTCACTCAAATATGCATTATAAGGTAGCCCAGGAAGTTCCCCTGCTGCTGACGCACTGGTGTTTCTCTCTGTGGATGAGGAAGCAGGTCCAAGCAGCAGTGCAGAGAAGGTCTCTGCATGTTCAGCTGTCTGGAAGTCTGCTTCTACAAGGCAATCCCAGGACATAAGGTTCCCTGGCCCCTTTCTCATGCACAAAAGCTTCTTCTCTGTTATGCTTAGACTGTGAGCATAATGGAGCAAGTTCATCGAATGAACAGCCAGTATGTAAAGAAAACAGACTAGACATGCCAAAATACCAGTTTGACTAAAATCAGTTATTCTGCAGTTTTAGATCAATTTCTATAAAGATCTATACCATGCATTCTTGAGGAATTAACATCAAAAAGAACAGAATACCCATGTTTAAAAATAATTTTTAAAGTTAGTGAGACAGAACTGGATCTCCCTGAAGTCTCCTACAGGACGCCCACCTCAAAACTCAGTGCGTGATTTCTCATCAATATATGTAACTCCTCTACTTTGGGGCTGGGAGTGATCTCTGGTAACAGAGGAATAAGGTAACGATCCCTTGTTCTTGCTTGGTGGTACACTCTCGCCTTCTTGCCACAGACCTTTAATGTCTCCTTTTGCACAGCCTACTCTCACTACATCTGACTGAGGTGAAGCACCTGGAGTATTGCCAGCTGGTCTTATTTCTTTCATTTCAATTTAATGAGATGTGTATCATGTGATATAGATGAACTCACCGTCCTTCAAACTGTGTATATTTTGATCTGTTCGTGACTGGTATTCTGCTTTTATTAACTGCATCCGACTTTGGGATCAAGTTGGGAGGCTAAGGCCTGAAAGGCTAAGGGTATCCTGGGTACACATACTTTGGGCCACTGGGACCAGGTAGAAGGGCCCATAGGACCCGTGAAGTATTGAGAAGGGCCAAAAAGTACCCTGGCTACTCTGCTTCCTGCCATAGTACAGGCCCGACTCTTACTGAATCCCACTAAGGACATGGTAGGGGGTGGAGGGGTTTGTGGATATCCTGCTCCACTCCCCACTGACTGACTCTGAGAGAAGGGGTACCAGCTTGTTGATGTCAGGGTGTACGTTCACAGCAGCTAGCACGGGGTGAGAGTCAGAGCAGGGGCCGACGCTATTCCTTGGCCATAGATACAACTCTTATCCATCTTCAACAAGATAGTCCTATAACATTTTGAAGAGAATATTTGGGCCCACCTTTAGTCTTCTTGTTTGTGTCTTAAAGTTCTTGGTTTTTCACAGCAAGTTCTGAGGTTCTGAGACTGGACCTTTCTATGGTTAGAATCCAGGCCCTGCCACTTACTAGCTATGTGACGTTAATCTCTCTAAGACTCAGTTTCTGCGTTTGTGAAACAGGGGTAATGACAGTTCCTTTCTTGCAGGGCTGTATTGGATTGCTTATACAAAGCTTTTTAGAATAACTGGCATGTGATAAACACATACCAAAAGTTAGCTGTCACTATAGTCATCATCATCAGTAGAAGCAGCAACAGTCTTATGATCATTAAAATCCCCACCATCTTTGGAAGGCCCTAGTCCCCAGAGACTGCAAAGACCAGAGATGCAGGTAGGGCATACCAAACACGGTCAAACTACCCAGGGTGATCAATTCCTGCACTGATGCCGTTCTGCCTCATGTTGGGTCTTGTGGCTACTTTTAACCACATTTAGGGGAACAAAACCCACAGCCATTTCTCAGCTATTTAGTGGAATTCTCTTCGAGTGCCTGTGTTTCATGAGTGCTTTGGTACTCATTGATTTAGAGTCACAATTATTTTCTGAACACACTCCAACAAAATGGCATCAAAAGCATAAACAAACAGGAGAAAACAAAAAGCCTTCTGTTTTATGACATTTTACTTAACTATTCATTTTACTGAATACAATTTAACTTGTTAGAAAACACTAATTTTAATATTTTCCACCGCAGGCTGTCTTTTCCTATTTTATTTCTATGAAGTTCTAAAGTGCTGTCTTTGCTTAGACAAAGAAGAATTTTATGGGCAGCAGAGGTCATGGTCTTCTGACCTAAGAATTAAAAAAAAGGAAGGGATGGTAAGATAGGAAAGAAGGAATTGGGTATTGGACACTGTGGTGGGCAGACCCAAGGTGGACCCTGATCCATCACTTCCTGTTTTCACACCCTTGTGTGATCCCTTCCTCTTGAGTGTGGGCAGGCACTATGACTTGCTTTTACTCAATAGAATATAGTTGAGGTAATGGGATGTCACATCTGTGATTAGGTAACCTAGGGAGACTCTCTCCCTTGCTGGTTTGATAAATTACGTGACCCTTGTTGGGGTGGCCCCCAAAGCAAAGAACTGAGGGTGCCCTCTAGGAACTGAGGATCCTTCAGCCATCAGCTCGTAAAGATCCAAGCCTTTCAATCCTGCAACTGCAAGGAATTGGATTCTGCCAACAATCATGTGAGCTTGGAAGTGGATCCTTCCACAGTCAAGCCTTCAGATGAGACTGTGGCCCTGGCCAAAACCTTGATTGTAGCTTTGTGAAACCCTGCAGCAGAGGACCCAGCTAAGCTACGCCTGGAGTCCTAACTACAGAAACTGTGAGATAATAAATGTGTGCTGTTCTAAGCCACTAAGTTTGAGATAATATTGTTATGCAGCTCCAGATAAGTAACACTGACATCAATTACTGTCATTCACTGGATTGTTACTTTCACATATATAGCTTTACAAGACTCCCAGCAATTCTAGGAAGAAGGCTTTATTCATATTTTTCCAGAGAGAAAGCTGATGCTTGGGGATATTAAGGAACTTGCCTAGGGCTATTCAGCTATATTGAGGTAGGGTTGTAATTCTTAGAAAGCAATTTTTGTGGTTTGTCTTATCTTTTGTTTTAGTCAAAATATGCTAAGTTGGGTAAAGGGTGTCTCTTGCTTATCTTTTATTCTCCATAAGTAGTATGAGAAAGATTTTAAAATATCTGCTCCATTTTTTCATCACATTAGAACTAATAGGACTGATGAGATAATGCCTTTAAGAAACTCCTTGCTCCCTGGAGAAAAACTTGTAAATGCAGTTAACATTTGAAATAATTTTAAAGATTTTAAATTATAAATGAATGACTGAGGAAGTAATTACTGCTTTCTTAGAACAAGTCTTTCTTCTTTGTAACTAAAAGACACAAGTATGTAATTTAGACTCTAGCAATATTACACAGAACGTATTTCAATTATCATTCCCAGAAATGGACACCAAAGGCAAATGAGTCCTTCTCTGAAATACACAGTATTTCTTTTTATCATTCTTTATTGCATTTGTTCTCAAAAATTTGCAAGGATGATAGTTCGATTAGTACTCAGGGATGCCTCTCTACCTTTCGGTTCTCTAAATATTGCTGGAGACTTTCTACCCTTATATTCAGCCTAAAATCCTGCATGTTGGACTAATGTTATTGGTTCATTCTGAAAGGGATAAAGCCCTGAAAACTACGACTCAAAAGAAATCTAGTTTTTGACTTTGTTTTTTAAAATTCACCAAACTGTGCCACCAGAAGAATTCAGATACATTGTCTAGCCAATGGAAGAAAGTGGAATAGGAACAGAAGCAGTCAGTAAATAGAAATAATATTTGTCCTGTCTACCTTACAGGGTGTTGATAGAATAACACGAAACTATGGTAAAGGATAAACCACTATAGAAAACATAGCACATTTTAAATATTCAATCTGTCTCCCATCATATATCTCCCAAAAGGGGTCTATAAAATTTGTATAACATTAGTTGGTGGGAAGAGACTTTTTTCATTTGCATAGTCTTTTGAAACTTTTGAATTTTGAATGATATAATGTGTGGTCTATTCAAACATAAGCATATAAAACTAAAGCCAATAAATGTTGAAAAAGAATGCTTCCTCTATTTGACCTTCCCTTAGGCGTGGCACACTGAAACAGTCACCTTCCAGACAGAGGATTAGATAAGCCAGCAGTTCAGACCTCCTCTCTCTCTTATACTTGCCTGTCCCCAGAGTCTCATGTCTCATGCTCTGACACAGGCATCCCCAGAAATGTCTCATTTTCCTTTGGCCAGATCCCTCTGATGGGTTGAAAAGAAGACATGTCTTCATAATTTGGCCTGACCCACTATACCCGACCTGACTTCTCACTCCTCTGACAGGTATACTCTCACTCTCAGCACACATTCCAGTCGAGTTCTCCTCTGTCCACAGATTCTCTCCTCTGGGTTTGCCCACCTACCCCCGACTCGCCCAGCTCTTCACATGTCCTCCAGGCCCAGGCTTCCTATCATCTGCAAAGCTTTTCACCCTAAGTCATCACTCACTTTTTCTGAATTCCCTGGATTGCTAACCGGTTATGAGGCAACAGCAAATCATTTCACCTTTCTGGGGATCAAGATCTTTGGAAAGGGGGTATTTGAAGAAGTGGAGGTGCTTCCTCTGCTGGTAATCCATCATTCTGTTCTAGGATGTTCTAAGCTGTTCTAGCAACTCATCAGAAACAAGTCACCATCAGGAGCCTGATTCAATCTACTTGCCTACAAGTGGAAAAACCTTTATGACTATGATGTTCTGACTCATTCTGAAGACAATATTAAGAGAACCATTTATTTGGATGTATACATTCTGACTCCCGATTTCACAATCTCATTTCCTAAATTGATGGCTCTGACCATCATATTCCTAAAGGAAGGATAATCTGTGTTAGTATCATGTTTTGCTTGAATCACTAATGGTTTTGTTTCCATCCACTGTTATAGGTATCTGGACTTCAGTATGTACTGACCATATTTTTTACATCTGTGTGAATTCTCTGTCTGAAACAGACACCTTTTGCATCGGGTCTATTCTCGGGTGCTTAATTTGCAGGTAGCTATATGTGATTTAAAAGTGTGAGTTACATGAAGACACCTTGTACCCTGTATTTTAACTTCTGAGTTAAAACTGTCATGTCTCTCCACGAATTTAAACTTGTTTAACTCTGCCCAATCTGCAGAAATTTCAACTTATAGAACCAGACATCACCAGCTCAGGCCTCTCCAGGGAAGAAGATTGAGACGTTTCTTCTACTATCTATAGATCTATTGTGCCAATCAGGCCCCAGAGTTGACTAAACTAAATTAATTCACCCAAATGGAACATATTTTATTCTCTAACATCTTCAAAAAATAGAAATAGAGCAACCACTATGTGCTAGGCAGTGTTCCACTGATGGAGAGAAGAAGCAAATCTCTTTATTTTGGGGTGGGTGGGAATAAAAGTGGCAAAGGAGTGGACACATACAAAACTAATAGGATTTTAGATACTAATGCTACGGCAGAACTAAAGCCAGATGACCAAGTGGAAAGTGACTAGAGGATACTGCCAGGATGGGGGTGGGTAGGAAAGGCTCTTTGAGGCGGGTGGGCAGCATCCAGGCTGTGACCTGAATCACAAGAAGGACCCAGCCACGTGGTGATCAGGGAAGATTCCAGATAGAGGGAGCCATTAGCGCAAAAGCCCTAAGCTGAGAATGAGCTCAACGTGTGTGAGAAGCAGAACAAAAGCCAGAGCAAGTGCGCTTGGTGAAAAAGGCAAGAGCAAGAGGAGAAGGCAGGGAGATCACGCAGGGTTTTCTAGGCAGGTTAAGGGGCTGGGATTTTATTTCAAGTCAGTAAGAGGCCATCAGAGGATTTATACATAAAAGGGCTCACTCTAGCTGCCACAGAGAACAGATCGTGTGTGAAGTTGTCTCTGTGTGTGTGCGCACGCACACGTGCAAGAATGGAAGCAGGGGGGCTTCCCTGGTGGCGCAGTGGTTGAGAATCTGCCTGCCAATGCAGGGGACACGGGTTCGAGCCCTGGTCTGGGAGGATCCCACATGCCGCGGAGCAACTAGGCCCGTGAGCCACAACTACTGAGCCTGCGCGTCTGGAGCCTGTGTTCCGCAACAAGGGAGGCCGCGATAGTGAGAGGCCCGCGCACTGCGATGAAGAGTGGCCCCCGCTCGCCACAGCTAGAGAAAGCCCTCGCACAGAAACGAAGACCCAACACAGCAAAAATAAATAAACTAATAAACTCCTACCCCCAACATCTTCTTTAAAAAAAAAAAAGAAAGAAAGAATGGAAGCAGAAGACCACTAAATAACACAGATGATTCCATATATACGCGTTAGCATACAGTATTGGTTTTTCTCTTTCTGACTTACTTCACTCTGTATGACAGTCTCTAGGTCCATCCACCTCACCGCAAATAACTCAATTTCGTTTCTTTTTATGGCTGAATAATATTCCATTGTATATATGTGAAGAACCTAGGAGCAGGACAGGAATAAAGATGCAGACATAGAGAATGGACTTGAGGACATGGGGAGAGGGAAGGGTAAGCTGGGATGAAGTAAGAGAGTGGCATGGACATATATATACTACCAAATGTAAAACAGATAGCTAGTGGGAAGTAGCCGCATAGCACAGGGAGATCAGCTTGGTGCTGTGTGACCACCTAGAGGGGTGGGATAGGGAGGGCAGGAGGGAGATACAAGAGGGAGGGGATATGGGGACATATGTATATGTATAGCTGATTCATTTTGTTATACAGCAGAAACTAACACACCATTTTAAAGCAATTATACTCCAATAAAGATGTTAATAAATAAATAAATAACTCAGATGAGACATAGTGTTTTCAAACACAATGATAGTGGTGAAGATGGAGAGAAGTAGATACATTCAGATTATGTTATTCGAGTAACAGAGGTTCCTAGAAAAGTGATTATCTGGTATATCAAACGATATCTTAGATGTACCCAGCTTTAACGCAGAAAAGGAAGTAAAAGGCCAAAGAGCATGTGGATCGTTACTTTACATCATAGCATTTCCGAGGTAGAAGGGGGTCTCAGAAGTTACTCACAAGGGGTCTCAGAAGACATTGATCCTTATAGGTAGGATAACGTCCTCAAAGACATACAATTAACTGGCTTCAGAGCAAAGACTACATCTCCTCATCGCCTGTCTTTCTCACCATGTTGAGGCTCATTACTAATTTGGAATTTGACATTTGGACCACACTATAGTTGGTACTCTAAAGCTGCAGGTTACTTAAAGAAAATCTCAGAAAGACCATTTACATATAAGCACCTCACATGTTCTAAGACTTTGGTTGTGATGGAAAAGAAGTCAAATATCTTTGCTCGGAGAGAGAAAGTATTTTAGCATTTAGCATAGTCAGAGATTTGCCTATCTTTCTACATCCCTGAGTCTATTATTGGTACTACTGTGTGCCTGACAACAAGAGAATTTCTGCTGTCTAATAAAATGAGTTTGTGAGTGTTTTCTCCTCTTCAACTTTTTGGAAGTGTTTGAGAAGGACTGGTATTAATTCTTCCTTAAATGTTTGGTAGAACTCACCAGTGAAACCATCTAGTCCTGGGCTTTTCTTTGCTGGGAAGTTTTTAATTACTGATTCAATCTCCTTAATCATTAATGATCTGTTCAGATTTTTTAATCTCTTCATGACCTGGTCTTGGTAGGTTGCATGTTTCTAAGAATTTACCCATTTCTTCTAGGTTGTCCAATTTGCTAAGAGGAGTAAATGCAATTACTGTGAGAGCATTAAACACTGATGATTCTAAATCATATGGTGGTTGCCATTCTTGTTACGTCAAGGAACGTGATAGAACAGAGAATAATTCCAGTCTGGCCAAAGTCTCCTAAGAGACAAAAAACACTTCAGACCACATCTGGAGCATCCAATGTGAATTCAAACAAGGGGCAGACATCCGATCTATGTCTTTGTACACAATTATGGATACAAAGTTAGTTTTGAAATGATAGATGAAACTTCCTCCTATTTCAAGGATGTCATCCCTTGCTCTAGGTCACCAAGGTGCAAGCCACAATTAATATGTACCTGAGCTCCTGAGTGAAGGGTTCTTTTCTGGATGATTCTCCTCATTTTGGTACCATGACACTCCCTATTTCCTAACAAACCTCATGTCTATGAACAACAAAGATTGTATCCCTAAGTGTTCACATAGTTTTAAAAAATGCACCACAACTCAATGTTTATTCAGTTATTTGCTCATTTATCTAGTTATTCAGTGGATATTTGCTGAGCACCTACTGTGTGCATTGTAATGGATTTTCAATCAGAAAATACAGAGAAACATTTCAACTTTATTTTCTTTCTCTGGTGGAAACTGATATATAATAGTTCTTTTCTATCTTCATAAGCTTAGGTTTGCATAACTTTTTAAAATGTTGTTTATGTCTTAGAAGAATTGAGTCATCAATTAGTATATGCTGCTACTAGGTGATAACAGATTGGTGGCCTAAACTCCATGTTCTTCATTTTTTAGTTTTTTTCATCTCTCTCTCTCTGTGTCTCTGTCTCTGTTTCTCCATCAGTTCATCATCTTAATTTACATATTCAATATAGAAATGATCAATGTGAGCTTTAAATATGTTGATTGCATAAAGCAGAGACTTAAAGAAGCAAATATCTTACTATCAATACCTTTTCTTTTTCCGAAGACCCTTGAATCCTTTTCTGATGGCAATCTACAAAGAGAATAGAGTAAGATTCTAGGAAACCAGGTCAGCTGGGTATCAAACTCGATTAGAGTTTTTAGTTTATTTCCAGTTTTTAGATTCAGTCAGCTGTGAAATAAATAAATGGTGTGTCTTAGATTAAGGGAACTAAGGACACCTTTACTTTTCTTTTATAATCTGTTATTCATCTCACCCATAACATTCATAAAACTAGAGCCCAATTCAAGATCTCATCTGGGCCATTTTAAAGAGTCTCAACACCTTATTAAGCTCATTCTTCTTTTACTCCATTCCCCAAGCCATTAACCCAGGGTTGCAGATTAATTTTTCTAAAGTATAGCACTAATATTATCACCCATCTACTCAAATGCTTCCAAATTAATTCTCATTACCTTCTAAATCAAGTGCAAAACTCCTTGGTCTTGTACTTAAAGCTATAATGTGGTCCCAAACTCTTCTATAGCCTAAGGCTATATTAGGCTGAGATTCAACTTCATGTAAATATTTCCTTCCACTACAAGAAAGACACTATTAGAAGAGCTTTTTCTCTAACTTCTAAATGTGTGTTTTTTACTGTATTTTTCTCTCTCTGTCTTTTTTTTAGAAACCCCACTCACATTCCTTTACATCAGGCATTGCCTGGCCTGGCCTCTGTCATGACTCCCCTTGACCAAAGGCTGCTGTGTAGATCTTACCTCTATTCCAAGTTGCTTTTTAAAAGGACCTGCATCTTTTACAATAGAGCATTATTTTACCCCCAAAATGAAGTTTCTTTTGTTGCTTTTTTGCTCATTACAAAAGCAATACATTTCCATTTCAGAAAAATTGGAAAAGAAAGACAAAGAAACAGTGGGATATAGAAATCACCCATAATCCTACTTGTCTAGAGATAACTACAGTCGAATTCTCACGTATTTCCTTCTCCTTTTATAAGAATATTACTCTTTTCAAAGTTCCCAAATGTGGATTTAAAGTAATACTAAGACACCAATTATTACAAATATAATAGAATACCCTTGATTGTCTACTTCTCATAGTCATTTTCTTATAAAAAGAACACAGCCATCCCCATTATTTTACATCCTTTTATACAATCTAAATTTACTTCAATCTCAATCTCCGGGTTTTCTCACGTGCAATGGTTTTGTACTAAATACATATAGATATGCTACAGAAAATGTACAGTATCAGTTCTAATATTTAAGTAGGTAACTGCAGAAGTTCAGTGGCAAATCCTAATTAGTAGGAGAATAGAGAGGCATAATGTTCCACTCTAAATTGAGAATTTCATGACTGTCTATAAATAAATCTTTTGGGCTCATTGGCATCATATGCTGCAAAATCACAGAATGACAACTCTATTACCTACCCACTCGGTCAACTGTGATTTGTTAAGAAATAATCAAAGCCCACAGCTACTTCTTTGTATAGATAATGCTAGCGCTGATTAACCTGACAATCACATTCCAAAATTAAGTTTTCTGCTGAAAAAGAGAGACATTACACAATTGTTGAAAACCAAAGTGACTAATGAGTATCAAAAAGGTCCACTATTACATCATAATATATCCTAACTATTCTATTTATTGCAGGACCCCCTCCTTCACAGAAGACAAAAAATGGATCTCTTCTATTCACTCATATTGTCATACAGTGTGGACGCAAGGTTATATTAGAATCCACTTCCGCCTCTTTCGTATCACTGGTATACTTGCTGAGGGCTAGTCTTCTCGGGAGGGGTGGACAATTTTAAGCTGGCTTTTGCTTCCATAAAATATTATATTTTGGCAGCTCCAGGAATATCGTAGTCATAAAAATCAGGTTCTGTTAATTCTGGTAAATCGGATCTTCACCTGTGTTGGGTATTTATGTTGCCTTTCACGTGAATGAAAATACCTTTGCAGTCTGACTATTGACGCTGACGTGTGGTCATTTCCAATTAAGTCCCAGAGCAAGATTTTCTATATACAGGCTTTCATTTATGTGTACATATCTTAAAATAACCAGAGTTAAGTCAGAACAAGTGGCATCTTTGAGTTAGAGGGCCTTTGTGAGGGCTCTAGGAGGTCTACAAAATCTCTGAAATCACATGTAAAATCTAATATTAAGAATCTTTGTGCATTGTTCTGGGGAAGGGGTCTATAGCTTTCATCACTTTCTTGAGAGTTTGTAACCCCAAAATGTCTAAGAACCCTTGCATTACATTAAATACAACAGTGAATTTGCTTTCTTGTTTACGCAGTAAAGTTACAGCAGCTATTTGGCTAGTAAAAGATAGGAAAAGTTTTTCAAGAAAAGTGTAGGAATTTTAGTCAGTAACGTAATTTCAAGATGTGTTGGTTGCCTACGTAATTGATAGCTTAATGGCAATCAGCTATATGACCGTAAACAGTTCAGGAGGATGACAAGTGATGAAATGTAGGTGTCCCACAGAATTGCCTTTATATAGGTGCTTATTAGGATATTATTAGCAGCCCATTTTTAAACTGAGATGTAATCAACATATAACATTGTATTAGTTCCAGGTGTATAAGGGATATATATATGCATATATATGTATATACATATATCTATAGTGAAATGATCACCACAGTAAGTCTAGTTAATCTCCATCACCAGTCATAGCTACAAATTTTTTTTCTTGGGATGAGAACTTTTAAGACCTACATTCTTAGCAACTTTCAAATAAACAATACAGTATTGTTAACTATAGTCACCGTTATGTACATGACATCTCCGGGACATATTTATTTTATAACTGGAAGATTTTACCTTGTGACTACCTTCACCAATTTTGTCCACCTCCCATCCCCACCACTGGCAACCACCAATCTGTTCTCTGTATCTATAAGTTTGTTTTTGTTTTGTTTTTTTTAGATTCCATAGCATCCCATTTTTAAGGCTGTTAAAAGAATTAGTCCAATGGAACTTCTTGATACTTATGTCAAGATGTCATGGAGAAAGCTATTCATTGCATCAATATGATGCAATGAGTGAGCTCATTTTCATGAAGAGTCCCAGGAGAAATTCCTACTTGACCTTGATTTCAAGATTAATTGTCCTTAACTGAGTCATCATTTCCTTCATATTGATTTATGAACACTGAGAATTGTGCAAACCTGGAAGTTCTCTAGCACAGTATGTTTAAGACGTATTGCAAGTGATTTTGATTATTAATATTAATGTAATGAAGTTTATAAATTATGTACTTAAGGAATTAGAGAAGATTTAAGGATATCCTATGACTATGTCACAGTCATTTGAATTCCCATGTATTTTCCTCTTGAGTGGCAGAGAGAATAAATAACAAATAGCAAACTGGCTACAGTTGGGTCCCTCTGTCCTATAAGCTGAGGCAGAGAATACATTGGGAATGTTACTAAATCTGATCAATTTTCCATTTTTCTAGCCAAATATATGAACTCAGCAAAAGTTACCTGTTCGAGGTCACGGGGGTGGTAAATGAGGATGGAGCCCAGATTCAAGCCCAGGTACCCTGGTTCCAGAACCTGTGCTTTCTTAACCACTACAGTATGTGTCAGATTGAAACACACATTGTCAGAACATGTATATTAATGTTAATGCTCGGAAATTTCAAAACCCAAATATATTAACAGGCTCCATTATTACATGATCAAGAAGGGATTAAGTGTGCAATGAAAATAGTGCTAGGAAATAGGACAGCGTTATCTATTTCCTTTCCAGCCTCCATGTCTGCCTTCACTACCCGCTTCAAACTTTCTGAATTCCACCCATAAACCTTCCTCCAGAGAAGTAGATTGAGGATGGAAAGAATTTATATAGCTTCTCTCTTCTTTAATAGTATGCAGAGGTATAATCCCATTAGGGACATCAGGCAGGCAACAGAATTTTCCTTTCCTTGGAAGGAAAAATGAGTAACTTTTGCTCAAGTTATGTTGGGCAGGTAACTTTTCACTTCCTTTTCCTTGGAAAGAAAATCATGACAAAGTTATTTCAGGAATGCATCAGATCAATATATAGTCACACCCAACGAGGCAGCAAATGACCCCTAATAGCTCGTGAATTTTAGCTTGTATTTGTCTGCAAAATAAGGAAAGAAGATGGATATGATGAGCACTAAGTAGAAGCTTCTAAAGTGTTAGGAAACGATTTCTGCTGTATTATAATAACAGTCGAAACCCTGGTCAGAATCAAAATAGAGACTGAACCTTGAAGTTCCAACTGAGAAAGAGATCTTATAAAAATCGATTATTGTGGGCTTCCCTGGTGGCGCAGTGGTTAAGAATCCGCCTGCGAATGCAGGGTACACGGGTTGGATCCCTTGTCTGGGAAGACCCTACATGTCGCGGAGCAACTAAGCCCGCGAGCCACAACTACTAAGCCTGCGCTCTAGAGCCTGAAAGCCACAACTACTGAGCCCGCGTGCCACAACTACTTAAGCCCGTGCCCCTAGAGCCCGTGCCCTGCCACAAGAGAAGCCACCACAATGAGAAGCCCGCGCACCGCAACGAAGAGTAGCCCCCGCTCACGGCAACTAGAGAAAGCCCACGCACAGCAATGGAGACACAACACAGCCAAAAACAAAAGCAAGTAAGTAAATAAATTTTAAAAAATCAATTACTGTAATTCAATACAACACTGTGATCTGAACATGAAAGTGGGTCACCTTGCTTCTAGGACATCCACACAGATCTCCAATCTGTTCAAAAACCAGCAGGACAGATCCGTCCAAATCCATAGGCATGCTTGCTATGCCCATAATAACCAACAAAGTACAGTAAACAATTTTTTTCCACTTTACTCAAGAAATTCCATGCCTCTTATTGGTATTTGAATTAGTGGAACATTTCTTATATTTTATTTTTTTTATTTATTTATTTTCAGCTGCGTTGAGTCTTAGTTGCTGTGCGCGGGTTTTCTCTAGTTGTGGCGAGCAGGGGCTACTCTTCGTTGTGGTGCGCGGGCTTCTCATTGCGATGGCTTCTCTTGTTGCAGAGCACGGGCTCTAGAGTGCAGGCTCAGTAGTTGTGGCACACGGGCCCAGCTGCTCTGCAGCATGTGGGATCTTCCCGAGCCAGGGCACAAACCCGTGTCCCCTGCCATGGCAGGCGATTCTTAACCACTGCACCACCAGGGAAGCCCTATTTTATTATTTTTAAACTCATCTCTCACTTAACTTCTTGGCTTCACTGTGCTGACTTTCATTAAGTTCACTTAAAATTCCAAATTAAATGCTCCCCATGTGTCATTCACTCTTCTAAGCACTTTAAATACAGGAACTTATTTGTTCCTCTCCCAAAATCTTATGAAACAGTGACATTATTCCTTGCATTTTGCAGAATTAGAAATCTAAGCATAGAGAACATGTCTAACTTGTTCAAGGTCATCTGGGTGATAGTAGATGACAGAGCCTCTGCAATTAGGTGGTGCCCACAGATGGTTAGATGTTATGACTTCGCCTTGATATATTATACAACCCTTCCTGATAGGACATCGAGATGCCCATTATATACTGTTCAGTAAATCCACTACCAAGGCACCATGAGGTTTATTTGTTGTCACTGCTAAGCCACTCCTATCCCCGACCTAAATGTTACCATTAAAGGAGGACTTGAGGGTAAAATCAAAAGGCATTCCCCTCTCCATCCCATAAACTCTCTTGCAAACTCTCTGTGGACTCAAACAAAGCAAAAAATACTTTTCTCACTTAAACCTTGAAACAGTCTCCATTCAATAATTAATATGTCCAGCCTGGTCTATTATCCACATGCTGACCATTAGCTGAAGTCAAAGCTGTGGGCCAGGACTACTGCAGACCAGAAGCCTATTCCGGGGAAAAAAGGCCAATCTGCTTCCTTTCTTTTCTGATTTGAGCTTTGTCCGCCTTACTGTCCTTGCCGCTGACCTCTAGCCACACACTCACCAGATGCCCTTGCTCTTCCAGGGTGTGAGAAAGGTAGGGAAAGAAGAGAGACAGGAGGAGCAGGGAATTTTGTAGCTGTTTAGAATTGTTGTGAGCTGGCACTGGTTTCCCCTGGCCATGGCAGAGTTTTAAAGTTCACTCTTTCTCACGTGGAACTCTGTGGCTTGTTGGGAGGTCTTCATCACCCAGCTGTCCCCCAGCTCTCATCACTTGGTTTCTCTGCCTTGTCTGGCTGGTTCCTTGTGGCTGCCCCTTAGGTCTCTGGTTCTCAGGAGTCTGTCATCACACAGGCTTTCCCTGTTGGGGTCTCACTGCCCCTCTGGGAGGTCCTTTATGGCAAAATCCATTTAGGAGAGCTCCAGACTAGTTTTCTATTTCTGCCCACACCTTGTCCCCTGGAAACACACACCTTTGATTTTTATTTGATAAGAGTCCAATGACTTATAAAACTACAGACCTCTATTCTGTGGCCATAGTCAGGTTCTTGTCCTTTAAGTTTTTTCAGGATGAAATTCTACAACAGCCCACTGTGTTCCGCAGCACCATAGGACACATAACAAACTCTTGTGATTTTTTTTTTTAAGCTTTTCTTATTTGGTTTGAAGTCAGGGGGATGCACATCAACTATGGTCTCCTTGTGTGGCTAACAATTAAAATCAGTTTCCCCCAAAGTTTCTTTCAAGGAATTTTCAGATTACTGAACGCTATTTACAAAGACAGTAAAATCTGATTGCCTGAGTTCATTTACTCACAGCTCTGTGTTCAGATATGGACCAACTTGGATGAACTTTGGCAACTTATTTAACCTCCCTTCCCGATTTGTAAAATGTGATAATAATATCTAGAGATGTTTTAAACATTGACAAAAACGTGTGTAAAGCATTTAACCCAATATCTTGGCACATAGAAGGCACTCAATAAACTATAGGTATTATCGTTAAAAAAAATCCTTAAATTTTTTCCACAAAATATCCTTTGAGTCACTTCCATTTATATATAGTCATTGAAAGACTAAGTGATTGGCTGCAGATTGGAGTCTGGAAAAGTTAGAGGTGAGAAATGCCCTGGGATTTCTGGTATGTGGTTTAAGATCCGAGTCATGTCCATTGATGCTTAACTTCTCATGCATTTGTCCTTTTTCATTTGAGTATTTAAGACACAACCACATTGGTAGACCTCAGAAAGATTGTCTAGCTTATATAATTGCTCACAAATTAAAAGTCTTTCCTGAAAAGTTGAGATCTCCATACTAGGTTTTCCAATGAGAAAATATTTGAAAGTGGTTTGAAAAGGTGGAAGGGAAAAATTAAATAAGGCATTATTGTCATCACTCAAGAGCGATGGGAGGTTTCCTTTTGTATATTTTTTTCTTTTATTTTTTGGCTTGGTTTTTGGTGATGATAACCATTATTTTTATAGAGAGTTTATACAGGTAGTTCTCATATTTTAGCATTTCAGTTTCTATTCTTAATCAGAAGAAGTACGTTGGAATATATATATATTTTTTAAAGATTTTTTTGATGTGGACCATTTTTAAAGTCTTTATTCAATTTGTTACAATACTGCTTCTGTTTTTTTTCTTTTTGGCTGCGAGGCATGTGGGATCTTAGCTCCCCAAGCAGGGATCAAACCCGTACCCCCTGCATTAGAACGTGAAGTCTTAACCACTGGACCACCAGGGAACTCCCGGAATATATTTTTAAGTTTGAAAAAATAAAGAATTCAAATTTTAAATGAAATGTTTAGCTCTTTGATCTCAAATTAGTTTCCATTTTCCCTTGCCAAAGTGGAAGCTGTGCCTTTGTAAATCTGTCTGGCGAGTAACACTGCTGTAAGGATATGGTACCCAAAGATAAGAGATCAGAGTGGAAGTGAGAGAAAGGAATGGAGGAGAGGAAAAACATACAAGTGAGGATTACAGGGATATTGTATAAGGCATCTCTTCGCTCTGAAACACGTTTTTATTGTTTTCAGAAACATTAAGAATACTTTTTCGCTGATGACGTCCTGACAGAGTGAACATTCAATCCCGTGGGCCAAAAGGTTAGGGAAATAATAGGAAATTTACCCTCATATGAAATACTCACCCCTACTCCATCCCCTCAAATATTTGAGTTCTTATTGTTTACTTTCCTTCCAATGTCTGAATCAGTGCTGCTGATGTGTAGAGTGGTTTCCTATGAAAGGAGTTGCTGAAAATTTAGGCAGCCACTGAAAGCAAGTAATCCATGATCTGGATAATTAAATTCTGGTACTTTGATAATCCCAAGAATACGCCAGAATGAGGATGATGACTGAGTTGAAACTGAGATGGCTTTTTTGCTCCTCTCTTCAGGTTAGATTTATCATTTATCCTAATCTGAAAATGGCGAAACCAACATTACTGCTTACTGAGTCACTTACTGCTTTGAATGATTACAGACCTTTTTGAAGCTAATAATGATAATAATAGTAACAACAATGCCATCTCTCTAAAGATTTTTATTATTTACAAATAACTTTTCCATACATGATTTCATTGATCATCACAACAATACCTCTTGGGATAGGCAAGAATTTTTACTGCCAATTAACAGAAGAAGCAATTGAGACACAGTGATGTAGTTTGTAATGCCCAAATTCACACAACTAAGAAGGGATGAATTTAAATTAGTACCCAAGTTTTTTCCAGATTCTCATCTTATTCCATAAGTGGGAAATTATCATATATTTCAAATACTCTGTCCTGTGTGGTTGAAATACACGAGGGACTGGGAAACTGGCTGTTTGAATTGCTCTAGTATTCCCCACAAGAGCTACTACAGAGCAAAAGAGAAAATCTAGTGACTCCATGGAATATTCTGTTTACAGAAAGTATAGCTATAAGTTGTAACTGCAGAGAATTTGCCATTCACGTGACACAGACATATGTCTCTTTTCTCATCACCACTCTCAGATATTAAATGATGAGTCATAAAAAATCTATAAAAATCCATACAATCCAATAAAAGAAAATAATTTCCTGATATGGAAATAAAGCTGAAGACTAGACACACTGATCAATCTCAGGAGGCCAGGGTTTTTTCATGGAATACTTGACGTTCACAGTCTTCAAGCCACCACGATTTAGTGTTTTGGCTGAGAAGCTGTGAAAGGTGCAGCTGCAGTGTTGTTTACTTAGTTCAAATGTTTTCCAAGCTCTGATTTTTCTAGTTAATGTCCCCTGCAAAAACATCTCTGACATTTCCTCTGCCTGTATTTGCTTGAATGAATGTGGAGATGCAGAATCACTCCACTTCTCAACATGTTTTTCAAAGAGTAAAGGGGAGTCTGCCTTGTGTAGAAAGTTCTGGACCAATTTGTTTTGGCTACGATCACCCTGCAAATTTTATACCTACATTTGTAGTGGTCAAAAAGCCAAGAAGTAGATGTAGATCATGATTCTGTATCCTAAGAAGTGTTTCACTTTTTTCTAAAGGTTTTGATTTTTTTATCAGAGCAAAGTTGTAGACTATAGAATATTCTAAAGAACTCTCATTATAGCTGTGTAAGGAGATTAGAAGGACTGGTTAACCTAAAACCCCTGTATCATGGAGTATGAATGGCCAAAAGTTCTTTGCAGTAACCCCCACCAAGTGGTAGAGGCTGTACTCTTTCAATCTGGGTTAGCTATGTGACTCACTTTGGCTGATCAGCAAACAGAGGCTTAAAAAGTGCTTGCTTATTGGGGGTTGCCCTTTCTAGCTGTTGGAAACCTTTTGCCATTAAATGAACAAGCCCAGGCTAGCCTCCTATAGGATGAGAAACCACTTGGACACAGGCTCCAGGCAGTCCAGCAATCTCAGCTGTCCCAGTTAAAGCTCCAGACATGTGAGTGAGACCATCCTTGACTACCCAGCTCCAGCAGGGCTGGTCCAGATCAGAAGAAGAATGCAGGCAACTCATAGAATCATGAGAAGTAATAAATGTTGTTTTAGGCTAAGGTTTTGCACAGTTTTTTGCATAGTAAATGCTAAGTGATAAATATTCACACACATCCCAAAAGGAAAATAATTTAAAAGTAAGCATTTGCTTAAAATGTCCATACAAAACAATCCACAGATTCAATGCAATCCCTATTGAAATTCTAATGGTATTTTTCGCAGAAATAGAAAAAAAATCCCAAAATTGTATGGACTCATGAAAGAACTTGACTAGCCAAAGCAATCTTGAGAAAGAACAACAAAGCTGGAAGCATCACACTTCCTGATTTCAAAATATATTACAAAGCTAGAGTAATCAAAACTGTATGGTACTGACATAAAAACAGACATATAGATCAATAGAACAGAATAGACAGCCCAGAAATAAACCTACACAATATGGTCAATTAATTTACAACAAAGGAACCAAGAATATACAACCAGGAAAGGATAGACTTTTCAATAAATGGTACTGGGAAAATTGGACAGCCACATGCAAAAGAATGAACATTGACCCCTATCTTATACCACACACACAAAATCAGCTCAAAATGGATTAAGGACTTGAATGTAAGACCATAAAACTCCTAGAAGAAAACACAGAAGACAAGTTCCTTGACATTGACATTGGTAATGAGTTTTTGGATGTGACACCAAAAACACAGGCAACAAAAGCAAAAATAAACAAGTGGAACTGCATCAAACTAAAAAATTTCTCTACAGCGAAGGAAACCATCAACAAAATAAAAAGGCAACATACTGAATAGGAAAAAATATTTGCAAATCATATAGTTGATAAGGGGTTTATATCTAAAATATATAAAGAATTCATACAGCTCAATTCCAAAAATCCAAATAATCCAATTAAAAAATAAGCAGAGGAACTGAATACACATTTTTCTAAAGAAGACCAACAGGTACATGAAAAGATGCTCAACATCATTAATCAACAGGGAAATGCAAATCAAAACCACAATGAGATATCACCTCACACCTCTTAGCATGGTCATCATCCAAAAGACAAGAGATAAATGTTGGCGAGGATATGGAGAAAAGGGAGAAAGGAAGCCTTTGTGCACTGTTGGTGAGAATGTAAATTGGTGCAGCTCCTATGGAAAACAGTATGGAGGTTCCTCAAAAAATTAAAAATAGATTACCATATGGTCCAGAAATCCCACTTCTGGGTTTATATCCAGAGGAAATGAGAACAGGATATTGAAGAGATATCCTGGTGGTTTGATTTCAGTACTCACCCTTCCTGAAAAATACAACCAGTCTTCCAACTTACTGTTAGAAAGATCCCAAAGATTTGAAATCTCTTTTCTCACTTCTGGACAGTGTAATATAACAATAACAAAAGCTATCATTTATTAGGCACTTACTGTATCCCAGCTACTGTACTCAGTGCTTTAGATGCATTATCTCAATCGGAGCCAGGAAGACTTTATTCTTCCCATTTTCTAGTTTAAGAAACTGAGGCTCAGAAAGATAAACTTATCCAAGATTCTACAGTAAGTGGCAGAGCAACGATTCAATCCCAGATCTTTCTGATTCCTAACCATTTTAATTTATGGCTTCCCAAGCCATTTATTACTGCTATGAATAAGTTGAAAACCATTTTCCTGGAATTTAATGAATGGAAAAGTCTAGAGAGGTATAAAAAGCAGTAAAAAGTTTGCAGAAAAAGGAGACAGAAGATATGATGATAAACTTTACCTGCTTCCTAATTTTACTGCTATTACTGTTTCTTGGTTAAAGTCCCCTTTGTTAAAGAGTTTATTCTCCTACTACTCACTGAAAATACCAAAAGGCAGTGATGGCGTATGAAAAATTATCGTCTTTAGACCTCTATACAAGTATGACCAAACTTGTACTTCTCTGCCAATCAAGGAAACCATATTACCACCGAAAAAATCTGATTGTTTCATGCATACACACGCACACCCACACCCACACACACACACACACACACACACACACTGGCCGACTTCTTCTTTCTCTCCCTTCTTCAATATAAATTACGAGTATCCTTTTGAGTCAATGCATGTTTTTTTTTTCTTTCTCATGGATAAACCCAGTGGGAACCCTCACAGTTAAGACAAGCCGTAATTTGGAATTCTTTTGAAGTAAGACTCCTGAAGTCTTTTGACACTTTGTGAACATATCCTTCTGAGAACCCTGGTTTGTTAATAGCATTGGGAAGATTTTTAAAAACAGCAACAACAACACAACAAATCAAAGCCTCTTTTTTGAGCTGTGGCTATCGCGATTTATAAAGACAAAAACAAGTTTACCACTTCTGAAAAACTGTACAATACTTTAAAGTTGTGAGGATAGAAGAAAGCTGTCAGACATGATTTCTGACAGACAATGACACACAGACAGATGTCTCCGAACCATGATGTAATATAATGCAAGGCCCCAAGAACAAAAAGTGTCCTGTCTCAGAGTAATCACTTTCTCCTGGGGAGTGAGCCTAAACAGGCTTTATCTCTCCTTGACAGGAAACCCAAGGCACATATCCAGAGAGTTCAATTACATAAGTCTAGAAGACTAAAGAGAATGACTGAATTTACCTTGGAGAGAACTTCAAATTAATAGAGGGATAAAATGTTTAAGAGATGACATCCATTCTTTGAAACTCAAAAAGAATGGGTCTGTTGAGACATCTCTCATAAGAGGGTACGTGGTTCATAGCTCTTTTGAATATAGCAAGTATTATCAGGTATATTAAGAAGATAAGTTGACAGCTTCTTCATGTAAATGCCGATGTTCATGAATCTCTAAATTAGAAACCATTTACTCAGTTCCAGTTCTGAGTTGACATGGAGTCATTTACGGTAGCATTGGTGGAAGGTTCTAGAATATAATAATATTCATGTACAGCTCTTGTTCACATATCTAATATGGTCCATTCTCAGGGGTGAAGAGCTGTGCTCACTTAACTTTCTTTTGTCCTATCCACACTGGAGAGATTCTTCCCCTTGGAAACTGAGCATTGGCCCATGACAACCTGCCTCGCTCGCCTAGAAGATGGTCATGCACAAGGAGAAGGGAACTAACTTTACTCCACAGAAACTCTTCGTTTCTTGTGAAAAGGCTCTAAGTACTGTTAGGTAATAGAAGTAGGCTAGGCCAGAAAAGAGACAAAGGGACAAAAGAGACAAAAAGACAATAGAGAGGAGAAAAAATAAATGAAGGACAATTAAAGAGATCCCTCCTTAATTACTTTCCCCAAAGACTGGTATTTGGCCCCCTGTTTTGGATGTGAGCTGGGGTCTCTGGAATTTGACTTAATTTGGGAGAAAGTAAAGTTAAGTAGACTGTTTCTGCAGCTCCACTTCCTCCTTCCCATGCAACTGCCAACCTACACTCAATAAAAAGGAGATGATTATTTTCTTCCTTTTCTATTCTAAAGCACAAGGAAGTAAGAGCAATTTCACTAGCACTCACTAAACACCTGGGAACAGATTCATTTGCCACATTCGCTGTTTATTAGCAGTGACCTGGCTTCAGAGAGAATGATCAGAACAGGTAAGTTTGGTGCAGGGAGATTCAAGAAGAAAAAATTCCAAATGTGTGGTTTTCAGTAGAGAAAAGAATCTTGGATAGCCTCGGGGGAGAGGCAGCACGGAGGCCTATGGATAGAGAAAAAAGGAATGCTGGTCACTACTCAAAGCTGCTCTTCAAACTTCCCTGGTTTGGGGCTCCTTGAGATGCTTTGGAGAGAAAAAGCAGTATCTATAGGTTGTTAAAATTTTTCTGAAATGGCAAACAAAGCATGGTGGCCCTCCTACTGCATGGGCGATGTGTCTACATCGAATTAGAATTCAAAGCAAAAGGCAATTAGAACAGAATCCTTGAGCATGATTTTTAATTGTCTGCACGGAAGACTATCATTACAATGACAGTTGGTACCATGACGGATAAACACAAAGTATTGAAGCTCAAAATTAATCTTTTCATGTTGTCACAGAGGAATTTGCAACTGTGCTCAATGCATGTTAAGTGTGCTGTGCTTTGAGACAAACTTAATGGAGGATATCTCAAAAAGGACCGAGGATTTGGGCTCTGGACTGCATAAAGCAGTCACAGCAACTCAGAATCACTAACGGAGGGGGATTAATATCTGCGGAAGTGGAACAATGAAAGTATATTTGTCTCAAGGGATACCCTTCAAGAGTCTGACGAATTCTACACAGTACAGCTTTTTTTCACTATTTGTAGAACATCTGGTGGGTGATGGCTTCCTCTGGGAGGCAATACATAGAATGACAAAGTCAAAAAGGAACATTGTGGTCAAAGCCTCATTTTATAGGTTGGGAAATGGAGGGCAAAGGGACTTAGCTAAGTTCACACAAAACTAGTCAAAGCCTGATTAGGTACCAAAACACCCAGATCCACTAGCTCTCAATTCAGCTCCCTTTCTGGAGTTGAATAAGGATACAAAATTTCAGTTACACAAAATAAATAAGGCACGTAAGTTCTAGAGATCTACTGTACAGACTAGTACCTATAGCTATCAATGTACAGCTACACTGTATGTATGTATATGTACAATGTATGTATGTATACATATGTATGTATACTTTGCATATTTATTAGTAGAGGAACTGTAACGAGATGAAGAAGAGAAACAAACATACAAATAAAACATAAAATAAACAGAGAATACTTTTTATACCACACTGTGTTCTTTGATTATATATCCTTCCTTTAAACATCTACCATGATTCTTTTGTTCCAAAGACGGTACATTTTTTTCTCTTTTTAAACTGTGGTAAAAAATGCAAAAAAAGTAATAGATAAGTACATATTAAGCATACTTTGTATACTTAAAATTTGCTAAGGAGATAGGCCTCATGTTAAGTGTTCTTACCACTGAAATAACAATGATGATGATAAAGGGGGCGGGAGGAAACTTTGGGAAGTGATGGCTATGTTTTGGGGAGGTGATGGTGGTAATGGGTTCACATTGTATAATTATGAGTGTAAACTTGTCGAGTTATACACATTAAATATGTATACCTTTTTACTGTCAAACATATCTTAATAAGGTGGGTTGTTTTTTTTTTATAGAAAAGGAACATTTTTGGAACATCTACTCTGTGCAAAACACAAAGTACTTTTCATAAATCTCTCTTTTTTTTTTTTTTCGGTACACAGGCCTCTCACTGTTGTGGCCTCTCCCGTTGTGGAGCACAGGCTCCGGACGCGCAGGCTCAGCGGCCACGGCTCACGGGTCCAGCCGCTCCGCGGCATGTGGGATCTTCCCGGACCAGGGCACGAACCCATGTCCCCTGCATCGGCAGGCAGACTCTCAACCACTGCGCCACCAGGGAAGCCCCATAAGTCTCTTTGATCCTTATCGCAACCCTATGAAGATGAGGAAGCTGAGGCATGGGAGGTTGTGATTTGCTTATGACTATATCACTCATGGAGAAAGTGCCTGGAGAACTTAATCTTCTGATTCCTTTCTCTCTTCTTATCACAGCACCATCAAGAGGGGGCAGTCCCGGGCATTTGCGCACCAGAAAGGGGCTATTGCGCACCAGAAAGGGGCTAGAGCTCACACCACAAGTGCTAGAAACTGCTGTTTCCTTAGGTGACGTGAGAGAACAATAGGAATTCCATGTGACACAGAGGAGCTAGAATCAGCGTGGAGATGGAAGAGGATGAGGCTTCACAGGGGAGATGAAATCGAAGGCGCTTGCTGGAAATGGACAGCGGTATCCAGAACAAAGCACACGTGTTTCTCAAACTCTGCCATGTTTAGCAATCCCTGGGCGTCTTGTTAAAATGCAGATTCTGACCTAGTAGGTCTGGGTGGGGTCTGAGATTCTCCATTTCTAACACATCCTGGGGGGATGTTGATGCTGCGGGTCTGCAGACCACACTTTGAGATCCAAGGCACTGATCGTTCTTTTTCGGCGCCTCCAGAAAACTGCCGCCAGTAGCTCACTTGCTTCTAGTGTTCACCTTCATCCAGCTGCTGCCAGTGGTTGCTGCAGTCTCTGAACTGGTTGTATGAGTTGGTTTACTGTTAACAAAGGGGCAGGTGGAAAGTGGAGAGTGACCATTCCAAGGCCAGAGCAAGAGGAAGGGTTCCGAACCCCGGCCAAGAGGTCAGTTGGCCATCAGGGACTCTGGGATGGTAGAGTACCCCTCACACGGTGCAGATACACTTCCTCACGCTGTAGAGGAGTTCGGGTCCCTAGACTGGTAGACCACAGACCTGGCTGATGCCTCAGAGAGTCAGAGAGAAAGTTGTGACGCAGTAGTTCCTAAATTATGAAAATCTGACAAAAACTCTGCATATTCATCCCAGAAAAATGCACACACACATAACATTTTCCAGATAACTGCAAGGTATGAACAGACCCCATGAAGCTGGTTCATGACCCCAAGGTTAAGAATGCTGCCCTTCGACTCTCAGAACTCGTGTTTGGAACCCCACATCCCAGAAGAAATACAGAGAGCACACATCTATAAAAATAAAAACAAGTTTCATTGAAGTGCAATTTGTAAATCTTTAACCACTTATTTAAGAAATAGTCAGGGCCCTCCTGTCTGTTTTCATCTCTCTGTGCTTTGTTAATACCCAAACTCCACCAAGTTTTACATTTAAAAAAATGTGTAATTGTTTTTTACTGTCTCCTACTTGACAAAGCTTCACAACCAATTAGAGAAATAAATCGGCCTAATGAATGAATTATTAAAATCCACCTCTGCTGTGGGTGACTGGTGAAGCTCACGCATATTTAAAGCGCCCCCAACGCCTCATCCAACAGCCTAAAACAGAACCTGAAGAGGCCTTCTTCTCTGATGATCGCCAGGTGATGACAGGAAATTGCTTTCAGGCTTCAACTGCATGAAACTCCAATTACACAGCACGGGAGTGCAATGGGAATTTCTATCATCTTTTAGGTATCCATATTGAGACCTAATGCATGTGATTTCAAACAAGCGAAAGCATAAGCAAGGGTCTGTTTAGCCCACTCTGCAATGTGGGGCTGTATCACTAATAGGTCAGCAGGTAGAGGAGAGACAGATGTGGATGTGAAGTAAGGATCCTACAGATACCGGGGCTGGACGAGCTACAGACATTCAGGAACTGGCAAGAGGGACAGCTGTAGTGAAGGGACACTGCACTTGGGGTCAGGAAGTTGGGTCCTAGACCTGGTTGGCTGGTTTGCTTGCTTTATAAACTTGGGCTAGACCCTTGGCTTCTTTGAACCTTAGTTTCCAGATCTATAAAATAGGGATAATGATACCTAAATCTTAGGGCTGTTACAAGGATTCCATAAGATCACATACGTAAAGTATACCTGGCACGGTATCTGGTGCTCAAAAATGGTAGCAATTTAATCATACAAGGGAATAAAGCACTAATACCTTGTGGATGAAACGTGAAGACATTATACTAAATGAAGGAAACCAGACACAAAAGGTCGCCTATTGTATGATTCCATTTATATGAAATGTGCAGAACAGGCAAAGCCATAGAGACAGAAAGCAGATGAGTGTTTGTTGGGGGCTGGGGGGACTGCTTACAGGGCGCAGGGTTTTTTGGGGGGCCATGAAAATGTCTTGGAACTGGATAGGGGTGGTGGTTGCACAGCCCCATGAAGGTACTAGGCACCACTGAGTTGTATACTTTAAAACGGTCACTTGATCTTCTGTGCATACATGAAAAAAATAAAAATTATAAATTTTTTGTTAATAAAAAAAAATTAGCGCTTGCTCATCTGTTTCCCCACATGCTACAGACCAGCTTTCTCTTTCAGAAAAAAAGGAAGGGCCACGAACCTCTATGGTTCCTTGCAGTTCTGGCATTTTCTGACTCGGTATGTCCTTAATGAAATCCTTCTATGTATTAAGTCCTGTACTGGTGGCCAGAGAGACATAGAGAAAAAATAAAAGATGGTTCCTGCCTTTAGAAAGTGTACTGCTAAGTAGGCAGGAAGAGACAGACCCATGAGTTATTTGAACAAGTCAAATAAAGTCAGAACCAGACCAGGGCTGCTTCAGAGGAGGTGATGCGTATAGGGTAGGACGACAGGAAGAGAAGGGAGGGCACTGTGGGGTGTATTTAGGCTAGAGCCCCAAACTGGAGACGATTTGGTCAAGATAAGGATGAGAAGTTAGAAATAACTTATGTGATATCCTTCCAGGTTGAAGGATAGCAGACAAAATGCATCAAGTACATTAATCATAACTGCATAACTCAATGACTTTTATATTTGTATATATCCTTGTAATCCCCACCCATGTCAAGACATAGAATGTCTCCTGTAAGAAAACATGTAACCTTTAAACAAGTCAAATTATTAAAACCTACCAGTTCTTTTCAGTAATGAAACTATATTCTCTAGCATAGCCTTATATAATCAGGGATGTAATTTATGTAATGGTTTTAAATAAACCCAGGGCTAGAACTTGTCGTGCATCTATTTTGAAGGTTTATGTGACCAGGCAAACTGTAACACACTACATTTTTCAACATTTTCCCAAACTCTGACACTTCCTTCCTCCTATGATTTCGGGAGCTCCCTTATGTAATCTAGGATTGACAGTAAAACAAGTGATGAGGCATCTTCCTATCATGCTAAATCCCAGGACATCTTACAACTCACAAAATCATCTAGGAAATCAGTCTTGTACTGGACATGCTACAGAAGCAGTCTTGCTGAATCCATAGCCATTTCAAGTGTTTCTTAGGCAGAGGAGCACCTAATAGGCAAGAAGATGGACAACTGACACTGAGCCAGCCATGTATAGTCTGGGCAGCAACCTCAGAAGCCTGCTGCTTCATGGGAATTCTCTGTCTGCTACCCGAGGGTGACTGGACAGCCACACGTGCTCTTTCTTGAGGAGTCTGAGTGAGACTCACAGAGAGAAGGGGCACACAATAGGGTGGGACAGGAGCAAAGCAGCACAGAGAGAAGGAAGTAAGCAAAAACCATAACAGGGAAAAGAGGTAGCAAGGAGGCAGCAAGGAGGTAGCTGAAGGTAGAGGGGGAAGAAGATGCAGTTAGTGAAAGAGGCAGAGTCGACAGCATAGAGGTATGAGCAGGGCACGCCAAGACAGTTACTATTGGGTCTCTCTGGAGAAGACGTTGGAATTGAAGCCATTGTCACCTCCCGACAGAGGAAATAGCCTTCCAGTTCTGCAGCTGCTGACGCCTCTCAGGGATCTGTACCAGAAACTCCATCCACTGAGAGCATCTAAGTGCATTCCCATTTCTTGAAACATGAAGGAGCTTCACACAAATTCCGTCTTACATGAAATTCACTGACAGCATCTTTATAAATGCCCGGGGATACGGAGTGGGTGTCAGGTCTTCAGGAAAAGCACTATGAATTATTTTAGGGAAAAAAATAATGCAGGAACAAGGCTAAATTGTCACAAATTAGGGAGCAATTTTAGCCCTCTTTTAAAAATTAATTATCAGTGAGAAAAAATGAGTTTAAAATACCTAGATTTTGAAATGTGTGTACCTTATGAAGAGAGAAATAATCCGAGGGAACATTTCATTTTTAACCCAGACAGATTTCATTTGATTAGCTCTGTTCCACAGCCTTCAAAACCAAATCTATATAAGACTTAGGAGAATTCTTGAGAAGCAAATATGACTAGCCAGGCAATGGAAGTAGGCTGTCTAGATACAGGTTTTAAGTAAATCCAGTTCACTTATTCCATATTTTCATCTTTTAGTATTAGGGTCTTTCCAAGGGTGAGGCCTTGGACTTGAACACCAAGAAGATAAGAATTATTTTAAACTATATTTATTGTTCTTACCATTAGTCAGAAGAATAAGCAAATCATAAGGTTTGCTACCCACGAAAGACAATGTTTGATAAACTTTATATTTGCGGGGAGGGATGGAGAAAAAGTTCTAAGCCATAGGCCTTTCCATCTGTATCTGATCTTATAAGAGCAATTGAACTATAACGCTTATTTAAAGCATCTTTTCTTTTTTTTTCCTCCAAGAAAGACATCTGTCTTCACATCTACCATTTGATTAGTCTATATTAGTTCTCTGGAAGGAAAGAGAAGTTTATACAAATGGAGAAATTAAAACATTCCATTGTATGAAAAAATCAATCTCAATTCTTGGGAACAGTTTTGTTTTGTTTTGAGTAGAGTTGGCACATAGGTTTCACGTCTCATGCCAACTTGGGTTAATGCATAACGGCTGCCAGAAGTATTGTGTGGAGAAAACTTGGGGTTTCATCAAGGTTGCTCAGGGCAAAGTGCCGAGATTGGTGAGTGGTGCCTGCCTGGGTGGGGAGTATTGGCTATTCCTGCACTGGGAGGGGTTCCCTTCTTTTCATGTGAAGGACTCTAAGTAAATATCAATGATAGCTTTTATTTTCCCTATTGCTAAAGCAATCCCTGTTCACTGTAGAAAGTTAGAAAATACAGATAAGTACAAATAAGACAGCAGAAGTCATCACCATTCTATCACCTAGAGAGATGACAACACTGATAGATATCCTTTCCCCTTTTTCTGTCCACGTATTATTTTCTATAAAAGGGGTTGTGCTCGTGTAATTCTGTAACCTGATGCTTTAGCCTTGATCATATCTCATGAAAATCTATGTCATTTAAAATATCTTCCTTGTTTTCTATTGTACCAGTTTTATGTAGTTAACCACTCTTCCTGTATACTATGATGGTCTCTAACTTTTACTATTTTAATAACCCCAATTCCATGAAATTTGTATAGCTACATCTTTTGGCACCTACACGAGTATTACATCAGGATAAATTTTCATGAGTGGAATTGCTAGATCAAAGTGAGTGCAAATTGGTTTTGATGTGTATTGATGAATAGCCCTCCTGAAATGCTATAAAAATTTATTCTCATCAACATTTTAAAAGTTGAAAGTATATTTTTAAACATGCCCAAAGACCGAAGAATACTAAGATTTAAGAGACTGATAAAGAATTCTGTTGTATAGATTAGCAATTAGCTCTCTAAAAACTGGTTTCTGCACACGTGATTACAATGAATCATTTTTATGTCATGTCTGGAACTATATGGGTAACGAAATACGTTTTTTTAAAACACAAAGGTATAATGGAAGAGTTACCTGCTTGTCATGAATATTTTGACTCATTAGGTGGGTCAGGACTTGGTACTGAACTCTACTTTGAGATGTCGCAGAGAAAATAAGAAGAAATTCCCCCAAATAGGAAAAGCAGAATTCTACAGTGAGATCCCTGCTTCCAATATGACCTGGTATATAAATTCAAACCAAACCAAACCTGTTAAAATTATGGAAGCAATTCTGTAGCCTAAATGGAAAATTCAATCTCTGAAGATTATACTTGTAAACTGTAAATCTCCGTAAAATAACTGAGGTTGAAGTGTGAATATCTAATATATTTACCCTCACTCGAACAATTCAACAAACTTCACTGGGCAACAAAATTATGCCAGACACAGTGGATGAAAATACTATTCAGACATGGTCTCACCCATTAAAGCTTATCACAAGGCTATTGGGAGAACATCACATAAATATTTGGGGGATCAGAGTAACAAGTACTAGGATACATGTAAGTAAGTGCAAGACACAGGGGTGAGTGGAAGCAACACGCTATGCCTGTGGAACATGACTGAAGGCTTTATAAAGGATGAATATTTTAAGACAGATTCACTAGGAAGACTGTGTTGGTGTGAGATTTTTTTTTTTTTTTGCTGTACGCGAGCCTCTCACTGCTGTGGCCTCTCCCGTTGCGGAGCACAGGCTCCGGACGCACAGGCTCAGCGGCCATGGCTCACGGGCCCAGCCGCTCCGCGGCATGTGGGATCTTCCCGGACTGGGGCACGAACCCGTGTCCCCTGCATCGGCAGGCGGACTCTCAACCACTGCACCACCAGGGAAGCCCCGGTGTGAGATTTTTGATCAGAGTTTCTGCCTGTTCTTTGTAAGGATTTCACATGCCTCTCTTCTAACCAGTCTACTGACAAACTGAAATACCTGAAATCACACTGATCAACAGCCTGCATCTACCCACTGTCCATCTTTCCTCAGTTCCTTGTGTTTCCATGGGTTGACACAATAATTAACATTGTGAATTATTATTATCGTGGAGAATCAAACTATCCAATGCACACTAGTCTCTCTCCTGGTTTGAAATTCTCCAGAGAAACACTGTCTACCTCTTTAAGGTCATCAGCCAGGGAGAAGAAAAGAAACTGGCATCAATAAATATTCTGATTTTTCTTTTCTAGTTACTATCATACATACACAATTGCTTTTAGAAAGATACGGTTAAATAATCCAAATATTAATCATTCACTCATCCATTCATGACCTACTCATTGGGTACTCACTCTGTCCTAAGCACTGTGTGAGGTTTTTTTTAAAAAGCCCATCTTTACAAGATAATTAAGCGCTGGAAAATCTGAGAGCACACATGTGCTACAACACCATCTTGAAGAAGCAGACTCTTCATGTTTTGAGAAAAAGAGATTTGTTTGCCAAAATACTGTAGCATGGGAAGAAAAAATAAGAATCTTTGTGTTTTTAACCACAACAGCTGTTTTGAAAAAAAAAGTCATCATAAAAATAGTTAAGTATGGAATGGTAATTACTCAACTTGTCATCTGATTGCTAGATTAAAAACTACAGTGTAATTGCAGTTATCATGCAAACAAATTCACAGTTCTGAAAATATATGTCCTACTGGCTGTGTTTTTTAAGGATAGTCATTTTGCTCAGGGAATTTGATGTATGGTAAGTATGTGAATCATCCTAAAGATTGAATTTATAGCTATTACTAGTGCAAATGTATAATGCAGACCTGATTTATAAAATTTGTTGACTAAATAATACTCTATAAAAACAATTTCTAGTATTAAACCATGGTGTATATAGCACAAGCCATGTTTTTAAAAAGACATTAAAAAATCCAATGAGCATCGGTTAAAATATTCCGTGAGCCACATTTCTGTTATATAACAGACCAAACCTTTATATTCTATTACATAAACGTTCAAAAGATGTGAGATGATGTCTTCCAGGAGCCCTCGGTGTTGAGGATCAGTTTTGAGCTGAGAGGATCTATAACAAAGTGTAGAGGGGAAAGGTGTAGTCAACTTCAAGCTGCGTCGAAGAAAAGTGCTCTCACTGGAACGCTGAGACTAGTGTCTTGGATCTAAGAGTGCGAGGGGGGGGAGCACACATAGCTCTATTCACTACCCACAGGACCCAGAGGGGAGCAACTCATGGATAAGAGGAGGACAGCTGAGGCTGCTTGCGTGGACACTCAGCCATTGCTTACTGGAGAGGAGTTTACTCCGTAGTTAGGGTTGACTTGCGTTGTTCTGAGTCTCTGAATTACTTTAAATGCACGGCCAACATGTCTAGAATTCCAAAGGGCTGCAAGCACAAGAAGGCTGAGCATGACCGCAGTTAATCTTTTAAGGGGGTCACAGTAGTGCTTAGGTTGAAGTCCGGGTGCAGCCTGCAGACCCGGCATGAGGGTCTTAACCTCCCTTCGCCTGGGCATCTTCATTTGTCATATGGGGATGTTGTTTCTCCTTTCTTGGGGCTTTTAAGAATTAAAGTGCCATTTTGGAAGTGCTGGATACAGAGTAAATACTCTACAACTGAGATGATATTACCTTGAATTCTTTTTGATCAATCATTAGAAGAGCAACTGTGTCGCTACATTAACTGCCCAGCCAATCTCAAATAAAGAAACAAACCAAAGCAAGATTTTCAGCAGTTTATGACTACTTCTGAAAATGTGGAATGGGGGCTTCCCTGGTGGTGGTGCAGTGGTTGGGAATCCGCCTGCCAATGCAGAGGACACGGGTTCGAGCCCTGGTCCCGGAGGATCCCACGTGCCGTAGAGCAACTAAGCCCGTGTGCTGCAACTCCTGAGCCCACGTGCCGCAACTACTGAAGCCCATGTGCCTGGAGCCCGTGCTCTGCAACAAGAGAAGCCACCGCAGTGAGAAGCCCGTGCACCACAATGAAGACCCAACGCAGCCAAAACTAAAATACATTAAATAACTAAATTTATATTAAAAAAAAGAAGATATGGACTGGTTACCACCACCTGTGTGACACCATTAGATCTTACTCCCTTCGGCCTTTTCTGTTTCTGTTCCCTCCGCCACCCATTCTTCTCCCTACCTAGGCCTGTAAACATTATTTTATATTAATCATACATGCACAGTCATAGTGACTTAGTCTTATAACTGAATAATACTTTAAGTGAATCAATAAATATGAACTGAACAAAATGGAATAAGAGTTTGAATCACAAATGTAGGTCAGTTGGGTTAATTTAGATGTATTAGTTTTAATATTTAAATTTCATGCATGTCTGGGAAAACGTTCTTTGTCTCCAGACACCCCTTTGGATAAAACGATTGTGAAAACAGCAACGGTAGCTGTGGGCTTTGTGTGGAATAAGGCACATCCTGAAAACACAACTTCTTGTCTCTCTGATAATACTGTGCAGTGGAATTTTTTTCCAGAGATCAAACAGTCCAAATGATCTGAAGTCAATACCACAGTATCAAACAGGCCTGACACAGTTGAATAAGCATATGAGGTTAAAGAGTGCGTTTATTTTATTAGAAAATTAAAGCTACTGTGCCAAATTTTAAGTGGTATTTCTTTTTTTAAAAAATAAATGTATTTATTTATTTTTGGCTGTGTTGGGTCTTCGTTGCTGTGTGCAGGCTTTCTCTAGTTGTGGTGAGCGGGGGCTACTTTTCGTTGCGGCGCACGGGTTTCTCATTGCAGTGCCTTCTCTTGTCGCAGAGCACGGGCTGTAGGCACGCAGGCTTCAGTAGTTGTGGCGCACGGGCTCAGTAGTTGTGGCTCGCGGACTTAGTTGCTCCATGGCATGTGGGATCTTCCCGGACCAGGGCTCAAGCCCATGTCTCCTGCATTGGCAGGCAGATTCTTAACCACTGAGCCATCAGGGAAGTCCTTAAGTGGTATTTCATTTCTCCTGATAACCTTCTGGAATCTGGTGAATCAGTGAATTACATCACTCGCAAATTAGAAAAGTTTTATTCACTGCTTTCAATTCTATTTTTAAAAAATAGAAAACAAATGACAAAATAATAAGACAAGGCAAAGTAGAAAACACACACACACAGAGGCACATACCTAAGCTCCCTATCCTTGAGCTTAGAATCTACCAGAGGAGATCGAACGTATGCATGTGACTGACGAACAAGGAAGGACATTGAAAATGATACGAGAAAGACACAAGAGGTGGCTGTGGGAGCAGAGCAGAGAATCAGAGACAACCTCATAGAAAAGGTCCTATTTAAGCAGTCTTCGAAAGATGGAGAACATTTTAGCCGGGAGAGGAGGAAAAGGCATTTCATGTTCGAAAATGTTAGCACACACCAGAATCACCTGGAGGGTATATTAAAGCACAGATTGCTGGCTTTACCTTCAGAGTTTCCGATCCAGCAGGTGACAGGTTGGCCTGAGAATCTGCATCTCTAACAAGTTCTCAGGTGCTCCTGATGCTTCTGACACAACACTTGAAGGACCACAAGCAGAAGCACAGGGATGGCCCAGGTGGAATATATTCAGGGAGTCACGTATCATCTGCGCTAGCTGGAGTGTGGGACATAGTAGATACAGGTAGTTGAGGTCAGAAAGTAGAAGGCATTGAATGCTCGGAGGGACCACTGAAGGTTTTTGAGCGTGGGGTAGGTATGGCCATTTCCCATTTTATAACTGAGGAGAGAGCCATTCTTTATAAAGTAGTGGGTTCCAGTAAAAGCTTGTAGGGTTGGTTTAAAGGGAGGAAGTCAGAGAGGTGCTTAGTCCCTAAGGCAGGGGACAAGGGCCTGAACTAGGATCTGGAGACTGAAGAGGAAGGGAAGGGGTATCAGAGACGCCACGAATGTCTCCTACTTGACTGGTAATTGATACAATATGTGGCATGAAAGAAAAAGGGGCATTAAAACTTTCTTCTAGATTTAAAGCAAAGACAACGCTGCTCTCGTGAGACTAGAACAGGAGCATATCCGAGAGAGAGGACGGCAGACTTAGTCGTACAGATGTAGAAGATGGAGGCCCACGTAGGTTACAAAATGCAGACTGGGAACTCAAAAGATGTGTATTTGGTACTAAAGCCTTGAGACTGGACAATATTGCTAATGAAGAAAATATATAGGGAGAATTGGGACTAATATACAACATGGAGATGTATTTAGTAAGGGGAATAGGAGATTGGGAACTTGGGATTTGGGAAGCAGGAGATGGAGAAGAACACAGCGTTATGAAGCCAAGGGATGCAACTGTAGTCAACAGTGGCAAATGTTACTAAAACTCAGAGGGAAGCAAATGAGAGGCCATTCACGCTGACAACTAGTAAGTTATCAGTGTCTTTCAGAGAATGACATTGTGGGGGCTGAGGTATGAATAGGAGGTGACCAAGGGGAGGGTTCGAAGGGCTGAAGAGGGTTGTTTTAAGAGAATGTGAGCCAGAATTTCAAGTGACACAAGTGTTTCATGCTTTTAGAAAAGTGAAATATTTGAGGCCCTTTGACCTCAAGCAGACCAGATCATTTAAGAAGAGATTTATTTTAAAAAGAAGTTGAAGAGTTTGACACCCCCAAAAGCACTGTTAAATAACTTCCATATAACACAGTAAATGATGAATGCCAAGTGTGATATTTTCAAGGCACAAATGAGTCATTTCCTCCAAGATAAAATTTTCTGACTTAGCTAACAAGATAACAATAGATTTACACCCAAACTTTACAAAAAAATCTTAACAAGCCAAATCCCGAACCATCCATGTATAACCAAAAAGAAAAATTCTTTTTCTATACATATGTTGAGGACAAGAGGGGTGAGATTCTGAATGGCATGTGAAGTAGTGGTTGTTGCTACTGTCCAATTCTGTAGCAAGAACCATGTAAATTAGGATAACATTTTTGAATAAATTCCCTGTGAAGGTTGGTGGGCCCGGTCAGAGTGAGCAGCGCAGGTGTGAGGGAGGAAGGGAAGAGACGGGAAAGACAGGCCAGCCCTGAACATCCCGCCACAGCCCTCCCAGCCCTTAGGTTCCACTCCTGGCTCCAGAGTTCCGTGAATTACTGAGTGCAGCCGTGTTGACACATACAACTTTCAAATAAGAGAACACACAGAGAAGTGATCAAACAATGGGACCAAACAGAGTCAAGCTCAGCAGAGCACAGATAAGACAGTGCAGCTTGTCAACAGATCACAATTTAATACACAAGCTTTGAACGGGCAGCCTGATATTTTAACATGTGTGCTCATCTTGATAACATTATAGAATGTCTCCTCCTCCCTAAAAATGCCGCAGATATGACCTCTTCACGTAAGGTTTTTATTTGGCCGCTCTTATCACCCAAAAGCAGAGAATGGAGTTAATTGATTTTCTTTTTAAAAAGGGAAAAAAATACCCCAAACTTGTGGTCACTTTAAAAACTTCTCCTCTCAGAATAAAATGGTAGAGATGAAGCTCTCGGGTGCGATGGGGCTTTCCATGGGGAAGGTCATCAAGTTTAGAGAGGTAATCAGTTCCTTTGTGGTCAAGTTTAAGATATCACATTTCACTGATTTTACTATACATAGTTTTAAGAAAACCATTTTAACACTTAAGAAAGTAGGATGCATCTTATAATTGATCTGATTAAAAGGCACTGTATCATGGTTTAACTGGTTTTCTTTCGGGTGGCAGAGAAAATCATGGTACATCCTACAACTGATGGCATTGTAGATTCAGTGAAACAAAGTATACGATTTCTAAATTTCCTAGAATCACTGCATCAGGCAGGTCAGCTCTAATACTGCTCCTTTTCAAAATTTGTTTCTTGTTCTGCTTCTGTTTTAGCTTAGTTGTGTATTCCATTCGCCAGCACATAAAAATGATTCTTTTGTACTTTTTGTTCCTAAGATTGCTTATTTCTTTTACATTATCATAAATTGCTAATGAGGACTATAAACTAATGAGCACTAAAAATATTTATGTCTTTCAGTAAATAAGTTAGGCTGGAAATAGAAAAATATAGGTAGAAGTTAGTATCTATCAATACTCATCAACTTGGGCATTAACTGGCTACGTAACTTTTACCATAATTACATAAAATAACACATAGCTCATTTTTCCCATGATTTTAAGGGGTATATGAATCCAAGGGGTTATATGAGGTTAGATAATCACACCAGAAACTAGAAGTTATGTTGTCTCTATGCAAGTCCATTAATTTGAATCCCATGAGGCTACCAATATGGTACAAGTAATGCTAAACTAGGATATCAAAAGGTTAGATCTGACAATTTATTAACTTCTCAGGGGCTTAATTCTTGATTCGTATAAGTAAAGATATTGGCTTAAATGTTGCAGAAGAATCTCATATTTTAGGATTCTGGGATATTGGGAAAGAACTGCGGCAGAGTTTCTACTTCGCTCAATAAAGCTTTATTAAATAGTTCTCATTCACAGAAGGTTTTTCTTGCTTTTGATCTCAAGTTTGCCCAGCTTAATTTAGCCTCATTAAGTCCAACCAAATCTCCAGATGAACTCTAAGATGCCTTACAGTTTTAAAATTCCAGGATTCTGCTAAATGCTTCCTTCCTAAACTTCTACGGACTTCTTAGCTCCTTTTTTGCAATTAATTCCTTCCACTTCTGCCATCCATGCCCTGGCACAGCTGTCCGCCAAGCAGAGAGGATACCCTGTTCTTTTTTATTTTTATTCTTAGGTGTGAACCCCTATAATTCCTTTTGCGGCCTCATTCTGAACTCGTTCTCCTTTGCCTACGTTCCTTATGAGAAGGAAATGCCCAAGCCATACGCTCCTGGGTAGGTGAAATCTGCCAACATCTCGTCCAAGAGGGCATGTGGCCTCAATCCTGCAGCCTAGACAATCAGTCCTGTGGCCATGCTGACCATGTCACTAACATGACATGCACAACTGAGCTTTATCACCAAATTAGACTGTGTTTTCCCGGGATTCATCTGTACCCATCTTTTCAGTCTTTTGTACATTCTCCCCTCTAGACTATTATCAGAATATATTAACATGCTCAAAATCTTTCTCCAAATTACTTTACCAGTACAAATTATTAATTTAAGTCACACAGTTACACTTGTCGTTAGCTTCAGTATCTTGAACACAGAATTCAAAGGCCCTAATGTATTCCAATATATAATTACTGTGCATTATCTTGCCAGTAGTTTCACCTAATTTTTTAAAACTATTGTACTAAAAAATTTACTGCCACAATCCACGGCTTAGAAACTGAGAACTGGAAGGGACCCAGGGAAATGAATTACTCAAATTGACTTTTAAACTTTAACTCAATATTTTCTAGATCAAAAAACTCCCTCTCGGGCTTCCCTGGTGGCGCAGTGGTTGGGAGTCCGCCTGCCGATGCAGGGGACACGGGTTCGTGCCCCGGTCCGGGAAGATCCCACATGCCGCGGAGCGGCTGGGCCCGTGAGCCATGGCCGCTGAGCCTGCGCGTCCGGAGCCTGTGCTCCGCAAGGGGAGAGGCCACAGCAGTGAGAGGCCCGCATACCGCAAAAAAACAAAACAAAACTCCCTCTCTTTGTTACGACTGCCCTAATGAACTACACATATTAAAATTAGGAATCACTCTGTTGACTTTAAGAGAAAAAACAATGGCATACAATAAGACAAAATCAATTTGTTTCTCTTGAGCCCAGGAAATGTTTGCGCAAAATACCAAAAGGGTCAAGTCAGTATGCCTGAATGTGTTACCCACTCAACAGTCTTCTTCTTAGGTTGTAACCTTTTGGTGAGATGCCCAGACTATGAGATTTTTCTCTTGCATGCATTGAATGATAACCCATGGATTTACAAAATTAACTCCAGGGATTTATAGCCCCTAAAACTCATTCTAACCAAAGAAAAGAATAAACATCCCGCCTGGAGACGGTCAAGTTAAGGAGTTGAAATTTTTTCTTTGTCACTGCTTCTTGCTTCTTTGTTCCTTCTTGATGGAGGAATAGAATGAACATGGGGTTGAAGGTCAGAAGACCTGAGTTCGAGTGCTGTGTCTGTGGTTTATTTATTTTGGCACTAATGTTTTCAACAATTAAATGGAAATAATAAGAATATTTTAAAACTTGCACACAGAGTTGATGGAAAAATTAAAGGAAATAACATATGTGAAAAATTTTGGTCAACCGCAAAATAGTATACCATGCTCTATAGCAGGAGAGCATAATGAGTTCTGAGTTATTATTACTATTATTATCATCTTCAGCTACCTTTCTTCTATGTCTTTGAGTATACATGGCCACTAGGACGAAAGTTTGCCCATGAGCATTCTATCCAAATCCCTTTTCCTTTATTATTTTCAAGGTCACATTAAACTCAGGTTACCTGATGATGAAATCATTGACACTAGATGGTCAGAAAGTCTAACTACACAGCCATACAGCTTGGCCAGGACCATCAAGATAACTGACACATCATAAATTTGTAACATGTCAGTTTCTAGCAATGAATCTGAGTTACAAGATGTAGGTGCCTTCTTCACGGGTCTCTTTTCCACTCCCAAAAGAAATTTCACTTCCTGTGGAATCCCACCAAATATTGGTATTAGGGCATCTAGCATCATGAGATGCCTTTTTTATTATAGCAAGAAGACAACACAGTTATTTTTCACCCAGAAAAATAATTATGAAAAAATCTGATATTTTGTATACCTAGTAACTGGTTCTAGCTTTGAAAGCTAATGATGTCCCATTTACATCTGTGTTTTGATTTTGGTGGTATTACACGAGATATTACACGAAAAGATGTGAAGGTGAATTCTCTCCAAATGAGTGTCATCTGCAGTGTGGCTGGCTCCAGCTTAATGCTTGGCCTCACCTTTCATCACACGCCAGCATTTGGAAAACATCCTTTCCGTGCATCATGATGAAACATCACTCTTGTAGAGATCCTTTTATAAATCTTTTATGCAGATGCCTTAATGAAGTGAATCACATGTACCAAACATGTTCCCAAGAAAGGTCAAATTTAAAAATGGATATTGCTTTTCCCAAAGTAACTCTGGTAGAATATGACATTTAGAAGGTGTCACTCAGCCTTTTCACAATTTGACATAATCTTCAGTCAATGAAATGCTTCAAGTTGCTACCTGGAGATCTTCACGAAGGAAAGAAAGGAGAACGATTTTAGAGTGAAATAATCTGAATATTCTTTTGAGTGGGACTGGTGGAATTTTTTTTGGAAAGAGGAACCAACCAGAATAAAAGAATAAAGAGACTGTCCACTGCCACTGTACAGATTCAGGGAAGGCCCATAAACTGCTGACATTTTGAAATCATATGAATTTGTTCTAAACACTGTACCATGGTACATATGCTAATTATGCATCAAAAAATAATAGTACGAAGGTACGCTCTGAAAATTAGCCCAGAATTAAAAACATTTTCCTTGGGCTTCCCTGGTGGCGCAGTGCTTGAGAGTCCGCCTGCCGATGCAGGGGACGTGGGTTTGTGCCCCAGTCCGCGAAGATCCCACATGTCGCGGAGCGGCTGGGCCCGTGAGCCATGGCCGCTGAGCCTGCGCGTCCGGAGCCTGTGCTCCGCAACGGGAGAGGCCACAGCAGTGAGAGGCCCGCGTACCGCAAAAAAGATAAAATAAAATAAAATAAAAAAATTTTCCTTTGCGATACTCTGACCTTTTAGGTGACCATCCAAAGTATACAGGACAAGTCACCACTCCCTTAATTAAAAGGCAGGATGTGTGCTCTTTATGAAAAACCTTGAGAAGTAAACAGTTGGTGCTGTCACCCAAGCACTCGCTTTAAATTGGTCATTTGTTACTCAAAGTCATTTGTGATATAAAGGTTTATTTACTTAAGAGTTAAGGAGTGAGGGACTTCCCTGGTGGTCCAGTGGTTAAGAATCCACTTGCCAATGCAGGGGACGCGGGTTCGATCCCTGGTCAGGAAACTAAGATCCCACATGCTGCAGGGCAACTAAGCCCGCGCGCCACAACTACTGAGACTGTGCTCCTCAACTAGGGCCCACAGTGCCACAAACTAGAGAGCCCGCGCGCCCTGGAACCCGTGCGCCACAGCTACAGAAGAGAAAACCCACACAGCACAACTAGAGAGAAGCCTGTGCGCTGCAATGAAAGATCCAACGTGCCACAACTGAGACCCAACGCAGCCATAAATAAATGAATAAATAAACAAACCTTTAAAAAAAAAAAGAGTTAAGAAGGCCTAGAATGCCCTTCCAATATTCACTAACTTTTTGAATCACATCAATCTTTTGGAATCTCAAATCAGTTCTTTCCTAGGTTGTCCCTCCCACCTCAGGCAGAGGTAGAAACTTCACTTCGTCTATATCATTATAACACTGAGATCCATTATATATGGCTGCTCTCCCCCTACCCCTTTGCTTGTTTTATTCAAAAAACATCCACTCAAACCTCTCAGTTCCCTTCAGTGCAAGCTTCTCTTCCTTCTCCTTCCTTCCTCCTCTCCCTTCCTCCCTCTTTCCTTCTCTCACTTATTCAATGAATGTTCATTGACTGGTGACTCTGTAATAAACACAGTGCCAGGCACAGAAGACAGAGGACAGATACAGTAATTAACCCAAACACCTTGTTTCTGGCACTTGTATAGTTGTGTGTGTGTATGTGTGTGTGTGTGCACACGCGCACATTTGAGAAAGTGGGGGGGAAGCCCAAGAAAAGAACCATGGAAACAAATAGAAACGGTATTATGTTAAATGGTGGTATCATAAAAATGTAATAAAAACTGAGAGTAGAGGGAGGTTACTTTAAATATGGTCGTCTGGAAAGATCTTTAGATGAAGTGACATTTGAGCTGAGATCTAAATTCCCTATGATCATCTAAGGAGGGAGAGTCCCAGGTAGAGAGAACAGGTGGTGAAAAGCCCCAAGATAAGAATGAGCTTGATGTGTTGACAAAAAGGTCAGTGTGGCTGGAGTGTGGTGAGGGAGGGAAAATGGAGTCTAAGGAAGGATTGGGACCATAGCCGGGCTGAAACGGAACAGCATCTCCACTGGCCATGGGACAAGTAAAACTTACACCTGCCTGGACCTCCACTCCCACTGCCCTTGATATTTCCTCCATCAAAGCAATTAAATTGTTATTTTGCATTATTAATGCTTATTCCCTTTTCCTTCTAGTCTACAAGCCCCAAAATATTACGAAGAAGATGCTCAAAGAATTATTTATTGAGAGAAGTAATGAATGAGTTACCTTTTGCTCATGTGTCCCATAGTTAGAGCCACTGCCATTATCTAACCGAAGGGCCAGTGGGTGACAAATTTACTGGTTACCAGATTGAAAATTCAATGAAAGTACTCGTTCTTAAATCACTACACAATAGCAGTCTATTAAGGTATGTTTTTGGTTGTTCATCTCTGCTAAACACCCTTTTCCCAGGGCTTGTGGAAGTACCCAGTTACCCCTTAGCTGCTTGCAAACTGGATGCTACAGAATTATTATTATTATTTTAATTTTTATTGGAGTACCGTTGATTTACAATGTGGTGTTAGTTTCTGCTGTAGAGCAAAGTGACTCAGTTATACATATACATATATCCACTCTTTTTTAGATTCTTTTCCCATATAGGTCATTACAGAGTACTGAGAAGAGTTCCCTGTGCTATACAGTAGGTTCCTATTAGTTATCTATTTTATATATAGTAGTGTGTATATGTCAATCCCAGTCTCTCAATTTATCCCTCCCCCTTCTCCCCTGGTAACCATAAATTTGCTTTCTACATCTGTGACTCTATTTCTGTTTTATAACTAAATTCATTTGTATTGGATACTAGTGAATTATCATCGGGTTTTCACCCCATCAATCTGTCTCACTGCATCTATTGTGCACACCCTAGACTAGCCATCTCCATTACTCCTGGAGGGTCTCAGGTATTGTAAGATCAATTCTCTTGTCTCCAGCTGGAGTTCTGTCATTAGACACCCTCCTATAAATCTCTCTCTCTCTCTCTCTCTCTTTCACACACACACACACACACACACACACACACACACACACACACACACACACACACAGTGCTAGGCTTTTTCTAGGCTTTCCTGAGTTTGATATACCAAACCTAAGTTCTGGCTCTTCCACTGAAAAACTCTGTGCCCTTGAGTGAGTGAGTTAGTATTTCTGTGTCTCAATTTTCTCTTCCGTAAAACGGAAGCGATAATAACTGCTCTTCTGTGTTGGTGTGCAGAGTATGTGAGAATGTTTTAGAAGTGCCCAGCCCAGCTTCTGGAATACAACAGGCCAAGAGAGATGTTAGTTGCCTCCTTCTGCTCCTGCTTCAACCTGCCCGTGGACTCTAGCCTTGGAGTGTCCTGCTGTTCACGTGCCATAAGGCCCCGTGAAAGTCTCTTCCATGATGTTACCTCCATTGACGCTGAACTACCCCTCCCACCTCTTTTCTCTCCTTAGATGTTTGTGGAAATTTTGGGTGCCCATGCCTAGCACGTATGCTGGGAATCTGACCTAGAAATCAAAGATACGACCTGGGTAGACACTGCTGCCAGTTCAGTCTGTGCTGAGCACCAGGTCTCGTGAGATAACAACATAACAGACAGTCCCAGGCATAAGCAATCTTGCAAGCAGCTTGTCCTGGTAAAAAGAAAATGCTTTCTTGCCCAAATTGTTTTGATCCAAATTGAGTTTTCTATATAGTTGCTATAAACCAAAAAGCACACATGCTTATTTGAGTCAGAGGGTACTCAAAGTATTGTAAAAGAAAATGCAAGTATTTAGAAATGATACCAATGAAATCCCCCCACCCCATACATCCCCAAAATGCTGGGTTTTTTCCTTCTTTCCCAAGGTCTTTCAACTTATTTGAGAAAAAGAAAACCAGCTTTTTGGCCTTGGCAAAGTTTAAGTAAATGATACAGTTTAAATCTTCGGATTCCCAAGGAACAGACGTATATGTTGGAATTCTTCTAATTTAAAATATTAATTCTTTATTTACTTAACTTCACAGAATGGCCAAGAAGCATTTGGAAATCTTTAATGAATTTTGAAAACAATAATTACACTAATACGTATAAAATAGATAACTAATAAGAACCTGCTGTATAGAACAGGGAACTCCACTTAGCTGTACAGTAGAAACTAACACAACATTGTAAAACAACTATACCCCAATACTAATAATAAAAAAGAAAACAATAATTTATGTTTCTTCATAAACTTGAAGATTCATTTTCCTAAAATATAAGTTCTGGTTAAGGGAAGACGAGTTTTCTGTCAAGAATTCTCCCTGAAGAAAATTCTCACATTTTTACCCCCCCTAAAAAAAGTCAACACAGTGGACTAATTTACTTTGCCCTTTTAAAAATGGAGGAATAAAAACGTATATAAAATAAACTTCAAAAATCATGATGTTACTCTCCATATAGATCAACTGACCTCCCAAATTACTTAACCTATATGGACACAATGAAAAATGTACCAGTTTTGCTGCCACGCCACCTCCCATTACATACAGCAGATATTAGCAGCCATTAATCATGCTTCACCTTTACTTGGGCAATTTCGTTGCAGTCCCGTGGTTTCCAACTCATCTGTGAATCAAAATGTTCTTCCCCAGGAGCATTAAATCACAGGCCGTTTGTGCTCAGAATGTCTTTATCCTTTTAACATGAATTAATGAGTTTCCTGGAAAGGTTAAGAAAATTGAAATGCAAGATAATGGTTGTCATTCGCAACCTTACTTGACACAGCTAGTTACCCGGGAAGGGTGACTTCAGAAGGAGACCAGTGCTAAGTAGTTAGTTCTGGACTGTAAAGTACTAGTGTCATTTGTTTACATTTTGATTATTAACCAGGGTTTCTCCCTTCTCTCTAAGTAGAATAATCCTTTACATTATTTTTTTGGGTTTTTTTTGGTTTTTTTGGTTTTTTTCGGTACGAGGGCCTCTCACTGTTGTGGCCTCTCCCGTTGAGGAGCACAGGCTCCGGACGCGCAGGCTCAGGGGCCATGGCTCACGGGCCCAGCCCGCGGCATGTGGGATCTTCCCGGACCGGGGCACGAACCCGTGTCCCCTGCATTGGCAGGCGGACTCTCAACCACTGTGCCACCAGGGAAGTCCTATTTTTTAGTTTTTATTCTCAATCCTTGCTACTCAAAGTGCAGTTAATGGACCAGTGGGATCAGCATCTTGTAGGACCTTATGAGAAATGCAGAATCTCAGGCCTCCACCTCACACCTAGAAAGTCAGAATCTGCATTTTAACAAGACCCTCAGATTATCGGTGTGCTCATCAAAGTTTGAGAAGCAATAGTCTATCTAGATCATTTGTGAGAGCCTCCTAAGCGATGGTCTTTTGCAAACCTCCTCCTACACTGTGATATTTGTAAATTACAGATCTGGTACATAATTCTCCTACTTAAACATGCCACGTCCATTTCCATAACCTGGCTACACTTTGTCTTCTGGTTCCTGCCTTCCTCTCTCTCATCTCTGCTCTCTCTCTCTCTCTCACCACTGATCTCTTTCACACCCACACACCACTACTCCAGGCGTCCACTGCAGTAGCCACCAGCCACATGTGGTTATTGAGCAATAGTGTAAAGTGACAGGTGCTCTAAGTGGGAAATACGCACTGATTTCAAAAGCTTAGTATGGGCAAAACAACGTAAAATCTCTATTATGTTACATTGAAGACGTTGATGTGATACTATTTTAGACACATATCTACATAAAATACAGTATCAAAATTAATTTCACTGTTCCTTTTGCTTTTTTAAATGTGGCTTCTGGAAAATCTAAAGTTTCACTTACTTCTACTGAACAGCGCTGCTCTATACCCAACACATTCAGGCTTGTGATCTGCTCAGGCAATGCTCCTGGTTTGGAATTTTCCCCCTTACCCTGTCTGCCAGGAAAATGTCTTCCCCGTTCAAATACCTCCTCTGAGTTCACTGACACTTCATTTCAGGATAAAGCAAGGATGCCCTCAGCACTTCAGGAGTAACTCACTGTAGGTTTATCAAATTGTATCACTGTCATCTCTTCACAGTTTGGTCTCTCTTACCAGATTGATTAATCTGTGAGTTAAAGGAGAGTGGTGTCTCACATCTGAGGGTCTAATATCTGTGAAGTGATCTAGGCATTTTACAAAGTGTCGTGTTCCACTTTGTCCTCACAAGTAGGATAAGTGGACTGAGGTTCAGAGAGGTTAAGTTATTTTTCTAAGGTCACACAGCCGCTAAGTGGCTGAACCAGGATCCAAATCCAAGGCTCTCTAACTTTGAACCGTGCCCTTTCCATCTTATTTCTCTTTGTATCTCTAGGAGTTAGCACAGTACCTGGCATCCTGTTGGTGCACAGTAAATTCTTTTTAGATTAAGTTTATTTCTAGTTCACACGAATTCACACTTTATACTCTCACTCGAATTACTAACAGCCATAGGTTAGTTTTGGAGGAAGCTTTGGGAAAGTGATATTGATTATATGGGAAATATGACTATTCATCAGAGAAAACAGAAATGTGAGTATTTCTCAGAAAAGCTGATTTACACTATTCATTTATTTTTTTCCTTTGCCTTTGGAAATAGAGTGTGGCTGAAACACCACTAAGTCGGTAATCACAAATCCTGGATTCTGATGTGGCTTCTACCACTAACCCAACTTTAAAAAGCCATCCACCTTCTGGGTTTGGGTTCTTATGTGATACAATCAGAGTTTGGAGCACTATGTGTCTTCCACCTCAAAGGTTCATAAAAAGTTAATTTTCTCTGTGATTTTGCATTTCTTTTGAATCTTCAAGCATAAAAATGACATTATATTGAATTCTCCTTGTGTTCACTTGATATACAAAAAGGATGGAGAAAAAGATACAGGAACTGAAATCCTGCAATATCCTATTTAGTCAAGCCTTATCCCTTACCAAATAGCTTTCTTTAAAATATGCCAATGAGGGAAAAAAATAACAAATCTGAATAATGGAAAAACTATATACAAAGCTTTTCAGTTACAAGATTTTATAACCCAACAAAACTCTAGAATCCGTACTGGTGGGAACAGTTGCCAACTCTCACATAAGGAAACACTTGACATATATTCAACTTTGACTCTAAAACACTCATGAAATACAGACTTTATAATCGTTTATCAGAGCACGTGAGAAATAGGTCAGCAAAGAATGAAACACCTGATGTGAACGATACCTAATAATTGTCCTTTTCTTTTTTCTTTTCTTTTTGTTAACATGGGGCAAGAATTGGTAATGACCTTGATAATTATCTCAGGGGAGAAATACAACTTTGAAAATAAAATGAAAATGACAAATCTCACCAACTTGACTGGAAGCAAGACAAATCTAAAATCTAAGCAACGGCTTTAACTAGGAGGGAGATTGCCAATAATAGCAAACATGCAGGTGTAAAGATAGAAGAGCTTCAGAATTCCTTTGATTACTCCTTGAAAAAAACTTTAAGATACAAATGTAGTGGGAATATCAAGCTTCATGAATGCACAGCTTTATTTAATATCCCTAATCTCCTTTATTTTTTTTAATTTTCTGGCCGTGTGGCAGGTGGGATCCTAGCTCCCCGACCAGGGATCAAACCCATGCCCCCTGCATTGGAAGCATGGAGTCCTAACCACTGGACCGCCAGGGAAGTCCCAATATCTCTAATTCTTGAATTCCATCTTAATGGAGTCTAAAAAGCCTCACAGTCCAAAAGAATCCTAGCCTGAGTTTACATTTTCAGGATTCTGAACAGAAATTGGAAGAATATGAGCACAAGAGACTAATTTCTAGGACACAAAAACACTGACATTTTCCCAACCGTAGATATAGCATGAAATACATGGGCATAAGTGTGATGCCTGCGGCATTGTATTTTCTCAGTAATAAAAATGATTCTGTAGATTTAAATTTATTCAGGATGATGGAAGAACACTTCATTCTTTTATTTCTAATCATAACCTATGATGGAAATATATTCATATTTGTAGTTACATAGTAAATATACACATTTATGTATATGCCTACATCTACTTTCATATACATATGTACATTTACATGTGTATATATTAATACCTCCTTTGGATCTCTGTTCAAATGTCACATTATCAGAGAGGTCCTCTTTGATCCCCCCCCTTCATGAAATATTACCCATTTCTACCCCGTTTCTTTCCTTCTTTTTTCTTTTTTTTGTTGCAGCAGAAAAAATATTTACTTAGTAGAAAAGTACATTTTGTGTTTGTTTTTTTTAAATTAATTTTTATTGGAGTATAGTTGACAAACAACGTTGTGTTAGTTTCTGCTGTACAGCAAAGTGATTCTGTTATACATATATCTAACCCATGACTTTCTATCCCTTTTGCGTATTTATTTATTTATTCTTTCATGACACTTATCACCACTGGCATAATATGAAACATATTATGCTTTTCCTACTATGGTGTAACGCCCAGGAGAGAAGCAGTTTTTCTTCTTGGTCATTGCTACACCCAGAGCAGAAGCTGGACATAGCGGTCTTCAACAAACATTCACTGAAAGAATGAATATGGAACACTGCTTATTTTGTGTGCGACCTCACACTAGTCGTTCTGCACACAGCAACTTATGGTCTCATTTAATCTTCTGAAAAGATGATGACCTTGGCATATTATTATCGTCTTTCTAGAGGTGAGACTTAAAGAGGTGAAGGAACTCTCCCAAGCACATCCCCGTTGGCCAGCGCATTCAACCACTCAACTCTGCTCCCTCCTTCCTCTGTCCCTTTGCTAAGGTCACTGGGCATGCACCTTCTTTTGCCAAAGGTTTGGTTTCTTCACTTCTCCCCGAGGACGCCATGCTCATGGTCACTGTAAAGCTTTGCCCAGGTCACTTCATTTGTGGAGGAAGTGAGATCAGTGACAAGTTCCTGGGGTCTTATCCATCTCCAGATATTTGGGCTGATCTAATTCCTTAAACAGATTCCTCCAATTCCAGGCAGAGAACAAAAGCATGCACCTCAAAATGCCATGAGAGGGATGAAGGATGAGACTGCTGAGATCCTCTCTAGTAAAATATCTCCCCATCTTCTAAAAACTTTCACCTACTTCTCTCCTCCCTTTCTGCAGAAAGAATCAGTCACTTGCTTTTCTACGTCCCCATTGAAGCTTAGCCTATTTTTTACACATAATTACTCACATGACTGTTTGCTCCTCCCCTGGACCCCCCTCTGTGAAGCCCCATGTATGACATATAGTTAGTGGTCAACCAGTGTTGGTTGAATGACTACTGAATAGACTTCTATTGTATTTGTCTGCTTATTATTCATTCTCCCTTTTAAAATAACCATATATACAATGGAATATTACTCAGCCATAAAAAGAAATGAAATTGAGTTATTTGTAGTGAGGTGGATGGACCTAGAGTCTGTCATACAGAGTGAAGGAAGTCACAAAGAGAAAAACAAATACCCTATGCTAACACATATATATGGACTCTAAAAAAAAAGGAAATGGTTATGAAGAACCTAGGGGCAGGACAGGAATAAAGACGCAGACGTAGAGAATGGACTTGAGGACACTGGGAGAGGGAAAGGTAAGCTGGGACGAAGTGAGAGAGAGGCATGGACATATATACACTAGCAAACGTAAAATAGATAGCTAGTGGGAAGCAGCCTCATAGCACAGGGAGATCAGCTCGGTGCTTTGTGACCACCTAGAGGGGTGGATGGGAAGGGTGGGAGGGAGGGAGACACAAGAGGGAAGAGATATGGGGATATATGTATACGTATAGCTGATTTACTTTGTTATACAGCAGAAACTAACACACCATTGTAAAGCAATTATACTTCAATAAAGATGTTTAAAAAAATAAACAAATAAAATTAAATAGAATAACAACATGCTGATTTTAAAGGTAGGAATGGGTCTTTCCCTATCTGATCCAGTATTGATAGAACAGTCCATCGAGTTGCCCCACCCTCCCCTGGCCAAGGGTCAGGCAGGTGACCAATCTAGGCCAATCAGAAGCTCTCTTTCTGGAATTTCAACCTTGATCCAAATGGAGCTCACAATTTACCCCGATGGTAGGGACCTGAGGAGATGGGTTCCTGTCTTTCTCGAAGCCTAGTTCATCACTTAGATTCTTTGATCCATCCCATGTGCTTCCAATAATATCCCCTTTTCCATAAGCTATAGCCACGTTCAGTCTCTGTTCATTCATTTGGCAAATATTTCCTGAGCACCTACTAGGTGGTCTTTAGCACTGAACAAAACAGACAAGGATCAGTGGTCCCAGATGATGCAGACAGGTCTAGAAAAATGTGATATAGGAATTGACCTTTGTTTAGATTTAATAGGATGGTGGGCCTTAGTGGTCTCAGCAAAACCAGTATCAGGGACGTATGAAGGCGAAAATGTGACCCCAGGTGATTTCAAAGGAAATGAGAACAGAGGAATTGGGGACTGTGAGTGTGAACGAAGAAGAACAAAGAAATGATTGTATCATCTAGAGAACCTCAACAGATAGAAACGTAACACAGCCGTTTAGTTCTTAACTTCTTCCCTCTCCCAATACTCTTGCTTCTCCAGTTTCTTTTTTTCAAAGTCCAACTCATGTTACCCCTCTTGTCCCTGAAGATGTGTTTTTGCGTTTATTTCCTATGCCCTCAATTCAGTATTTAATCAAATTCCACCTCACATTGTTACTCTACTCTTTTCTTATGTGTCTTATCTGTCTCCAAAATTATTAGCTCCTAGAAGGCAGAGATGATGTTTTAAATATTTTTGGTGTTCTTATAAATGAGTACTAGAATATTACCCACAAAATAGGCACCCGACAAGGTCTTAGCTGCTGTTCTCTGTCAGATTGATATATATTCTCTGATAAATTAACCAATTCCTCACTTTATTAATACTTTGATAGATAAGAATAAATAACAAGTACAAAATTAATATTGGTATCTTATTCCATGTCAAAATCAGAACAGTGTATCAACATGAAATAAAATTTCATAGAAAATCAGAGACCGACATATCCTCAATGTCCTGATGAAATTCTCTCATTTGTTATATTTCCTTCCTCTCCTTTGCCCCATGAAGTCCTCATTAAAAATATGAAATTTCATACGTCTTTGATAGGTCATTCAAAATCCCTAAAAATAACTCTGACAAGATAATATTCCTCTCCTGCTCATCCTTTCTAGGTTTTTCTTCTGTAAACAAGAGAAGGGGCTTCATTCCTGCAAAGTCCACATCTTGCTAAATGGTGCAAATTAAAAATTTCACTGGTAACTCACACCAGCGGATGTAGTGGGGAACTTGGGGAGGAAAGCCTTGGCTGTAGTAGTGTTGAGTTTCTCTCCTTTAGTTTGCCTGAACCTGCTGTTAATGGACCCAAATACCCTCTTGAAACCCCAGGCCTAGGCCAGTGCAGACATGGGCTCTGCAGTTTGCTCCCTTACTCATCCTGAGGTGCTGGTTCTGGTCTAGAAAGGTCACTCTGGGTAGAGAAGTGCAATTGATAAAAACCCCGGAACCTGGGCTTCCCTGGTGGCGCAGTGGTTGAGAGTCCGCCTGCCGATGCAGGGGACACGGGTTCGTGCCCCGGTCCGGGAAGATCCCACATGCCGCGGAGCGGCTGGGCCCGTGAGCCACGGCCCCTGAGCCTGTGCGTCCAGAGCCTCTGCTCCGCAACGGGAGAGGCCGCAACAGTGAGAGGTCTGCGTACCGCCAAAAAAATAAAAAAATAAAAAAAAAGCCCTGGAACCAGAAGCGGCAACATACCAGCCTTGTTCCTGCTAAAATCCCTCGAGGAGTGGTGCTATGATTTAACATCTGGCCCCAGCCTGACCTGTGATGGGTTTTGAGTAGCATCTGCTGGCCTGTTATGGGAGCCTGACTATAAATTAGAACCAAACTGAACTTTTTCTCACTGCCTTCTTAACCTTTGTGTAAAGGCAAGTTGGTATAAACTCCCCCAATATATCTTTGTTCTTTGCATCAGTATTCTGGGAAACCATTTATTCAGGATGCATCAGACCTTTTCCATCTTGGCCTTGAAAATTTAAGATTTGCTCCACAAAAGACCCTTTTGCCTTTCACATTCAAGTCATGGGAGGATACTGTTGTCTTTTTCAAAGGAAGTGGTACAGTGGTCAGAACTCCATGCTTTCACTGCCGAGGGTGTGGGTTTGATCCCTGGTCAGGGAACTAAGGTCCTTCAAGCCGTGTGCCCCTCTTCCCCCCCAAAAAAGAGGGCTTCCCTGGTGGTGCAGTGGTTGAGAATCCTTCTGCCAATGCAGGGGACACGGGTCCGAGCCCTGGTCCGGGAAGATCCCACAAGCCGCGGAGAAACTAAGCCCGTGCGCCACAACTACTGAGCCTGTGCTCTAGAGCCTGCGAGCCACAACTGCTGAGCCCACGTGCCTAGAGCCCATGCTCCTCAACAAGAGAAGCCACCACAACGAGAAGCCCGCGCACTGCAACGAATAGTAGCCCCCGCTCGCCGCAACTAGAGAAAGCCCGTGTGCGGCAACGAAGACCCAACGCAGCCAAAAAAAACCCAAAAACAAACCAGTCTTTTTCTACAGAGAAAGTTTAACTGTGTTGAGATGAAGTAAAAATTCAAAATTCTCATGCTTTACACTTGCTTTTAATCTCATACCTGAGTTCTAAACTATTCTAACTTAAAAAGACATCATTAGTAGAATGAAACTGACAAGTTGTCCCAGCCTTACATCTAGGGTTGGCATGAACCCTTGATTGAGCCTCCTGCTTTCTCGTGTCACGATCTCCTCAACTGTAAAATGAGGGAGTGATCTCCAAGCTCCCTTTTATCTTCTGCAAGAACTGTCCATTCAAATTACCTCTTTTTCAGTCAATTGGAAAATCATCCTGATTTTCACTGGCTTCACTAATTGAAATATGTTCCTTGGTGGTAGTACTTTGCTCATGCCTTAACAGCTTATTTCCTAACTTCTCTGAATTTATATAAAACTTATCATTTTCCCTCCGTTATAGAAGTTAGGATAGTTGGGATGTCTGTCCCACCCTCTGTTTCTCAAAACTCTCTCCCATAGGTGATTTAACTTGGGAGTTTTAAAACATGTCATTTAACAGATGGAATCTTTTTATACATGACCATCGTTTCAAGTATGCCTTCTCCTGTCACTGGGGCTTAGCTAAGTGCTTCTAAAATAGGAGAAAAAACAAACAAAATGACTACTTTTATCAAGACTGATGATGGCAGGGCACTGAGAGGTTTGCTCTTGTGCTCTGGAAACAGCTGTCACTTTGAACTCAGCTTCAGAACAGCAATTTCCAGATTGGTAGCTTCCTTGACACTTCAATACTCCAAATACTGTGGTGAGGGAATCTGTCAGTTAATACTGATCCCAAGCAACCCGAAGCACATATGTACAACGACTAACGATCGACACTTTCCAGAAACAAGGAGTTCAGTTTCTTTTCCCTTTTCTACTCTCCTTACTTGAATACTGATTTCTCTTTTTTTTTTATTTAGAGTTTTTTTTTACATCTTTATTGGGGTATAATTGCTTTACGATCGTGTGTTAGTTTCTGCTTTATAACAAAGTGAATCAGTTATACATATACATATGTTCCCATCTCTTCCCTCTTGCATCTCCCTCCCTCCCATCCTCCCTATCCCACCCCTCTAGGTGGTCACAAACCACCGAGCTGATCTCCCTGTGCTATGCGGCTGCTTCCCACTAGCTATCTACCTTACGTTTGTTAGTGTATATATGTCCATGTCTCTATCTCGTTTTGTCACAGCTCACCCTTCCCCCTCCCCATATCCTCAAGTCCGTTCTCCAGTAGGTCTGTGTCTTTATTCCTGCCTTACCCCTACGTTCTTCATGACCTATTTTTTTCTTAAATTCCATATATATGTGTTAGCATACGGTATTTATCTTTCTCTTTCTGACTTACTTCACTCTGTATGACAGACTCTAGGTCTATCCACCTCATTACAAATAGCTCAATTTCGTTTCTTTTTATGGCTGAGTAATATTCCATTGTATATATGTGCCGCATCTTCTTTATCCATTCATCCGATGAGGGACACTTCTGAGCCTTAGACCCAATCATGTAGCAAACATCATACTCTGGACTGTCTCAAGCCTTATATTTGATGCTTTGAAATTGATTATTAACAAACCCCAGAATTTGTATTAAGAATTATTTTCCTATTCAAAGGAGTCATCTTAACGTGTAACTTATATAATACTGTACATCAACTATACTTAGATTAAAAAATAATAATAAAGTACACTTGTAGAACAACAAAAAAAGAGACACCTTAGAAAGCTATAAATTGTAATGCTGACACTGCTCAGACACACACACACACACACACATGAAAAATTTGAGCTCCCGGTTTTGGACTACCATCAAGTTTATGGGTAGCATAAGCAAGTCGGTCACATTCCTTTATGGTCGAACCTTTTGTTATAGTTAAGCCACTAAAGGTTCTGTGCCCAGACCATTATAACAAAGGTCCCGTTTGTTGGAAGAAGATGCACTCTCTCATCACCATGTTGATATATTTTGAGTACCAAAGGAAGAGGGGAAAATTGCATTAAGAAGAAAAGGTTTTCTTTTCCCTTCAATTCATGGTTTTAAAATCTCAAAACTACTATGCTGTTATGAGCACAACACACCCCTTGACCTTTGAAGGGCTGTTTTGTCAGGGATGTGAGAATAGACAGCAGCAATAGGGTGGGTACAATCAGTGAAATGTACCCCCCACTACCTTGCACAAAGTAGAAACTCAATAGATACTTGTTGAATGAATGAGTAAATAAATAAAACCATGAGGAATGATTAATGTGTAAAAAACATATATGAAAATGTATATAAATAATATATAAATAATATATATATAATATATAATATATAAAGAATATATATAATTTATATATATGCTATTACATTATAGATTATAATATATATTAATATATAATTAATGTGTTGAGTCAGAGTCTAGACTCCACACATTGTAAAAGCACTCTTGCTTCAAACACAAGGGAAGAAATTTGAATCTTCCTTCTGTTTTTCCGCTGTGTGTAGTGACTAGCCTAGCAGGTCTGCAGTGAGCTGGTTAACCCTGAACTGCTCCTGTACATTGTTTTGAGACATCCAGGAATAAGACATATCTGCCATCTGGGCAAAATATAAAAAAAAACTCTCTACCATTACATGTCAACCTAATACACACACTTGCATTTGCTACCCTATGTAACAGCTCTCTGTGGAATAGCAATCGAGACAAAGGCAGGGGGTGGATCCAGCAGCCTCTTCTATCCAAAGGCAACATATTCAATTACAGTTGGTGAGGTTCAGTACTTGTCTGTGTGTCAGCTCTTGCAAAACCCATTGTTTTCATGGGTATGTACTATATTTCTTCTTAGAACATAAACTCCTAGGAGGAATTTAATTTTTGTTTTCTCTTTCTCTGTATGTGTATGTGTTTATATCATCATGTATGTGTACACATATATATCATGTTTGTACGTATATATGCACATGTATATCCACGTATATATCGTGTATATGTGTATGCATCTATGTGAATATATGTATATGCATCTATGTGTGTCATGCATTCTAGCTTTATCTCCTATAAAAGCTATCAAACAAGTACTATAGGACTAATTGATCTCTTGTGTTGATCTTCCCTTTCTCTGAATTTCTAGAGTAATTACCCATACAATTGCCATTTATTATTAGACAATTTTATTTAACATGATATGGTATAAAAAGGTGGACTTAAAGTCAGATAACCTGAATCTGAATCCTATATCCGGTTCTTAGGCTTGCCATTTAACCCTGCTAACTCTTCATTTCTTCCTCTGTGAAAATGAGATAGTAATTTATATGTTTGTATATGGTTAGAAATACATGTAAAGCATTTAGCATGCAATAAACGTTCACTGCAATGACAGATTTTTACGGTTGCCTTTCTCCACGATTTGATCAAAAGCTCTTTGAGGCTAAAAAATGCTATTTTAAAATCCACCACAGATTTGTTTATCAAAGCAGCAAGCACATGATGGCACTCTATAAATATGTGTTTATTACATTGAACTATAGCAAAATAAGTTTAAAAATAAAGTAAAAAGTTATCCACTGTCCTAAGAACACAGGCAAAGCCTGCTCACATCCTCTATGCCTTTCTTACCTCACCTTTGCACCTTAGTCGTGGTTGTGTCCCATGTATTTCTGAGCACAAAGAGAGCAAAGAAATATGTCTTTAAATAAGCACATTGAAAAATTATTGTTATTACATATAATTCTCATACTTTGAACCAACTCTCATCCAAGGCAGATCTGATTTCTATAAATGTGAGGCATTAGACCCTCACAGATTCTGACCAGTGTCTTCCTAGTTACCTGCCAGGATGCACAACACAAAAGAATCTGTGCGTTTGGTGCCACCCACCAGGGCAATGGAGGCAAAGAGATGACAAGACAATTCGATGACTTGAAACCAGGGTTCCTGACATTAAACATGTAATACACAAGAAGAGCAATAGGTTTTGACAGCCTTCACTTTTCAGTCCACAGCTCAGACATTCTCATAACTCATGTAAACTCAAAGTGTTTCATCTACCTTGCCTAAAACATGGCTAAGTAAAGGAGGCCACAGTTCATACGAAATATTCAAAGCTGATTTTTTTCAAATATTTACAATGATTTGACTCCAAAATGAAACAAGTTGAGAACAAATATTTATTTTTCTCCTCTCTATCTCCCAATTGAGTTTCCAGCTGGCTATATATCTCATAAAAGAATAGGCACTAAGATAATTACTATGTCTATTGAATAATTCTTCTTTTTGACAGCTACACGGCCCCTCATTTCCTACCATCAGGGTGCTATCCAGAATCGTTATTTTCTGTTTTTCTGTTACTCTGCCTAATTAATAGTAATTCTCTTTTGAAATTCTATTGCTGTTCACTCTCCAGCCTTACCTAACATTCCCTAAAGGCTAAATACATCTCCTTTCAGTTCTAGCAAACTGTTATTACTTCTTTTCCTGTAATTATCCCATGTGCACCACAATCCAAGTTTATCAAAAGTAAAATGCTACATTTATAGACTTAGGTGGAAAAAAATTTATGCCACTCAATATTTTTACGAAAAACCTTAGCCACGTCCTCAATATTACAAATCTTTATGAAAACCTTAGAAACTGGATTAGAAACACAGGCTAGATTGTATTTCTTCCTCATGAATACAGTCTTCTTATGGTCTGACATTATACCAGAAGGGTCAGTCATGGTACTTGCCACATCTAATGCGCTTTCTGAGGTCATCGGTTGCCCACATGCCCTGCTGGAGAAAGCAGCCTTAGGCAGTACCCTGTGCAGGGGCTCACGTTCTGTGCCATGTTTTAAACCTCTAGATCTAATGAATTTGACCAAGTAGGGGAGGCTGACTGCCAAACCTTAGGTTGACCAGAAACCTAGGAGATGACCTAGTACCGAAGCCCAGCCCCAGTAGAGTCAATATTCACATGTTAGGACAAACACGTTCTTTCTCCTGGGATTTTGAAAAGAAAAAATTTGAAATAAACAGCCAATTGGTAATGAGAGAATAATAAGAATGTATTGCCTAGCTCCCTCCAGGAAGAAGTAGAGATGGCCAGAAGCAGGGCACCGGAGAAAAGGTTCATGAATGCTCTTGCAGCTGAAGTGGCAATGAGATGGGAAAGAACTGCTCTGTCCTGGAGGACCCACCATGAAGATGCATAGACAGTGATTGATCTTGGTCTGCCTGCCTCCCGATAGCTATGCTTTTCGTTAAAATAATCTCCCATGAATTGACATTACCATTTTGAGCTTTTCTGTTCCTTCCAAATGAATAACCTAGCTAACAGCGGACAGGCTTGATGAAAGTGTTCTTTTGATCAGGGCAACCCTAGAACCTTTGTGGACCTGTTTGGGAAAAAGCTTGCCAAACATTTGAAGGCAGCCAACAGTTCTTTATGAGCGAGCATTGATTTGAAAATGGTGTTGTCATTAGAGGCTCATATGCTGGGTGGAATGAATATTTAGCAGCGAAGGAACAATCACAAACTTGATCATCAACAGCAGGTGCACAAGGGGTCTGGATTCTCCACCCGAAAATTATCATGGGACTCACAGTGACGCCAGAATCATCCCAGATGCAGAATGTGGGAGACAAGGGGAAGACTTAGAGCCACCAGCCTCTAAGTTCCGTGTACAGAACATAGTAGGGGGGACTCCAAAATATTTGGAGAATTCGTCAAAAAATAATCTCCTTTCTTCAAGTATCCCAGTCTTCCTGAGAAGAGTTACAAGGAATGGGAGGCCTCTACATCCCTAGTTGGAATGAAGAATTTCAGTTCTTCATGACTGACTTCCAGCAATTGCCTGGGAATAGTGTGAGTGTCAAACTGTGCTAAAGGTCCTTCTGCAGCTGAGGGGGAAAGAGAGCAAAACTATGCCTTTCCCTGACCCTTTCCCCAGTTTATCTGTCCTCCAAAACCATCTATCACATAGGGGATGACAAGGATGAAGTTTGGAGTCAGTTTGCACTCTAGTATTTCAGAAATTAGCCGTTTGAGATTTCTATACCTTTTAAAAGTTGTGGAGATCCCTTTCTATAACTTTTGCTTAGGTGTGTTTAGATGACCTTAAGGTACCTTGAACGAATGTATGAAAACACCAGGAAAGCAGCATGTCAAAGTACGTGCCTTGAGTGTGCAGTTGCTTATTTGCTTGACCCAAGGAGGTCATTATGTGCGCGAATGAAGGTATTTGGGTTATATCCAAGGCTTTGACTGTACATAGAGGGCAGCTCCGTGTGCTCTATGCCTTGGAAGGGCTCTGGCAAGACTTACTCTGTGATAATGGCTCTAATCGACTAAGTAGAATTGCCTCTGCATAATTCTGCTGGGTCTGAAGCTTAGAGAAGAAAGGATTTACTATACAAACTCTCAATCACATAACAGCAATTATCTGTTTCTGTGTATCAGGCCCTGATGCTCATATATAAAGTTGCCACTGCAGAATGTCTAAGTATGTGCATGCACACACACACAAAATGGAATGGCTTCTCTCTGTCCCCAAACCCCCTTCCCCATGCAAAATGGAATGCTTCCATTGCTCTGTCTTCTAGATACTGGGCTTTTATTAGGCATATACCTGTCAAAGATGTTAAATATTTAAGCAACAGTAACAATAATTTTTATTATTTTTAAAATATTTTCGGGCTTCCTTGGTGGCGCAGTGGTTGGGAGTCCGCCTGCCGATGCGGGGGACGTGGGTTCGTGCCCTGGTCCGGGAGGATCCCACGTGCCGCGGAGCGGCTGCGCCCGTGGGCCGTGGCCGCTGGGCCTGCGCGTCCGGAGCCTGTGCTCCGCAACGGGAGAGGCCACAACAGTGAGAGGCCCGCGTACCGCAAAAAAAATAATATATATATATATTTTTTTTTTTTCACAGTCAGCTTCTTGAAATCCTAAATCCTGCTAAACTTCCTGATTTCTATCCCCAAGGTGTCATTTGAGGGATCCCTGCCTCAGTTTCTTGATATGTTTCTCTCTTCCCTCCTCTTGTCTGGGCTAGAGTAGAGTGGGAACACAAGTGGGCTTGCCCATTGAGAAATGACCTGTAAATAGCACTTAAAAGCTCAGTGAGTAATAGTCAAGATAACAGTATTACGTAACTCTCCACGATGCATTCCTGTTCGAAATGCTCTATCTGTATGAAAAGGACACTTTATTTAAATTAAGCTATATATATTTTGAGCAAAAGAGAGAAAAAATGTATATCCCTGTATTGCTACTGAGAAACACTGTCATAGAAGATAGTAAAAACATTTCTTTCTAGCCCCTATCATCTAATAAATCAGTGGTGTCATGACCAAGTCCAATGTGTGGAACGGGGTTCCCCACACCAACAAGCGATGCTTGGACACCACCTGGGTGTCCTACAGTTCGATTCCATGTTGATATTATCTACCCTGGAGATGGCGTCAGATCCCACAGGTTAAGGGCTCAATTCTACAAGACTGCCCCTCCACCCCTGTTTGCCACCAACTTCAGAGGGAGTCGCAAGCCCAGGTTGTCACCTGTGTGTCTGACTGACTGACGGGCTATAGATTGGAGAGTCCAAGAACCCACTCCTTGGGTTCAATTTATTTGCCAGAGCAGTTCACAGAACTCAGAAATATTTTACTTCCTGGATTACCAGTTTATTATAAAAGGACATGATAAAGGATACAGGTGAACATTCAGATGGAAGAGATGGAAGGGCAAGGTATGTGGGAAAGGGTGTGGATCTTCCATGCTCTCTCTGAGGGTGCCACTCTCCCCAAATCTCCATTCTCCCCAAGTCTCCTTCAACCTGGAAGCTCTCTGAACACTATCCTTTTGAGTTTTTCTGGAGGCTTCATTACATAGGCTTGCTTGACTAAATCATTGGCCATTGATGGATTCATTTGATCTCCAAACCCTCTCCCCTTCCCAGAAGTGGGACTGAAAGTTCCAACCCTCTAATGACATGGCTGGTTCTCTTGGCAACCAACCCCCATCCTTAAGTTACCTAAAGACTTTCCAAAAGTCACCTAATTAACATAACAAAAGATACCTTTATTGCTTTTATCACAGGATATTCCAAGGGTTTTAGGAGCTACCTACCAGCCAGGAACCCTGAACAAAGACCAAATATAAATGAGAAATATATTTTGGCTTTCTGAATGGCCAAATATATATTTCTTATAAATCACAATATAACAGATAGCAAGGAAATAGTATCTTCAATAAATAAAAAGCAACCAAGAAAGTGTGGGGAGCTTGAAATTAGGGTTGGACTTTGGTCAATTATATCAAATGGAAAAGAATGGGGAGCATGCAACGAAATTAGGGAAATTAGTAGAAATGGAACTCATGGGTAGAGGTGTCTTTTATTTAAGATGAGGTTACCAAGAATAATTTCCTGAAGGAAACTGCATGGAGTATCTCCCAGTGCATTTGCTTTAATTAACTGAAGTAAATATGACATTACAAAGAGGTTTATCTTAGCTAATGAGTCAGTTTGAGAGTCAGGATTTCTTTCTTTGGAAAATAAAAAGAAGAGGATTCTTGCTTCCTTAGCTTTTTAATATACTGGGTCTGCCATGTACAGTTGTGCAGGTTGTCATAGCATGAAGGCATGGAGCCAGGGGGCAGAGCCAGAGGGCAGATCCTGTTGAAACCCTGCCTGGGCCCTGTAGCTAAGGCCCTGCCTGGGACTATGCCAGCTGGGAGGGGCACCCGGTTCTAATTTTCACAAAGGAACAATACGGGTTAGTAGTGAACCTGCAATATACTATGTAGAAAAATCACACTGCATTTAAATGCTTTGTAACATGACACTGAATTTCAAACTTTTGTGCTATTCTTACAGAGACTACCCTTTCACACAGTACAGGTTCAGAACAAGTTTACTATTGTTTTTAAAAAAAGGACTACACGCCCAAAATGGAGTCACTTGTGCTAAGCTCCACGTCAGCAAACCAAGACTTAAGACCTAACCTAACTGCAGTTTCAACCTCTCCCAGGAATGTAACCTTTAACTGGACAATCTGGAATTTCTTGGTCAGCACTAGTGAGGTAACCTGCCTGATAGACCCCTTTTATCCCCCAAAAGAAAGATGAGGTAATACACTCTTTCCTTGTCCCCTTCTGCCTATAAAAGTCTCCCTTTCTATGTAGCTCTCTAGAGCTTCTTTCTGTTTGCTATATGGGATGCTGCTCAACTCATGTATTGTTGAATAAAGCCAATTAGATTTTCAAACTTAGCTGAATTTTGCTTTTTAACACTATCTTCTAGGGCACTGGTTTCAAACAGGTGTCTGTGGTCATGGAGAAAGGGGATGCAGGAGTTCTTGGACATGTTTTTAAGATTCTGCAAATTTTCTATAGGAATTGATTTGATTTGATGCTTTTATTCAGATGATAGTCTAAAAAAATAACATAATCTCTTCTGCAATAGTAAAAGGTAATACTAAAGAGGACTATAAGATGAACCTAATAAGTCAATGATTTATCTGCACCAAGTAAATCCAAAGAAGAAATGAAGACTTTACTATGTTCTACCAGAAAACTATCACCTGGCCCTTGAAATACATACTCATTCTGAAATCAAAATCCCTGTTGCCATAATAGTTAATACCATAGTCACGTTTTGAGTGGTAATTTAATTTCAGCCCAACAACATGTTTTGCCACATTAAATTAGTTTTGTTAATTTGATCTTAATTGATTTTGTATTCTCTATTTGATTGTTAATTTGTTTTGATATTACGGTTGGACAAGGGCTCTGAGTGTAAGGAGTTTACAACCAGGTTTGCATATGTACAGGTTGAACACGGTTATTATGTTGCATGTGTACATGTCAAAAATAATTTAAGTCAATTCCAGTAATTTTGGTCCAGTAATCCAGTGGTCCAGTAATTTTTTTCTTTTGAAAGGATCCATACCTTACTCAACCTTGAGAACCCCCTTATACCTTCCATACTACACCTGGGCCTTTTGAAGTGCTGTGGGACCACAGAGTTATTACGGGCAGTCATCCCATCCATGAGTAGGTACCATTCATTAACTGTAGTCTGAATAAATCTCCAAGACGTCCATGCTATTATTCTTCAGATGTACACAAATACTCTTGTATTGAATGAAGCACAAAAATGTTTGAGTATTACTCAATTCTTCATCATTTCCACAGATCAATGGATATTAAATACAAATGCTATATGCATACCATGCACATCTTTACAGTGGGAGCAGGGGAGAGTATTTGAAATTTTCTAACCTCAAAAGTGAGCATTTTTACTTAAAAATGAATGAAAATTATTACTCTGTGAGCCCATTGGCTATTTTGTGGAAAAAGTATGGGTCATAATTTCTTATTTCCAATAAAGATGATACTTTGCACCAGGCTGTATCATGTAAAGGACCCTACCTGGTTTTCTTCCTTTTCTAAAGAATCTAATAATCTTTGATATTATTCTACAGTCCAGCATCATATTTCCTCAATCTATGAGTGAGCAGGAAGAAGGAGGTAAAGACCAATTTGATTACATAACTAGTACTTGAAGTTTCTTCTGTTCTTAAGTTAGAGAAGACAGTATGAATGATTAATGAAAATAAAAACAAACTTTAAAATAATATGTTCATTTTGTTTAAATAACTCTATTTAATGGTTGGGCAGGATTTTATTCAGACTATGTGAAAATGGAGTAAAAGAACTGGTTATACTATACACAAGGCATTTCTGATTTTCCCTAGAACCGGAGCCCACATCTGCCCAATGACAACTACTGTTTAATGCTTTTCAAAGCTGGGCGGAAACCTTTGCAGGATGGGACTATGCAAATGCCAGGACCACTGGGAGTGTCAGCTGGTGGACATGATCCAGCACCTAGTTCAACAGAGGCTGCTGAAAGCAGTGATTCAGGTTTTACGGAGTAAGTTTTTCAGCAGAAGTAGAAAGATTGTTTTCTTATTTTGGACTAACTTAAATCTGTAAATTGTAATGAGGCATTTGTTAAGACAACAGAAGAAATTCTCACTTTTTCCTTCAATCTATAAGTAAACAGGAAAAGGAAAATAAAGACAGTGTTGGCTACATAACCAATACTTTCTTCTGTTGACGGGGATATGAATAGTTAAAAGAAAAAAAATGGCCAAAAGATGGAGAAAAATACTCATGTTTGGTTAAAATAGTGTATATGCATTTTTAAGAAAAGAAATCTTTAGAAAACAGCTCTTTTTTAAAACAATTTTCATACATCACTTGAGTAAAATTTGACTAAGGTGACCTTTAAGACTGTAAGAGCCATTAGAACAGGGAATATGGGGATAATGTTCATCACTGTCTTTCTACCTCCTAGAATAACGCCTGGCATAGGTTGAGCATGTAATAAATAATTGTTGAAGTAATTATTTTTAATTATTTAATTTTAATTGATTTTAACATAAAAATTGATGAATGGTTTCTTGTCCCAAGAATCTATGAAAATAGTTGAGAATCTCCTGTCTTCTATTAGATCTGGAAGTAGGTAAGCCTGGTGATACAGTATATTCTAGTCAAAACTATTGGCAGGAGAAACTCTTAGACTCTGAGATCTTAAAATACCAAGCTTCTAAAAAATTTGCTAGAGTAAGAGCAAAAGAAAACCACCTGCTCCTGGATTCCCATATGTACAAACTGCATTTCATCCTGTTTTGCATCTCACATGAATTTGCATATTTTCTCCAACACGAGAGATTCAAAAACCCCAAAACACTGAATTTTATTTTAATTTGTTACTTGGCAATCACAAATAAATGATGTATCCCAGAACTAGCCTTTACCATCATAATCCAAGTTTAAACTGCGAGCGGTGCTGTGCAGTTACATTAGGGCCCATGATTAATGAATTAGTGAACAGAAATAGATTTATGTCCTCATATTGCATTTACTACATTACGAGTTAACTATGTGGCAACAGATGGCCAGATCCAACTTCCTCTAAATAAACGTTTTTTTAAAAATTTAAAACAAAACCACTATTTTGAAAAGATTCATGCACCCCGATGTTCATAGCAGCATTATTTACAATTACCAAGATACAGAAACAACCTAAGTGTCCATCAACAGATGAATGGATAAAGATGATGTGGTATATTTATACAATGGAATACTACTCAGCCATAAAACAGAATGAAATTTTGTCATTTACAGCAACATGGTTGGACTTGGAGGGCATTATGCTAAGTGAAATAAGTCACACAGAGAAAGATAAATACGGTGTCATATCACTTATACGTAGAATCTAAAAAATACAACAAACTAGTGAATATAACAAAAGAGAAGCAGACTCAGATATGGAGAACAAACTAGTGGTTACCAGTTGGGGGGTGGGGGAATGATATAGAGGTAGGGGAGTGGAGGTACAAAAAAATCGGGTATAAGATAAGCTCAAGGATGTACTGTCTAACACGGGGAATACAGTCAACATTTTGTGGTAACTGTAAATTGAAAGTAACGTTTAACATTGTATAAAAATAAAAATTAAAATATTTTAAAATTTAAGATGTTTATTGTAACTTTTTAAAAATAGTAGGTGTCATTTCATTAGGGGTGTTTTTTGGGAGAAGAACATTGGTTTACCGTAGGATTACAAATACTAGGAAACTGGTTATTTGAAAAATTGAATAAGATGTGATATAGTATGGGAGTTCCTGAGTAATTAGTGTGTCAAAAAGTTTAAGAGACTAGGTTTGTTCCTGGGGAGAAGGACAGTAAAATCCCTTGCTCATCTTTTTAACAGGCTACTCGGGCTGCTGAGGCCCTGGGAGGCTCTTGCCTGACATGCTCATCCCTTCAGCACTTCCTAAGTGGAAAGTCTTCTTGGAGAGACAATAAAAACTCATGGGTCCTTCAGCTGCAGACACACACTGTAACAGTGACTCAGGAACTTCTCAGCAACATCTGCTCTTACTTTATTTGGAAATGACTTTGTTTTTGAACTAAACTGGATTTGATGTCAAGGTCAGCACCTCTTTCTTGCAGCCTCCACTGAACACTGACTATAATATGTCTGTGTTTGTGGGTGAGATATTGCACTTAAATACCCCGCAGATACCTAACTGCTCAAAGAATTATCAGTTTGGTTACATTCAAATCTCTGTGATGTGTCAGGGAAATACAGACATGCCTCGGGGTTGTCAGGCGTTGCCACTGCAGTAGGTAAGATGATAGGATAAAATAGGATAAGATCTGAGAGCGGCTTTGTAAAGTGTAGGGGGTTATGCAAACATTCATCATGAATATTACATACAAATATGTATTACATACATATTTTTGGTATTACATATAATACCAAAAATATAGGTAAATATAAAACACAGTATTCCCAGTACAAAAATATGTATCTGGGCTTCCCTGGTGGCGCAGTGGTTGAGAGTCCGCCTGCCGATGCAGGGGACACAGGTTCGTGCCCCGGTCTGGGAAGATCCCACATGTCGCGGAGCGGCTGGGCCCGTGCGCCATGGCCGCTGAGCCTGCGCGTCCCGGGCCTGTGCTCCGCAACGTGAGAGGCCACAACAGTGAGAGGCCCGCGTACGGCATAAAAAAAAAAAAAAAAAAAAGTATCCATCTCATCTGGAAGAAACGCTACTGTCTCAAATATTACATTTTATTAATTCTCTCACCTTCCAGTTGAACCTCTTTCTTTTTCCCCACCACAGCTTTCTCTTGTCCTTTACTTCTATCTATACTCTCTAATTTCCTAGAGTGAAAGTCTTGAGCAAAAATTCTAAGAGAAAAATGGTTTTTGTGTTTAGAATGCATTTTTGAGCAGTAATTTTGATTACCTAATCAATTAACCAATCAATATAAAATGGATGACAAGTATGCTCTAGCCTAGAAATGGAAAGAAGAAAAACAAACAAAAAGAGATGTCTGACTCTCGGAATGTGATAAAATTGGATGTTTTAGTTAAACTGTTATATTTGTGAGCATTATGAGAAGTAGATATTCTGGCAAAATGAAATGTCCATGTGGTCTTAAAGATATTTTTTAAATGCCAAGTTGATGCCTGAAGCAAATATTCACAGCTCAGATATTATGAGATCTGTGAAATCTGAGGTTTGATATTAGAATTGAGATGTGGCTTTAACTGACAGCCTTCGGGTTCTGTTGCACATGGTTCTTAGGGCTAGTTTGAAATGGGGTGTTTTTCAAGCATCTGCTTTAAAACAAGGTAATAGAATTAATAAAATTGCATTTCCCGTCCCTCTAAAAAGGTGACAAAATTGTGTACATCTGAAAAATACACTAGTGTTTCAAATGAGACTAAATGGTACAAGTTATATTAACTGGAAGTTAATTGGGGAACGTAGAACCAGTCGTCACAGCACTCAAAATATTAGCCGACGCAGAGTATACAAGCACATATACAAGGGGCAACTTCCAGGTACAAAACACCGTTAAGAAACCTCGGCATAAAATGGAATTTGACTGAGATAACCAGTCTTTTTATCTGCAGATTTAAGCATCTTTTAATATCTACCACCAATTGCATTTCAGGAAAATGCAAACAGAAACCACCACACACTAATAACTATGTACTTTCAAACTTCTACTAATGAGAGGCTTCCGCTATGTGTTCAATCAGTTCACCGGATTTTAAAGTTCTTTTTATTATTTTAAAGGGCATCTTTTCTTACTTAAAGGTCTCTTTCTTCTCACGTCCATATTGTATCTTTGTATGAATGTCTGGAAATCCTACTAGATTTGGTACAAGCTTAAATTAAAAATGGGACTTGAAAATAGAGTCCATTTACTATGATCTGTAATCAGTTCTAACACTTTCCTGAGCTTAAATGACACATCCTAGTACAAACAGAAACTTTAAACATGTTTTGGGGGGCATGCTTTACCCAATATAAACCAATATATAGCTTTCAATTTAAGAGCGAAGATAGGGTGTTATTTTTGATCAACAAATTGTTGCCCAGGAAGAGTTGATTTCGTGCTTAAGACTAATTAGTATAGTTACTTGGTATCTGAGAATGATGAAACCCACCCCCAAGTACCATTTACCCCACCAAAAATAAGTCAAAACACTACAGAAGGGGAACATATGGTCCAAGCACTATGGTAGAGAAAATGTTACTTAACAGATGAATGTAGGAGAAAGGCCAGTGTGTAGAGAAAAGTGGGCACAAAATATCTTGTTACACCTTCAAGTAAGTCCAGATAAAAGAAGAGAAAGAATATAATTATCTGTTGAACCACAATACTTTTGATAGCTTCATTATTGTTAGTTAACTTCCCAAAACCTGCTTTCTCGCCTTATGAAATGTTTCTATACATATATTTGTAAATGTATTCAGAAATTACATTTAAATTGATGCACACATAATTAATGTTGTTTGAATAATTCTGTGACAAAAATCAGCACGTAAATCTGCATATCCTGAATTAGCGTCTGGACCATGCCCAGCACTGTGGGCAACGCGGTTGCTTCTTCGGGGAGCTTGTAACCTAACCAGGGAAATCAGATTAGCTACAGCTCTGTGCATAACTGAAAAACAGAACCAGACCTCTTTGACGTTTGTCCCACTCTCGCTAGCTAGGGTACTTGCTCTCACTTTTCTTTCTTAGCCAACACCTTTGAACCACGAATCAATGTTTAGTAACTCCAGGTTCTAACCCCTGTTCACTCTTCCGTGCACAGCAACCGGGCTTCTATCACTTGATAAACAACCTTTGATAAAGGCACCAAAGGAAAGGACCACAGTCAGCCCTCCCTGGGTCTCTGCTGCATGTGAACCTGCTGGCCATTGCATTTTGCTAGAAAACCCCTTTCTCCCCTGGCTTCCTCTGTTGTTTTTTTTTTTTTTTTTGCAGTACGCGGGCCTCTCACTGTTGTGGCCTCTTCCATTGCGGAGCACAGGCTCCGGACGTGCAGGCTCAGCGGCCATGGCTCACGGGCCCAGCCACTCCGCGGAAGATGTGGGATCTTCCTGGACTGGGACACGAACCCGTGTCTGCTACATCAGTAGGCGGACGCTCAACCACTGCGCCACCAGGGAAGCCCCTGGCTTCCTCTTGATTCCCCTCTGTCTTTCTGTCCTCCTCAGATGCTAGCGCTGCCTCCTCTTCTCTCTGAACCCCTTTAAAATGGATGTTCCTTGTGCGGGGTGTTGCCAATTCTCTTCTGTCTCTCACCACGGTTTCCCTAGCATAAGGCTTCCTAATGTTCTGCTAGGTCATGGCAAATACAGAAAAGAATGGTGACGGACTAAACCTATGGTGCTGTTCATTTCACCACATGTTCATGTGTCGAATCATTATGTTGTACACCTAAAACTAATGCAGTGTTGAGGGTATCCATGCTTCGGCACAATACAATCATTGATGAGCCACTGAACAAGAATCTGTGACCTGGGAAATCTTACCCATGTATGAATTTAGTAAATATGAACACTTCTCCCTAGTTCCTGACCCATGTGCTCACTTCTTGAGGCATCCTCCACCAGGATGCCACACAGACACCCTAAAACACACCTGCGTATGTATAAGCCCCTTAACCTGTCCCATGAGTATCTGCCCCAGCCTCTGTCCCCTGAACTGGTGAATAGAACTTAGTAGGTCAAGGGGGAAACTTAGAGGGCCTCCATTCCCCTTCCTATAGTTCCATAATCAGTTGGTTACTAGGTCGTGGCTAGTCCACATTTTAAGATATCTGGATTGTAAATCGATTTTCCATCCCTGCTATTACTGCCCCAGCTCAGGCCTCTATCGCGTTTTGCCAAACCCTAAAGGTGAACTAAGTCTCTCCCTGCCTCCAGCTCCGGCCTTGGCCAATGCATCGTCCTCATTGCTGTTGATATCACAGGGAGCCCTGCATCCTCTGATCCTACCCAGTCTCCCCTCTACAATTTCAAACTCACGCAATGTGCTCCGGTCCCACCCATCTTCTTTCTGTCTGTGGTGTGTGCACACGAACTACCTCTGACCTTCACACACATTCTTTCCTCTGCCTTCCTGGGGGACACCACTCATTCCATAAGCCCTACTCAAGTACCACCTTCACTGTGAGTTTGCACTGGATCCCAAGTGCTCTGTCGGCTGATATCCCTATTTCCTGCTGACAGTTGGAGCACCTACGTTACGTCGCAGTCTCCTTCCATAGCCGTCTTCTCTCTCGTCTGTGCTCCATAACGGCAGAGATATCCAGTTCAACGCACTGCAGATCATATGTGCATATTTTAAGGAATACGTGTGAAACCTAAAGGCCAAATGTATTTTGTGCAGACTGTTTCCTCTGATTAGAATGCTCTTCAATTCTTGAAACTCTTCCCCCCGCCCCAACGTGCCTCCACACCTGGTTTCATCCATGAGAAAAATCCTACTCATCCTCTGAGGATCAGCCCAAGTGTTCTCCCCAATGAGGATTTCCCAACTCTCCCAGGCAGGGCTGGTCTCTTCATTGCCTATGTCCAGTGATGCTTTGTCTGTGCCCAGACTATGACACCGTCCCTTTCCATTGGAACCATCTGTTTACTCTTCCTCTACCCAAGCAGACTCAAGCTCCTAAGAACTAGGGGTCTGCCTACCTATCTTTTTGTTCCAAGTGCCTAGCCCAGGGTCTGGGTGTTGGGGATGCTAAACAGAGGTAGGATGTAAGATAGCTCTATAGACACCTAGAACACTGGCTCCACTATCACCCCTCCGGGATAATTGTGAAACCAAGTTTAAGAGTTTGCACAGTGGGAGGACATACCAAGGAGGAAGCTTTCCAAATGAAAGGGCAAAAGGATTAAGTCTTCACCGACTCATACCCTGCTTCCCACGTCTCGTGGCATTTCAAACTGCATAATCATCTCAAGCAGTCAGAAGTGACTAAACACTGGTATATCACATCTTTGACCTGCCTACTGAGTTAACTACGTAGCCCCACAAATTACCCAAATTACCTAAAAGAGGCTGTAATCTTGAACCTGCTTAGTCACAGCCTGAATGGCCTGGGACAGCTTGCCTCGGCCAACACTCAAACTAGGGGGTTAAAGAGGTTTTCCTCTGAGCAGATCCGTGCAGAACTGGGAGCCATGCAAAAGCAGCGACTCACAGAGGGATCCCACAGCTGAGCCAGCTCCCTGCGCCCGCCCCAACTCTGTCTGTGCTCCGCCCCCAGCAGGTGCTGAGGCTCTAAAGCTGATTAGCATCCTGGGCCAGCAGCTCCTACTAATAATACTAGTAAACACTTGCCAAGTGCTTACTGTGTATCAGAAACTCTTTAAGAACTTTACACCTGTTGCCTTATCTAATCCTCACAACTGTAAAATAGGTACTATTATTATTATCCCTGATGTATTGAAAAGGAAGGAAGGCGTAGAGGGGTTCAGCAGCTAACTCAAGGTCCCATACTTGGTGAGGGCCGGAATGGGATGCACACCCAGGGGGTCCCACTCCACAGCCCATGGTCTAACCCACAGACGCCAACCAAGACCAAGATTGGAACTCACTGCTTTCTCAAAGAGAAAAGAAATTTTTTCAAAAGGTGAAAAGAAATTCTCTGGCCATCCATATGAATTCATCCTACCAAGACCTTAACCAAGGAAAAATTCAATCTCTTCTCAGGTTCTTTTGCCCGACAGGGTTTGATGGTGATAATCATTCTTCCCAGGATCTGTTCCCTAAAAGGGGTTTGACAGCATTCAAAGCAACTGTCCCTATAGAAACACTGTTGTACCAAGTCACATCAAACTTGTCAAAATCAGGTAATTACAGGTCCCAGTTGACGTATCTATAGTTCCAATCCACCAGGTCTCCCTCTTTATATCAAAGTAAGATGCCAAGCCCATTATGAGATCATTTTAGTCCACGTGACACTAACGTTTTCTGCTTGATTTATGTATTCGGCTAGAATATGTTAAAGTAATTCAAACAGGATTTATTAACGCCTTTTAAGTTTGTCTTTTTTCCTGGAATTCTCCATCCTTTGGCCATTTTCCTAATTAATGACCTCTCCTTCTGAATCCCTTTACACGTTTTCTTCTAGATGTCAGAATGCTTGGAAATGACCCAGAGAGCTTTAAAATTCACCAAGAGCGCAAACATTCTCATTTAATACCATATACCACCCTGATGCATAAATTGCAAGGTTCTAGTCTGGTTTCTTAGTGTATGCACGCGTACCTCTTTATGATTGTCCCTGAGTCACATTTTAAAAAGAAAGAAGGGTGTAAAGGGGGTGGTTCAAATTCCCTACCGCAAGACAGGTGTTCCTCTGGGACGCTCATTTCATCTATAGCTGCATTTACGATCCATTAACAAGTATTCAGAAGACAACAAAAAAGCTTTCCCTCCACTGCTTGAAAAATACATGTGACCTGCAGAAACCAAAATCTATTTTTAGAAGTGTCTCTTTGGAAAGCCTACGTGTGATGACTTAAAAAAAAAATCTGATATGTCTAGCAATTGTGCTAAGGACAGAAAGGCTAGGAGAATTCTAAATAGCTGTTGACTCCTGCTTCAAGATGCACCTTTCCAGTTGGTAAGGCTGGTATGGGGACATTATAACTGATTCACCATTAGTTTGATTGAAACTGGATTCCAAACCGAGTTAATGTATTACATTAGCTGGGAAATACGGAAATGCTGCATAAAAGGTTGGAATGCTGACCACGTGATCTTATTAAATGAACTGCAAAAAAAAATCCACTTTCCTCTTCATAAGTGGCCAAATGACAGGGTAACAAGATAAAATATTTTCTATGAAAAACTGTTAAATTGTATCATACGTATTTATGTCTAGTTTAAAGATGAAAGCATATTTTCAATAGACATGCTTATAGCCGTCACCGTAGCCATATTGATTATTCCATATTTAAATAACAGTAAAGCAATAATATAGTAATTTGACCTATCAGCGTGTTCCTAGAGCCACTGAAGTAAATAAACACTTGAATGTTAAAGTTGTCAAATTAAATTGATCAAGCAAAACCCGTCTGCTACTTTTCCTTTGATATTCTCAGCATCTAATAAACCATGCCTAAACCACTTACGTATTATACGCAGATGGTGCTTAAAGTATGCCTATCAAATATTAGGCTCAGTTCTGTGAGTTGAGCAGTGGTGTGCTGGTAAATGTTTAACAACCAGCTCTCTAAAGAAAGTTCTGATTTGTAGTAGTGCTTGCTGATTTCCATGGCTGTAAATACTCCCTCCAAGGCTGATTTCAAACTACTGATATGATGTCACTGAATGTGGACTTGGGAAGACATGTGCCTAGTTGGCTCTCATGACCTTATATGAGCTGGCTTCAGCTCACCCCTGGGACTAAGTTATTTTTAAATGTCTAGATTCTGGGGAATTTCACTTTCACTGTCTTTTCTTTCTCTTCTTGGGGACCACAGAGTTCTCGGGGATGTAATTTCCTTACCTGCAAGATATGTTAATTGGAACAGATAACCTCTAAACTTCCTTTAAGCTCAATTCGTTAAATATTTCAATAATTTCCCTGCTCTGAATTTAAAGGCAGCCTGAATCTGACTCCAAAATTTTAAAAAAAAATTCTGTTGAGTCCAAGTTTATTCTCTAAGAACTTGGAGATGAAGGATGACCTCCAACACAGAACATGTTATTCCTATTTTAGTAAGGTTTATTTTATAAAATTTAGGTATAGTTTTCAGAAATATGTAAAAAGGGAGGATCCTATGATCTTATCACAATGATGTCAGTTCCTATAGTATGGCTCAAAAAGAAAATAAAATGCTGGGTCAGAGAGGAGAAACACATTAAGACTGGCTGTGCCCGCTTCATTTCTACTTCTGCATTCTCAAAATTGGCAAAATCAAAGGCATTCCTATTGCTGATGCATGGGAGAAGAAACAGCTCATTTCCTTTGCAAGAACTGCACTTTAAACCTTTCTTCCTGTCTAGGGGATTACTTGAGAGGGGACCATGAACTGAATATTGATGAGAAAGTTAGTGGTATCATCACAAGTACCACTGCAGTGACAATGGAGCGGGAGTAACAATCAACATAACCCTTTTTCCCACATTTTTCAGAAGCCAGACAAAAACTATAGAGAACATCAGGCCTCTGGACCTTTCCCCAGAGGAGGAGGGGCTGAAGAGTTGGATACAGCAAGTCTGAGAGGCCTGACTGGTTTGAAGGCAGCTCTGGGGGTAAGTTTGTCTCCTCCCTCTGCTTCTGCTTCCAGAAATTGTGAGAAGGAAATAAGGACACGATATTTGAAGATGTGTATAGATGTTCCTAAAAAAGGAAAAGAAACTTCATTCATTGCGGATGGGAATGCAAAATGGTACAGCCACTTTTGAGGACAGTTTGGAAGTTTCTTATAAAACTAAACATACTTTCACCATATGATCCAGCAATCGCACCCCTTGGTGTTTGCCCAGAGGAGGTGAAAAATATGTCCACACAAAAACCTGCACACAGATGTTTATAGCAGCTTTATTCATAGTTGCCAAAACGTGGAAGCCACCAAGATGTCCTTCAGCAGGTGGATGGATAGGTAAACTGTGGTACCTACGGACAGTGGAACGCTCCTCAGCACTAAAAGCAAATGAGCTATCAAGCCATGAAGAGCCATAGGGGAACGTTAAATGCATGGAAGTGAAAGGAGCCATTCTGGAAAGGCTACACACTATTATTCCAATTATATGACATTCTGGAAACAGCAAAACTCTGAGGGCAGTAAAGAGGTCAGTGGTTGCCAGGGGTTTCGGGGGGAGGGAGAGAGATGAATAAGCTGATCACAAAGAATTTTTAGGGCAGTGAAAATACTCTATATGATACGATAATGGTGGACAGTTATCATTATACATTTGACCGAATCCATAGAAAGTGCAACACCAGGAGTGAACCCTGAGGTCAACTATGGACTTTGGGTGAACAGGACGCATCAGTTGTAAAAAATGCACCACTCTGGTGGGGGATGTAGGTGATGGGGGTGTCTGTATGTGTCGACGCAGGGGCCATAGGGGAAATCTCTGTACCTTCCTTTCAATTTTTCTGTGAACCTAATACTGCTCTTAAAAAAATAAAGTCCTTTTATGAACACCTTGTACACCTTAAACTTACATGATGTTATATGTCAATTATGTCTCAATAAAAAATGAAAAAAATAAAAATAATGTCCTTTTAAAAAATATGTAGAAGAAATCCAACTAGTTTGGTATAAAGATGACTGACTGATAGCAAAGTGGCCATTACCCTGATGCATTTCTTCATGACAAGTACTTTTTGAGCACCTCTTATGGGCCACGGCCAATGCTAGGCACCAAAGATTCAGGAGCAAATCAGGCGACACAGTTCCTTCCCTCAGAAAGCTTGGAGTCCAGTGGATGTTAATGTTCCTACTGATGGATTTAGGGTTTTTTTCCTTTTTTAATAAATTTACTTATTTATTTTTGACTGCGTTGGGTCTTCGTTACTGCACGCGGGCTTTCTCTGGTTGCGGTGAGCAGGGGCTTCTCTTGTTGCAGAGCATGGGCTCTAAGAGCGTGGGCTTAAGTAGTTGTGGCTCACAGGCTCTAGAGCGCAGGCTCAGTAGTTGTGGCGCACAGGCTCAGTTGCTCCGCGGCATGTGGGATCTTCCCGGACCAGGGCTCGAACCCACGTCCCCTGCTTTGGCAGGCGGATTCTTAACCACTGCACCACCAGGAAAGTCCCGGATTTAGTTGCTGATGAAACATTAAATCCATGTTGAGCCTTTGATGAATGTTTGTTTTTTTGTTATTTAATGAAATAAGTCACAATAAACTATAACAAGTCATCCTTTCTTTTTCTAAAATTTTGTCCAGGTTTGAGAAGGGGTCTTTGGTAATCTAATAAAATATTTATCACTGTGATACAACATCAAGATTTTATGTTAATAAACTAAACTGAGCATGTTTCTGGCTTGAAATGTTTGAATAGTGTTTATTGAGCACCTACTATGCCAGGTACTTTGCTTTATATCCCCCTTTCATGTAATTCTCACAGCAATTCTGAGAAATTAGTATTCTCATTTTATAGGTAAGCAAGCTGAAGTTCATAAATATAATAAACTTGCCCTAAACTTGCCCAACAGAGTCAGAATTCATACCTAGGTCTGTCTGACACAAGTCCACGGTTATTCCTCTACCCGCAATTGTTTCAAGAGCTGTCAGAAGGGTTGTTACATCTTACCTGACCTTAGGTTCCCACGGGGACCAATACTCACTAGACATTTTTCTCCTTCTATATATGATGATATATTACAAATCTGTAGGCACTCTAGGCAGTTCACCCTTGGGAAAACCAGAGCTCTCTTTTACTTGCCACTGTACTTTCTTTATCTGCTCCTAACTGTACGGCCTCTAGACCTTCATGACAGTGAGGCATTTTATTCTAACACTAGGCAGAGATAGGAATGTAATGGGAGAAATTATGTGGACCTAAGGCCTGAAACTGTTTTCCCACTTAGGGGAAGAAAATAATGAACTCCAGCAACAGATTTATGGAAACTGAGGCCTTACAGAAAAAAATCTATATTTTCATGAACTCACATAAATAATACAATTGTTTTTCCTTAGGTCACTAAAGAGCAAGCATGAGAGAGATGAAAGGAGTTATAATCTTAAAAAGACACTAGCATGCCCTCAGGATTCATTGTGGTTACTCGACCGTAGTCGACGTTTCTAGAGATTGACAGAGGACAAAGTCCACTGAGAAGCAGCAACTGGAAAGAGATTTACACCAGCTTTAATATACACCAGTGTTGAGTGTTTCTGTCCAGTTGCAGCGAATGCACCAAATATTGGATTCAATGTACGAGTAGCCGTAACATGCTTCTCATTTTTCCCCAGTTCTGAATGATGAGTCGTGCTGCAGGAAAGCTTTCACTTGAACATTACATCTGCTTCTCTACTTGATCCCTTTCTAGGTGTTAGTATAACATGTGATTTCTTCCCAAAACCAGTATCACCATTTCAGCTCTGTTTGAGATAACAAACTGAATATGAGTCCCTGCTGGTCTGAGCCTTGGTATGAAGTTAAAAGGAATCACATCTTTCACAATTGGACTTTTTTCCCCAACAATATAGTTTTATCAATTTTTAATTAATGATATGGTTTATTAATTGTTATTCTTATTTTGCTCTCTGCCACTTGCCACCAAAGATCTTAGTTATCAAAGTACTATGATGGTCGAATTGAAATGAAATACCCAACTAATACTTTTGAATTAATCAAGTACAGTTTTTTGCAAGTAAGTCAGTGAGATATTGAAAATATATTCATATTTGTGTACAAAGGGCCTGCTTATAGTTTTTCTTTAGACAAATCACCTACTATAAATGAAGCTGATGACATGGCAATAAGAGAGAACTAAAGTTATGCCTGATTGAGTGATTATACCAGCCTTTTCTGTGTTGGCTAAATTCAGTCATTGTTTCTTTCCTCTACAATATTTCCAGTTCCGTGTCTTTAATAAGTGGAATCAAGGAGGAGATAGAATGCAGATCCTAGTGGCTATAACTCTGCTGAATTGTTCCTGTAATTGGGTTTATAAAAGGAGTCTGTAGATGATGTATTTCTTTATGAGGTAACATTACAGCAGAAATCTTTCATACAGATCATATTATATGAGCTGTAACCGAGAGGCCAATGAAGTGACTTTAAGGCTGATCTGAGCTTACTTTGGGTTCACCTGGTATTATTTTTATGGATGGTTCTAGTTGGTCTGAGACTTAACACCCACTTCCGTCTATGTGGTTGCCATCCTCTGAGACAAGTGGTGACACGGTTTGACTCAGATCTGGTGGACAAGAAAAATAAGCATATCTTCTATTTTGAGAAATACGCGTGTTCTTAAGATCCCTGAAAGGATATGATCTGTACTACAGGTGCAAACACATGAATAAACTTTGATAAACAAAGACAAATTTTCAAATCAATTAAACAAGCAAACCAAACATTATTTACAGTGACCACTGCCCATGTTATCTGTTTGCTTCATAAAATGGGGAGGATTTTTGTGGTGAGAATTGAGTGCTACATGGGGTTATAAGGGCCATCTTTGGCTAAAAGGTCAGAAACCACACTAATGATTTATTCCTGAATAATGAGAATGAACTACTTACGTGAATGGATAAAAGAAAACTACCTCAGGCACTGCACAACCTGAAGAAAGATTTAGTCACTGTGAAGTTTCACAAAACTGTAATAACGTATCAAGCGTTCAATTTGCTTAAAGTCTATTAGCTAAATACCTTTACATGTCAAAATGCAGTAAAATACACTCATGAAAGTCATGGGGCATCATAAATTATGCATAAAGGGAAATCTATGGTTAACCAGAATTTGGTGTGGTCTGCATTACCCATCATAGCTCCAGACCCAGATATCGGCTGAAAAATTCTGCTTTTATATGAATGAAATCCATAGATTAGAAGGAGCCTCCAAACGGTAAAAGTCAAAGACAAAAAAGAATAAAAATAAAAACTTTGTCACTCCTAATTTTGTTTCCGCCTGTTCTATTTCTATTGAACAAACTGAACATGGGGAAATTGTTTCTAGAACTGAGAAGTTTCCTTGCATGTAGGGCAGCTCTGAGCCCGATGCCAAAACTGCTGGTAGAAGTCACTTTTCTTACTGAAATAGTTGCCTCTTAGCTGATGACTGCCAGCGTCATGACCAGATATAGCAAGGATGTTGCTGGAAGGCCGCCTGGTGCGAGGTCTGGAGTGAATACAGAGCAGCTGGTCCCACAGCTGTGCAAACTATAATTCTGTGGTTGGAGGGGGAGGTAAGGAACAGCCCTAGACTTCCACAGAGAACACTGAGGACATTTAACCCCCTCTCTCTCTCTTAGGAATGAAGGTTTTGCCTTGAAACCGCTGGTTGTATTTTTTAAGGTCAAAACAAATAAGTAGGACATTCAGTTGGGGGAAGAGGGAGAGGGTGAAGAAAAGGGGAGAGGAGATTGTGAAAGAAGAGCTATTTGTCTGAGAGTCTGCAGAAGGCCAAGGTGACCTAATACCCCACACGGCACTGGCTGGCAGTTCTACTGTGCAGTACAGTTACTTGTCGCTTGAATACAACAGGTACCTTCTCGAGAACTACTATCAAGTGGAAAGTTGAAGTGAGCCTGGGACTACACTAAGAAGTGAAAAACTTCTGCAATTCACCAACACTTGTAAAAATTCAAGCCCTTTGTTTCTTATGGATGGATAATAGTATCCTAGAGTGACTGCGTTTCATACAATAATGAGATTGACAGTGGAGGCATGAACAGAGCCTACATTTATAAATCGGTAGGTACTGTATTCAGTCTTTCTGGACTGTTAGGCTATATTAAATTTTTGGCCAAGGCAGAGGCATTATTTTAAGTAGAATTAGTCTATTTTTCACATTTTTATTCTTGTGCTTTATTTGTGTCAGAGCTAGGCATTTAAGCTGTCCCATTCACCCAGACTACATCTGTTTCTTGCCTTTTTAGGGCACTGAGCTATTGGCAAAGCATTTTCACATTTGGTCCTCAAAGTAACAGTGGGGATGAGACAGAGAGTGTTACCCCATCTCCCAGGGTTCAAAGATTCAGAGACGATTCAGCTCATAAGCAGCAGACTCAGATTTGGGAACAAGCATATCTCCAACCACAGCACAGAACCCTTGTGTTGATTACTCAAGGAAGAGAAGATAACTTCTCAAAAGCCAAGATTCTATGATTTTTGATGTGCTCTCCTGACCTATATGGATGCCTTTCTCAAACTGAGAAGTTTTGTTTTTCTGTCTCCCTCCTCTTCTCTCCCTGTATTTCTTCGTTTGCTCTTCTTTTTTCCTTCTCCCCTCACACCACCTCCTCCAAGTTTAGAAGATTGTTGGAAAGTCCAGTAGGTATTTCCTCAGGTGGCCATTTCCATGTGGCCATTTGTGAAAGACATTTCAAAGATGATCCATTTAACTCTAGTTGGACGATAGACTATCTTTAACGTAAATTTCCTTAACTTTCAGAATTTGAGGGTGACTTTCTCATTTTGGGCAGGTTCTATTCATTCTGTAGTGTAAGCAAGAAGGATTGAACAGGCGTAAAATTTAGTAAAGAAAATTTTTTCCTTATATGAGACTTTCTGAATCTGTAGCTCATTTGGTCTTGTAAGATGTGGTACCTAGAGAGGCAATTTTTTTTTTTGGTAGTATGTTAGAAGAATAGAATAAAGGTGAGGCAGAACACAGAAACATAAAGGAATAATGGAGTTCATTCTTCACTTTGTGTAGTGAATACTCACTATGTGGCAGGAATTATTCTAAGTTTTTCCACATTTTTTAAATTAATTTTTATTGGAGTATAGTTGATTTACAATGTTGTGTTAGTTTCTGCCGTACAGCAAAGTGAATCAGTTATACATATACATATATCCACGCTTTTTTAGATTCTATTCCCTATAGGTCATTACAGAGTATTTAGTAGAGTTCCATGTGCTATACAGCAGGTTCTTACTAGTTATCTATTTATGTATAGTAGTGTGTATATGTCAATCCCAATCTCCCAATTTATCCCTCCCCGGCTCCAAGTTTAGCAAACCTCTAAGGTGGTCTCCATTATTTGTCCCATTTTACAGGTGAGAAAACTGAGGCAGGGTGGGGTTAAATGCCTTGCCCAAGGCCACACAGCTAGTAAGTGATAAAGTAGGGAGCTGAACCCAAAAAAGTCTAGCTCCAGAGTATATTCTTATAGACACTATCTTACGTTGAAAAACAATTTTTTTCTCACTGCTTCTCTTTCCACCCTTTGTAGAGCTTCATTATGACTTTTGTGGGTCCTAAGCACATTTGTCTTTTACCACAAAACATTTTTAAACTATACTTTATAAGTATTACAAAATATTATGTGTTGGTATAAAGACATATGTAAAACAGGCTGAATTATATTTATTTTTTCTTCTGACTTTAAAAAATTAAAACACTTTTGTGGGCCTCTAAATGTATTGTGAACCTGGGCTCTGTGTCTACTGTGTCCGGTAGCTAAGTTGGCCCAGACCTTAGGGTTTTTCTCTTTTACCTTGATTTACATCCAGGTAAGAGAATGAATTGACCACACTCTTACGGGGATAGTGGAAGTCCTAAAGAGGGATTTCTTTGCAAAAGCTTTTTCCGAGTTCAGAAATCACTCCAAGAAAACTATCAAGTAATGTTTTTTAAACTGGGGGTTATAAAATCATTTAGATGAGTTAAAACTAGCATTCTTATAACTAAAATATGTTAGCATAAAACAGAGTGGGAAGGGATGGGATAGGATAATATAGAAAACATCAGAGTACATTTGTGACTTATAAGGGTATTTTGAGAAACATTTTATTCCAATTCTCAATATGTATGTGAGGTGATCTAAAATGCACTTCTTACAGTGAATCCGAGCCAAACATTTTATAAAATACTGAGCTAGGATGCACCCCTAGTTCCATCTCTTTCTTTCCCTTAGACATGTTCAGCTTCAAATGTAACCTCAAAGCAAAGCTGATAACGTAAGCTTGCTCTCTTATAATAAATCATCCCCATTAAAAATACAGATTTTGAAGTCATATAAAACAGGATCTGAATTCTAATTCTTCCTCTTACTCCCCTTATTAGCTTAAGTTATTTAACCTCTTTGTGGCTTAGTTTTCACATGGATGAAATAAGGAGAGTAATAATAATGCCAATCTCATAGGGTCATCCCGAAAAATAAGTGAGGAAATGTTGATGAAGCCCTCTGTAAGGGCTCCCTCTATATATGCTGACAGCTCAAATATTCATTTCTGGGCCAGACTTCAGTTTAACCTTAGATCTGTATAACTGCTTGTTGGATACCTCCACTCGGATGTATAGTAGACATCTCACACTTGCTATGTGTGTATTTGCACTCCTGACCATACCCCACGCCCCTAAATGGCCCTTTCTATCCTTTCAGTTGCTCAGGCTGAACCTTGAGGTACTCCTTGCTCCTCTCCTGCTCGCACAACCCACATTCAATCCACCATAAAAGCCTGTTCGCTATACCTTCAAATACCTATAGAATCTGACCACTGCTCACTGCTTCCGCTGTACCCTGCTGCTGAGCCAGCACCATCCTTCTGGATTACTGTAATAGCTTCCAACCCAGCTGCCCTGCTTCCTCCTTGCCCCACTATCGTCTGTCCTTAACACAGCAGCCCAAGTGATCCTTTTAAAATCTATTTCAGATCATGTTCTCTTGTGCTCAAATCCCTGCCTTGTACCACATTTCACCATGAGTGGGCAATGGCCCACCGGATCCTCTGTAATCTAGTCCCCGTTCCCTCCTACCACTTGATTCACTCCTCTCCAACCAAGCTGGGCTCCTTGCCAGGTCCTAAACACACCGGGAACGCTCCTGATTTAGGGCCTTTACACTTGCTTCCCCTCCGTTCTCTCCGCCTTCTCTTCCGCCCCATATTGACAGTGCTCATTCCCTCCTCTACTGTGGAGAACTTTGTTCAGATTCCCTCTTCTCAGTGTTGCCTATCCTGCAATCCATCCCTTTCTTTGCCCCATATGCCTTATACTCTTAGTTTGCTTTATTTTTGCCTTAACACTTAACCTATGAAATACTATACAACTTACTTAACTATGGTATTGTCTACTGTCCATAACCCACTTTTAGAAGTTAAAATTCATGAGGGTAAGATGTTTTTGTTTTCATCACTAATGTATCCCAAGGGTCTAAAAAGTTGTCTCAACTTCTAAATTAATATTTGTTGAATGAATGAATATTCTATATTATTATTTCTTCTCACCTTCCTCCATCCTCCCCTCATCTCCAAAACAGGCCCAGATGGAATAAGGGATAAATTCAAACATAGCAAGGCTTTTTCTATATTTTTGAATAAACCATGATGGAGTATTAAACCAACTTGTTGCCCTTTGATTGATAAACATCCAGAAATAATGTGCTCTCAACCCGCAGTTGGCTGAATCCGTAGATTCAGAACCATGGATACAAAGGGTTGACTGTATATTGAATCCTCATGTCTGCAATTACAGCCCAGGTAGTTAATGTTCAAAGATTCTGCTACTGAATTGTTAGTATAAGGTATACAAATGTGAAAAGATCAATAGGAAATCTACAGGCTTTTACACAATACTTGCCTTCATAAATATTAAATAACTACTAGCATGAGATTATTCCTCTTGTCCTTTGATAACCTGTGTGAAAGTCATGCAACTGAATCCATCATCATTCAAAAAGGCCACAAAATCGATTCTGCCTTTTATTTTAACTATCCTTCATTATATAAAAGACTTATAAATTAAAGCAATTAAAATGTCAACATGGCCCACATTTCCCCCCCACATCCCGGAAATCATATCCACTTTATCACCTACTAAAGTGGTTGGAGGGGATATGAAACAAAATATGAAAATTCTAGAGTTTTTCTTGTATCATACAATGAGGAAAAACTTATATCTATTATTTGTCCCTTCAGGCCCTCTTCAGTTTATACGTAACACTGGCTATAATGTATGTTCCCTATGTCACTTTATTAATCAAAGAGAAAAATAGCTCTACAAGTTATCTTCTCTTCCCACTTGAATTTTAATTATTTTACTTGCGCAATAAATTATGACGAATTGAAGTTGCGTATGTCAAAGAATAACTCCATAAGGAACTTAAAAATAGTTTTGGTTAGTATTAAAATGTATGTATGTAAATCTATTAATGTGCACTTATTCTGACCAACAGTTTATTTGCTCCTGTCAGCTTATATGCCTGTGAAGAAAAAGGAAACAAAGTTCTTTGTAGTTCATGGTCAAGTTTCACAGACAGTGCCTAGAAGTTAGGATTCTTCAATTTGTGAATTCCAAAAGGGTACATTGCAGCTTGATTGAATCTTGCCATTTAGCTAGTCTGCATACATATTTCCCTTCCCTGGTAATTTAAAAGGAAACTATAGATCTTATAGGTATACTCATTTCATTTTAATTATGAAAGAACAGGCTACGAGCCTTAAAATGCCAATTGGGAACCGGGTTAATATTTAGTTTCCTGACTTTCCATGTATTGCTAAGCTTTCTCTAATACCCTATTCAACCACACAGCAAACACTTACGGAGCATCAACTGCGTTAAAGACTCTAATCCCTGAATACTCAAATTTAAAACATTTTGATTAATATGGTACATATAAATGTGCCTTCTGGCAATTCTTAGTTATTATTAATAATTTATTTTAAATTACTATAATATATATTAATTATTCTTTTAATCAAACTTATTTTTATAACTTAGCTTTGATCAGATATTTTAATTCTTATTGTAATTATGCTAGTCTATATGTTTTATACCATAAATTAGACTATACATAAAATCAGTGGCATAGTATGTATCCATTAGCACAGCCAGAGTTAGAAGGGCCAATTATTCACACAATTTTTTTAGATTGGATGGGACTTTCGAGATTTAAAAATCTAGAGCTGAGTGAATCAAACCCACAAAGGTTAAATGACTTGCCTACGGTCTTAGAGGAAGAGATTAGAATCAGTTCTTCTGACTCCTGATTCTTATTTTTTATATAAGACACACCTCCATCGTCTTCCATGAAATTAGAGTATATGGGCATATACAGTCAAACCAAACAAGAAACTTAGCATTTAGTGATAATAGTAAATACAATACTTAGATCTTAAAAAAAATTTTTTAACAGTGCCCAGATCAAAAGATCCTAAGAAAATTGAACCATGCAACTCAGATTTCATGTTTTAGTTATGTCATAAATGCATGAATTGTTGTTGAAACAATGACATCATAAGCAGACAAGTTAAACATTCACGGCAAAGGGTTTCCTGTTTTCTCTTGGTGTTAATTACTCACTTTTCTGTACCTCGTGTATATTATTTATGTTATCTGGAGTGGTCTTCATTAGTACCACCTTAATGCATGACATAGTGAGATTATCGGGTTAGCTAACTTTTCCAATGACACAGAAGGAGGACAAACCTTCAGAGAGCCCCACAATAGAGGCTCCTGGTCAGCTACATGGTCAGCTACTTGGATTCTGGCTACTGAAAGCTAGAAGCAATACTTTAAAGGAGATTTGGGGTCCACCATATAAAAGCCAGACCCACATGCTCTGCCTTCAATTTGAAATCAGTAACAAAAATATTGTGAGGGATACATGCATAGGCATTCCTCAGCGAAAGAGTGAAGGAGAATGTTTACCAAGACCTTCAGATTGGTTCAGCATGACAATATTCACAATTTCTTCTAGAGACAGTCCTCATCACTAAATGACAATAGCACATTCTGAGATGTCACTTCTCAATATCAGGACTTTTATAATTTAGCTAAGGGATAAAGGTCTTCCTCCTCAAGAGAGGTAGAAAAGGGATCTCAGTTTAAAACTTAATATGACTGACCCAGCCATTCTTAAAAGTAGCCAGAGAGGGGGCTTCCCTGGTGGCGCGGTGGTTGAGAGGCCGCCTGCCGATGCACGGGACACGGGTTCGTGCCCCGGTCCGGGAAGATCCCACATGCCGCGGAGCGGCCACAACAGTGAGACGCCTGCGTACCGCAAAAAAAAAAGTAGCCAGAGGAAAGCCACTTCTGACTGCAATTTTCTTCTAGGCCTGAAAGAGTGGAGGAGACCAATGGGAGTCAGAAACAAATACCTCTGGCTAACGTCAGGGACAAAAACAGATCTCAGCCTTCCGAAGAGGGTAAGTATTCTGGGGTTGACCACGCTATTAATTCAAAGTCTCCTCCATACACACAAAGCAATTCTGAAATGTCAACAAAGGTTAAACATACACATGATTAGAGAAGTACTTACTCTTCTCAACAGTGCAAAATATTGGTTTTGTGTTTTAAACAATCCTATATCATCCTAGGACTAGCTTTCCTTCTTTTGACATCCCTTTAAGAACTTTTAGATGTGCTTAAATCTTCTATGTATCACAACACTTTCATTCGTTTTGCTGTGTAATTATGGAGAACCTTTCTGTTTCAGTACCTTCTATGTATCAAATATTCTTCTATATACTGTTAAAGTAAAAATAAATAGAATAAACTAGCCCATGGGGAAATACTTGCTAGATGAGCTGCAAATCTACATTGCATTCACTTCAATGCGGTGAATGAACGACCTCATGAGGCAGGGTAAGGTCTTATGAGCTAAATGCCAGTGATGTTCATTACGGAGTGAGAACACAATTAGAAACACTTGCTACGAATAGTGTGCACACACTCTTCTGTTACACGATGTCCTTTTAACACATTTAAATTTCTCAGGAAAAAAAAACTTCTTCCAGTGTTTTAAATGAGATCTAACGTGTCTGAGTAACTTTGAGCAAATATGTTGGCTTCATTCTCTCTAGCATGTATACTATCTTCAGCAAACAATCAACTATCAATGTTTGCATATACTGAATGCTAAATAGAAGGTAAAAAGCCTACAAAAGAGGCTCGTTTCGAAAAATGAAGTCATGGTTCAGAAAAAAATTGTGTTCTCTACTCTCTCAATTTAGACTGAACCTTGAAATTAGCATCTTCATAAAGTGATGATAGACCCACATTTTGCTGCTATTCTTTGACGGACTTGGGACTGTAGGATTATATGCTTCACTCAAGCTGTGGAGTTACTTCTGAAATGATATTAATAAGTACCATCAGGGACAGGGTGTAGTTGAAGGAATGCTTAAGTATTGAATCAATATTCAAAATGCTCAGTCCACTTTATCTGGCAAGTGTACACATTAGTTTTAAGGGAGTTGGTCCCCAGATGATTTCATGATATCATGATTTCCAAGTAAAATGAATATGTGTACATTTATTTCCTCGAAGCATTACTAAACCTCTCAAATATTAAACATGGGCTTATATAAAATGAGTGGGTGTGAGAAAGGGAATGCTAAACATAAATAGTTTAAACCAATAAAGAATTTCTCTGGAAAGAATAAAGAGTAAGTGACTAGGGGTAGGAGAGGAGCGGGAAGAAAGGGCAGATGAAAGCTTCCTTGCTTAATCCGTTTATAAATTGTTGTTAAGAGACAAACAAAATTCTCTCTATGCCCAAATTATGTAATTTATCCAGAGTATGCAGGCTTCTCTCTTCAGCAATGCTGATAACGACGCTAATAGTTTAATTGCAAGTTGCTGCTCAAGGAGATAAACAAGGCTGTTTGCTTTTTAAACCGGGGGTTACAATTACTTTTAAACGCGAGGGAAAGGCACATCTGCGAGTAGATCTTACTATGTCAGAAAAGCAGCCCGAAGCCAGCTGGAAAATCAACAAAGCCCCAGGAGTGAGCTGCCGGCACAAAATTAGAGCAAAACCTCCCGATGTGAGCAGTGGAGCAGTGGGCGTGAGGCGTAGTAAACAGGCGGCAAACGTAGGTGGGCAGGGATAGAAAAGTTTTCGGTGGCCAGACCGTGCGCGTTTTCCCTGGGATTCCATCACAGAGAGGGACTGAGCACCCCTCCCTCTGCTGTCGGGCTCACAGTCACACCTCTCACCCAGCCCTTGGCTTCAGCACCACCGAGAGGACAGCTCCCCTAGTCGCAGAGCAGAACCCTCAACAACTGCCCTCCTCCGTCCTTGAGAAACATCCTCTCCCACCGCATTCCTCTTTCTTGCTGCTGTCTTTCTTGACACTGTGCTTTTAAGGCTACTCTAAGGAACTTATTCATAAGGGACTGGGAGCTCGTTTGGCTTGTTTATTTCCAGATGGAAGGGAGACAAGTCTTGTCTGAAAAGTCCAATCTTTTCATTGGCCTCCAGAGCAATTTACGCAGGATAAAAGACTGCAAGTCACTGGCTTTAATCTGGTGGCAAAAGGGTTCAGCCTAACTCAACAGTAGCAGAAACTTGAAACTCTTTTTTAGTGCTTTATTTTATTATTTTGTTGTAAAAGCACCAGTAGTAGGTAAACAACCTTATTAACTGCCTCTTAAGCCCCTTTCCTTCTCTGCCAAGCCAAAGACACCAAGGGAATATACCAGAGTTTGATAGCAAAGGAATAATTCTTAATTTCTCTGGGTCAGAAAACAATCTCAATCCTAAAAGGAACTCTTCTCAGTCCTTTCCAAGACCCCTCACATCATATTCTGAACCTGGAACATACAAGTGAAGGATTAATAGTTCCAAACGGAGACCATAGGCTACTACAGCCTGCCACAAAAACTGTCAAAGCCTCCTCCAATAAAGTCCTCTTTCTCCAGTGCCAAATCCAGAGGCAAACATTTCAGGGGTGACGAGAAAACACAGGGTTAAAAAAATCAAAATCATCGAGACAGGAAAATTACACTCCAAAGAACTTGGCTACTTCGGCACATTCAGTTACCATCCTATCGGTCATAAAATATGGTTCCTTAGCCAACACATCTTGTTTCTTTATGCAGAGTTTTCTCTGTTGTTCAAACTTCTCAATAATGTGTAAAATAGTCATTATCTGAAGTTTCTCTTTGTTCCAGCACGCACACACACACACACACACACACACACACACACACACACACACACTTTGTTTGATTCAGTTCCATTTTCAAGGGCTGAGTTTCCTAAAGAAAAAGGTATTGATATCATGTTCTTTTTAAACTTATTTTGAAGGAGGATCTTCAGGAAATGCCCTCACTCTTTTTGCACTGGAGTTGCGAGAATACCAAGGGATTCTAGAAAGGAAGAGACACAAGCTTGGAGGGAGAGACTTAGCAGTCTTTCAGAAAAGGCAGCCCCGTGAAGTTAGTAGCGAACAACTTCCTCTGGGTGATAGTGACCATCTACTAGTAACAGGAGGTGAGGTCTGCCTGTGAATCCGGAGCTGCAGCAGCAGTGGAGACAGCGGACACTGGGTGCTTCCTTTCAGGTAACCCTGACAGCTCTCAGTTTGACTCCCTGAATCCCTCAGTCTTCTCTGTGGCTCATTTCTTCCTTCTTTCTTTCTCCCTCCCTTCCTTTTCCTTCCTCCCTCTCTCCGGCCCTCTCTCCTTCCCTTCCTTCCTCCGTCCTCCTCTCTTCTCCTTCCCCCTTCTTTCCCTCCCTCCTCCACGTCAGTTACCCTTTTCACTTAATTCCATCTGGGCCACTTTGGGCACCAGTTCCAGTGACAGCTTCCTATCATCACCCCATATGCATCCTATAGACCATACTATTATTATCATCACTACGGTTGCTTGCCAAGTGCTTGGTCCCGTTCCCAGCTGTGATCCCCGCCCCGCCCCTCCTCACTCCAAAACCGCAGCAGGCGTGTATCAACCCGGCAAAATCACCAGAGTCTGAACGTCACCAACAAGTTCCACCCTGTAGTAGCCCCACCAGCAAACCACACCAGCGGAGCCTTGCCAAACCCTCTGCCCACAGCAGGTGGAGCATCCCGACCCAGCTCTGGGCTACGCCTACGATCATTGTTATCAGTGACAACACATCCTTCGCTTCAAGGAAGGGGAAAGCCCGCGTGCGACTCCCCGGCGGAGGCAGGGCTCCACGCACTACCCTCCCCCACCTGCTCAACACACACACACACACAGACACACACACACACACACACAAATACACACATACACACACACCTCCTTACTCGGCACACAAAGAGAGCGAGCGAGCGAGCGCCAGGGACCGGGCTGGGTAGGAAGTGGGGCGCAGGGGAGGGCACGGCCGGGAGGGGGAGGGGGACCACAGGAGGGGCTGGGGGCCGAGCCAGCCGGGGAGGAGGGAAGGAAGCGGCGTGGCGGAGAGAGCAAGGCAAGAGCTTCGTCCTCACCTGCCCCCAGGGTGAAGGAGATCCTGGCCTCCGCGAGGTACGGAGTGTCGCTCTTGGAGCGGACTCTTCTGATGGGCCGCCGGTCTATATCGTCCTCCGAAGATGCCGCCATTAATGTGGGAGGCAGAAGCAGGGTCGCCCGGCGAGCTGAGGGAGGAGATGGAGAGAGACGGAGGGAGGCGGAAAAAGGGGGGGAGGGGAAGGAAGAGGCTCACCCGCAGGGCAAGGGGGAGGGCAGAGGGGGATGGGAGAGGAAGGGAAAGGGGGCGGGGAGGGAGGGGGGAAGAGAGGGGAAAGGAGAGAAGAGGGAGAGAGAAAGAAAGAGAGCAAAGGAGAGAAAAGGGTGAGGGGAGAGAAAGAAAACCCGTTAAGGATTTGTGGACTGGAGCAGGGATCGGCCCAGGCCCGGCTTGTGCTCAGGGCTCCCCCTCATTGCACTCAGCCACAGGGCCAACGGGCCAGTGCCCCGGACGGACACCCCGCCTCCTGCCTGCAGCCCCAGTTCTCAGCTCTTGGCACAGGTAGGCTAATGCGAAAGGGAGGACTCCAAAGCAAGGATGCCCAGTCAGCACTGTGCCCTCTCCCGCCAAATGCACTTACTCCGCTTGCTTTTCAAGTGCACACGAGGGTCTCCTTAACCCACAGGATTCTCTGGGCTGAGGATGCCCGACCAGATAGCCCAGCTTCAGCTTTCCTTGCGTGAGTTATTATTCCTGGGGTGCGAGCCTAGGCCCAGCTGCTCATGGAAGAGAGCACGCTATATCGAGTACCCCTCTGCTCCCTCTTCCCCAACCTGGAGCTCAAATAGAGATGGAACCAGATCTGGACTCCCTGAAAGCTCTCTTGCAGGCCCCCGTTGAGCCCTAGAGGTGGAGGACAGAGGGAAAGTGTATATAACTTTGGGGGCAGTTTGGCAGTAAAGTTTCTAGAGTTGATATTCTGAATGTAGACTAGACATATTCATGCAGAATTGAGTGGCTTTCTTACCACCACGGGTTTCTAGGATACGTTTATCTCTACGGAAGTACCCATTCGGCTTTTTATTTGGCGATTTAGAGCATGAATAATAGTCTTTGGATTGGACCTGTAATCTCTATAACTCTCTACCATTGTTTCTGAAGGAGAGGGTGAAGATCAAGGGCACCTTACATTTCTTTGAATGTTTGCACTGCAACCTTCCCATGTTACACAGCAGCCAAACCTAGAAAGGTTTCTGGAGTGTGAGTCACAATGGTTCGCTGCCCCTACTGAACCTATTGATGGGCTGAACTCTTTGATGTCTGTCTTCCGGCAGCTTCAGTCACGTCTTCTTGTGGCCCGATGTTGCCACATTTCTTTCTAATGAGAGCCCACCTGGAGTACACAGATAAATGTTACCTTGATTCCCTCCCTGCTGCAAAGGAAATCTCAGTGTCAATTCATGCCCTTCAATCTCAGAGGATGAAGTACTGCTTCAGCTCTGCAAGACTTCCCTCTCCATTTCACCTGTCGTTTCTAATTCTCACCCTGTATCCTTGCGCCCGCCCTAGAATCTTCAGTCTCTTTACGCTGGTCTCTTACTTCACACATAGGTAGTAACTCTCCAACTGCCCTAGCCTTGCGGCTTCCTCAATCTCTGCCATACTATTTCTCTCCCATTCTGTTTACCCTTCCTGTGGAACGCTTGGCCCCATAGGCTTCATTTTTTCACTCTTAATCCCCTCCTTGCATCCCTACCACTACTTTTTATCCCCACCACTCAGTCAAAGTTACTTTAAAGGTCATCAACATCCTCTCAACAGTTAAGTCCATTTCTTTCTTGAGTAATCTATCCTTCTTGAAATAATCTCCTCCTTTGGCCTCCCTGTACTAGACTAACTTCCTAATCACTAGATTTCTAATAGCCGGTTCCCTGCGTGTTAATTTGAAAATGCATATCCTGGCATTCAGGGCCCTTTATGACCTGACTTCCATCTGGCTTTCCAAATTCATCTCATTATTTCCCTACAGTCTGTTCAGAGTTGTCCAAACAAGGCTGACTCATTTCTGCATCTGTACATTTCCTTGTTTTGTACACCACGAATTTCTTCCCCATCAACTTTCCATGTTCTCCCTCAGGAATGTGAGATAACTGACCCACTAGTCTGTGGCATGAATCCAGTACATAGTAAATGCTCAATAGATATTCTTTTAATACAAAAAAGAGAGGAGAGGGAGAAAGCAAGGGAGCAAGGAAGGAGAGAATGGGAAAAAAAGGAGTGAAGGAGGGTTATGTAACTAATGAGTAAATGAGTAGCTAAATTGGGGACCAAATCCATGCCTGACCTCAAATCCTGTCTTTAACCAGTACATTGATTTGCTAAGTAGATATATTTGGTTGACTATCCATATTTTAAATTCATTTTCTATGATACTTGCCTCCTTATTATTTCCCATTTATCTCTGTTAAACATAGATTAAAAATGGATGCCTCCTATCCCAGGAGGAACAACAGGGGTATTGGCTCATCAAATGAACCATGAAGGTTAATGCTTTTCGATGATTAATCAGGCTGCAAACCAATGTGATTTTAACATTTAGGTGCAAGCTCTTAAGGACGTGCAAAAGTAGGGAAATAAACTCCAACAGTTCTGCATACTGTATAAACTATACCTCTCTTTGAATTAATGCAGTGCTATCTGATTGTTCAAATTGTTTGGGATTCCCCAACCCGTTGTATTTTCATTCATCAGCCAAGTCTTTAAAAAAAAAAAAACAATAAAGTCATCTGAAGGAATACCTAGTCTTAGCTTTCTCTGTTTCTTTGATGTTAGATAAGAATGGTTCTTCACATAGAGAAATAAATATTTGAATTTCTGTTTCTTATTCATTCAACATTTTAGAGGATTAGGAACTAATAATGCTACAATTTTAGGTTTACCTCTCTTCAAAAGAGTTTAAATGTACTTTCATATTATCTCTTTCATATGGACTATTACTATTGAAATAATTCTAGATATATTTTTTCAAAAGAGACATAAAAATACTACAGTTATCCCCATGTTCTTGAATTATCTTATGATATTTTCATTTCTATTACCTTCCAGTTTTTTCGCTTCCATAATTTACTGTCTTCTTTGTCTCATCTAAGTTTTCCCATTATCTTTTCACTTTGCCTCTCTTTTTCTCTCCCATATTTCTTAGTTTTTTATAATTCCCCTACAAAGTCAGTCCCAGATCATGTATCTCACTCTTATCCTGTATGAAGGATTCACTCCTTTATGAAGTTCTTACTCTTGTGGGCTTGTCCCAATGTTTCCACATTCTTTATTCTTGGATTCCTTTCATATATATGACCTTTCATCATAAAATATCGGACTAAGTAACATCAGGGGAAGAGCCCTGGGGTGGGAATCAGGGCTGGTGGAGGCTGCTTCCAGTCCTACCACTACCTCACCAAGTACCACTGGGTAAGTGACCCTGTCCCCTCAGCTAGAGAAGTGCAACCTCTGGCACAAAAGCAGACACATAGGTTGTAGGAACAGAATAGAGCACCCAGAAATGAACCCACGCTTATACGGTCAATGAATCCATGACAGCAGAGGCAAGAATACACAATGGGGAAAAGACAGCCTCTTTAATCAGTGGTGTTGGGAAAACTGGACAGCTACCTGCAAAAGAATCAAACTGGACTACTTTCTCACACCATATACAAAAACAAAAAGCAAAACCCAAAAAACTCCAAATGGACTTAAGACCTGAAACCATAAAACTCCTAGAAGAAAACATAGGAAGTATGCCCACTGACAACAGTCTTAGCAATATTTTTTTGATATGTCTCCTGAGGCAAGGGAAACAAAAGCAAAAATAAACATATGGGACAGCACCAAACTGAAAAGCTTTTGCACAGTGAAGGAAACTATCAACAAAATGAAAAGGCTGCCTACTGAATGGGAGAAGATATTTGCAAATGATATATCTGATAAAGAATTAATATCCCAAATATACAAAGCACTCATACAACTCAACATAAATAAATAATCAACTCGATTAAAAAATGAGCAGAGGATGTAAAACAGACATTCTTTCAAAGAAGACAAATGTCCAGCAGGCCCATAAAAAGATGCCCAATATCACCAGTCATTAGGGAAATGCAAGTTGAAACCACAGTGGGATGTCACTTCATGCCTGTCAGAATGGCTTTTATTGGGGAGATAACAAATAGCAGGTGTTGTCAAGGATGCGGAAAACCGTGTGGAGGTTCCTCAGAAAGTTGGAAATAGAACTACCGTGCAATACAGCAATTCTACTCCTGGGTATTTGTCCAAAGTAAACAAAAATGTGGATCTGAGAAATGTCCAACTTTATGTTCACTGCAGCACTGTTTACAGTGTCAAGGATGTGGAAACAACCTGGGTGCCCATCAATGGATGAATGGATAGAGAAAATGTGGTATATATATTCAGTGGAATATTACTCAACCATAAAAAAAGAATGAGGTCTTGCCATTTGTGACAACGTGGATGGACCTGGATGGGATGGAGGACAGATACCATGTGATCACACTTATATGAAGAACAAATGAACAAACATAACAAAATGGAAGTGGAGTTGTAGACGCTGAGAATAGACTGGTGGTTGCTGGGAGAAGGGATTGGGGAGTGAGAGAAATGGGTGAGGGATATTAAGAGGTATAAACTTCCAGTCACAAAATAAATGAATCAGGGGTAAGATATGTACATTGTGGGGATTATAGTAAGTATGTACTATCTTTGTATGGTGACATATTGTAACTAGACTTATCAACAGTGACCAATTTGAAATGTATAGAAATATGGAATCACTATGTCATGCACCAGGAACTAACATAGTGTTGTAGGTTAATTATACTTCAAAAATAAACAAACAAATGAACTCATAGAAAAAGAGATCAGATTTGTGGTTACCAGAGGTGGGAGTGGGATGGGGAATTGGATGAAGGTGGTCAAATGGTACACACTTCAGGTTATAAGATAAATAAGTACTAGGGATGTAATATACCACAGGATAAAAATGATTAACATTGCTGTATCTCATATATGAAAGTTGATAAGAAGTATGTGCTAAGAGTTCTCGTCACAAGGTAAAATATATTTCTTTTTACTTTGTATCCATATGAGATGATGGATGTTCACTAAACTTATTGTGGTCATCGTTTCATGATGTATGTAAGTCAAATCATTATGCTGTGCACCTTAAACTTATACAGTGCTGTATATATCTCAATAAAACTGGTAGGAAAAAAATGTGAGCATCAGACAACGTGACCTTAAGGCCCTACCGAACTCTAATACTCTATAAGTATTTACAGCTATTCTTGTATCTCTACTTCTTTCCATAAATATCCATGGCATATTTTGTCTCTTAATCTAAGAAAATACATTGTTCCTTTGATTTGTAACCAATTATATTTAGGAAACCACATGGTATCCATACTTCTCTCAAGTGATTTCATATTGTTCAACTCTGTTTTATGTAACTATACATCCTTTAGAATCTGTTTCTTTTTCCTCATACTGTTTGCATCAGGTGGCAACACCCATATGATTGTTGGTGGTTTGCGTGTGTATGGATGTGTGGATGTGGGTGTGTGTATAGAAGGGATTGAATTCAACCATGACCTCAACAACTTCCAAATACAGTGGGTTTTTTTGTTTGTTTGTTTTTATTTTCTAAGATTGCTCTTTTTGAATGTGATTGCTGACTCAGGATAAGGGCCATTTTTGTTTCTTTCTGTTTTCTTTTTTTTCCTAAAGCCAGTCAATATTTTAACACTAAAGACACTTATATGCATGTTATATCCAGAGCTAGAGTCAGAAAAAGAGAGGCAGCACAATAAGGGGCTCAAAAAATAACATTTTATACATCCATCACCGGCATGGAAGAGGATGCAGATGGGGAGGGGAGGAAGAAAGAAGAGTGTAATATTTCATCCTGACTAACTCTTCAGGTGAGAAGCTTATCCTTTAAAAATATTACTCAGGGCTTCCCTGGTGGCACAGTGGTTGAGAGTCCGCCTGCCAATGCAGGGGACATGGGTTCGTGCCCCGGTCCGGGAAGATCCCACATGCCGCGGAGCGGCTGGGCCCGTAAGCCATGGCCGCTGAGCCTGCGCGTCCGGAGCCTGTGCTCTGCAACGGGAGAGGCCACAGCAGTGAGAGGCCCGTGTACCACAAAAAAATAAAAAATAAAAATAAAAATGTTACTGAAAGTGTGCTTCTAGGATACCTCTACATCAATATCACTTGGAATACTTGTTAAAATGTACATTTTTCAGGCTCCCAACCTGGATCTATGGGATTCTGAGGGGATAAGACCCGGGTACCTAGATTTGCAAAATATTCTTAACTATGTCCACTCTCATCACTTGTGTTCAATATTATACTGGAGGTCTTGGCCAGGGCAATAAAGTACGTAAAAGAAATTAAAAAGTATCATAACTGGAGAGCAAAAATACAATAAAATTGTGATTAGACATCTATGTTATGATTGTATATGTGCATAATCCGTAAGGATCTAGACTATTATAGACAGTGAACCTGACAGCACCACTGGATATAACAGCAGTATGAAATAATGATTTGTTTCTATATACTAGCAAAATAGAACATGTAATTTTAAAAGGACCATTTACAGTAGCATCAAAACCATCAAATATCTGTGAATAAATCTAACAGTTGGTGAGCAAGACTTCTACATGAAAACCTACAAAAAAATTCCCGAAGGAAATTAACAAGACCTAAGTAAGTGGGGAGTGGGGTGAATATACCATGCTCATGCTCACGGACTGAAAGACCCACTAGTGTTAAGGCATCAGTCTCTTCAAATTGATCTATAGAGTCAATGAAACTCCAGTCAAAATCCCAGGTTTTTTTTTTTTTTTTTTTTTTTGCGGTATGCGGGCTTCTCACTGTTGTGGCCTCTCCCGTTGCGGAGCACAGGCTCCGGATGCGCAGGCTCGGCGGCCATGGCTCACGGGCCCAGCCGCTCCGCGGCATGTGGGATCTTCCCGGAACGGGGCACGAACCCGTGTCCCCTGCATCGGCAGGCGGACTCTCAACCACTGCGCCACCAGGGAAGCCCCCAGCCTTTTTTTTTTCTTTCAATTTGACAAGCTGATTTTAAAATATATATGAAAATGCAAAGGGCCAAGACTAGTCAGGAAAATCTTGACAAATTAAAAAATAACTGGACTATTTATAGTAGAAGATACCAAGACATTATAAAGGTATAGAATTCAAAAACAAAGTAAGATACAGTAGTCCCCCCTTATCTGTGGTTTTGCTTTCTGGATTTTAGTTACCTGTGGCCAATTGCAGGCTGAAAATATTAAATGAAAAATTCCAGAAATAAACAATTCATAAGTTTTAAATCGCATGCTGTTCTGAGTAGCATGATGAAATCTCGTGCCCACCCATTCTGTCCAGGCCAGGATGTGAAACATCCCGTTGTCCAGCATATCCCAATCTTAGTCACCTAGTAGCCACCTCAGTTATCAGATCTACTGTTGCAGCACGGCAGTGCTTGTGTTCAGGTAACCCCTATTCTACTTTATAATGGCCCCAAAATGCAAGAGTAGTGTTGCTGGCAATTTGGATATACCGAAGAGGAGCCATAAAGTGCTTCCTTTAAGTGAAAAGGTGAATGTTCTTGACTTAATAAGGAAGGAAAAAGATTATATGCTGAGGTTGCTAAGATTGACAGAAAGAACAAATCTTCCATCCTTTAAATTGTGAAGAAGGAAAAAACAATTTGTGATAGTTTTGCTGTTTTACCTTAGACTGAATAAGTTCCAGCCATAGTGTGTGATAAACGCTTAGTTAAGATGGAAAAGGCATTAAATTTGTACAATAAGATACTCTGAAATACAGAGGGATAGATCACATTCACATAAACTTTATTACATTCTACTGTTAAAATTGCTCTCTTTTATTATTAGTTAATGTTTTAAATCTCTTACTGTGCCTAATTTATAAATTGAACTTTAATATAGGTATGAATATATAGGGAAAAAATAGTATATATAGGGTTCAGTACTATCCAAGGTTTCAGGCATCCACTGGGGGGCTTGGAATATATCTCCCACAGATAAGCGTGGACTACTGTAAATGGGCCAATGGAAGAGAATCTAAAAATAGACCAATATATAAATAGTCACCTGACTGTGACAAGAGTCCCACTGCAGTATTGTGGGGGAAAAGATGGACTTTTCAATAAATAATGCTCGAACACTTGAATATACATGTAATGGAAGAAAATAAACTTTGATCCCTACCTCACAGCATACACAAATATCAATTCCAAATGGATCATGGACCTAAATGTAAGAGGTAAACAATAAAGTTTCTAGAAGAAAAATTTTTAAGAGAAAAATGTTTTATCACATCAACAAAGATTTTCAAACAGGACATGAAAAGCACTAACCATAAAAGGATAAATAGGTATTTTGGTGCCATTAAAATTAAAAACTTCTTTTCATCACTAGACAATTAAAAATACAACATACCAAAATATGCGGGATGCAGCTAAAACAGTGTTAATAGGGTAGTTAGTTTATAGTTCTAAGCATTTATATTAGAGAAGAGTAAAGGTCTCAAATCAATTATCTAATTTCCTAACTCAGGAACTTAGAAAAAGAAGGGAAAAATAATCTAAAGCAAGGAGAAGGAAGGAACTAATAAAGATAAAAGCAGAAGTCAATGAAATTGAAAACATAAAGACAACAGAAAACTAAATAAAACAAAAAGCTCATTATTGAGGAGCTTCAAGATGGAGGAAGAGTAACACGCGGAGATCACCTTCCTCCCCACAAATACATCAGAAATACATCTACACGTGGAACAACTCCTACAGAACACCTACTAAACGCTGGCAGAAGACCTCAGACCTCCCAAACGGCAAGAAACCCCCCAGGTACCTGGATAGGGCAAAAGAAAAAAGAATAAACAGAGACAAAAGGATAGGGACGGGACCTGCACCAGCGGGAGGGAGCCGTGAAGGAGGAAAGGTTTCCACACACTAGGAAGCCCCTTCGCGGGTGGAGACTGCGGGTGGCAGAGGGGGGAGCTTCGGTGCCACGGAGGAGAGCACAGCAACAGGGGTGCAGGGGGCGTGGGGAGCAAAGCAGAGAGATTCCCGCACAGAGGATCAGGACCAACCTATTTTACTTTATAATGGCCCCAAAATGCAAGAGTAGTATAATGGCTCCTCACCAGCCCGAGGGACTTGTCTGCTCACCCGCCAGGGCGGGCGGGGCTGGGAGCTGAGGCTCGGGCTTCGGTTGGAGCGCAGGGAGAGGACTGGGGTTGGCTGCGTGAACACAGCCTGCAGGGCGTAAGTGCGCCGCGGCTGGCCGGGAGGGAGTCCGGGAAAAGTCTGGAGATGCTGAAGAGGCAAGAGACTTTTTCTTCCCTCTTTGTTTCCTGGTGCGCGAGGAGAGGGGATTAAGAGCGCTGCTTAAAGGAGCTCCAGAGATGGGCGCGAGCCGTGGCTAAAAGCGCAGACCCCAGAGACGGGCATGAGACGCTAGGGCTGCTGCTGCCGCCACCAAGAAGCCTGTGTGCAAGCACAGGTCACTCTCCACACCCCCCTTCCAGGGAGCCTGTGCAGCCCACCACTGCCAGGGTCCCGGGATCCAGGGACAACTTTCCTGGGAGAACGCATGGCGCGCCCCGGGCTGGTGCAATATCACGTCGGCCTCTGCCACTACAGGCTCGCTCCGCATCCGTACCCCTCCCTCTCCCCGTCCTCAGTGACCCAGAGCCCCCGAATCAGCTGCTCCTTTAACTCCATCCTGTTTGAGCATGAACAGATGCCCTCAGGCGACCTACAGGCAGAGGCGGGGCCACATCCAAAGCTGAACCCTGGGAGCTGTGCAAACAAAGAAGAGAAAAGGAAATTTCTCCCAGCAGCCTCAGAAGCAGCAGATTAAATCTCCAGTCAACTAAGATGCACACTGCATCTGCAGAATACCTGAATAGACAACGAATCGCCCCAAATTGAGGAGGTGGACTTTGGGAGCAAGGATATATATATATATATATTTTTTTCCTTTTTCTCTTTTTCTGAGTGTGTATGCGTATGCTTCTGTGTGTGATTTTGTCTGTATAGCTTTGCTTTTACCATTTGTCCTAGGGTTCCGTCTGTCCCCCCCTTTTTTTTTCTTTGGGTATAGTTTTTAGAGCTTATTATCATTGGTGGATTTGATTTTTAGTTTGGTTGCTCTCGTCTTTCTTTTTTTTTATTACTTAAAAAATTTTTTTAAATAATTATTTTTTATTTTAATAACTTTTTAATTTAATTTTATTTTATCTTCTTCTTTCTTTCCTTCTCTTTTTTTCTCCCTCTTATTCTGAGCCATGTGGATGACAGGCTCTTGGTGCTCCAGCCAGGAATCAGGGCTGTGCCTCTGAGGTGGGAGAGCCAAGTTCAGGATATTAGTCCTCACTCTTGTGGACCAACCTCCCAGCTCCATGTAATATCAAATGGCAAAAATCTCCCAGAGATCTCCATCTCTGGGATGGAGAAAGGATCAATAGCAGAATAACTGATGCAGAAGAACGGATAAGTGACCTGGAAGATAAAATAGGGGAAATAACTACTGCAGAGCAGAATAAAGAGAAAAAAATGAAAAGAACTGAGGACAGTCTCAGAGACCTCTGGGACAACATTAAATGCACCAACATTCGAATTATAGGAATCCAAGAAGAAGAAGAGAAAAAGACAGGGACTGAGAAAATATTTGAAGAGATTATAGTTGAAAACTTCCCTAATATGGGAAAGGAAATAGTTAATCAAGTTCAGGAAGCACAGAGAGTCCCAACAGGAAAAATCCAAGGAGAAACATGTCAAGACACATGCTAATCAAACTATCAAAAATTAAATACAAAGAAAACATATTAAAAGCAGCAAGGGAAAAACAACAAATAACATACAAGGGAATCCCCATAGGTTAACAGCTGATCTTTCAGCAGAAACTCTGCAAGCCAGAAGGGAGTGGCAGGACTTACTTAAAGTGATGAAGTGGAAAAACCTACAACCAAGATTACTCTACCCAGCAAGGATCTCATTCAGATTTGGTGGAGAAATTAAAACCTTTACAGACAAGCAAAAGCTAAGGGAATTCAGCAGAACCCAACCAGCTTTACAACAAATGCTAAAGGAACTTCTCTAGACAGGAAACACAAGAGAAGGAAAAGCCCTACAATAACAAACCCAAAACAGTTAAGAAAATGGGAATAGGAACATACATATCGATAATTACCTTAAATAAAAATGGATTAAATGCTCCAACCAAAAGACATAGACTGGCTGAATGGATATAAAAACAAGACCCGTATATATGCTGCCTATGAGAGACCCACTTCAGACCTAGGGACACATACAGACTGAAAGCAAGGGGATGGAAAAAGATATTCCATGCAAATGGAAATCAAAAGAAAGCTGGAGTAGCAATTCTCATATCAGACAAAATAGACTTAAAACAAAGACTATTACAACAGACAAAGAAGGACAGTAAATAATGATCAAGGGATCAATCCAAGAAGATATAACAATTGTAAATATTTATGCACCCAACATAGGAGCACAGCAATACATAAGGTAAACACTAACAGCCATAAAAGGGGAAATTGACAGTAACACAATCATAGTAGGAGACTTTAACACCCCACTTTCTCCAATGGATAGATCATCCAAAATGAAAATAAATAAGGAAACACAAGGTTTAAATGATACATTAAAAAAGATGGACTTAATTGATATTTATAGGACATTCCATCCAGAAACAACAGAATACACTTTCTTGTCAAGTGCTCATGGAACACTCTCCAGGATAGATCATATCTTGAGTCACAAGGCAAGCCTTGGTAAATTTAAGAAAATTGAAATCATATCAAGTATCTTTTCTGACCACCACACTATGAGACTAGATATCAATTACAGGAAAAAATCTGTAAAAACTACAAACACATGAAGGCTGAACAATACACTACTTAGTAACCAAGAGATCACTGAAGAAATCAAAGAGGAAATCAAAAAATACCTAGAAACAAATGACAATGAAAACACGAAGAACCAAAACCTATGGGATGCAGCAAAAGCAGTTCTAAGAGGGAAGTTTATAGCAGTACAATCCTACCTTAAGAAACAAGAAACATCTCAAATAAACGACCTAACCTTACACCTAAAGCAATTAGAGAAAGAAGAACAAAAAAACCCCAAAGTTAGCGGAAGGAAAGAAATCATAAAGATCAGATCAGAAATAAATGAAGAGGAAATGAAGGAAATGATAGCAAAGATCAACAAAACTAAACGGTGGTTCTTTGAGAAGATAAACAAAATTGATAAACCATTAGCTGGACTCATCAAGAAAAAAGGGAGAAGACTCAAATCAACAGAATTAGAAATGCAAAAGGAGAAGTAACAACTGACACTGCAGAAATACAAAGGATCATGAGAGATTACTACAAGCAACTCTATGCCAATAAAATGGACAACCTGGAAGAAATGGACAAATTCTTAGAAATGCACAACCTTCCAAGACTGAACCAGGAAGAAATAGAAAATATGAACAGACCAATCACAAGCACTGAAATTGAAACTGTGATTAAAAATCTTCCAATGAACAAAAGCCCAGGACCAGATGGCTTCACAGGCGAATTCTATCAAACATTTAGAGAAGAGCTAACACCTATTCTTCTCAAACTCTTCCAAAATATAGCAGAGGGAGGAACACTTCCAAACTATTTCTACGAGGCCACCATCACCCTGATACCAAAACCAGACAAAGATGTCACAAGAAAAGAAAACTACAGGCCAATATCACTGATGAAAACAGATGTAAAAATCGTCAACAAAACAGAATCCAACAGCACATTAAAAGAATCATACACCATGATCAAGTGGGGTTTATCCCAGGAATGCAAGGATTCTTCAATATATGCAAATCAGTCAGTGTGATACACCATATTAACAAATTGAAGGAGAGAAACGATGTGATCATCTCAATAGATGCAGAGAAAGCTTTCCACAAAATTCAACACCCATTTATGATAATAACTCTCCAGAAAGTAGGCATAGAGGGAACTTTCCTCAACATAATAAAGGCCATATATGACAAACCCACAGCCAACATCGTCCTCAATGGTGAAAAACTGAAATCATTTCCACTAAGATCAGGCACAAGACAAGGTTGCCCACTCTCACCACTATTATTCAACGTAGTTTTGGAAGTTTTAGCCACAGAAATCAGAGAAGAAAAAGAAATAAACAGAATCCAAATCGGAAAAGAAGAAGTAAAGCTGTCACTGTTTGCAGATGACATGATACTATAAAAAGCGAATCCTAAAGATGCTACCAGAAAACTATTAGAGCTCATCAATGCATTTGGTAAAGTAGCAGGATACAAAATAAATACACAGAAATCCCTTGCATTCCTATACCCTAATGATGAAAAATCTGAAAGTGAAATTAAGAAAACACTCCCATTTGCCATTGCAACAAAAAGAATAAAATATCTAGGAATAAACCTACCTAAGGAGACAAAAGACCTGTATGCAGAAAATATAAGACACTGATGAAAGAAATTAAAGATGACACAAATAGATGGAGAGATATACCATGTTATTGGATTGGAAGAATCAACAATGTGGAAATGATTATACTACCCAAAGCAATCTAAGGATTCAATGCAATCCCTATAAAACTACCGCTGGCATTTTTGATAGAACTTGAACAAAAAATTTCACAATTTGTGTGGAAACACGAAAGACCCCGAATAGCCAAAGCAATCTTGAGAAAGCAAAACGGAGCTGGAGGAATCAGGCTCCTGGACTTCAGACTATACTACAAAGCTACAGTAATCCAGGCAGTATGGTACTGGCACAAAAACAGAAATATAGATCAATGGAACACGACAGAAAGCCCAGAGATAAGTCCACGCACATATGGTCACCTCATCTTTGATAAAGGAGGCAAGAATATACAGTGGAGAAAAGACATCCTCTTCAGTAAGTGGTGCTGGGAAAACTGGAAAGCAACATGTAAAAGAATGAAATTAGGACACCCCCTAACACCATACACAAAAATAAACTCAAAATGGATTAAAGACCTAAATGTAAGACTAGACACTATAAAACTCTTAGAGGAAAACATAGGCAAACACTCTATGACATAAATCACAGCAAGATCCTTTTTGACCCATCTCCTAGAGAAATGGAAATAAAAACAAAAATAAACAAATGGGACCTAATGAAACTACAAAGCTTTTGCACAGCAAAGGAAACCATAAACAAGATGAAAAGACAACCCTCAGAATGGGAGAAAATATTTGCAAATGAAGCAACTGACAAAACGATTAATCTCCAAATTTTACAAGCAACTCACGCAGCTCAATATCAAAAAAAACAACCCAATCCAAAAATGCGCAGAAGACCTAAATAGACATTTCTCCAAAGAAGATATACAGATTGCCAACAAACACATGAAAGAATGCTCAACATCATTAATCATAAGAGAAATGCAACTCAAATCTACAATGAGATATCGTCTCACACTGGTCAGAATGGCCATCATCAAAAAATCTACAAACAATAAATGTTGGAGAGGGTGTGGAGAAAAGGGAACCCTCTTGCACTGTTGGTGGGAATGTAAATTGCTACAGCCACTATGGAGAACAGTATGGAGGTCCCTTAAAAAACTAAAAATAGAACTACCATAGACCCAGCAATCCCACTACTGGGCATGTACCCTGAGAAAACCATAATTCAAAAAGAGTCAGGTACCACAATGTTCATTGCAGCTCTATTTACAATAGCCAGGACATGGAAGCAACCTAAGTGTCCATCAGCAGATGAATGGATAATGAAGATGCAGCACATATATACAATGGAATATTACTCAGCCATAAAAAGGAACGAAATTGAGTTATTTGTAGTGAGGTGGATGGACCTAGAGTCTGTCCTACAGAGTGAAGGAAGTCAGAAAGAGAGAGACAAATACCGTATGCTAACACATATGTATGGAATCTAAAAAAAAAAAGGTCATGAAGTACCTAGGGGTAAGATGGGAACTAAGACACAGATCTACTAGAAAATAGACTTGAGGATATGGGGAGAGGGAAGGGTAAGATGGGACAAAGTGAGAGAGTGGCATGGACATATATACACTACCAAACGTAAAATAGATAGCTAGTGGGAAGCAGCTGCATAGCACAGGGAGATCAGCTCGGTGCTTTGTGACCACCTAGAGGGGTGGGATAGGGAGAACGGGAGGGAGGGAGATGCAAGAGGGAAGAGCTATGGGGATATATGTATATGTATAACTGATTCACTTTGTTATAAAGCAAAAACTAAACACACCATTGTAAAGCAGTTATACTCCAATAAAGATGTTAAAGGAAAAAAAACCTCATTATTAGAAAAACAAAACCAATAATATTGATTAAATTCTAGCAAGGCTAACAAAGTTAAAAATAGAGAAGGTACAAATCACCAATATCAGGAATCAAAGAGGGATAATCACTATAGATCCCATATCCATTAAAAGGATAACAAGAGAACACTACAAAAATCTGTATGCTCATATATTCAACAACATACACTCTTTAAAATAAAAACATCACTAGGAGAGTGGGAAGGCAAGCCAAAGACTGGGAGAAAATATTTTCAATTTTATATATGACAAAGAAATTGTAACCAGAATCTATAAAGAACTTCTAAGTCAATAATGAAAAGACAATTCCACTCAAGTTTCTAATAAATGGACAAAAGACTTGAATAGACACTGCACAAAAAGTTGATATCCAAATGTCCAATAAGCATAAGAAAAGATGCCTAGCATCATTACTTAAACGTAAATTCAAATAAAAACCTCAATGAGATATCACTTCACATCCACCTATCTGGCTAAACCTTAAAAATCCTTCAGTGCCAAGTTTTGGTTCAGATGTGGAGGAATTGCAGTTCTCGTACATTGCTGGTGACAATGTAAAGTTGTAAAATCACTCTGGAAAACTGTTTATATACATGGTACACCTATGTTTATACATAGGTAAACTTATATATACCCTAGGACATGGACAAGCATGTCCATAGCAGATTTATTTATAATGTCCCCAAACTGGAACCAAAGCAAATGACCATCAATAGGAAAATGTACAAAAATGTAATATCTTCATACAGTGTCATAGTACATAAAAGTGAAAAGGAACAAACTATCACTATATGCAACAACATGGATGAATCTCATGGGCATGATATCAGACCTGAGAGAGTATATACTGTAAGGATATGTATATATTCCATTTATGAAGTTCAAGAAAAAACAAAGCTAACATATAGTGACAAAGCTAACATATAGTGACAGAGAAAACAAAGCTAACATAATGACAGAAGATTGACTACAGAGACATTGTTTTGGAGGGGCACAAAGGAACCATGTGGAATGTTGGAAATATTCTATATCTTCATCTGGGTGGTGGTTATACCTTTTAGAAAAGGTGGGTACTTTTGTAAAAGTTCATCAAGTTATACATTTTATATTTGTGTACATCATTCTACATATGTTTATATCATTAAAAATAAATTTTAGAAAGCTTCCAGCTCACAGAATTATGCTTACTTTAACAAAAATTTGCAAGCTACCATCAGCTACACGTTTGGGAATAAAATAGTTACATGATTCTTATAAACAAATACATCCTGGTGAAAATAATAGTATGTGGAATATCATACTTATTGGATATCAACCATTATCAATTTAAAAATAAATTATCAAGTTCTTTTTTGACAGTGAAAAAAGCTTCCACTTATTAAGATACAAAATAAATTTGAGAATTATTGCATTTAAATACCAAACAGTTATAAAACCACACTACTAATAACAATTTAATTTAATTTGACTTGATTTGATTAATTAAAATAATTTCTTAATGTCTTGGGCCATCTTTGTGAATACCAACCTTCCACTGTGTCGAAATTCTATAAGTTTTGTTTCTGTTTCAGCCTTATTTTTAGCCTATCATCATATTTATCTCTTACAACCATAATCTTTTAGATATTCTGCTCCCAGCATCATTGTGTGCTGCATTAAAACCAATGAAGAGAGACGGGCGCAAGCCGCGGCTGGAGGCGCGGACCCCAAGGCGGGCGGGAGACGTTGGGGCTGCTGCTGCCGCCACCAAGGGGCCTGTGTGCGAGCGCAGGTCGCTCTCCACTCCCCTCTTCCGCGGAGCCTGTGCAGCCCGCCACTGCCGGGTTCCCGGGATCCGGGGACGACTTCCCCGGGAGAGCGCACGGCGGGCCTCGGGCTGGTGCAGAGTCACGGCGGACTTTGCCGCCGCCGGCCCGCCCCGCATTCCGTGCCCCTCCCTCCCCGCCGCCGGCCCCCGTACGCCAGAACCCCCGAATCAGCGGCTCCTTTAACCCCGTCCTGTCTGAGCAAAAAACAGACGCCCTCCAGCGACCTACACGCAGAGGCAGGGCCAAATCCAAAGCTGAGCCCCTGTGAGCTGTGAGAACAAAGAAGAGAAAGGGAAATCTCTCCCAGCAGCCTCAGAAGCAGCGGATTAAAGCTCCACAATCAACTTGATGTACCCTGCATCTGTGGAATACATGAATAGACAGCCAATCATCCCAAATTAAGGAGGTGGACTTTGGGAGCAAGGTCTATGATTTTTCTCCCTATTCCTCTTTTTGTGAATGTGTATGTGTATGCTTCTGTGTGATATCTTGTCTGTATAGTCTTGCTTCCACCATTTGTCCTAGGTTCTATCCGTCCATGGTTTTTTCTTAAAATTTTTTTTCTTAATAATCAATTTTAATTTTAAGAACGTTATTATACTTTACCTTCGTCCTTTCTTTCTTTCTTTCTTTCCTTCCTTCCTTCCCTCCTTTAGACAACGAATCATCCCAAATTGAGGAGGTGGTCTCTGACAGCAAGATTTATGATTTTTCCCCCTTTACCTCTTTTTGTGAGGGTGTATGTGTACGCTTCTGTGTAAGACTTTGTCTGTATAGCTTTGCTTCCAACCTTTGTCCTAAGGTTCTATCCGTCCCTTTTTTTTTTCTAATTAAGAATTTTTTAATTCAATAACTTTATTATACTCTATTTTATTTTTACTGTATCTTCTTTCTGTTTTCCCTTCTTTCCCTCCTTCCTTCCTTCCTCCCTCCCTCCTTTCGTTCCTTCTTGCCTTCTTTCCTTCCTTGCTTCTTTCTTTCTTCCTTCCTTCCTTCCTTCCTTCCCTCCTTCCTTCCCTCCTTTAGACAACGAATCATCCCAAATTGAGGAGGTGGTCTCTGACAGCAAGATTTATGATTTTTCCCCCTTTACCTCTTTTTGTGAGGGTGTATGTGTACGCTTCTGTGTAAGACTTTGTCTGTACAGCTTTGCTTCCAACATTTGTCCTAAGGTTCTATCCGTCCTTTTTTTTTTTTTTTTCTAATTAAGAATTTTTTAATTCAATAACTTTATTATACTTTATTTTATTTTTACTGTATCTTCTTTCTTTTTGTTTTTCCTTCTTTCCCTCCTTCCTTCCTCCCTCCCTCCCTCCCTCCTTTCGTTCCTTCTTGCCTTCTTTCCTTCTTTGCTTCTTTCTTTCTTTCTTCCTTCCTTCCTTCCTTCCTTCCCTCCTTCCTTCCCTCCTTTCCTTCTTTCTTTCCTCATACGTCTACTAATTCCCTCTACTTTTTCTCCCTTTTATTCTGAGCCGTGTGGATGAAAGGCTCTTGGTGCTCCAGCCAGGAGGCAGGGCTCTGCCTCTGAGGTAGGAGAGCCAACTTCAAGACACTGGTTCACAAGAGACCTCCCAGCTCCAGATAATATCAAACGGCGAAAATCTCCCAGAGACCTCCATCTTAACACCAGCACCCAGCTTCACTCAACGACCAGCAAGCCACAGTGCTGGACAACCTGTGCCAAACAACTAGCAAAACAGGAACACAACCCCACCCATTAGCAGAGAGGCTGCCTAAAATCATAATAAGGCCACAGACACCCCAAAACACACCACCAGACGTGAACCTGCCCACTAGAGAGACAAGATCCAGCCTCTTCCACCACAACACAGGCACTAGTCCCCTCCACCAGGAAGCCTACACAACCCACTGAACCAACCTTAGCCACTGGAGACAGACATCAAAAACAGGAGGAACTACGAACCTGCAGCCTGCAAAAAGGAGACCCCAAACACAGTAAGATAAGCAAAATGAGAAAACAGAAAAACACACAGCAGATAAAGGAGCAAGATAAAAATGCACCAGACCTAACAAATGAAGAGGAAATAGGCAGTCTACCTGAAAAAGAATTCAGAATAATGATAGTAAGGTTGATCCGAAATCTTGGAGATAGAATGGACAATAGAATGGACAAAATGCAAGAATCAGTTAACAAGGACCTAGAAGAACTAAAGATGAAACAAGCAATGATGAACAACACAATAAATGAAATTAAAAATACTCTAGATGGGATCAATAGCAGAATAACTGAGGCAGAAGAACGGATAAGTGACCTGGAAGATAAAATAGTGGAAATAACTACTGCAGAGCAGAATAAAGAAAAAAGAATGAAAAGAACTGAGGGCAGTCTCAGAGACCTCTGGGACAACATTAAACGCACCAACATTCGAATTATAGGGGTTCCAGAAGAAGAAGAGAAAAAGAAAGGGACTGAGAAAATATTTGAAGAGATTATAGTTGAAAACTTCCCTAATATGGGAAAGGAAATAGTTAATCAAGTCCAGGAAGCACAGAGAGTCCCATACAGGATAAATACAAGGAGAAATACGCCAAGACACATATTAATCAAACTGTCAAAAATTAAATACAAAGAAAGCATATTAAAAGCAGCAAGGGAAAAACAACAAATAACACATAAGGGAATCCCCATAAGGTTAACAGCTGATCTTTCAGCAGAAACCCTACAAGCCAGAAGGGAGTGGCAGGACATACTGAAAGTGATGAAGGAGAAAAACCTGCAACCAAGACTACTCTACCCAGCAAGGATCTCATTCAGATTTGATGGAGAAATTAAAACCTTTACAGACAAGCAAAAGCTGAGAGAGTTCAGCACCACCAAACCAGCTTTACAACAAATGCTAAAGGATCTTCTCTAGGCAAGAAACACAAGAGAAGGAAAAGACCTATAATAACGAACCCAAAACAATATAGAAAATGGGAATAGGAACATACATATCGATAATTACCTTAAATGTAAATGGACTAAATGCTCCCACCAAAAGACACAGATTAGCTGAATGGATACAAAAACAAGACCCTTATATATGCTGTCTACAAGAGACCCACTTCAGACCTAGAGACACATACAGACTAAAAATAAGGGGATGGAAAAAGATATTCCATGCAAATGGAAACCAAAAGAAAGCTGGAGTAGCAATTCTCATATCAGACAAAATAGACTTTAAAATAAGGACTATTAAAAGAGACAAAGAAGGACACTACATAATGATCAAGGGATCGATCCAAGAAGAAGATATAACAATTGTAAATATTTATGCACCCAACATAGGAGCACCTCAATACATAAGGCAAATACTAACAGCCATAAAAGGGGAAATTGACAGTAACACATTCATAGTAGGGGACTTAAACACCCCACTTTCACCCATGGACAGATCATCCAAAATGAAAATAAATAAGGAAACACAAGCTTTAAATGATACATTAAACAAGATGGACTTAATTGATATTTATAGGACACTCCATCCAAAAACAACAGAATACACATTTTTCTCAAGTGCTCACGGAACATTCTCCAGGATAGATCATATCTTGGGTCACAAATCAAGCCTTGGCAAATTTAAGAAAATTGAAATTGTATCAAGTATCTTTTCTGACCACAACGCCATGAGACTAGATATCAATTACAGGAAAAGATCTGTAAAAAATACAAACACATGGAGGCTAAACAATACACTACTTAATAATGAAGTGATCACTGAAGAAATCAAAGAGGAAATCAAAAAATACCTAGAAACAAATGACAATGGAGACACAACGACCCAAAACCTGTGGGATGCAGCAAAAGCAGTTCTAAGGGGGAAGTTTATAGCAATACAAGCCCACCTTAAGAAGCAGGAAACATCTAGAATAAACAACCTAACCTTGCACCTCAAGCAATTAGAGAAAGAAGATCAAAAAAACCCCAAAGCTAGCAGAAGGAAAGAAATCATAAAAATCAGATCAGAAATAAATGAAAAAGAAATGAAGGAAACAATAGCAAAGATCAATGAAACTAAAAGCTGGTTCTTTGAGAAGATAAACAAAATAGATAAACCACTAGCCAGACTTATCAAGAAAAAAAGGGAGAAGACTCAAATCAATAGAATTAGAAATGAAAAAGGAGAGGTAACAACTGACACTGCAGAAATAAAAGAGATCATGAGAGATTACTACAAGCAACTCTATGCCAATAAAATGGACAATCTGGAAGAAATGGACAAATTCTTAGAAATGCACAACCTGCCAAGACTGAATCAGGAAGAAATAGAAAATATGAACAGACCAATCACAAGCACTGAAATTGAAACTGTGATTAAAAATCTTCCAACAAACAAAAGCCCAGGACCAGATGGCTTCACAGCCGAATTCTATCAAACATTTAGAGAAGAGCTAACACCTATCCTTCTCAAACTCTTCCAAAATATAGCAGAGGGAGGAACACTCCCAAACTCATTCTACGAGGCCACCATCACCTTGATACCAAAACCAGGCAAGGATGTCACAAAGAAAGAAAACTACAGACCAATATCACTGATGAACATAGATGCAAAAATCCTCAACAAAATACTAGCAAACAGAATCCAACAGCACATTAAAAGGATCATACACCATGATCAGGTGGGGTTTGTTCCAGGAATGCAAGGATTCTTCAATATACGCAAATCTATCAATGTGATAAACCATATTAACAAACTGAAGGAGAAAAACCATATGATCATCTCAATAGATGCAGAGAAAGCTTTTGACAAAATTCAACACCCATTTATGATAAAAACCCTGCAGAAAGTAGGCATAGAGGGAACTTTCCTCAACATAATAAAGGCCATATACGACAAGCCCACAGCAAACATCATCCTCAATGGTGAAAAACTGAAAGCATTTCCACTAAGATCAGGAACAAGACAAGGGTGCCCACTCTCACCACTCTTATTCAACATAGTTTTGGAAGTTTTAGCCACAGCAATCAGAGAAGAGAAGGAAATAAAAGGAATCCAAATCGGAAAAGAAGAAGTAAAGCTGTCACTGTTTGCAGATGACATGATCCTATACATAGAGAATCCTAAAGATGCTACCAGAAAACTACTAGAGCTAATCAATGAATTTGGTAAAGTAGCAGGATACAAAATTAATGCACAGAAATCTCTGGCATTCCTATATACTAATGATGAAAAATCTGAAAGTGAAATCAAGAAAACACTCCCATTTACCATTGCAACAAAAAGAATAAAATATCTAGGAATAAACCTACCTAAGGAGACAAAAGACCTGTATGCAGAAAACTATAAGACACTGATGAAAGAAATTAAAGATGATACAAATAGATGGAGACATATACCATGTTCTTGGATTGGAAGAATCAACATTGTGAAAATGACTCTACTACCCAAAGCAATCTATAGATTCAATGCAATCCCTATCAAACTACCACTGGCATTTTTCACAGAACTAGAACAAAAAATTTCGCAATTTGTATGGAAACACAAAAGACCCCGAATAGCCAAAGCAATCTTGAGAACAAAAAAAGGAACTGGAGGAATCAGGCTCCCTGACTTCAGACTATACTACAAAGCTACAGTTATCAAGACAGTATGGTACTGGCACAAAAACAGAAAGATAGATCAATGGAACAAGATAGAAAGCCCAGAGATAAACCCATGCACATATGGACACCTTATCTTTGATAAAGGTGGCAGGAATGTACAGTGGAAAAAGGACAGCCTCTTCAATAAATGGTGCTGGGAAAACTGGACAGGTACATGTAAAAGAATGAAATTAGAACACTCCCTAACACCATACACAAAAATAAGCTCAAAATGGATTAAAGACCTAAATATAAGGCCAGAAACTATCAAACTATTAGAGGAAAACATAGGCAGAACACTCTATGACATAAATCACAGCAAGATTCTTTCTGACCCACCCCCTAGAGTAATGGAAATAAAAACAAAAATAAACAAATGGGACCTAATGAAACTTCAAAGCTTTTGCACAGCAAAGGAAACCATAAACAAGACCAAAAGACAACCCTCAGAATGGGAGAAAATATTTGCAAATGAAGCAACTGACAAAGGATTAATCTCCAAAATTTACAAGCAGCTCATGCAGCTCAACAACAAAAAAACAAACAACCCAATCCAAAAATGGGCAGAAGACCTAAATAGACATTTCTCCAAAGAAGATATACAGACTGCCAACAAACACATGAAAGAATGCTCAACATCATTAATCATTAGAGAAATGCAAATCAAAACTACAATGAGATATCATCTCACACCAGTCAGAATGGCCATCATCAATAAATCTAGAAACAATAAATGCTGGAGAGGGTGTGGAGAAAAGGGAACCCTCTTGCACTGCTGGTGGGAATGTGAACTGGTTCAGCCACTATGGAGAACAGTATGGAGGTTCCTTAAAAAACTACAAATAGAACTACCATATGACCCAGCAATCCCACTACTGGGCATATACCCTGAGAAAACCGAAATTCAAAAAGAGTCATGTACCAAAATGTTCATCGCAGCTCTATTTACAATAGCCCGGAGATGGAAACAACCTAAGTGCCCATCATCGGATGAATGGATAAAGAAGATGTGGCACATATATACAATGGAATATTACTCAGCCATAAAAAGAAACGAAATTGAGCTATTTGTAATGAGGTGGATAGACCTAGAGTCTGTCATACACAGTGAAGTAAGTCAGAAAGAAAAAGACAAATACAGTATGCTAACACATATATATGGAATTTAAGAAAAAAAAAATGTCATGAAGAACCTAGGGGTAAGGCAGGAATAAAGACGCAGACCTCCTAGAGAACGGACTTGAGGTTATGGGGAGGGGGAAGGGTGAGCTGTGACGGGGCGAGAGAGAGCCATGGACATATACACACTAACAAACGTAGTAAGGTAGATAGCTAGTGGGAAGCAGCCGCATGGCACAGGGATATTGGCTCGGTGCTCTGTGACAGCCTGGAGGGGTGGGATAGGGAGGGTGGGAGGGAGGGAGACGCAAGAGGGAAGAGATATGGGAACATATGTATATGTATAACTGATTCACTTTGTTATAAAGCAGAAACTAACACACCATTGTAAAGTAATTATACCCCAATAAAGATGTTAAAAAAAAAAAAAAAAAAACCAATGAAAAATAACCAGATTGGAAATGTATATAAGGAATAAAGAAAGAATGTTGACAGTGGACTTCTTGTTAGGCCAGAAACAAGGCAGCATTCCCCCCAAATAAAGGAGGCATGTCACAAAAACACAGGAGCCAGCTTGAAGGGTCTTGCATTGGGACAGTTTGAGCACAAAAAACAATTAAGTTCACTAATGAATGATACACCATTATTATAATACACAGATATTCTCTCTCTTCCTCTCTTGTTCCTCTGTCTCTGTCTCTCCCTTCCTCTCTCTCTCTCTCTCTCTCTCTCCCTCCCTCCCTCCCTCCCTCCCTCCCTATCTTTATGTATACAGTTTTATACTCCTCTCTGGATAGATCAATTGATCCATCTATCGATAGACAGATAGATAAAGAGACATTAGAGACGAAACAGCAAATGCTAATCAAATGAGGTCAAATGTTATCAACAGGCAAATCTGAGTAAAGGGTACATAAGTATTTTGCACTATTTTATTTTTGCAACTTTTCCATAAGTTTTAAATTATTTCCAATAAAAGTTTAAAAGTACTAGTAAAAACATGTTTATTTCTTTCTATTGACAAATTTTCCAAGCGTTAGAGACGACGTCCCATCTTGCTTTAAATCTTTCTGAAAAATTATCATTGTCTGGCATCCCCACAGGCTGCGGATAAATACAGTATTGATCTTAAGGGTAATTGATTCTGCATTTATGCTAGAGGTGTTTGAATTTTTGTTAAAAAATTGATTCTGGTATAGTATTGTCAAACACATTAAGAATCTGGGCTGTATAGATGAAGTGTATATGTTACTGTTTGCATATCTAACATGAGTTAGAAATATAAGAACCTTTACACCTTGCAATTAAACCCAGTATGATGTCATTAATTAGAGTGATGTTACTGAAAATCATTCATGTAGAAAATACAAAACGCAAATAATGAAGATGAGTGTTATTAGTTACAACATGAAGCCAACAAGATTGCAGCAGTAGCCTGCATATCTTAAACAGGTTTAACACAAACGTACCAAAAAGTCTTTCGTGCTTTTTATTATAACTGAATTTAGTATGTAGCTGCTGAGATATTTTTTCTTTTCTATACATATGCATGCTTTGCTAGAGAACCAAGAATCTGAGGAATTGTTATTGGTACATCTGAGTTCTTTCTGCTTAAACTTGTAATTAAGGGAGCTGTCCATCCTACACAGTTGTGGTATTGATTCCTTTTTCTATCTGGCTAATTTTGCAGGGTCCACAAAGGAGCGGGGATGGCTGTCTAGTTTTGACCGCTGCTCCCCAACATCCCAGCCCCTCAGTGTTCCTACTGGCCCCAGTTTGGGTCTTCAGCGTTGTGCAACTTCGGGTAGCTGTGCGCTGTTCACGCCACAGTCCACGTAAATAGAATTATGGAATTGTGAAGGCCACAACTTGTGCAGTCATACCCCAAAGGTGGTGGCTTCCCAAGGAGATGGTTCCATGCGTGGGCATTCAGGCCAGCCCTGTTTCCTATAACCATCTGGGTCTAACATTGACTTTGTACTGACTCTTCTTTTAAGACTTGAATACCTAGCTCTCCTTGAATTGATACCTGGATAAAGACGAATGCAATACTATTTAATACTATTGGATAGCTACCATAACAATGCATAGTGGCTTCTCCCCCAGAAGGACTACTATTGTGGTTTATGTAAAATTGTGCCTAATTTTAAAACTACTTAACTGATATGAGATATATTAGCAACACCTGTTCAAGTATGGGGACCCTGTTCTCTATGTTTCCGGAGATTTTTCTACTTCCATAAAAACTTGTATGTTGTGATAGCCAGCCTCCAAGATGATGCCCAGTGATCCCCAACACTTGGTATTCACGCCCTTGTGTCGTCCCATCCCACATTCAATCAGTGTCGGTCTCTGTGACCATTAGAATATGGTGGAAGTGATGGTGTATCATAACATACATTGCAGCTTCTGCCTTGCTTTCTCTTTGCATCTTGGGAGAAGCCAGCTACAATGCCACAGGGACACCCAAGAAGCCTATGAAGAGGCTCACGTGGCAAGAAACTGAGGTCTCCTGTCAGGTGCCGTTTGTATGAGGCACCTTGGAAACCCCAGCTAAGCCTCTGTATGACTGCAGCCCTAGCCAACATCCTGACTGTGAGCCACCCAGACTCTGAGCCAGAACTGCTTAACTAAGACATTCTTGAATTTCTGACCTATAGAAGCTGTGAGATAATAAATGTTTGTTGTTTTCAGCCACTAAGCCGTGGGGTAATTTGACACGCAGCACTAGGTAAGTAATACGCATGGGTTCTCAATGGGCTGAGATCATCAATATGAATGCTAGATGCCATCTATGTCTACCACGAAACCCAAATCTTAACCAGTTTGATGGACTGTTTGGCAAGTTCTAAGACAGGAGATCCAAACAAAAATTAAGAAAACATTATCAAATGACAGTACCAGTGTTTCCGCTGGAAAACCTCTCTATTCTTTCTCCTCGCCAATCACTGCCTGTTTAAACTCTGCCCATCTTTTACGGCTGAAATGTTTTTATTCCCACCCCCAATCCAGCACCAATGTGAGAATGTGGTATTTTCCACTTTGTCTCTACCTGTGGCACTTTGTAACTTTCCCTTTGTATGAATATATAAATAACATGGATGTTATTTTCCTTCCAGACAATATGAAATAAAAGTTAACTACACAGGCTTTGAGGTTAGCCTTCCTGAGTTTGTACTCCAATTCCATACTTAATAGTTGAATGATTTCATGCAAGTCACTTACCTCTTATACATCTATAAGATGGGCCTTACATAGTAAGGGTTGCTTAGGGTAAGTAAGGGTACTTCTTAGGGTTGCTGTGAGGATTCAAACATGTAATCTATGTAACGTCTTTAGCAAAGGAAATTCCCAATAAACATTTATTATTTTAAAACTATTATTCCTAGCCAGCTCCAAGTAAAGCTGTCACTGTGAAATTAAACCTTGGCATCATTCCCAAGCTTAATGCTTATTAGATGTTGGAAGAAAGTTAGTGAGCTCTCCAAGCTTTAGTTTCCTTATATGTAAACTAGAAATAAAATAAACTCTCTCACTGGGCCTTGGGAGGATAAAACATTACATAATAAATGTAAAACACCGAACACAGAGCCTGACAAATGGTAGGCGGGCAACAAATGTTCGTTGCTTCCTTTGCTCTCAGCTTCTTAAAGTAGATACCGTGCAGAGTGGCTGGGGGCTGGCTACTAGAACATGCTAGATGCAAAAAAGAAAATGTGTTTCAGGCTTGGTGTGTTGAATTGAGTTGGACATAAACCTAAACAGCTTTTTATTGTTGAACATGCCTGGTTAAGATACACAAGTCACTTTTCCAGTCTTGCTTAATAGTACAGGTAATGTTAAACCTTATTTATTTTATTTTCATTTATTTGTATTTTCTGCATGGTCAGTTTTCAATATAGTTGCTGTAATTAATGACATAATTTGAAATCTAAAGATTCTAATATTACTAATTCTTGTTCAGTGAACGAAAGGGTGACAAATACTTGGACATATCTTTGTATGGCAAACTGCTGGGCTTGGTCACTTGCAAAGTGATCTTAGGGGCAAAGACTATGGGCTTGAATTCCATTTGAGCCCCACGTACAATAACAGGATGTAGAGATACGGGCATCAGACTAGACAGTAGGAGACGAGGTTCTAACTCCAGGTCTGCCATCATTCTTGCCGTCTCTTTCAGATAAATCACCTCTTTCCAGAAAGGCAGGATGTTGCAGGGGAAAGCTGAGTCAGCATTCATGTTTGAATCCTGGCTCTGCCTCTTCAGAGTTCTGTGATTCTGCTGAGTTTTAGTTTCCTAGAAATTGGGGGCAGTCATATCTAACTCATGGTTTTGTGATTTTGAATGGAATAAATATGAATAGCTTCTAGTATATGGTAGGTATTTCATAACCACTTTATTGCTTTTCTTTTCTTCCCTGAGCCTCAGTTTTTCACCTGTAAAATGGGCCAGTTGAATTAAGTTACTGCTGGTTCTAATGTTCTGTTACTATAGGAACTACACTGTTAAATGGCACTCGATATTGGAACGCAATGAAGTGCTATATTTGGCTATAATAAGAATAAAAGCATATTTTTGGTGGTGGAGAAGGGAAAATACAAAAATTTCTAAATGTATGTGCCTAAGAAGAAGGCCTGCCCAGTACAGATTCAGCAGTTATTTAATTTGCATTCTGTTGTGTCTACAGATGCGCCAGTGATAGCAATCAAGTCACAGGGTATTAGTCAGAGACTCTGTCTAGTTAATAATAGCAGAACGGACCCAGTAACATCAACCCAGCTGGCAAAGTCACCCTTGAGGCAAAAACAATGCGTGGGTTGGTTGACCTTTTCCTCTTTTCTACCAAACCATGTCCCAATTATTTTCTATGTCAGTTAGAATCAACTACCCCAAGATACAAATTATTCATTTTTTTTAAATTAAGACAGAGTAAACTAAAAGTAATAAATCTGAAGAGCTTGATTTAGGTTGAAAAAATATGTACGTGCATGAGTGTGTGCCCATGTGTGTAAAAAGGATGTAAGGATATTCACAAAGTTGTAAAGAGTATCTATTTTTAGATGATGGGGCTAGCTGAGTTTGTGTGTGTGTGTTTTGTTGTTCGTCTATATTTTCTAAATTTTCTGTAATTGTTATGTGCTACCTTGGTAGTGAGAGGGAAAAACGAGTTCTGAGTATAATAAGAAACTCCCATGGGGACGTAGGCAACTTGCCTCCCTCTCCATCACCCATTCCTGCAATTCAACCTAGAGGACAGAGGTCTCACCACCCCCTACAGACAGTTTCCCAAGTAAATAAGGTAAAAATTCACTTTAAGAAACTGAATCTAAGGATCTAGTTACATAGAATGACTCAGTTGCCCCATTTATATCTTACAACATTGAGACATTCTGCCATTTGAATGTGTGGAAATACATAAACATCTTCACATCCTTGCATCTCTGTTCCTGGAAGTCTTTCTTAGTATTGCCACAGACACCAGTATCCTACAGGACGGCAAGATGTAGTAGGAAGAGTCACAAGGTTCAGGATTATAATTCTGGCTCCATTCCTAATAGCTGTGTGAATTTGGGAAGTTACTTGATGATTGGAAACATGGATTACTTCATCTGTAAAATGGGGATAATAGCAAGTATGTCACAAATTTCCCATTCTAGGACTAAATGAGACAATAAATACCAAGCCCCTGGCACTGAAAACGTGGGTCTTCTTCTCGCTGTCATTTCCTTTTGCAACTTCTGTGTGCATGTCCAGATTATTAAGCAAGCATAGGATGTGGGACTAATGTGAAAAATCAGCCTTCCAGTATGATGTGTGAAGTGTGGTCTTGCTTTCCAGAGACAAGGATTAAACTGGGACCAAGCCAGGTAACTTTTTCTCCACCTGTCACCTATCAAATTTAGTCACCAAATAGTGCATAATCAACTAAATGGAACAGATCTTACTGCGTAGGTTCAAAAGAAAAGTAAGGTCTATCTTTAACCAGCTATAGCTGAATCTCTTTTTTTCTTCCTTTGCAACGTTCTGAGACAGGCTATAGTTCTCTAAAGCGATTGAGCTGCACTGAGATTTCTTTTCTTTAAACTTGTTTTTTTAGATGCTCTTATAAGCGTTAACTTGGAATTTTCTTCTTATGAAAATACGGCCAGAATTTGAGTAATATTGGTAACTTCAGACATTTGGTTGCTGTAAATATTTCAAATGGACTATTAATTTTAAGTACTAGTTCTGGGGAGAAAATACTGTATTTACAGGAACAACTTTTAATTTAGAAAATAAATGTTTCCGTTAAATAATCTCCCTTCAAATAAATAGGAAAGGAAAATTAAAGGCCCAGAGGAACCACATATTCAGAGGCAGCTGTAAAACATGTTAGTGAAATTATCTTAGGAATTATCTAGGCACATAGAATATTTTGAATAGTTTTCCAAGCTTTATATCTGTAGAGCTTACTCCCTGCTGGTAATCTATGTTTGGATATTTTATAGGGTCCGAATTCAATATATTCTATATTCAATTTATGTTCCCCCTCATCTTTCTTTTTTTTTTTTTTCGGCTGCGGCACGTGGGATCTTAGCTCCCCGACCGGGAATGGAACCCATGCCCTCTGCAGTGGAAGAGCGGAGTCTTATTAACCATGGACCGCCAGGGAAGTCCCTCCCCCTCCATCTTTACTCTCTCCTTTATCTTCTTTCTCAGTGAACAGCTTCATTATCCATCCAATGAGTCTATGTAAAACATCTGGGGATCATGGCATGTACCCCTTCCTCACACTCAGTGTATTCATCTTACCGTCAGGTAATCTGGAAAGAACCGTCCTAATATTTCAAAGACCCCTCTTTCCTGCTGGATTCACTCTGTCAATTCCCTTTTCCGACTGTCTATACTTCTTGCTGGGATTTTACTGCAACAGATCTGACGACAGACCTCCTCTGCATTAGATTCCCTAGTGGATTCAGTGTCAGGTTTGGAATTCCTTAATTAAGCATGCAGAGCCTTACATGTCTTTGCTTCTGCCTACTATTCTAGTCTTTTTTTCTTGCCAGTCTAGATATCTACAATATACCTCTCATTCTGTAACATGTACAGCTCCCCTAAGATATTATACTCAATATGTCCAGGCCTTATCACATGCCAGTTCACACTGCCCGAAACATTCTTTTTTTTTTTCTTCCTTCTACCTAAATCTAACTCAAAGGTAGATTAACTGTCATCTCCTTTTGGACACTAACTTGGAATCACATCTAACTTTCTCCCCAACACAGACACACACACACACAGACACACACACACTTCTCTCTCATTTGGATGCCCTCATCCGTGCTTACAAAACTCCCAGTGTGCAGATTCTCCTACCATGTATCTTTTGCAACTGAAATCATTGCTTTATCTGTCTCTACATTAGATAGTTAACTCCATGAGGCCAGGGGTTTTATCTGTTTTGAGTTTGAATCCCCAGCCTATAGATAGTGTTCAAAAAAACAGTGAATGTTCAATGAATATAATCGAATTTTTACTGCATTTCATTCATTTACCTTTCTGGGCTCCATTTTCCTCATTTATGAAAGTGAAGAGTAGACTAGTCAATGGGTCTCAAATTCTACACCTCACACTATTTGCATTAAAGCATCTGAGAGCTACAAAAATAAAACAACCCCTTAAAAATAGGAAAAACCTATTCCCTGGCGGTCCAGTGGTTAGGACTCCACGCTTCCACTGCAGGGGGCATGGGTCAGATCCCTGGTCGGGGAACTAAGATCTTCCATGCCATGTGGCATGACCAAAAAACTAGGAAAAACCCATATTACCACACCTGACTCTCAAAGATTCTGACCAGTATACCCGGGGAAGGGCTGTAGAATTTGTTTCCGATATGTAACCAGGTTTGGAATCACCTGGTCTAGAAGCTCTCTGAGCTCTAGAAATCATTCAAATGTTCTGTGTTTCCTACAGAAGAGATGCCACATTTCTTAGTCTGCTGTTCAAGGTCTCTTTCCCTGAACCCTTTTTTTTCTCTCCAGTTTCCAGTGTCACTTTCACCGGCTTGCATTTTCCGATCCAGTCATGCTGAATTGCTTATAGAAAGACCTATACATGCTGCCTTTTTTGCAAGGAAAGCCCCACTATTGCGCAAACTCCAGGATGAAGCTTAGGTAACAACACTTCCATGAGCAAGTCTCTGCTTCTTCCTTTTCCCCTTTTAGATCTGTTTTTTGCTTCTATAATGGTATTTGGTATTGTATTATATCATCCTTGAGCTTCTTTTTCTTTTCAATTTATTCTTCTATTTTTTTTTTAATTTTTGGCTGCGTTGGGTCTTTGTTGCTGCACGCGGGCTTTCTCTGGTTGGGGCGAGCGGGCGCTACTCTTCGTTGCGGTGCACGGGCTTCTCGTTGCGGTGACTTCTCTTATTGCAGAGCACAGGCTCTAGGCACGCGGGCTTCAGTAGTTGTGGCATGACGACTCAGTAGTTGTGGCTCACTAGCTCTAGAGCACAGGCTCAGTAGTTGTGGTGCACGGGCTTAGTTGCTCCACAGCATGTGGGATCTTCCCAGACCAGGGATCGAACCTGGTGTCCCCTGCATTGGCGGGCGGATTCTTAACCACTGAGCCACCGGGGAAGCCCCCATCGTCTTTGAGCTTCTTGAAGACACAGAACAATTATTCAATGAGTGCTCTTTCAATTCTTTATTGTGGCAATTTACTTACTCCTTAAACAAATATTTATTGAGAATCTGCTATCTAAATTGAGAACCCACCAATCTAAATTTATGCCATTTTATCCTTCTACTAATAATATTGCAAGCATTGTTACCATTTTGCAAACGAGAAAACAAAGGCTTATAGAGGTTCACCACTTGAATAGCCAGCCACATGGCTGTTTAATTGTTGGAACAGAATTAGCGTCCAGGAGTTTCTGATATCACTTTCTTCACACTACCATGTTTTTCTTAAGGGAAAAAAATTTTAAATATAAAGAGAAATATGATTTAAAGTGGATTCTCCCAAACCTATTTCCTCATTCCTGGGTAAGTGGTGACTCACTTTTAAAAACTGAGGCAACATTGATCCATAACATTATATAAGTTTCATGGGCATGGCATTGTATTTTGACTTCTGTATACACTCCAATGTACTCACCACCAAAAGTTTAGTTTCCATCCATCACCATACAGTTGACCCCCTTTACACATTTCAACCTCCCTAAAGCTGATTTAAATCACTTCTTGGAAGCCACATTCCGATAAACTAGAGTTTGCTGTAAATTCAGATGAAATCAGTACAGTTTAGCCCTTGTTTTAAGAGAGTTTGCAGGAAGAAAATTCCCAGTAGTAAAACCATAAAGAGGATTGCTTTGGGATTTGTCAGCAATTTAATTCAAAAATCAAAGTTTTTTTGCTTTTTCTTGTTCTTGTGTTTTAAGACAGGCTCACCTTTCCAAGGGCTTGGAAATTTGAATTAGGAATAAATGGTTGTAGAGAAGGCCAGAGATGGGACAGGATAGAGGTTTCTCTTGGGGAGCTAGAGGCCCTGCCACTTTCCTCTGAGGCTTGACAAGATTAAAAGCCAATTAAGGGACTTCCCTGGTGGTGCAGTGGTTAAGAATCCACCTGCCAATGCAGGGGACACGGGTTCGAGCCCTGGTCCAGGAAGATTCCACATGCCATGGAGCAACTAGGCCCGTGTGCCACAACTACAGAGCCTGTGCTCTAGAGCCTGCAAGCCACAACTACTGAGTCCGTGTGCCACAACTACTGAGCCTGTGCACCTAGAGCCCATGCTCTGCAACAAGAAAAGCCACCATAATGAGAAGCCCACGCACCATAGCCCTCGCTCGCTGCAACTAGAGAAAGCCGGCGTGCAGCCACAAAGATCCAAGGCAGCCAAAAACAAACAAACAAACCAACTAATTAACATAAGAGCTAATATTTACTAAATGCATATTAGGTACTTGACATTTTGCTTACTTTCATACTTATTTGTTCAGTGTTTCCAAATGTTAGTCATTCCTGTATCACTTTTATGGATTTTGTTACCTCTAAGTGTCATCTACACTATTAATTACTTAATGTTTTTCCTTAAATGGACTTCAGTCATCCTTCTTTTTTCTTCTTGTTCTAAGCAGTAGTCCGTAAGTATGAAGTTTAGTTATATATTTTTATATTTCAATTAAATATTTCTCACTTTACATTTTCTAAAACATAATAAAATAAATATATTATTATTATAAAAGAGTTCAATTATTACCTGAAAATCATATATTGGACCATAGTTTGTGAGACACTTTGTTTCATTTAAATCCTCAAAATAACCCTTTGGGTTAAGAATGCTTATTATCATTTGCATTCAAAAGGGAAAAGTGAGGCAAAAAGAGATTGAATAACTTGCCTAATGTTATAAGCTGAGAAGTTTGAACTCAAACTCAAGCTCACAGTTTGAACTCAGATCTGTAGTATTCCAAAACCCAAGCCCTAAAATATGATGACATTCTTCAGCCAGCCCTGGGAAAGATTTCACTCATACCTCCAATTTTGTATATGCTGTAATTGTAACCGTAAAAATATGAATGTGCCTGAAATTGACTGAAAGTAAAATAAAAAATTAAAATAGATGTGTGGGGTTGACTTTCCTTTCCATTTTTTCCCCAAAGACATTAATGTTACTCGTTTTGCTCTTATGATTGAAAGAAAAAGGTACAGAGATCTCTAAGATAATCTCTCTGTTCAGTCCCAACGTTTCAGAAGTCCAATTTAATACCAGCATTCATTCAGTGGTTTTGTAAAATTGTGTGAATCTAACTGCTTATTAAAATATTCTTAAACATATTAAGAATGGTATCAGCCATGAGCTGATTTTGATGTGCTAGGCGCCCCATCCTTGCCTCTGCCGGCTCAGTCACAGAGGGTGGTACTGAAAGTTTTTAGGAAAACAGATTTGTTTGAGCGATGAGGAGTGAGAATTTTTTCCAAGCACCTGTGAATTGCTTATGCTAATTGGGTCATAGCTGATGCTGACCATGTGTGGGTTGCATCTTTAATCCACTCTCTATGCTGTATGTGAAAGGAGGAGTTATTAATTATTTTATTGTATTTTCATCTGACTTTCTTCCTCTGTCATCCTCTCATCTCCTCTCTCTTGTTTGTCTCTTGTCCTCATGCCCTTCTTATGAGCCCTGAATCGCAATATGTGACAAAGCAGATGCTTGCTGGGGGCAAAAGCACAAAGAGCATTGGAAGGCCGTGTGTGGGTAAATGGTCAACACCAAGAATGCTCCTCTGTGTACAGAGAAATGTCCCGTTCAAGGGCACACTCCAGAAATGGAAGGTTGGATTTCACGGTCATCTGTATATGGATAGAATTGGCAGCCTGGCTAGCTCCACAGTATCTTTTCTCTTGATCTGCCTTCATCCTCTCCTTCACAATGTTCCCTGCATTAAACACAGGTTTGGAGAGCCTGAATGTGAGCAATTAGAGGTCGAAAATGGAGTGTGTGGGAAGTTAGGAGGAAAGGCTTGGTAGTTAGCTTGTCATCCATGACTGAAGTACAGTGGGCTGCTTCCTGGCTAGAGTTATAGAAAGAAAAAGCAACCAAAAAAAAAAAAACCCAAAGCAAGTATTTGTTGCAGGTGATGACTTGAGCACCATAAACACAAGGCTGGAAACTATATAAGAAAAGCGTCATCTGAAGCACATCTCAGAGACAAGGGTCCGAAAAATAGTACGACGACATGTAAACTACTTGGTTAGGACATCACAGTGAGGGGATGTGGCCAGTTTTGCTGTGCTGGGCCTAGCAGGACTCTGAAGGGCAGATCAGTGAATGGAAAAGATGACAATCCAACTGGCAACTGTGCCCCAAATGAGGATACAGTTGCTTTACGATCACTGTTTTCGCCTCAATCCTTAAGGAGCAAATTAGATATGAGGTCCTGATACCTAAGGTCCAGATATGAGTCACATGTAAGACCGTGACATTAAAGTTTTGGGGGGACAGGCCAGGAGACGGAAGACAACTTGGCTCCCACTCGGCAAGACTCCTAGAAACACTGTGGCCAGGCTTTCAACGAGTGGTTCTCAAGGTGTGTGCCTCCTGTATGGGGCTTAGGTGGGTATCTACGGTCACCTTTCATTGAGTCTGGTCAGAAGAAGGAGTGGGAATGGTAGCTGGTTTGAGGATTAATCAACCCCAAAGTATAAGGAATAGACTAGGAAGTAAAGGTCTAAAGAAGGAAGGGGAAAGGAATCTTAACCAAGGTACAGCTCAGAGCTAGTTTCCAGAAGATGTTCAGAGCAACTTTTGAATTGATCTCAATTAAGTTCATCAGAGTTAACGCTGAAGAGTTCCCCTCTTCCAGAATTCTACTTTTAGGCAGAGTAAGAACTCAGCCTCACAGACTGTTGTACACTAAAAAGTCCTGTTAAGAAGGGTACTATTCAGGAACCCTTGGAAATCTATTTTAAAAGGTTAATTCTCTTCAATAGTACACCAACTCCCTCCTGCTGCATTTTTTTTCTTCTGCTTTTTTTTTCTGTTTTATAGAAGATATATCAGAGTTGATGACTTTCTTCCATTTCCTGCATCTCCATGTATTTGAAAATTATTTTTATCTGTCCCTCCCTTCAGCCTTAAGCAGAGTCTCTATTTCCAACTAAAGATTTTAATTCTTTAAAGGTCGTAGGAGGTTCTATTTTCTCAATCATGAATTGTCAGAAGTCCTTTCCCTGAATCCCAAGTTTCTCTTCATAATGCAGATTTAAGCATTTTCATTCCTTCAGTTCAACAGAGACCTTTAATACTTCTACTGTGTACTTCAATACTTCTACTGTGTACCGAGGATGGTACTAGGCACCCAGAAAATGGTATTTAAGGAGATCACCATGATCTAGGTAGGCAACAGGCACCTAATAACAAAACAATAGCATCAGTAGCTAATCAATAATAACAATGTACTAAACATTGCATAGGCAGACTTGCTTTCATTCTCAAAATCCCCTATGAATTTGGAGCCAGTGTTACATGCATTTTGATTAGGACCCTGAGGCTTAGAGAAGTGAAGCCATGTACGTGAGCTCATGCATCTACTAAGTGGTGGAAGCAAAATAATACAGCATGCTAGTGGCTAGAACGTAGGCTGAACAGATTATGGGAGAGAGTCCTGGAAAAGTCAGGCAAGATTTCACAGAGGAGGTGACCTTGGGGCTGGGTCTTAAACACAGGAAAGAGAATAGCATGAACTGGGGAATTCCCTGGCGGTCCGGTGGTTAGGATTCCGTGCTTTCACTGCCGAGGGCGTGGGTTCAATCCCTGGTTGGGGAACTAAGATCCCACAAACAAACAAAAAAAGCAAAAAAAAAAAAAAAAAAAAGCACAAACACATTCTGTGCAGATGACTATTATCAACGGTTTGCAAATAACTGAGTGCAACCAAATGTCTTTGTCTCCGGGGGCCGTGTGAATAAGTCCCAGAGGTTTAGAGTTTAAGTTTAGAGTACATTTAACTCAAAGCTAAAGATTGAAAAACCAGCTGTTCTGACAGATTTCCCAGGGTGGAGGAAAGGTAGAGCTGGAAGGTGGTTGAGGGGAGGGGCGGGGAGGAAATGGTTGAGAGGGGATTGTAGATGAATTTCTATTTCCAAATACAACTTGGAGAGACTCTTAGCTGCTCACTGTGGCATTCATCAGTGGTCAAAACCGGCATTTCCCTTTGTTGAACAAGACAATGTAGACGACAGAAAAGATGCATTATGACAAAGTAACAATGACTACAGCACCTGGTTCCAACACCCAGAGTTATTTAAAATGACAAAAGAGGGGAAATTGTGGGCAGGAGTCATAAACTTGATTGTCTAGTAACGTTAGTCAAATGGCTGCCTTTTAATGTGCTTTCCCCTTTACATATAATTTATTATATTTATTTATTAACATCTTTATTGGAGTATAATTGCTTTACAATGGTGCGTTAGTTTCTGCTTCATAACAAAGTGAATCAGTTATACATATACATATGTTCCCATTTCTCTTCCCTCTTTGCGTCTCCCTCCCTCCCACCTTCCCTATCCCACCCCTCTAGGTGGTCACAAAGCACAGAGCTGATCTCCCTGTGCCATGCGGCTGCTTCCCACTAGCTATCTGTTTTACATTTGGTAGTGTATATATGTCCATGCCACTCTCTCACTTTGTCCCAGCTTACCCTTCCCCCTCCCTGTGTCCTCAAGTCCATTCTCTACATCTGCGTCTTTATTCCTGTCCTGCCCCTAGGTTCTTCAGAACCATTTTTTTTCTTTAGATTCCATATGTATGTGTTAGCATACGGTATTTGCTTTTCTCTTTCTGACTCACTTCACTGTGTATGACAGTCTCTAGGTCCATCCACCTTACTTATTATTTGTAATAACTCAATTTCATTTATTTTTATGGCTGAGTAATATTCCATTGTGTATATGTGCCACATCTTCTTTATCCATTCATCTGTCAGTGGACACTTAGGTTGCTTCCATGTCCTGGCTATTGTAAATAGTGCTGCAATGAACATTGTGGTGCATGTGTCTTTTTGAATTATGGTTTCCTCAGGGTATATGCCCAGTAGTGGGATCCCCTTGCATATAACTTAAAACACCCAAAGACATTGATGGTCTTGGAGAAAAGAAATCTAAAGCAGTAGAATGGGCACTCGTTGGTAAGAAGAGATCTAATTCTAGTCTCCACCTTCTCACTAGAAGCTGTGTGATTTGGGCATGTGGCTGAACCACTCTGAGCTTCACCATCTCCGGAAGTGTGATTTGGTCACAAACGTTACCCTTACTACGTGGGGGGCTGTTGGAGTCAGATATACTTGAATTCAAACCCTGGCTATGCTACTATCTAAATGTGGAGTCCTTTCTAATCTTTGAAATGAGCATTATAATTCCTGTTTCCCCAGGTTCCTTGAGGACTAACAGATACAGTGAATACACAGAAGGCAGCACCTGATACATAGTCCAGTCCTTTTTTAAAAAAAAAAAAACAGTCCATTTGCACCTTTTCAATGGTTTGGACTTATTTAAAGGGAAAGACCTAGGTAAAGAAACTCAGGCAAGAATAGCTTCATGATGTGCTAAAATGTCCTTTACCATAAAATGGGAGGTCAGTAGTTCATAGCCCTGGTTGCACATTTGAATCACCGGGGATAATTTAAGTCAGTGATTCTGACTTAATTGCTTTTGCCCTGGGACTCCAGCCTCGAGGGCATAAAGGCTCACCAGGTGTTTCTAATGTGCACTAGATTCAATCATTGCTTCTCAAGCTTTGCCATAAAGTACCCGGCAATCTTGTTAAACGTAGATTCTAATTCTCTAGGTCTGGGGTGTCTGAGTTCTGCATTTTTAACAAGCTCCCAGATGAAGCTGATGCTGCTAGTCTGGAATCAAACTGAGTAATTAGTGTTCCATAACAATTCTCAGCCTTCAGTGTCCAGCAGGATAACCCAGCGGCTTGTGGCCAATGTAGCCCTGGGACCTGGGTCTGGCCCTCACAAATTCTGTTTTACTTGGTTTAGGGAGGGGCAAGAAAAGTCATGGAACTATAGTGTCCATTTCAACCTGAAAATCCTATGATGCCAATTTTGTGATTTTATAATATGATTTCTCTCCCAGTTTAACGGCTCTGTAAAAAAAAATTACAGCGTCTGTAGTTGAGCGTGTGGAATATCATTGTCAGAAACATGAAAGATGGGTGAACTCAAGGTATGTGATGTCAAGACACGGTTGATCTTTATATCACGTGCACCTTCAACCTCCAAAATTCTCCCTTTGAGTTCATGGCGACTTTTCACAGACTCTCCGTGTGAGCAGGGCTTATTGTTGACGAAGCACTCCCAGATGAACTGGGAGAGCACCCTTCACTGACAGGAGATGAACAGAATGACCCTGGACTTTTTTCTGCTCTTCGCAACACATCATGCTTTCTAAGCAGAATCCCCAGAGAATTGGGCTCACCTTCCTTACCTCCAAGGAAAAATGGAGATGGGAGAAAATAACAAGCTGTTTTATTCAGCAGAGCAGAGGACTGACTTGAAAATCTCTGGGAATTTCAGCAGAATCTGTCCCAGGATAGATATTAGATCATTTTCCTTCTTTTTCTTTTTCTTATCCTCCTGGATTCCTCTTGCTTTTACTAGCTCAAAACATCCTCTACCTAGCGACAGGCTTTTTGCCACTTTCCAAGAATAATTGAAAAACAACCATGATGGGGTCAGAAACATTGTTAATTCTGATACTGTTGCTTTGGATAACCGTTTTGCATTAATTAATATAGAAGGGGCTGGATCCCCAAAAGTATATGAATTTGTAAATCAACTGATGCAAGGATAGTAATGTGGAAAATGAAAGTCTTATTTTCTTCCTTTCCCCTTTAAAAGTATTTACACCTGTCCTTGATCAGTCTCTAGAAATGTCTGCATTCCCTGGAGAATGGACATCTCAAGAATGCAATAACCACACACCAGTTTAGCCAAGGGAATCAATCCTAGGACATCCACATTCCAGGTACTTAACTCAATACTGTATTTCCATTTGGGCCTTTTTCATAGAAGAGGGTATCCAGTGGAGGCTCCTTGACCTCAGTAATATCCCTTTGAACCTGGGCCGGGCTGGCCAAGTAGAAAACTGCCATGTGCTATGATTTAACAGCAGCAGAAGGCCCTAACTGCCTCACATGCCCTTCTCGAGAGCCAGCCGCCATGCTGCCCTCCTTCCACTGGTTCTTGGGATCTTGCCAGTGGTGAGATACGGGCTTTAGTCACCTACATGCACATTTGGTTCAGAAAGGGAGGGGTGTAAGCCATGGTCCTCGGCCCTCTGCCCGTTCACTGGGAGCCCTTTATCAGGCCGAGGGGCTTGTTATCCAGGAAAGACTATGGCGTCGGTGCTGAGCGGAAGGGAGCTGCTGTGAAGGAGGTGCAACAACGCAGTGACAAGCCTCCCATCATAGTGGCAGCAAAACTCCAGCAAGGAGACCCTGGGGGTGATTGGTCCTAGGTGGTGGGGTTCTGGGGAAGGTGTTGGTGGGAGAGGGGCTTTCAGTTTTCAAGTGATGTGTAGGACTAGGTAGATAGAAGTTGGTCTTGGTTCTCCCTATTTTTCAGTTTTGCCCCGAGTTAGCTTTTGATGTGACAATAAAACAATCCCTGTTTTTTTCAAATTAATTTTAAAATTAATTTTTAAAAATTTAGTTTTTAAATTTTAGTTTTAAAATTTTAAAAATTTAAAAATTTTAGTTTTAAAATTAATTTTTCTTTTTTTTTTTTTTTTGCTAAAAATAGGAGGTTCACTCCTATCAGGTAACATTCTTGTTTGCAAGACAGTGAAATCTCCAACAGAGGAGAGATGGCCTTTGCAAAGGTGTTTATTTCATTGATTTGCTTATGTATGGCATCTCCCATGTGGCAGTTTAAAGCACTTTCAATTCTTACCTCGTTATTGCTCTTAACAACTTATGAATTGGGCACTATTATTGTTTCCATTTTTCAGAGGAGGAAATTAAAAATTCAAAGGTTAGTTTTCCCAGGTTGACGGTGGCAGACCCAGGTTTGAACCTAGGCAGTAAGGATTTGGTTGTAACCACTGTGCTATCCTGCCTCTGAGGCTGGGGACATCCCATTCTGGGGTGGAAGGAGAGAAATCAGACAGGATGGACTGGTTCTTAAATGCTGGTCCCCAGAAGAGTGTGAGAGCTGGGGAATTGTCATTGGAGTTCTTGCTTAAAAGGCAAACCTCTACGACTTACACCTGGATTTCTGATTCAGGAGGCCTGGGGGTTGTTTAGGAAACCCTCACTCTCACTACAGAGCCAAGGTTCCTGGATCGCAACATCATTCTGATTACCCTAAAATGAACGAGCCACAGTCAGTAGCTTATGCTGCCACCTCCCATGCATTTTCCAGTCCTTCCAGCTCCGGTGTCTAAACCATAGTCACTGATGGCGACAATTCTGTCCACTCCACCCCAAACTCCATCTGGTGGCAACCACCAGACTGCCTTGCGTCCTCTGAGTCTCCCACACCCTGACTGTTTGCCTTCCATAAATGCCTGGAGCCCACAGTCCTCTTAAAGGCTTAAACTGTGTCTACTGTAAGGCAAAACGGGCATCTTTATTATCTATAATTCACTGCCACTCCCCTTCTCTGCTCTGCCAGCAGAGACACGGCTCAGGTGTCTGACCCCAGCACCAGATGTTATTCTCCTGTTCAAATGGAAATGGACAGAGGCAGCAATGTTTAAACTCAGAGCCAGAGATGGGATTGAGCCCTGCCTCAGCCCCCTTTTCTTTCTGGCCTCCGTTCTCCATCTGTTCCCAGCACCTTCTGACTTGCAGACCCAGAAGGGGCTGGAAGTTCTGACCAGTCTCTCACCCTTCTTCTACTTCAGTAACATTTTCATGTCCCTTTAAGTGGCTGAAAGGAGCAAGCTGACTACACACACCCACAGGAATGAGGAGAATTAGCTATTGTGAGTGAGACAATTAGCTATTGTCTCACTTTTGCTAATGGAGGCTCTGCTGATGAGCATACTGACCCCAGCCCCTCTTGACTTGAAGAAGACGGGATCCTGCCCAGGAAAATGGAAGCAGAGAAGGAGGCTTGCAAGCCCTTGAGTTTGCCATGAGAAATTGGCTTAAGAGCTAGGGAAAAACCACTTCAGACAAGACAACTGGGGAAGCCGAGGCAGAATATCATAAGCGCCCTCTGTGAAGCACCCCTGTGTGAAGTACCCATTACCACATTACAGTGAAAGGTGCCAGGATTACCAAAACAGCATTTCCTTTTCTGTCCTGCCTCGTGGCTTTGAAGAATTGAACTACTTCTCTAAGAAAATGAAAGTTGCCTTTCTTCTCAGTGCATTACTTGTACCATTTGGGATATGCCCATCATCAGGTTGCTTTGACTGTATACCCTAAATATTCTATGGAGAAGAGAAAATAGGCTTTAAAAATATCTCCTGCCTGTCAGGAGAGCCCAGTAAATACGCCATCTTCTTCCTGTACTCTAATAAGCTGGCAGAACATTCTAAGTGCACCCTGGAACAGAAGAACAAGCCAACTGGAGCCTAACTGACCATCTTGAAATCTGTAATAAAAAGGTACCTATCAGCCACACGTCACAACAGGCGTGTTCCTTAGTGCTTCCCAAGCACACTGTTAATTCCTTGAGGCAGTAATTGATTTCATCTAAACTAGATAAGACAGCTGTAGAAGCTCAAACCTTATCTCAGGAGCCCCTCCTCCGGCTGGATTTCAATCGATAGGTCAGGGTGCCCTAGACCTACTTCTCTAGTGCAGTAGCTGCGCACTCAACCTTTTCCTGTGGCTGAAAGCATCCTCGAAGCCTTTCAAACCTAGACTTTGGTTGCAAGGAGTTGGAATAATTTTCTAACATAGCTTTCCAAGGGTTGTTTGTGTGAAAGCTGGGTAGGTTGCTTTTTAACTACATCAAGAAGTTTAGATGTATTCATTCTACTGCATGCCTGCCTCGGTTCCAGAAACAGTTCGGTAGAGGTTACCGATTGGGAAATCCCAGTTGCTGAACTTCTGCAGTAGAGCTTACACTGCTACAGTCCACACTGCACTGTTCATATAAAACCAACATGCAAAGGAGAGGAGTTTCCTCTCTTTCTCCCATTTAATTACCTTGAGCTCCTTGGCTGTAAAAGAATCTTTGAGCTGACTCAACATCCAAGAGTCTATGCGCAGACTCGACATCCAGAAAATAATCCATTTTGGGATAATCCATCTTCGATGTTCCAGAAACAGTTTTAAGACAAAATAGTCACTTGTATTGCCTATGGAAGAGGAAGAAAATACACAGTATTTTAGACTGTCCAATATGATTTTGGAAGAAGAGATACCCCATTATCATATCCCATGATTTGACTGACATTCCCCGTTTTAAGTCCATCCCTCAACAGAGCTTTCCTACTGTAGGAGAAAATGCAGCCTTTCACCAACATTTATGAAAAGTAATATATGCTACACAGAAAATACAGATGATCCAGGCTAAAGAGAGATAACATACCGGTCTTTCCTTGCTGTGTATTAACCGGAAAATCAACTTTTAAATTTACATGCTCTCTGTTTTCAGAAGGTCTGTCTGATAAATGACATCATTAAGTATCAGCCATTCTGAGTATGGATCCTCAGTTGATCCAGGGAGTTCTAATTCCCCTGGAGCAGCGAGCATCTCCTGGGAATCAGAGCCTCCGCCTCTAGATGCCTTGCGTTTATGACACATGCTGACATGTTTGCTGTAAAAATGCCTTGCACTCCTTCCTTTTAGCGATTTCCTCCAGCACGTTTTATAAAGTGCTAAGGATCATCACCTGCTTGCCTCTGACAGGCTGCTTTTGAGAAAGAACTCTGGTTTGTAGAGCAACGACAATTATTTCAGAATTGCAATGATCCCCGGGATATTATCGTGCACTAGCTTGTCAGGAAGCTAATACGCTTCATTAAAAAACATTCAGCCTGTTAGGTTCTTTCTAGCATTTGTAGCCTTTCCCCCATACTTGCACAAATGAAGTAACTCTATTTCTGCAGGATGTTTTTGGAAAGAGTTAACAAGACAAAGTCATTAAAATCAAACTCAGAAGGATAATCCAATTGGTTTTTCTTTCTAACAGTGCATATTTTAATTTAAGAAACCAAGTCTGGTAGGCGGAAACTTTAAAAAATATCCAAAGCTACCCCAATGGCAAGTCATACTTACTGCAAAAAAGAAAAGAAAAATAAATAAAATCAAGGGTTAACTGCCGGCAGTTAAGAGCAGGAGCAATTTCAGCCACCGTGTCTTTGATCTCACTAAACATTCCCGGTGAAAGTAAACAATTTTGATTGTTTGATTAGATCGGCGATGAATAATGTATACCGTCCGCTGGACTTCCTTTATCAGATAAAATGGCCAGAGCACGTTACCTTAGCAACGGAAGGTGACGCCAGCCTCAGTCTCTTTGTATCCTCCACTGCGAAAGAAGGAAATGACCAGGTTCTCGGGTAAAACTTTGGCAGAAAACCATCACCGTCAAAATCTACATGTCACCATCACGCGGGTCCGATGCCCCATCCCGCCCCCGACCCCTACCCCTACCTCCATCCCCCGGCTGCCGCCGCCCATCTCTTAGGCAGAGTACTGTCATAGTCATTTAAAAAAATGCTTTGGGTTTAATTATTTATATAGCTCCAAGTCCCAGTTTTATTTGCAATTATAACACAATTACACGATTATGCAGTTAATATGGTAGAAAAGTTGTCGGGGCACCAGTTCCTACCCTAACGCAGGCTAAGGGGGGTGGGGAAAGGCTGTTTTAGCTAGCATCAGTTACACATTCCCCTGTTATAATTAATACACGGATCAGTCACCAGCATCTGGGCTGAAAATAACTCTCTCCCCTTGCGTAAATCAGTCCCTGGAAGAAGCTTAGAAAACTGTCTGGAATTTCCTAGGTTTTGAAAGCTGCATTATAACATAAATCTTTTGGGAGACTTCCCCCCCGGTAAAGGAAAGATAACCCAAAAAGATATATATGAAAGAGTCTTGCAGTTAGCAGATACTCACCAGCACTTGTTGGCCCCTTTCAATAGGACCCCGTAGAGCATAAAACGAAGCTGCCTCACGCCGCTGAGCCCACAAGCCCAAATGAACAGCTTCTAATTTTTCCTTCAATCTCAGTTCAAGAGCACCAAGCAGAGGCAAGTGATGGCTTTGCCCATTTTATATTGTGATGAAATACAACCCCTAAGAAGAGATCTGAGGGGAGCTGTTCTTTAGAACACATTAGACTGCTAATTTAAGAAAATTGAAAGGTTCTGTTTTACTGTCTTTTATGTGTTCTCTCTGCTACCCCCTCAATTTCATTTGCATTTAAAATTAGGCTCGTGGCTCCTCGGTTCTCCAAGGTGTGGAGTACTTTCTAATCACAATGGCTGCTTGGGCAGGGTTTGGTGCAATGCCACTTTTATTCTGAGCTGCAAAACAAGGTGGGGAATTATAATTGCGAGCTGTTTTCTGGAGTGAAATACAGAGTGAACATTGGATTTCACCCCCTCCCTCTTCTCTGGCCTTTCGTCCTCTTCCAGCCTCTGATTGCTTGGTCAAATCGCCAGCCTCAATCATGCCAATTTGTCTAAATGAGTTTCACTCTGTCTGAATGTAACGAAGTAAACCTCACAGCAAAAAGAAACTTTGGTTTGATACCTGAGCTTATTCTGGTAGAATAGCCTCCTTACCAAACCTCAGTAAGGACTTTTAGGCATAATACTTTGAGATCCACTCATGAAAGGCATAATGATAGCCAAATACAAGATCTGTAGTAGGTTTTCCATGACCCTCTTGCACCCTTTGTTGACCAAGCAGAATTAGTAATAAGTGTGGTGTGGTGTGTGGCATGTTGTATTGTTAAGAAAAGAGAAGCTGAATTTAAGAAGCCTTGGAAGGAAAACTACCAGACTCCCTTCTCCCATATACACAGCTTTGTGGACTACTCTTGAGACAAACCTGAACATCTCCTTCTGTTTATCTTATGGGCTCTCCCACCCAGTCAGAACAAATCAGACACCAAGCTGGTGCTACAGAGTTAAGCCTGATGAAAGAGGAAGCTGAAACTACCAATCACATGCCCTTGTAGGAAGAGCCAACTTTGGACTCAGAATACTCAGAGCTGTGCCCAGACCCAAGGACTGACTTCTCTAAGGTTACATTTCTGTTCAGCCCCCAGTGGAGACATGCTGAACACTTGACATTTACAAAAGGAGAAAGCTGTCTTCTGGTTCCTTTAGCTTAAGGTGTGGGTGACAGGTTCTGAACTCTCTATTGTGCTTCTACTGAAATTGTAATGACTCAGAGGTGAGAGAGAGAGAGTGCACCATCTACTGTTGGTGAGCCCAGATGAATGTGTGATTGAAAAGGAGATGCTAAATTGGAAATGCGAAAAATAGAGTTGATCCCCAGGGGTTGGGGGATGGCTTTGGAAGTCAGTCGTTTCTGGAGAGTTGACCAAGAAAGGGAATTTGAAGTCTTACAAAATGAACATATAATGTGAAAGGGCAATGCTTTAAAGAAAACTTGGAGAGGAAAATTTCAACTTAAAGAAATGTATTTGGGAAGGGGATGATTATTCACTTGCAAAAAGTGACTTTATTTTACTAAGTAATTAACGGCTGAGTTCTTTAACATGATATGACCAGGTTCCGAAATAGATACAAAAGATGATTTTATTCTCTGGGGAGCATAGCTGTAGACCACATATAGCAATATCTGTGTGAGGCATTACTTTTAAAGGTGGGGAAGTATTGTAATGTTCAAAACCCAATGTCAAGATCTGATCAGCTCAGCTCTGTTTTATAACTTTAATCTACTCAAAAGCAGCATTTATAATGGCCCATTGTTCTGAGATATAATAGAACCAGACAGAGAAGAAGGCAAGGTTACAGCAAGTATTCAGAATAACTCTTATGCGTTCACTGAACGATTCAGCCCAAAACATCCTTGAGACATCAGCTCTAAAAGTTAACTCACGGCTTCCCTGGTGGTGCAGTCGTTGAGAGTCCACCTTCCGATGCAGGGGACGCGGGTTCGTGCCCCGGTCCGGGAAGATCCCACATACTGCGGAGCGGCTGGGCCCGTGAGCCATGGCCGCTGAGCCTGCGCGTCCGGAGCCTGTGCGGAACAGTGGGAGAGGCCACAACAGTGAGAGGCCCGCGTACCGCAAAAAAACAAAAAACAAAAAAACCCCAAACACGTGGTATATAAATGAAAAATAATAGTAATCCAGAATTTTTTGTCTCCTTACTCACTCAGACAGTGTTAACATAGCTCAGTGAGCTAGAGATAAACAATCATTTTTAAAAAGCCAGAGTTACGTCTTTTACATCGATGGCATTACAATATGGAAGTTTAGCGCTGTAAGGATGAAATCAATAATCTCGTATTATTTAAAATACATGGCTTGGCAGAAATGTTTATACTTTTCTGTCCAGTTTGGTGGTAAGAGAATATGTGTGTGAGCGTTCTATATACAAAAGGAAGAAGCGTTTGATTAATTAAAAAATGAAGGCATATTTCAAGATGGAATCTGGAGATCAGTAAAGATAACAGCTTGTATTAATTTATCTTTGAGGTGTACTTATTTATACAATTGGATGGCATAAGACCCAGACGATCCGAGAGAGAGGTTCACATGATTTGCAGTTAGACAATTTGCTCTTTTAATATCATCCAAACAACTTCCATCAGAGTCAGTCTGGGTTTACTCTGTTTGCTAAGAGATAAAGAAGTTTGTGTTATTGACAATTTTACAATTCATATTTTTTTTGTTTAATTGTTTTACTATATTCCAGAGATCTCTAGAAGACCATGTTTTTATTTGTGTTGGACTACGTGAAGTTCTGCCTTCTACCTGCATGAAATCTTGGGGAAGTTCCTTTTTCCCCAAAAGACTCAACTAACTTTAAAAATATTAGGAGATCTCGAAGTGTGAGGATATTTTGGACCCCTTGGCGGGGAGCGGGGGGTGGTACCTAGACTGAAGATCTTTGGTTAACTGCTAGCTCACTAAACAAGTATAGAAAATAATATATTCATTTATTTTTGCAAATAGTTGACCTGAGAATGATATGCTTCAACAGCAGCCAGTTCTCTCTGCTTGGCAAGTCACTCTCTTATCTCTTGATCCAACGCTCGAAAAGAATCTTTCCTTCTCTCCTCAGTAAAGCTTGTCCTTAGATGGTAGGGGAACTGCAGACACTTTATCTGGGGCTTTATTTTTATTGAAATCTCCCTGGGAAAGGAAACATGTTAAACCATCATCAATTACTTTTACTTTAGTATAAATTAATTTCCAATCTTTCCTTGTGAAAAGATTTTGATGATAGAAAGCTAAAGAGAGCTGGGAGGGTTGGAAAGATGGACTGAGAAAAAAAAAAATGTCTCACAGGGAGGAGGAACCTAATTTTATTCCATGTAAGCATGTAGTCATGTTTTGAGGGCTTACTTACATGTAAGGTACCAAGTATTCAGCTGGCAAATAAGGACGTTAAATCTGTAAACATCTTAGTTTGGACCAGGGCTTGAAACTCCCTTAAAGGACCAGAGGCAGACTCCTAAATCCTATTTCAAGAACATTATGTCAAAGGAGTTTCACCTTTGGCCCATCCTCAGCTAGCAGGAAAATTCTTCACAACAAAGTCATGCAGGCTTCTGTTCTTGAAACTGCGTTCGAGAGATCCACACTAGGAGAGAGGCTGCATTGGCCAAAATGGCAAAGGTCAGAGCCAAGAGCAGCGAAGCCTTTGGTTCCACGTGCTGCCCACTTCTAAAAATATCCTTTCCCCTCTTTTAATACTTTGTAGAAGGGTCAATTCACAGAGTGAAGAACAAAAGTTCAAAATCTCATCTTGCCCTCTGCCAACTGGATTCTAGTAAGCCCATCTTGCTTATAATGTGGAAATTTCTTGGCTTGTCAGAAAGAATACTCATGAATTATATCTCTATCTCAGTGTTTATCTACTGATCTGGATATAGGGAAATGAAGAAATGTTGAGTAGGGAAATGAGGAATTCTCGAGCAACTCTCTACTTACTATAACTCTCAAAACCCTAAATATGAAGACATGAAAATGGCCAACTAATGTTGGAGAAATGTGTTGACAGTAGCAGCTCTTTTTTTTTTTCTTTCTTTAAGCACCACTTCGAGGGTACGTAAGAATGAAATTTGACTTCATTCCCTCTGGCAAGAAAATCACATTGCCCTCAATTCTTGATGTGTGTGTATGTGTGTAATTTGTTTCAACTTTCCCAGAGGAAGCTGAAAAAATTAATCACAAGTTCAACTGTGTTTTCCTAGTCCTCCTAAAAATCCAGATGGCAACCTGAAAAGTAACTAAAAACATGTTGAAGAAAGAAAGAATAATGATTTCTATGTGCCATGAGTCTTACAGACCTTACACAGATGATATGACCCCTGAACTTCCAGAACACATTAGGAAAAGAGGTTTGGCTATACCAGTGGGAGCCCACAGAGAGTGAATTGTATCAAAAGAGTAAAAGTCAATTTTAGGTCGTTGTGAGGTCATTTTTACAATCCCACATTACTATGCACAGTGAGGATGGATGATAGACAAATTCGATAGATAAATATTGAGGTAGATGTAGAGATTAGAAAGAGATAGAGATGGAGACAAGGATAGAGGTAGAGATTCATAGGAGAAAATGATCAAGATGAATTTAGGCATAGTAGTGACTTTGAACTACCTTTTTTGTGTTCCCAAATGCCAAGGTCAAAAACCAAAGCAGTGTAAGTCAAAGGAACTTTGGGAACTGTTTCATTCCTTTTAGGTTTTGAATACACTAACAAATTCTATAGCAAGGGTTTATGTGCTTAAATAGTGATACTAAATGTTTTCCTTATGCATATTGTGCAAGGGTATTTGAGGCATATCTTTGCATAACAAATATTATTATTCACGATACAGTCTCTGGTTTAATTTCAGAGTTAAATGTCTTTAGGATATATCACCTGAAGGTACCGAGGAGCATCATATCCTAGGTACCAAGTTTCCAAATCAGCATTCTCTGCTCCTAGTGGATTGAAGATAACAGAAAACACCCCCTCCCTGATGCTCGTAAAATGGGGGTGATGGTAGGTGAGCACTTGCTTCTGAAACAAAGAGAACCTTATTGGTATTCATTGAGTTTTAATTTCTCACAAGCATTATTAGTATATGGGGAAAAATGTAATATTCAGCCTCACAGCACTCACTGCTGTATAATAAACACCAAAGAAATGTTACCCAGGAGACAATGTAGTAAAATAGCTAAAAGTACGAGCTTGGGACTCCCGGTTCTGCAGCTTCTTAGCTGAGCAAGCTAACCTCTTTAGACCTCAGTTTCCAGCTCTGTAGTACAGGAATAAAAATAAGAATCAAAAGGGATCATCTACGTAGACAACACAGCACTTGACACACAGGAAGTATTGAGGTTAGGTATTATTTTGAAATATTTTTAACAGCTTACAAATGCAAGGAGTTGCAGGGGGTGAGACAACCCCACCGCAGCTGCATCTGTCCCACATATCAGTCAAAATATTACCTCCATCATTTTCACTGCAAATAAGCTCTTGGTCCTCTGAAGTCCCATGGTATTTGGTCTATATTTCTAACTTGTGTTACAGTTAATCATGTATACATGAGGATTAAAGGAATTATTAGGTGTAACACATCTAGAATGGTTCCTGGTTCATAGTAAGTACTCCAAGAGTGTAAGTTATTATAATTATTTTCCCTCACAGAGAGCTCGTGGCCCTTAGTGAGCTCTTTAATGTGTGTTCTTTTTCTGGACAGTCATGCAAAGTAGGGAGCATTGAGGACCCATGTCAAGATAGCTCCACCAAAAGGGCCTTTGTTCTTTTTACCACTCTGCTTTCCTGAGAGAAGTTTGCAACAGGGGATTACAAACTAGAGCAGAATTTTGTCCACTATTTTTCATAAGCTCATCTTCTCTTTCCTCAGCCGAGTTAAGTGTAGATGCCAGGCACAGAGTAGGAATTTTATCCACTGAGTACTGAGACACTCAACAAATGTTTCTGTTCTTCCAGGGCTGTGTCACAGACATTGTCTAATCCAAGCGTTCAGTCACTATGTGTTTATTTATAAGTATTTTTAAATATATTTTAATTTAATTTAATTTATTTATTTCTGGCTGTGTTGGGTCTTTGTTGCTGTGCACGGGCTTTCTCTAGTTGCGGCGAGCGGGGGCTACTCTTCGTTGCGGTGCACGGGCTTCTCATTGCGGTCGCTTCTCTTGGTGCGGAGCACGAGCTCTAGAGCGCAGGCTCAGTAGTTGTGGTGCACGGGCTTAGTTGCTCCGCGGCATGTGGTATCTTCCCGGACCGGGGCTCAAACCCATGTCCCCTGCATTGACAGGTGGATTCTTAACCACTGCACCACCAGGGAAGCCCTGTTTATAGCTCTTTATTGGCACATAATTGTTTATCATTCATTACATGCCAGGCATTGCATGAGCTGCTAGGGTTAAAATAATAAACTAGACCAACTCCTCTTCTCAAGGAGATTACAAATTAGCTGAACTTAGATTCTCCCAACTCTTTTCATATTAAGGCACATATTTGAAAATGATCACATTAGTTCATGATTCAGCAGATGTGTCCAGAGGCAGTCAGCTTCAGGGACCCAACCTGGCGTGCCAGTCGGGAAGCTTTATGTAAGGTGCTCAATTCTTAATGTATTTAATTTCTCCATAACTTTTCAGATTAGATGAATAATACAACACAGTGTCTAGTTGGCAGTGGGGAGAAGGGAGGAGCAGCTACTAATGAAACTTAGTGCAGTGTGTTAAGCTGAGTTCGCAGGTTGGTACTTGGTGTCGGAACTTTGAATTAGCAAAGAAAAGGATTAGAGGGCTAACTGGTGGGGCAAACATACAGGGGGTGAGGGTGGAGCGTGTGCGCCATCATGTTTTAAACAGATGATCTCTAGAACGGTTTCAAGAGCTATTGGTTTTAAACCAATTGTTTGGTTTTAAAATATTCTCCCACAGCAATTGAATGATAATTAACTTGGTTGAGTTACCACCACGGGCTCCTTTGTGTACTTCACAAATCCCGTCTGGATTTGAAAGAAAATATCGGAACTACGTTGAAAGAAAATATCGGAACTACGTTGTGTTTCCCCAGCTTGGAAGTTGTGGAGCCCAAGGTACCTGGGAGAAGTCCATGTTCTTTAGTTTTTTGGGCCTTGAGAGTGACGTTTTTGTTTCGGGTTAGTGTGACCTCCTTCGGTAGAGTAAACATGTGGGCTGCATTTTTAAAAGAGCCCCCATTTAAAAAGCTGGTAGTGGTAAACAGCAAGAACCCACTGTCACATTTTTAATGTAGCTCCAGAGGAGCGATGATTTAAAATCAAAAGTCTTCTCATTCCTATGGCAACCACAGAAGTGTTCAACTGATGCTACATGCTGTGTACATTAAGCCGTGTGTTGTGTTCCTCTCCCACCTTCTGCTACCTCCATCCCTATGGATTCAACCTGAACTTTCCTAAACTGTACACCTTGAAAAAGGCTCTTTTCCAGACTCACAGTTGCTTTCCAACATGCAAGCAATCAAATACATGTAAAAGGGACGAGTCCTCCCAGAGGAAACCTTTACAAACCCAGAGGGGAAAGGTACCCCAAAATAGAGACACCGTCTGTTTCCCTGATTTGACAGGTTTGAGAGCTCCTTGTTTTAAAGCCAGACATGAATCTGTGAAGAGATTCCTCTGAGTTACAACCCTTTTTGGGAGCAGCTACCATGAAGATAACATATGTGGAGAGACAGAGCCAAAACGCACCCACTGGGCTGCAGTGCATCTCCGGGAACATTTATAACACATTCACAGGAAGCTGGAGTGGTTAGTCATGGATATGGAGAAAGACCCCCTCTGTGTCGACTGCCTCATAGCGCTGGGAGCTGGCTGTCATCATCACTGCCTGTTCTTCAAGGAGGACTCCAGTGGTTTTGTTCTCCTGAAGGGCTTGTTCTTTGAAAGAGTGAGAACCTGAAGCCTGGCATTCAAAGATGCAAAGGCCAAGTAAAGACAGGCTGAATCCTGGCTGAGTGCTTTTAAAATTTCCAAGGGAAAGAAAAATCATTTTCAGTTGAAAATGGCCTGGGATATTTTGCATATAATCTTGCTTAGATTCTAAGATATATTGACTAAATATGGACGAGTCACTCACCTCTGTTCCTTGGGGAAGGTTCAGAGGAACATTCTGGATCAGAATGAGGCACCATACCCCTATTGGCTTCTCTCTAGAGGCCGCCATTGTCCGTCTGTCCCCCATGCTTCCTCAATTAGGATGTTTGTTTACGGGGGTGTTTTGTTAAGACTTCGTCCTCAATCGCTGTACTCCTGGTAAGTGTAAGGATTGCATGCTGGGAAACCCAGATGCTGGTACCAGATCTGTTGCTGTGTGATGTAAGATGTGGTGCTTACCAGCTCCGGGCTTTCCTTTCCCTCACTTGTAAGCTGGAGATGTTAAACTATTTAGTCTCTAAGTCTCAGGTATCGTATTGCTCAAAAAGTCTAGAATTTCCAGAGCTGAAATCAGTAGAATCGGGGTCTCATGAAAGCGTTCTGACTTTTTCTTTCAATAAAGTGGGACCGGAACATGTAGAAGTGGGGACACACCGTAAGTCTTACTGCTCAAATGTGTCTACTGCTGAGTAGCATCAGCAGTACCTGGGTCCCTGGGAACTGTAGAATCTCGGGCTCCACTCCAGACCCACTGCTTCAGAATCTGTATTTTAACAAGCTCTTTGGGAAATTGAGAGCCACTGCCATAAAGTACTTACAGAGGCTGTATTTCTAGTGATAAATACATTGGCGGCAAGGTGAACTGTGTTAAGCACCATGGTTCACCTTCCTCTCACCCTGATTATTGTTCCCATTTAACAGATGAGGAAACCAAGGTGCAAAGAGATTAGGTAACTTGCCTATAGTCACACAACAAATAGGTTATTTAGTGGTGAAACCGAGACAGATTTAAAGTAGACTTGCCCTGTATAGCTAGTCAGCTAAGAGGGGGAAGGACTGTCCACGAGGCCTTCTTCAGACTCTCTACATTAAACCTCCCTTGTTTTTTTTATTATTTTTTAAAATAAATTTATTTATTTATTTTTGACTGCGTTGGGTCTTTGTTGCTGCACGCAGGCTTTCTCTAGTTGCGGTGAGCGGGGGCTGCTCTTCCTTGCGGTGCGTGGGCTTCTCATTGCCATGGCTTCCCTTGTTGCGGAGCACGGGCTCTAGGCGTGTAGGCTTCAGTAGTTGTGGCACATGGGCTCAGTAGTCGTGGCTCGCGGGCTCTAGTTGCTCCGCGGCATGTGGGAATTTCCCTGACCAGGGCTCGAACCCGTGTCCCCTGCATTGGCAGGCAGATTCTTAACCAGTGCGCCACCAGGCAAGCCCATCCCTTGTTTATTAACAGATAGAGTCTTCTGGCATAGAAACCCTTTCTCAGACCTTACCCACCTCCCAACTTGACATAGCATTTTTCAGTTTAAAAATCATCACTGATGATTTTCATGACAGCATCACATGGAAATCCGGGGTGGAATTATTACTTAATTTTACAGAAGGGATCAGATTCAAAGCCTAGAGAATTAAATTGACTTGTTTGAGCTCATGAGTCACAGAGCCCAAGAAAAGCCTGGACATTTGGGAGCCATACCCAGTATTAGATCGTTGCCTTCATATTGTGTTTGATTTAGAATATTTACCGTGCTGCCCACTTGCTGATCTGTGTGTCCGTGTTGACGTCAAAGATCAGAACAATGGATAGTGCCTTCTTGGGGGTGCTCTTTTTAAATTAAATGTTAATTGTGGTACAATATGCATAACATAAAATTTACCATCTTAACCATTTTGAAGCATAGAGTTCGGTGGTGTTGAATTCATTCACACTGTTGTGAAACCGTCACCACCATCCGTCTCCAGAACTCCTTCATCTTACACAACTAGATCTCTACCCACTAAAGAATAACTCCCCATTCCCCCTCCCTCCAGCCCCATTCTACTTCCTGTCTCTATGAATTTTGACTGCTCTAGGTCCCTCATGTAAGTGGAATCACACGGTATTTGTGTTATTGTGACTGGCCTATTTCATTTAGCGTAATGTTTTCTAGGTTCATCCATGTTAGAGTACGTATCAGAATTTCCTTCTTTTTGAAGACTAAATAATATTCTAATGTATGTGTATACCACATTTTGTTTATCCATTCATACATTGGTGGACACATGGATTGCTTCTACCTTTTGGCCATTGTGAATAATGCTGGTAAGAGCATAGGTGCACAATTATCTCTGTAAGATCCTGCTTTGGGTCTTATCCCACAAGTGGAATTGCTAGGTCATATGGTAACTCTATTTTTAATTTTGTCGAGGAACTGCCATACCGTTTTCCATACTGTTTGCACCATTTTACATTCCCATCAACAGTGCAAAAAAATTCTTTTTTAATTGAAGGAAAATTTAATACCATAATTGATTTTAATGTTCATTTTTCTATCTTCTTCCTTATAGTTAATGATCTGGGAAATTGAAAGGCTGACTTCTAGAGACTTAATCCAGCCCAACAGTATTTTCATTGCTCAGAAAGGGATTATAGCATATCTTTCTTACTCTTAAACATGTATAACCCATTGTGAAGCTCCTACATTAGACAAGCAGCAATTCTTCCTGTAATAATTTTTCATAGCAGCAAGTCATTTTGAACACTAATGCTAGAAGTAAACTGGTCTTAAAAGAGGTAAATATATCAAGGAAGGTGTAGTTTTGAGATATTAGGCTAAATCATAGTGGTTTCAGAGTCAAAATGTCATTGAATTAGATATAAATGTATATCGAAAAGTAAAAAATGGTACTTTGGGATGGTTAGGTGGTTATTTTGTTTCATAGAATGAGCAAGTGTTGAAATAGATTGTTAAATGGTGTAAAGGATTTCTCATATCATCACTTGGGCAAGGCAATTAACAGAAACATGGCTCTATCCTGTTTGATTTTGACTCTGGTGTCCTTTAGCTACCAGCTGGTCTGAATTTCTCTGAAGCTGTCATCAGAGGAAGCATCTTTCCCAAAAGCTCATTTAAACATAGAACATTCATTGGAGAACATTTCACATCTTCCAGGGTTCACTTTTTTCTCCATTTTAGTTTCTGTTTGCTCTTAAGAAATGTTGAGAAAAGGTTATATCTATCTGTCTATCTCTCAAACATGCACATACTAAATGAAAAACTCTTCCTAGGAACAAATATTCTCGAACCCAAAGGAGCTACAAAATTTTATTTTATTTTTTCTTTGTTTCTTCCTCTTCTTCTTCTTTTTTAATTAAAAAAATTTTTTTCCACACCATGAGGCTTGTGGGATCTTAGTTCCCCGACCAGGGATTGAACTCACACTCTCGGCAGTGAGAGTGTGAAGTCCTAACCACTGGACCACCAAGGAATTCCCTACAAAATTTTAATTAATTTATCAGAATATAATGAGGCACAAAGGGCTTATTTGGTCTTTATTAGGGCTCAATTTTTTTATGCCATAAAAACTGGGCAAATCCTTGTTGTATTAAGGGAGAAATTGACTATTTGATAATTGTGTCATTTCATAATTGTAAAACATGAAATTCATGGAATAAATACTGGCTTTCTTTTTGAAAATCCAACACTGTTAAATGGAATGTTAATATAAAGTAATTGAGTACTCACTCATTAAATACTGAACAATTATTTGTTAAACAATATGAACTTGCTGGTGTTGAACCACTTTTGGTCTGTACAAGCATCAGGCATTGGTGAGGTGCTTAACATTCAGAAATGATTAAAAATAAGATCTCTGCATTCAAAGAATTCACAGCCTACTGAAGTGAGCAGACTCAAAATGTGATTAACGTGAATGTTCTATAATAGAGACAGGTACGTGGTACTTTGGGGGCAAAGAGAATGGAGGGATTCACTTTATTTCAACAGGAATTTTACTTACTGTTATTCACCAATAGGGGTAAAATTTTTATTTTTTGCCCGCACAGCACGGCTTGTGGGATATTAGTTCCCCCACCAGGGATCGAACCCATGCCCCTGGCAATGAAAATGTGGAGTCTTAACCACTGGACCACCAGGGAATTTCCAAGGGTAAATATTTTGATAAACAAATCTACATTTTCTTTCCTGGGCTCACATATTCATTTTGAAGGTGATAGCATCAACAACATTATGCAGAAGGATAGAGGAGAATTGCCTGGGAATGTTTTCATCTTTTTGTGCTCAAAAACTTTAAACTGTTCTTCTGTCCTCTTAAAAAAATTCACTCAAAAGTCCTTCGGATATCAGTAAGGAGTCTGTTGTCCAGTGGTTCTTGCAGGACCAAGCGATAATGTTGTTCCATGGCAGTCAGCTCTGTAGAATCACTCTCAGATCAAAGGTGCAGGTCTCTTCTAATTACCTGGGATAATTATAATAATCCCCAAATTATATTTCTTGGGAGATGGCTATAGTCTTTCTTGACACCCCTTTCTTAGCCATATACACGATTTTACATTTGTTGGTGCTGACAGGTCTTCTAATCCTTGCAAAGAACTTCCTTCTTGTTAAAAAGAATTACATAAAGAAAAATAAGCTGAAGAGGACATTTTCTAAACATTGAAAAGTTTCAAACACCTACTCACCTTTAAAAAAAAAGAAAGCAATTGCCCAGCAAACCTGCTGATGTCATTTTTCATGAATGTTGACGCATTTAGGTTGTCAATTCTATTTCTGTTCACTTAACCATAGCCTCCGATTTCCACTTATAGAATTTAGCTTGGAAATTGGGCTTTGTTCAAACTGTGGTGGCTGAAAAGGCGTTTAAAGCATAATACAATAAAAATACCCTTGAAGCCACTTAACCTTTTGTGGACAGATCTTGAGTTGCTCTTATGATGATAAGCACGGCACTTTTATCTGGAGCTAACAGTGGAATGAAGGATACAGAGACAAGCAACCACATTACTTAATAAAAAACCCACAACTTATGCATCTGAATTCATCCTAATGCATGAGTATTTGTTTTTTCTATTTGCTAAACTGACATTCTCTTAACTCTGTTGCTCTCTAGGGCAGCCAAGCAATCAATTTGAGTTTAAACAAATAAATGTTTCTTGAACAAAAGAATGAAGCAAACAAAACCTGAATTCTTTTAGAGAGTCGAAGAAGGCAACATGAGTGACCATTTAAGGCTACCTATTCATTTTGCAGTTTCTTTAGTTGACTCAAGGATTGGTGCTACATAACAAAGAAACCACAGAGTTCCTTTCTCAGTGCAGAGTTCATTAAAGAAAGTGTCCTCAAACAACAATTGCAATTCAAAGTTTAAGGTGATTTAGCAGAGACTTGGAAGTGGGGATTTGATCAACTCATCTTGGGCTTAAGAGGACGGGTGTTGTTTGACCTACGTCGCAGGCAAGCAGGAAAATCAAGTGAAGAAGCGGGTCTTAAGGCAGAGGGCGCGGCCTTAGTAAGGCATGGAAACGCGGAAGAGCCTAGCTTACTTCAAGAGGAATAAAAGATGGAGAGCCTCCTCCAGACAGGCTCAGGTCTTGGAAGAGGAGGATATGAAAAGGTAAGCTGGGGCCACATCGTGAAGGCTATCCTACTCTGGCTTCATTCTCCAGACTAGAGGCAGGGACTCTTGCTAAGAGGCAACTGACAAAGTCCAGGCAAACTGTGATAAGGACCTGACTTACAACAGTGAAATTTAGTTGGAGATACTTTGAATTTCTAATGTCTCAGAAACATTCAAGCGTAGGTGTTTAAACCAGAAAAAGAAATTTGGGTCTAAAGGGAGAGGTCACACCTATAGATATGGATTCTCACTCAGCATATTTGGAAGTTGAAACAGTGAAAACGAGTGGGTTCACTTAGGAGATACAGCGTTCCACAGAGCAGCCTTGGTGTCACCCACGGCAGCTTGTTGAAATGCAGAACCAGGCCCCACCCCAGACGAACTGCATCATAATCTGCATTTGACTTAGGTTCACATGTGAGATCCATGCACATTAACGTTTAAACCCTGCTTCATATGTTAGTTGACCAGGGTCTAACCATCGCACAGATCATGGGTTATTCTTAGAAGATAATTGGGCAGACCTGGCCAAACCCAGCCCCAGTATCCCCTGAATTGCTCAAGCAGTAGTTTAAATCCTGGCTGCACATTGAAAGAAACTTCATAACTTAAAAATATACTGAAGCTCGGACTTTACCCCTCGAGATTCCGATTTATTTGTTCTGGGGCGAGGCCCAGGCATTAGTAATTTAAAAGCTCCCCAAGGTGATTGTAATGTATAACTAGGGAAAAGTATCATCAAGCTAAGAAGTCTTAAGGGGAAGCAGAAATCTAAATTCAATGAAATATAAGAGGATTTTTTAAAATAATGAGAGTATAATGCTAGGGATGTATTATTATTATTATTTTATTTTTATTTTTTGTGGTACGCGGGCCTCTCACTGTTGTGGCCTCTCCCGTTGCGGAGCACAAGCTCACGGACGCGCAGGCTCAAAGGCCATGGCTCACGGGCCCAGCCGCTACGCGGCATGTGGGATCTTCCCGGACCGGGGCACGAACCCACGTCCCCTGCATCGACAGGCGGACCCCCAACCACTGCGCCACGAGGGAAGCCCGGGCTGTATTATCAATAGAAGCCTTAGTTGCTGTGCAGTGGATGGTGTGAAGGTAATTTTAATTTCTGGAAGGTATCAGTGATGACATAAAAGATGGCATATTCTTTAAGAAAACTTTGAGTTCTTATTAAGCTTAACTTGCAAGAATTTCTGTTAGAAAACTTACACAACACTTTTTTAAAGTCAGCAGAGACAGGATAAAAACTTGTTTTATGTTGAAGTAGTTTGGGAGAGAGGGAGGGAGCAAGGAGTCAGGAGGGCTATTTTTCTCCCAGTGGTAAAGAGCTGTATGCCTCGATTTGCTAAACCTTGAAATGATGGCATTTTGTAAGACTGAAAGACTTTGTGTAGGTGTAAGTAGGATGTCAAGGATGAGTCAAAGATTAATACCTAAATTACAGAGCATGATGGGCACTTTATGCCTCTGCTGTGGAGATCAAGCTGGGGAGAAGGAAGTATTGACTGATTCGAAAGTACTACTTATATTGGGTTATAATTTAATCAGATAGGTTATGCTCAATTCCAAGAATGGAGAAAGGCTTAAGCCATGTATTTTTAAATAGTTCTGCAAATTATGTCAAGCGTATAGCTTATCCATTGTCAGGCTAGCTCCAACTATGCAAAAAGATCCCAAAAGTTTAGAAGTTCTTTATCTCAGAATGCATTACTCACTGATTGTGATAAGATTTTTCCAAATGCCCGAATCATGTTATAATTAAAGTGGTAATTTCAGGCACTTCCCTGGCAGTACAGTGATTAAGACTCTGCGCTTCCATTGCAGGGGGCGTTGGTTCCATCCCTGGTCGGGGAAATAAGATCCCATATGCCATGAGGTGGAGCCCAAAAAAAAAAAAAAAAAGTGGTAATTTCAAAAGTGACCTACCAGCAGAATGATTCTTTATGAAATGTTTTTTTGGTTTTCTTTTGTTTTGTTTTGTTTTGTTGAGGTACGCGGGCCTCTCACTGTTGTGGCCTCTCCCGTAGCGGAGCGCAGGCTCTGGACGCGCAGGCTCAGCGGCCATGGCTCACGGGCCCAGCCGCTCCCGCGGCATGTGGGATCTTCCTGGACCGGGGCACGAACCCGTGTCCCCTGCATCTGCAGGCGGACTCCCAACCACTGCACCACCAGGGAAGCCCTATGAAATGTTCTATATCATGCCTGCATTTTTGTATCAATAGCTGCTTGTTAAATCCTTCAAATTACCCTGGGTACCTTTGGATGGTATGAAAGAATTGCAAGAATCTCTCTCTCTGTCCTTGAAGAGCTTAAACATTCAATAAAAACAATTAGGGTTGTGCATCTAGGGAAAATGTTTTATTTTCAAGATACAATAATATTGCACTTAAAAATTGAGAGAATCTGTAGTCATAAAGTTCAAGGTTCTAAAAATTGAATGACAACAGTAATACTGGGAATGCAAAACAGCTACACATGGCTTAATACCTGCTGCAATATTTTAAAGAAATCATTATATCAGCTTAAAGACACAGAATACTGGCCTGAGAAGTTGTATTATCCCAGAATTCTCTTTAGAAAATAGGCATAATTACCCGCTCACCCCAATTCTTGTAATAGGTTAGATACAAGCATTGTTGCTTTTCTCACCTGAACAGGTTAATTTTGCCAAGATGAAAACGGAGCCCATTCTGTAATATCCACCCTGTGCCCCGTCTGTTCCCACTCCTGTTCCCTGAGCAGGGTGGCTACATTTAGAAGTGAACAGGCTATTGCAGATTGCAGTGAGTTGAATGTATGATAGACTTTTAGTGTATGCTCACTGTGTGCTCCACTTTCAAATACATCCACTTCATTTCATTCTCAGAAAAATCCTTTTAGGTGGTTGACAGATCAGACTTTGACAGTTTGAAAAAAGAAATGGAAGCTCCTAGAGATGAAGTTACTTGCCTAAAATCACACAAAGAATTTCAAACGCAGTGTTTTAACCTAAATTCTCTATAGGACAGGACATTGGCTCCCTGGCTTGTAGAACTTTGCTACATGATGGAAATGCAAAAGAGTGAATCTACTTTCAAAGGAGCCCAAGTATGGTTCACGGTTCTCATCTTAGCAACTTTCTTTGGGTCTTCAATCTCAAGGTTTAGGAATTATGAACATGGTCCCTGATTCAGATTTTGGCTCAGCCATTTATTAGTTCTGTGACCTTGGGCAAGTCAAATCACATTTCTTATTAGACCTCTTTTTCCTTTTCTATGAAAAGAGTTAATGATAGCTCCAACGTCATATAGATGTTGTGAGAATTAAGTGGGTGAAGCACATAAAGTGCTTAGAACAGTACCAGACATGTGGCAAACGATAAATGTTAGCTGTTATTATTCTCACGATTCTCAAATTTTGATCTCCAAACCAACTAGGTCTCCGAGGCTGCAGACTCATATATCCTCCTGATGCTGCTGGTCAGGATATTTTCCTGGAGAGTCACAGACCTCTCAAACTCATCATGTCCAAAAGAGAACTCACCTTTGACATAAGGTAATTCAAAGAGGTTGTCACAGTGAGCGGTGAATAAACGCTGAATAAATCGTGGTTATCACTATGTATTCCCGACCTATTCTTTCTCCTGTGTTCTTCTCTCTGTAAAGGGCACATCATCGTCCAGGGAATCTCATCCAGAAAGCTGAGAGGCATCCTAAATTTTTCCTATTCATAAGTATCTTTTATACCGTCTGTTCCCAATGCCTCATCTTTTTCACTTCAGTTTTTTTTTTTTTTTTTTTTTTTTTTTTTTGCGGTACGCGGGCCTCTCACTGTTGTGGCCTCTCCCGTTGCGGAGCACAGGCTCCAGACGCGCAGGCTCAGCGGCCATGGCTCACGGGCCCAGCTGCTCTGTGGCATGTGGGATCTTCCCAGACAGGGCACGAACCCACGTCCCCTGCATCGGCAGGCGGACTCTCAACCACTGCACCACCAGGGAAGCCCCGCTTCAGTTATTTGAATAGGTTTCTAATGGTCTCTGGGATCTAAGGCATGTGTCCCTCAACAATGATAGAATCAATCCTTAAAATTCAAATTGAGCATGTCATAAACTTGCCTGAAATCCTTCACTAATATGTTTCCAGCCTACAGGATGTGTCTCTCACTCCTTTCTTTGTTTACCATGGTAAACAAAGCCACATTCTGTTCCAGCCTCGCTTCTCAGATGTGCCAGAGGTTGTAGCCACATGGTCTTCTGAAATTTTCTGTACACTCTCACTCCCGAGGGCCATTGCAAATGTTGTTTTCCAAACCTAGACTGAGCTCTCCTCATTGCTGTAAAGAAATATTTTCATCCAAAAGTTTGGGGAACACAGTGTTAATCTGAATACATTTTTAAAATTTAAGTATATGAAATCAAATTCAATATAATGACTCTTTTGGGGGGGGTTAAAGATTTGCCAATACAGTGGGTATAGCAAATGTTATTACTAATGGCTTCCTAAGTAGAAACTGGTATAATCTTTGGATGCTGAGAAAACTATCAATATAATCAGACAAAGTCTCTTTGTCAAAGAATTATGAACGTGAGACAAACCCAAACTTTAACCGTTACACTGGTGCCACTACCGCCGTGAGGGCGAGAGATTCATGTATAATTGAAATATGTCAGTCTCTCCTTATTGCCTAGGTGTCTTGCAGAAGCTGATGCTAGCTTTTACACTGGTCACTGGCACTGATTCAAACTACATGAGCCTCTATGAACCACTGTCCTAGAAAATTATCCCTGGTCCCTACAGAGGGACCACTTGGATTTGATCCTGAAGAAGACAATTAAGAAAAACGGCAGTTAACACATCAACAGCAAAAAAAGAAAAATTGTTTAAAAAATCCGGAAAAGTGTGGTTACAATAAAAATTCCACAGAAGAGAAGAAGCAAAGTGCTAAGCATTTCAGTAAGTGGTTGAGATAAATAGTCTACATGCAAAAATTCAGTAACAGGTCATCTTTGCTGGGTCAACCTGTCTTTTCATACACAGCTTCTGACTGTAAACTTAAGTCATTCAAAATCTATTTCCTTTCAGAATCTTCTATCTTAAACAACCCTAAATTAAGAAGTCAATCAAGAAGCCCTCAAAACAGAGAGATGTGGTCCTTGCCTAGGAGCAGTGATCTTTGGTGAGTCCTTCCTTCTTCAGGATACAGTTCAAACCCTCCAGTAAGACAGAAAGGACCTCTAGATATTTTTCTTTCAGCAGTTGTCCCATGTCATTGCAACTCCACAAACATCACCCCTCGAGTCAGACCAAAATTGCTGGTTTCTAAAGGCATATTGCTTTTTCGTGCCTCCTTGCCCTTGTACATGCTTTTCTTCTGCCCAGGGTACTCTTCTCTCCCTGAATAAGTCTCTTTCATCCTTTAGTACTCTGACACCGATTCCTAAAGATTGAGTTAAGCCCCTGCTTATGTATCCCTCTCTGATACTCACATAATACTAGCCCATGTTTCTGTTGTACATATGCACTGTATGGCAATGGTGATGAAGACGACGGTGATGATAGCAAGTATTTCATTCTAGGCTGTGAGCTTTCTGAGAAAAGGACTGTTCCATTCTTTATCCTCAGTTTCTAACTCAGGGCCTCAAAGATAATACTGTCTATAGAATGAATGAGTAAAGCATCGCAGCATTTGCTAGATATTTGCCTTTTAGATGGCCTATATTAAGAATTTTGTCTTTAAGATATATGATTGGCTTTCAGGTGTCATCTGATTATAATGGTCATAAATCCAAATACACTTTTACGGCATGTCTGACGCATTGTCTTGTCTCTGTTGTGCACAATTTATGCTTGATTCCCGTATTTGAGTCTCCTACCATCCTCCTTCCTTTAAGCTCGTTCCTGGTGGATAAAATGAACTGTATATGAGATCCAAATGTCACTTTGGCTTTGACCTCTGAGGTGGTATTATATTCATTCATTCACCATCCATCATTCATTTATACATATCTATTGGGCTCTTGCTAGGTGGCAGGACCGATTCTAAAATCAGTTGTACTCCTATTGCATGTTGCATTACACTATGGTGTTCTCTTATAGTTATGAGTGAATGTGGTTGCTTTTGCTCAGCTGATACAGTTCCTGAAACAGACATTTAATATATGATAGGTGAATAACTGGATTGATGAATACATGACCCAATGGCTAAATTTGTTTTTTTATCCAGTCACCGTGTAGTTTAAATTCCAGACTTAATTATCAAACAGAATAAGTGGCTTAGGTATATTTTCCAGTTCAGATGCTCCCTGTTCATGCTTTCTTTGGGATTATAAAATGCCATGATTACGTCAGTAGTTTTCAAATATATGTTTAAAGTACTAGAACTTTGTTTTCAAATGTAGTTCAAAATACGTACAGTATACAGAAAAAGTAAAAATAATTCTTAATCCTATTGTCCATAAGCAATGTTTCAGTTTCAATGAAAGTATCACCTGCAGATCCAGTTTTGCAAAGCACTAGGATACACCATTTACACAGAATTCAATGTGAATTGTGTCCCCTAGAGTTGTCCTATGTGGAAACCCTCATTACCTTACTATCTTTCTAATATGTATGTCTATGTATATTTTTATCTTTTTTTTTCTTTTGCAGTACGCGGGCCTCTCACTGTTGTGGCCTCTCCCGTTGTGGAGCACAGGCTCCAGTCGCGCAGGCTCAGCGGCCATGGCTCACGGGCCCAGCATGTGGGATCTTCCCAGACCGGGGCACGAACCCGTGTCCCCTGCATCGGCAGGTGGACTCTCAACCACTGTGCCACCAGGGAAGCCCTATCATTTTAATTTTTATTAACAAAGCATCCTGCTTTCCTAAATTATTTTCCGTATTATTATTTCCATAATATTTTCCGTATTATTATACTCAGTTGACTAGTTACCTCTTTTTACTTATCACTGTTCTGTCCACAAAATTTAGACTCCTATAGCATTTGTAGAGCCCCTGGAGAGATGAGTTCATGCTTTCTGTTAATTTTGTGTTGCTCCCATCAGGAAACTGACATATAGAATATTTCACATAACATCAAGGCCATATCAAAACAGTTTTGTTTCCAACAAAACATATTATATTCACCTGTGGCACGACATTTCTGAGGGTGGGTGGTGTGCAGATGTGTGAAACAAAGTCTTACAGAACTAAGTGCCAACAGCATTCATTTTACATTTTGGTTAATACAGTCCTTTTAAAAAGGAACATATCTAAAAGCCAAAGACAAGTTTGACCTAGTGATACTAAGAATTTATCATAAGGAAATAGTTCAACAGTAGTGAAAATATATGCTCTATTTTTTAGTATGAGTTTTATGTACCATTTCTCTATTTATATCTTTATTTTATTCTATATAACAAGAAATTCCACATGGACTTTAAAAATAAATGTAAAAAAATGAAACAATCAAAAACAAGAGAAAATTTTATGTGAATATTTAATAAATATTTGGGTGGGGGAAACTTTCAATCCATCAAAATAACAGAAATAATAACAAATGACCATACTAGAATATTTGACTATATAAAAGGAAAACTTTTATAAATAGGAAACATCATAAATAGAGAGGGGCTGAAAAGGATTAGCACCTTTACTATACAAGACCAATTATAACTCAGAAAAAAAATCATCAAAAGTCATGAAGCAGACAGGAAAAATGGCTCATACACACGTAGAGATATTCAAGCTTAGTATCTAGAATACGTAATGAATGAATACGTAACAAATGGAAAGCTATACTATATGTCTCTCTTTCCAGTGAGAAATATTAAAACTGTCTTAATAGTTTTAACTGTCATGTTTAAACCATTTGTCTTTAGCCTGTTCAAATACAAATGTGTTTGGGGAATTCCCAAGAGGTCCAGTGGTTAGGACTCCGCGCTTCCACTTCAGGCAGCATGGCATGGGTTGGATCCCTGGTCCGGGAACTGAGATCCCACATGCCACTGGGTGTGGTCAAAAAAATAAAAACAAAATAAAAACATCTGTTTATCTACTCTTAAAAAAACCCAGAAATGTATTTGTCCCAGCCCTCCACAGTACAAATTCTCCCGTGGTTTCTTCCCTCCTTCTCCACCTCTCCACCGGCATTGTACACAATAGTGCAGAGATGCCTCTCCCTCAACAGCCACGCACTCAACCATCTCTGGGGAAACCCAGGTCCAGCTGTGTGGGGACAGCTCTCCTGTTTCTAGAAGTAGGTGTCATTTGTCAAACTTTTGGGCAAATTTCATCAGAGGAAATAAGAAGGACTCGTGGACTGCCACCCAAGCCAGGATTCCCAGATTCCTCTGACCTGATATAACTTATATAAGCAGAAAAAATAGAAAATAATGATGCATAAATTGTCATTAGAACTATATGGAAAAATCTTTGCAAGAAGAAGAATATATACAAAAAGGAAAATAGCTGTGCTGCAGTGATGCAGTAGTTATTTATAGATTACTGTACAACAATGTGTTTTTTAAAGCTGGTTGTTTTTAACTTTTAACAGAAAGTAAGAAACATATTCGCAGTTGTAGCATCACACAATAAACCAGAGCTTCCCAGAGGGGAGATGTAGCCTGCTTCCCTCTGGGCTTCACTAAGCACCCTCCCCTATTCACCTCCGCATCTGAAGCCTAAACAATCTTTGTAGCAATTAAAAACAAGCAAACAAACAAAAAACAGAGTGAAAATCTCCTTGGAGGGCAAGGTAATGAGAGATACAATCATTATGATCCATTTTTTTCAGACATTTTAAGTCATAAAATCAATTCTTATTAAAAAAAAATTTTTTTAAGTACTAAGAATCATCAGTAGGAAACTGAAAAACTTTTGGTGAGGGATTTATTTCATTTTGTTTTGAATTTTACTTTATATGTCCCATAAATAGTAGGAAATATTTTTGGTAACGTGACTAAATGATTTTATGTTTGAAAGTTTAAAATAAGATGGTGTGAATTCTTTACTTGTTAATTCCGTAAGTAACCTTACTAAATTGTGTTTCTCTACATTGTTCAGTCAATGACTGAGAGGGGTCACGCACACAATTTTCCTACAGAGAGACATATAGTAGAGCGTTCCATTTGTTACGTATTCACTTCTAGATACTAAGCTTGAATATCTCTACACGTTTATGAGCCATTTTTCCAGTCTGCTTCATGACTTTTGATGATTTTTTTCTGAGTTATAATTGGTCTTGTATAGTAAAGGTGTTAATCCTTTTCAGCCCCACTCTATTTATGATGTTTCCTACTTATAAAAGTTTTCATTTTATATAGTCAAATACTCTAGTATTGTCATTTGTTATATTTGTTTTTTTCAATAGGGTTACTTTATAGACATCACAGCAATTCTTTGAACAACAGGGCAATTATTGTGTTCATAAGAGAGAAGGCCACTCTATTTTCCCATTAGAAAGACCCAGAAAGTAAGAAATTTTGAGAACATTAAACTGCCTAAGAAGGACCTTACTGAGCCTCTTTCTCTGGTAGAATCTAGGGTGAATCCACACATTTGTTTCAGTAAATTTTTTTGAGAGGATCAGGACCTAGAAACATCCAGTCAATAAAATGTCCAATTTACAAAATTATACAAAGAGGTTTTTCCTTCATTTGAACGGGTAAATTCTTACTTTTGGAAAAAAAATTCTGATGGCCTAATATTCTCCCATGGGTAAAGAACACTACACTTAAACTTTGTACTTGGGACTTCCCTGGTGGCACGGTGGTTAAGAATCCACCTGCCAATGCAGGGGACACGGGTTCAAGCCCTGGTCCGGGAAGATCCCACATGCTGTGGAGCAACTAAGCCCGTGCACCACAACTACTGAGCCTGTGCTGTAGAGCCCGTGAGCCACAACTACTGAGACCGCAAGCCACAACTACTGAAGCCCACGTGCCTACAGCCTATGCTCTGCAACAAGAGGAGCCGCTGCAATGAGAAGCCCATGCACCGCAACGAAGAGTAGTCCCTGCTCGCCGCAACTAGAGAAAGCCCATATGCAGCAACAAAGACCCAACGCAGCCAAAAATAAATAATAAATAATTTAAAAAAAAAATCAGGAGAAAAAAAAAAACTGTGTACTTGAATAGTCTCACCATTATAAGGGCAAAATATACCTCTGGAGCCCAAATTTTTATTTTTAAGTCTTTATAGTGCATCTTCCAATTGATCATATCATTGCTCTAACAAGCTGAAAGGAGGTAATGGTGAAAATTCTGAGCTTATGGCTCAAGGGAAGAAAAGCACTATTTTCAATGAAAGTGCATTGCATCTATCCTGGCTATTGGTCTCTTTGGGGCATTTTCGTAGAAGACCATGTAAGTAATGCTGCTTACTTACAGATATGGGTTTATAACTAGAACATTTCACTATTTGTTGTAAACTTTCATTTTTCCACAAATAGGTTTTAGACTTGAGCAGTGACTAAGGCAAATAGTTATATGAAGAATTTGCAGGTAAAACACATTTTATGCCTTAGTTTAAAAATAGCCTAAAGGCTCATTCTATGAAAACTGGCTTAAGCGGCCATCATAAGGAGGATCAGGCCCGGCAGCTTAGCTTGGGCACTGATGGATGGTAACTGCCTTACTATCTTCTGAGCTACTCTCTCTCCAGTTACAGTGAGAATGAGGCTCTCCCCCGTTCTTTGATCTCTCCTTCTCCCAATCTCTCCCCCACATACACAGGAGTGGGCTTGTGCCGTGAGCTCACAGGGTCAGCCTCAAATCTTCCTTCGTATACCCAAAGATTCATTAAAACCCTCTGCTAAGTAATGGTCCTTCCACTTCAGGCTCCTGTTTTCTCCTTCCTTCATCAATTTTCAAAAGTGGAAGAGAGTAATATAAACATTTATGTCCTTGCTAATAAGATTATAAAAACCAATCCTTTCCTCCCTCCACTCATCTGATGGATGTCAGAACCCATCTTTTCCCCCTTCCCTCCTTTTACAAGTGACCTCAGTCTGTCAAGCATTCCTCCTCTCTCCTCAAACTTCTATTTGGATATAATTTCAAAGTTAGAGAAATGTGATTAGAATAGTACAAGAAGATCCATGTACTCTATATCCAGATTCACCAATTGTTTACATTTTGTCCCATCTGCTTCTCTCTCTCTCAATTCAGAAGGAATCATTTCAGATACATTGGAGACATAGCATGCTTCTTATCGCCTAAATACTGCAGGGTGTATGTCCGAAGACACTCTCTGACTTAACCACAGTTCAATGATCAAAATCATGAAGTTTAACATTGAAAACAATACCATTATTTAATCCATGGTCTGCATTCACATTCCATCAGCTTTCCTAATAATGTCCTTTATAGCTATATTCTTTTCCTCTCTTGGGATCCGATCTCAGATGACTCTCGGATTTAATTGTCATATCTCTTAATCTGGAACAGTTCCTCATGCATTTTTTTTTCATCTTTCTTGAGCTTGACAGTTTTATAAAATAAACGTCAGTTAAATTTTAGAATGTCCTTTAATTTGAATTTGTTGGTTATTTCCATATGATTTGAAATCAGTTTATTCATTTTTGGCTGGAATGGAACAGACAGGATGTTGTATCTTTTTCAGTGCACTTTGTCAGGAGGTTCATGATGTCGGTTTGTCCCAGTATTGGTAATATTAACTTGGTCAGAGGGCTATCTGCCATATTTCTCCACTGTAAAGTTATTACTTTTCCCTTTGTAATTTATAAGTTATCTGTGGGGAGACAATTTGAGACTATATTAATACCCTGCTCTTCATCAATATCTCACTCATGAATTTTAGCATCCTATTATTTCTATTCCATAGAAAATTGCCTATTTTCTAACTCTATCATTCCTTCCATATTTATTAGCTGACATTTAACTGAAAGGAAGAACTCTCCTTTCTCCTCCTCCATTAGGTAATTAATTTATTACATTACTATGGGCTTATGGATTTTACTTTTAAAAAATGGGTTACTATTTCTATCATGATTTATTTTAATGCTCAAATTTTCAAGATTTGGTCATTGGTAGTCTCTCCTATAACTTTAACCTCTCCCTTTCTGCTTACTGCTTTCCACCAGCATTTAAACATGCTTAACTCTCCTTTCTAGACACAATTCTCTTTTACCACATCTCGTATTTCTCCTTCAAAGCTACATTTATTGGAAAAGTTGTCTATATTTGCTTTTCCCATTTCTTCTCTCTCATTCACTCTTCACCCTACCTCGGTCTATTTTTCATCTATTGGCTTAGCCGAAACCTTCATTCGGGTTTTGCCATAACATCCTACGGAAACCCGAAAGATCTTTTTGGCCAACCATATACCATTCCACTGAAACTCATTAAGGTGAAAAATGACTAAATTGAGAAAATTGAGAAATATTCATTTTTGATAATGACTCCTCCCCTCTCTATTTCTCCCTTTTAACTTCTTCATTATAAAGTTAAATAGATGCAGAAAAATCACAGAGAATAAATGTATAACTTAGTGCATTATTATAGGTTGAACACCCTGGTACACATCACACAGGCCAAGAAATAGAACTATGCCTACTGCCCAGCAGTCCTTCCTTCCATAAGTAACCTCTATCTTTTAACTCTTATAATAATAATTTCCTTGCATTTCTGTATGGTTTTATTACTCATGTGCATTCCTAGACACTATACCTGAGTCTTGCTCTTTCAAAATATTGGATGCAGCATTTAAGTTCTTTTCATCTACCTTCCTCTTCCATTCCTTTCTTTCCCTTACAGTTTGACTGTGGAAGAACCCTGGCCATTTCACTGCAGATCACTCCACAGTCTGAATTTTGCTGATGGCACACTCCTGGTGCAGGGTGGTGTGTTGCTCTGTCTGCTCTATTTCTTGTAAATTGGCAGCTGGGCTCAGACACTTGATACGACTCAGGTTTGATTTCTTTGGCAAGGCTATGGGTGGTAGTGTGTTCCTTTTTTCAGGAGGCACATTATATCTGGTTGTTTCTTAATAATGACTATCAAATCTACATTGTCAGATCATATAGCCATTACACACTAAATTCCCTTCCTTTTAACTCCCTTTTGGTGTTAGTTCTACAAGTTGCTCTATGTTGAATGCTCATCACCTGTCTTCATGTCATTGGCTCTCTAGTTATTTGATCAAAACTTGCTCTCTTGTGGATTCTTTTGGAAGGGATCATAGGAGTTCCTTAGTTGTTTCCTAGTGAAAACATATCTTCCATACCCTTTGTACTTGGTGGTCTGTTTCTCTGGGTATAAAATCCTTAGTTCACAATCACTTTCTTTGAATATTTAAAGTATTTTATTCCATATTTATGCTTTATATTTATAAGTACAAAGCTTTGAGGTCAAAAAGTCCGAAGACTAATTTTCTTTCCCTTATAAGTCTCCTTAAAGTGCATCAATTTTCCTTGAATATGTCTTACTGTTGGTTGTTTTGGATCTATATTTGCAGATGTTCTTGTGCTTTCTTTTTTTTTTGCGGTACACGGGCCTCTCACTGTTGTGGCCTCTCCTGTTGCGGAGCACAGGCTCCGGACACGCAGGCTCGGCGGCCATGGCTCACGGGCCCAGCCGCTCTGCAGCATGTGGGATGTGGGATCCTCCCGGACCGGGGCACGAACCCGTGTCCCCTGCATCGGCAGGTGGACTCTCAACCACTGCACCACCAGGGAAGCCCTCTTGTGCTCCTTCGATATGTAACCTCATATTTTTTTAAATTTTAGAAATCTTCTCTTGAATTTTTGTTCTAAGTATTTGCTCTGTTCCTTTGCTATTGGTTCTCTTTTTCTTCTTTGGTATTTTCTGTTTATTAGATCATCTTTGTTTATCTTCAATATTTGTCACTTTCTCTTGAGTCCTTTTAAAAATGTCTTTCTTTTAGAGTTAAAAAATTTCTGCTTTTTCACTTTATTTATCTTAAGGCAGTATCTGTTGTGTTTATTCACTCTTGTGTTTCTTCCAGTTTAGTTCTCATTTCTAAAATGACCTTTTCTTTTATTTCTAATCATTTTTGAATGCTGTCACCTCATGTGAGGTTTTCTAATTCTGATATATGTTGACCTGTGTAATTTTCTTAATGTCTTTCAGCACATTTTACATATGCAACCATTTTGATCTATTTTGAACATACTTTTGGCTTGTTTTTATTCTTTATAGAATGTTATTCTGCTCCTTATTCTCTTATAGAAACTTTGTAAAATATTTGAACTTGATAATTCTCTTGCTCATTTTCATAGCAACCTAATTTTTCTGAACTTTTAAAAGGAGCTTGGTTCTGATAGCTTTTCTAACTTTTAGAACCCCTCTGTCATTCTCACAGAGTGATTTGTATTCTAAGATTTCCTGTCTCTGTTCTTCTCCCCTACGTTGAACTAGACTTCTTCATATGCTCAATTTTGATTTCACTTCTCCAGTGTGGGGCTCTGTCCTATGTTTCAGGAGTTCAGAGGGGCTAGGCTACTTCAGCTCCTTAAGACCTTCTTACTGTGGGTATTTCCAGTTGAGAAATGAAGACTATTCAGAGTAAGGAAATCCCTGCCCATTTCAACTGCTGTTCTCAAATTGGCCCATCGTACTTTCCAGTGAATTTCTGGCTCTATCTGGGTTCTGCTATTCTCAGGTCTGTTGGGTGCCCTGCTGCTTCCATCTGTTTCTCCCACACAGATGCCGAAATCACATGCATTTTTGTCACTGTTGATGGTTTGTTGTCACATCCTTGTATTTTGGAGTTCTTTTTTTCGTTTCTTTTCTTTTTTTGGCCAAACTATGCAGCTTGTGGGATCTTAGTTCCCTGACCAGGGATTGAACCCGGGCCCAGGGCAGTGAGAGTGCAGAGTCCTAACCACTGGACGGCCAGGGAATTCCCTATTTTGGAGTTCTTAAGGATATCTTGTCACTGAGTCTTCTTCTACATGTTGTCCATATGTTTTGGTTTCATTATTTAGGTTCTCTATCTCCTTGTATATTGGGAATCTAGGAAGATTTAAAAACCAACCTGCTGTGCCTCCTGCCACCATCTTCTGGGCACCCTTGAAACACTATTATCTCAGTTTGCATTCCAAAAACTCCTTCTAGTTTTTTCCCCTACTTCTCTTACCGCACCTTTTCAGTTTTCCAGGCTCCTTTTTCTACCAGTCCCTAAATGTTGGAGTTTCTTATAGCCCTTTGCTCTTCTAACTCTGGATTCTCTATGGTCCCTGAAGGACTTTGTATACAGTCTCACAGCTTTCATTGCCACCTAGCTTCTGCTTACTCCAAAATCTGTATTTCCAGCTATGACCTGCCTGCTGAGCCTCGGATGTGTATATATCCAGTTTCCTACTGGTAGTCCCCTTGGGGCATCTTCCAGGCCCCTCACATTCAATGTATTCAGGATGAAGCCTAATCCGGCCTTTGTACCCCGACACCAAATTAAATCTCGGAGACAGGGTTTTGGGTGAAGTAGAAAAGAATAACTTTATGGCTTTGCCAGGGAAAGGGGGCCACAGAAGGCTAACGCTCTCAAAACTGTGTGTTCCAACCTGGAAGGGGTAGTGAGAAGTTTTATAGTAATGGTTCAAAGAGGGCATGATCAGCTCGTGGACATTCTTCTGACTGGTTGTGATGAGGTAAGTGGGAGTTGGTATCATCAACCTTCTGGTTCCAGCCGGTCTGGGGCCTGCTTGTGGGCAGCATACAGTTACCTTCTCCCAACTGGCTGGGGTTTCAGTGTCTGCAAAACAGCTCAAATATATTATTATGTGTATCCCCTGAGGGGGAACCAGGACTCTGCCCCAAGGCTACACTATTGTTTCTTTTGTCTGTTCCTGCTTGTCTCTGCATCCCCTCCCTTCTCTGATTAGCAGCTGCTTGAACCTGCTGTTGGAACTCAGGGAAGGTCACGGAGGCCGAATGAAGCCTCTTTCCTGTAATCAAGAAATGGGGGACACTGAAAGGCTTTTGTGCCCAGGAGCCCCACAGGGTCCTGCTCAGTATCAAGAATGGAATTAATCATCTCACTCCACAAACAACTTCCTTTTCCTTGTTCCTTGGTCAGTAACAAGCACCATATTCCTCAGTTTGCTCAAAGCCATAAGTCTCTTGTTTCCTCTTTCTCATCCAAAACCAACTAGTCCTTCCAGTTACCCCGTAAGTATTTCTCAGTTTGGTAGTCTCTCTCTGCTTCATCCTCCACCCTAACACAGACCATAATCATCTATTTCCTGGAATATTGAAATATCTTCCCCTGGTGATACCCTGGCCCCTAGAATTGCTCTCTAGGGACATGTATTGAGTTGTGATGGGTAAGATAGAAGCATTTCCTCCAGTTTCTCCCTTTCCTCCCTCTTACTCTTGCCCTCTGAGGCCTAGGACTAGATCAGGGTTGGAAGGAAATTTAATAAGCAGGTGGAGCTGGGGCCCTATGAAATGATGTCACCAAAGGGGAACATCTAGGTAAATCAACTTAACTCAAAAAAAAAAATCTATCTCTGTGTTCAGAAGCTGTGGAGGAAAAAAAAATACAAATAGGCTGTATTATATGTTGGCCTAGTTGGCTCTTATGACTGTAATTAAATCTGTTCAAATATATTAACTGATGACATAGAAACAGCAACAGCAGTAGACTTGCAGAGCTGGGTGACATTCAGGTCACAAGAGCTTAGAGCAAGATAAGACCTCCTATTTCCCATTACTGCCTTTTTCTGATCACTTTCAATAATTTGAATTTACATTGTTTTTTTTCTGCCAGTTACTGCTGCATTTTAAGTGTTTTTAAAAGGCAAACTTACAATTAGCAAACTACTCTCCATCATTAATTCATTAACCGTGTCCAAGAGATCTGACTATCAAAAATCAGGGACTTTCTTTTCAAAGCTGTTCTCTGCGTATCTCCTACCAGTTCTTGCACTTCTTCCATGACTACCCCCACCTTTCTTGTATTTCTCTCCCTCTTCCTGTCCTTGTTTCATCCATTTCTGCTCTTCTGTTCTCTCACCTGAGCTTTCACCTCACATTCTTCACTATGTATTTCTTGATCTTTTCAACTTCTCTCCAGACAGAGTACTTGCTCTTCTCATATTTAAAAAATCTTCACAGTTCACAGCCCTTTCCCACGTATTGCCCAGCTCCTATTCTCTCCCCTGCCTCATATTCCACTCAAGTCTTCCTGATTAAAATCTCCATAGAAGCGTTATCGATGGCTTGACTACTTGATGGTCAGCTTTAACCCTCTCGCACTTCTACTCCATTTGGGGGCTATTCTAGGGTGGCTGCTACTGCTATTGCTGCTTCATCTGATGGGACACTCACACGAGGGCCTTTATCATACCTGACCACCTCCTTCCAGCATTCCAGCTGCCTTGTTATGCTTGTGTGCCAGGAAAGGAAGATGGTCTTCAAAACAGGGCTATGCTTCCACTTCTACGATTGAAGGGAAAGTCACACTCCTCTAAAATCTTTGTGGAGAATGATATTCTGCTCTATTCTCCTTGTTCATTTTTCTTCTGCACATTGTTTCCAACTTTTTTTAAACCATGACTTGGACCAGTACCTGAATTCATTGTTGAGCAGGAGACTTCTCCCCCTTTCCTAAACTCAACACTGAGATCCAGGGTCCTGTTACTGCTGGCATTGTGGGTTGACATGGCCTCCTGGCACCTAGTAATCCAATCTGGGCTTCCCACACTTGGAAGAGAGCTGGGATTTGGGGTGGAAGTGGGGAGGGGTGTGTGTGTGGGGGGGAATATCATGTTTTAGTTGCTGCCTGGAACACCTCATTGGTGGTGGGGTTGGCTCTGGTGTTTGCCTGGCGATGGGTCTCTACACAGCTTGATCTTGCTGTACCAGGAAACCCTGCCAGACACCATGCTGCTGTTCACTGCTCCAGCAAAGAAAACGAGAGGGATTGACATTTCTTCTCCTTTTTAACACATAAGGACCTGAACCAAGCAAGTGGGGAAAAAGAAAACCCAAATTTCAAGGCGTCTTTTCTCCTTTGGGATATTCATTTCGTATATAAATTTTTCTGTATTCCTTAACTGGGTAGCACGTGATGCCCATTCAGAGTTGCCACTTGCTCAGTTTGAGACCCCAGCCAATCCCTGGTAGCGGAGAAAGTTAAGTCTACGAATGAAATGGAGAGATCAGAGGATGCATACCTGAAGCCAGAGGGTGTGCTGAGCATTATGAAAGTAAATTTTGACATGGGAGCAAAAGACTGAGAAACTCCTTGTGCTTTGAGTATAGGCACAGCCTTTCACCCCCTTCACGCTTCTCGCTAGTTTGTCACGACCCTCAGAAAGCCACCAAGTGGGATCCTTGCTGGACAGTCAGATGCAGTCCTCAGAGTTCACCCCAGGTTGCCCAGTTGTCCAAGGAGGGGAGAGAGAACACTTTTGCTCAGTGCATTCCTCAAAAAGCGTCTTGGCCATCATTTCAGAATTTTAAAAGCCTGGATTTCAAGGTCAATATAATGACAGTCCCAGTGAACCCTAACATGTTGCAAATCTGGCAATTCAAAAAAAAAATCAGTCTCCTGTGACTGGTGCCTTCAGGCATTTAGCATTTCTCCCTGCCTTTTTCACTAGAGATCCAAATGTTTATTATGAATGCTGGTCAGAAAAAGCTGCACTGAAGCAGAGAAAATGACTTTTACCGTCGAACATCAGTTGGTGTGAGAGCATCTGTAAATCTGTCTCAAAATAGGAAAGTGAAGAAAATGTACAGGAGTGTGAGGCGTCCGTGTGTATCTTTTTTTTTTTAACATCTTTATTGGAGTATAATTGCTTTACAATGGTGTGTTAGCTTCTGCTTTATAACAAAGTGAATCAGTTATACATATACATATGTTCCCAGATCTCTTCCCTCTCGTCCATGTGTATCTTAAGTGTAATACAAAAAGGGACGTTTGCTTCTGTTAATTGCTTGTCAAACACACTTATCTCTCCTCCCATTTACTATTGCTGCTTCTTCTTCTACTTTTTAAACTCTTTAGGGAAGGACGCTTAATATTTATTTATTTACTTATTTGTTTGGCTGCATTGGGTCTTCGGTGTGGCATGTGGGATCTTTCGTTGTGGTGCCCCAGCTTCTCTCTAGCTGTGGCGCAGGGGCTCTAGAGCACGTGGGCTTAGTTGCCCAGCAGCATGTGGGATCTTTGTTCCCCAACCAGGGATCAAACTCGTGTCCCCTGCATTGGAAGGTGGATTCTTAACCACTGGACCACCACGGAAGTCCCACTATAGCTTCTTAATTCACATTTATGCAGTATATCTGGGACTATAGTCTGAGGTCTTTGCATGTTCCAAAATATTTGTTGTCATTAAACACGAAAGACAGCCTGGGTGTGTCTATAATTCTTGGGTCATGCTCTCAGGTAGGCGAGGGTATGAGAAGGCAGTGAACGCAGCAGGACATGCAGAGACCAAAATATAGACCTAAAAGCCTTTTAATATGCCCTGGGTTTTCTTAAACTGCCTCTTTGCCTGGGTTTCTTGGAAAACTGTCTCTGGGAAATGCCTTAGCAGAGAACCAAGGCCACTGGCCTAATGATTCAGCTTTATAGCAATGCTGACTGAAGCAAACTTAAAGTGGACACATGGCTGGCCTATTTTTCTTTTTTTTTTTTTTGCGGTAGGCGGGCCTCTCACTGTTGTGGCCTCTCCCGTTGCGGAGCACAGGCTCCGGACGCGCAGGCTCAGCGGCCATGGCTCACGGGCCCAGGCGCTCCGCGACATGTGGGATCTTCCCACACCGGGGCACGAACCCGTGTCCCCTGCATCGGCAGGCGGACTCTCAACCACTGCGCCACCAGGGAAGCCCTGGCCTGTCTATTTTGATCAACCTTGTGAGGCACTTGCTTAACCATCCACATAGGTGAGCCACCTTGTTCCAGCTTAAGCACACCTGCTGCTGGCTGTGTCTCATTACCTGAGGGATGGCCAAAGGTCAGGGATCAAGGGATGGCTCTCATGGGGCTGCAGACGATTGGAGACAGGACATTTTCAAGTCTGCAAAGCTGATTTTATATCACCTCCCAAGTCTTCTGGTCCTGCTCTATCATCCACGTGCTCTCCACCCGCACCAGCGCGGTTCTTTGAAAGGATTGACTTCAAACACACAGGCACTGCTCAGCTCTCTGAAGCTTTGTTGCTAGCTTCCTGCCCCACGCACTGACATGTTGTCATCTTAGTGAACATTTTCTGTTCTTCTGATTGGCCACTATCACATACTCCCTCACTGTAAACCTCTACTTTCTCAGTTCCCCTCATACATTTCTGAACATTTTATCTCGGGATCCTGTACAGGGCCCTTTGTTTGCCCTCAGCCCAATGTTTTTCTCTCATCCCATTCTCATGTGCACAACCAACTCCTAGATGCTGATGAGTCCCAGATCTATCTAGCACAGAATTTTCAGGCATTTAACTCCTGATGGACCTAAGCTCCACCCAGGTATTAGCTCCACTACAGCTAAACTCAACTGGTCCCATACTGACATCATCTTCTTTGGTACCCTGCATTTTCTCTAGGTTGACAACATCTCCTAGGCAACAGAACGTGGGAGCATCCTTAACTGCTCCATCCCTCTTAATCTCCCACAGAAAATAAACCTCTAAACCCAATCGGTTTTTCACTTTCTAATTGTCTCTTCAAGCCATCATGTCTTCTCTCACCTTACCAGCCCTATCCTAGAACAGATACCCTCTGGTGAGGAATATCGTACCAGCCCGCGATCACTTCACCAGCCTTTGGCATTTTCCGTCTCAAATTCATCTTGTGCAATGCCAGCAGGGTGATCTATCCAAAATATTAAGCCAACTATGTCATTCCACACCTTGGAATCCTTCGCTGGCTTTCCAGGTACCTGCAGGATGAATCCCAAACTCCTTAACGTGGAGCATGTGTCCCACCGTGTCCGGCTCCTGTATCCCCTCCAGCTTCACTTTCTGTATTTTGTACTGAAACGACACTGAATTCCTAGCGGTTTCTGAACACACAGACCACGTTTTGCTTTCTTGTTTTTACTCACGCTATTCGTCTGCTTGGAAAGTTTTCTTCTACCCTCCGCCCCATTTTGATATTCTTCTCGTCCTTTAAGAAAGGCTTCAAATCCTACCTCCCTAGGAAGTCTTCACAGTTCCATCCTCCCTGCTCCCCAAGCCCTCTCTGGTAGGTTACAGGATCTCTTAGGATCCCATAACTTGTAGTTTTCCCTCTACTTGAACTAACAATAATGGCTGGCAATGTTTACGTCTCTCTCCCACTAGGATTTGAGTTCCTTGAGGTCAGAATCTATTACTTTCATCTTTGCACGACTAGAGCCAGGCAGAGTGCCTGCAAGAGGGAGCGCTCCGCTAGTGATTGTTGAATGACTCACTGACTGTGAATATCTCTAGCTTTTAGTTTCCTTTGGTAACTTAAGATGTAGGAAAGAGGTAAGAATAGGAAAGTTAGAAAAGGAGAACGTCACTGAAACAGGTTCGTTTTGCCCGACACACACTAAGCCAAAACGCTGAGACGCCGAGGTCTGCAGCAAAGAAAGTTTGATTCACAAGGCAACCGAGCTAGGAGATGGGAGTACACATCTCAAATCCACTTCCCTGAAGGTATGGGATAAAGAATAAAGAAGCATGGCGGTCTGAGGCGTGGGCAGCGTGAAGAGCCTGGGAAGCATGGGCAAGTGTGATTGGAATCAGGTGAGATAATTGTAGTTCTACGCAGGTGTAACTAGGCCACGGGCCTCTCCACATCCTGAAGGTGGAGTTTTCAGCCTTCTGATAACAAAAGGTGACGTTTGCGCATGCCCATTTTGGACAGCCCGTGGTCCTATCCGGTCTTAACTGGCTCAGCTTGAACTAGATAAAGCTGACTCCAAGTTCCTGGAAAATAACTCAGGCAAAAGGATGCTGTTTGAAGGTCATGCGAGCCTTAAAATGACCTTGATTAGTGAAGGCAGGTGAAATGGATTTGACTAATTACCCACCACGGTTTCAAGAACTCATCATTTGTAATTGTTACACCTGATTGTAATTGTAATTGCTTAATAGAAGCCCTAACTGACGGGGTGATGCAACGGGAGGGATTGAAGGTAGTAGGGATGGGAGATAGGCAGGAGAGAGGTCAGGAAAAGCAAGAGGAGGACCTGGCATTTAAGCAGGAACTTGAGGGGAGGTCTCGCTGGTAGACATGGGCTCTGGAGTATCATCTAATGTGGGTTCTCTTTTATTTTTAATACAGCAAAAAATAAACAGCAGTTACAAATGTAGTTGTTTTTTTTTTTAAAAAAAGACTAATTTCTTTGCTCATTCCTGCTGTGGTAGTGCACCAGCGAGCGAAGTACCGGGTTCTTTATTTGGGCCAGCACTAAGGGAACCACCATGAGAGGAGAGAGAAAAGTGGTAGGAAAGCGCCCTAGGAAGAGATTCACCCGCTTAGATGGGAGGGTGTCCCCTACCACTCATTACTAGGTAGGGAACAAGTTCACTTGCTTCAAGCCATAAGCCACTCGTGCTTGCTCTCTGGACGATGTCAGTGACCCAGCACCTTGGAATCAGCAGGGAGCCACCACCCACCAAAAGTACAAAACGGGATTCTCTCCAGGTAAGCTGTGCAGTCCTCTTACAGTCTATGGATGTTGAGACCATCGGGTCCTCTGGTTTGCTTTTGTTAAGGAGGAGAAGTTTTCCAAAAGCAGAAGTCATCGGAAAGAAAGGGAAACTTTACCCCAGGCCAGGAATACCAGGGGCTTGAAAGTGGAAAAGTGCGAGTAACATCCTCTAGCCGGTAGAGTGTAGGAATAATGGGAGATGCAACTGAACTTTTTGTTTCTAAATGTACTTATTTGTTTTTATTCTTGGCTGTGTTGGGTCTTCGTTGCTCTGCGCGGGTTTTCTCTAGTTGTGCCTCACAGGCTTTTCATTGTGGTGGCTTCTCTTGTTGTGGAGCACAGGCTCTAGGTGTGTGGGCTTCAGTAGTTGTGGCACACGGACTCAGTCGTTGTGGCTCACGGGCTCTAGAGCGCAGGTTCAGTAGTTGCGGCGCACGGGCTTAGTTGCTCCGCAGCATGTGGGATCTTACGGGACCAGGGATCAAACCTGTGTCCCCTGCATTGGCAGGCGGATTCTTAACCACTGCTCCACCTGGGAAGCCCCTGAAAGTTTATGTTAAGTGAGCTGGTACGATATTTGAACTCTGGATTTTTCCTCCTATGTTATGTGTGTTCTGCTGACCTGTGAATTTCCAGGGATCACCGTGGTAGATAAAAGGGTGGCTGTGGGTAAAAGGTCAGAACTGGGACCACTGCTGCAATCTCACTGCAGTTGAGTTAAGCGGAGACACTGCTACCGTCACCCCTAAACAATCTATGCCACAGGTTGGGTCCCTGCTACGCCAGCACTGCTATTGGGTGGGTCCTCTGCACTTTAGCTAGTGTGGTCCCTGAAAATGCAATGCGGCTGCTGCCCATCACCAGAAGTTCCTGGTAGGGACAGCTTTTCATCTGGAGCACCTCATTCCATCTTGCGTGGGTACATTTGATGGTTCAAGCCTTGGGTAGGTGCCCAAGCTGTCTCTAAGGGAGCCTGGCGAAACAAGCGTTTGCTGTTCTCGGTGTTCACAGGGAGGTGACTGCCTCTCTGAGAACTTATAAGGTGGAGGTTTCCTCAAACACAGAAGAGGCTAGGCAGCTTAAAACAATTTTTTTTGAGAGAAATTCCAACATACCGTTATTGAAGTCGAACTTTTAAGCTGTAATCATTCATTTCCTTACTAAAGTAAGGTTAGAATTGGAAGTAATATATTGTGTCGGTTATACATCAGTAATAGTACAAGCTAATTTTGATTTTACAGTCAAGGCAATCTCCAACCTCAGAATGAATTTGTTTCACAAATTTCTCTTGAAAATTAGTTTGGAACTCTTTTTCTTCCCCCAAAGAAATAATGTTTTTCACGTGTAGTTAGTTTTCTGGGCAGGAAACAAACTTCAGTTTAACTCCAAATGTATCAAGGGTAATAGAAAAGGAAGGGATGTCTGCTTATGTATTTATTGCTTTTTCAAATGCACGTTTCACTCTCTTTTTCCAATAGCTTCTTTAAAAATATATATATTTATTTGGCTGTGCCCCGTCTTAGTTGTGGCCTGTGGGATCTTTCAGTTGTGGCATGTGGGATCTAGTTCCGTGACCAGAGATGGAATCTGGTCCCCCTGCACTGGGAGCACAGAGTCTGAGCCACTGGACCACCAGGGAAGTCCCTCCAATAGCTTCTTAATTCATTGTGTGCAGTGTGTCTGGGACTATAGTCCCCAAGTTCTTTGCATGTTCCAAAATATTTGTTGTCATTATACAGAAAAGATGGCTTGGGTGAGTCTGTAATTCTTGGGTCATGCTCTCTTTCTTCGAGGATTTTGGAGCAGAGCTCCATGTTCTAACACTGTAGAAAAGTCTGAGACTGCACTCCACACCTCTGTTTTACTGTCTGATATCTTTATTTGGGGGTTCTAAATTTCAATGTGTCAAAATTTCAACCTCAAACCCTTACAAAACCAGATTCTATTTTACTCTTATAATTTTTTTTTGATTGAAGTGTAGTTGAATTACCATGTTGTGTTAATTACTGCTGTTCAGCAAAGTGACTCAGTTACACACACATATACATTCCTTTTCATATTCATGTCCATTATGGTTGATCACAGGATATTGAATATAGTTCCCTGTGCTCTACAGTAGGACCTCGTTGTTTATCCATTCTATATGTACCAGTTTGCATCTGCTAATCCCAAACTCCCAATCCATTCCTCTCCCACCCCTTCCCCCTTGACAACCACCAGTCTAGTCTCTATGTCTGTGTTTCTGTTTCATATATAGGTTCATTTGTATCATATTTTAGATTCCACATATAAGTGATAATCATATGGTATTTGTCTTTCTCTTTCTGACTTTCTTCACTTAGTATGACAATCTCTAGTTGCATCCATGTTGCTGCAAATGGCATTATTTCGTTCCTTTTTATGGCTGGGTACTATGCCATTGTATATATGTATCACACTTTCATCCGTTCATCTGTTGTCTGTCTTCCTCTTGACTCTATTTTCATGACCATTTTTACTGGCCTGCTGATTACTCAAGCCCCCTGACTTCTTCCAACGTGTCTCTCAATACAATCACTTGCCAGGTTATTTTCTTCCGCTTTTGTAATAGCCCTCCAATCACTTTCCTCCTTCCTATTCTCACAGACATCATGAGGCTTTAGGTCCTTATTTCTCCTTGGCTTAGATATTAAAGCAGCATCTCCTGCCGATCCACCTTCCCAACGTTGCATACACACTGCTGCCAGAAGAATATTCTTCTCAAAAACATTCAGTGGCTCTCCATTGACATCAAATAAAGAAAAAAGAAAAAAATAAGCCCCAGAAAACAAAAGCAACAGCAAAGTAAAATCTCTGGTTTCCAAGGGATTCTGTAATATAATATCATCTTATTTTTCTATCCATCTCTCGCTCTAAAGCAAACTATATTTCAGTGTTCCTGCTTCTTCCCTGAGCACAGTGTCTGTGCCAGGAATGCATTCCATAGAGTGTTTAGAGATAAAATGCTATTCAGGGCAAAGACAAACATCACCTCCTCAATTAAACCTTTCTTGATCTCCTCAGCTGGGTATGTGAACTTTTCCTTTGAGCCATCTTAGAACATTATCAGGACTCTTCTTGTGCCATTTATCTTTCAAAATATATTGTGGTAACTAATGAAACTGTGATATCTCCCACAGGAGGCTAGTATGCTAAATCCAGGAGTCACATCTGATATATGCCTACATCTGCATGATATATGCCTACATCTGCATGCCTACATGATACTTATCCCCGAGTACATACATGTGTCTGATAGAACAAAAGTGAGAAAACACACATCTTTCTTCAGTCCATTATTTTTAGAAAAGCAAAAATACTACATAATTAAGGTCATTTAAAAAAAATTGTTACCTATTATTTTAAAGAGATTGTTCCAAACAGTTTCCTTTGAGAGTTACACTTGGACTATTTAAGGATATCTTTGTCTGTTTTTGCCTTCTGTCCTTGAACTGTGAATTCAGAAGACAAGTGGAATGGAGGAAGCCAATGCAAGCTAATTCAGCCAGCACTGGCAGCTGTCTGTCACTGGAGCTTGTCGCCTTGAAAGAGGAAGTTTTTTTTTTTCCATTGCTCCAGAAAAAGAGCAGTGCAAACACACTTGATGGAAAGGCTATCCCAGACATACGAAATTACTAAAAAAGGAAACCTTTTTGCTTTGCTCCCTTTCCAGATTGTCCTAAGAATAATGAGATCATTTGAAAAGAGAATGAAAGAGAAATTAAATTTCTGTAAGTATTTGAAAATAAAATAATTTAGACATGTACATTCGGTTGTTGACACAAGGAGAGTAATAAAATTCATTAATAATCAATTATCCCAAACACAAAGTATACTTCTCAAATTTCCAGAAAAAACAAATCTCAGCTTTCATTTTAGTAAGGTTAAAGTGCAATTTGGACAAATCAGCATTTTCCCAAGATACACAGTAAGGTCCCAGATGCCTCACTAGAATATAATTTTTATGTACAATCTTTCAAATTGTTTCTCAAGCAGATATAGGTAATTTGTATGTGTAGACGTGGGTTTCTAACATAAATTAGGTTAAAACTCCATTGAAAAGAATTTGCCTTTTTGGACACATTTTATTATATTTTTATAACATGCAGAACATATTCGAACATGCAGAAAAATTGAAAGAATTTTACAACATTGAATGTGCGCCAAGATTCCACCATTAAATTTTACTATATTCCCTTTATCACCTATCTATCTATCCGCCCTTCTGTCTAGAATATCACCGTCCCCTTATACTTTTTCCTATAAATCCTGCCCCCTCTCCACAAAGGCAGACTTTAGATTTTCACCCACCTTAGATTTAAAATTCACATTTAAATGTCACTTAAGGACTTCTTGACTGCTTATATCATTTTAAAGTAGTTGGAAATTTACATAATCCTTTTAATTTTTAAAAGTAATCTGTCTAATGAGTATTCTGCTTTCTAGACAAATCAGAGCCCACATTCCATGGAGAGTCATCGATCTTTAGATAGAACATATCTGGGTCACATTTAACGTCACTTTGGGTGAGAGTTCACCTCTTTGGGGGTCGGTTTTTCATTTGTAAAATGGAGATATAAATACCAACTCTATACTCACCTCAGGACTGTTGTGAAGGTGAGAAGAAGAAGAAGCAGTTAAAACTTCCGTAGAAATGTACAATATTCTCCTTATTTGTGTAATCAGGCAAGTTGCAGGTGCAGCCTTGGAGATCACCTACTTTCCTAAATAAACATTCTGAGCTTGATTTCCAGGAAAATTTGGTACAATCACATAATTGGCTCAGTGTGCTATAGTTCCATTTTTCTCATTAAAGACATTCAAATTCTCGTACTGCCGAAACATGTGAAATCACTGTTTTTGGCAGTGGCCTTTAATAATAATATGCTTATTTTTAGTGGACTCTACTATTCAAATCAATTTTGTTTATTTATTTTTTATTGTTAATTACGTGGAGATTTAAGAATAAAATACAAGAATATTAAGGCCTTTTCCCTATATACTAGTTGTAGGTCATTTTTGAATTCTTGCTTCAAAGTCAACAAAAAGAACTGACAGCTGATCTTTGTGATTCAAAGCAATTGCCACCTGCTAAATTATTCTGGGTATCAAGCACATAAAGCATTTCAGATAAAAGTCAGAAACTGAGTCATATAACCATTTTATGTAAGTATCTAAATAGCTTTGATGAATGTTTCATTTCTCCAGTGAATATTCGCCTGGTGGTACATATCTATGTATAATTATGAACTCTACAGCAGTGATTTCAATCTTGAGATCTTCAATATGAAAGTCAACTGAAATGAAAACTTAATAAATTTTACTGTTTGCTTGAAGATCATATTTTCTTTAGGATGGAGAAAATTGAAAACAACCTAAGTATCCAACCATAGGAGAAAGGTTAAGTAATTAATGGCAAATCACACAAGAGGATATTATATTGCCAGCACGTTCATAGTTGCAGACCTATGTGTAGTTTGCTCACAAGTTAGCATAGAAAAAAATAAGGATATATGCATCATAATATTAATACTGGTTGGGGCAGGATCATGGGATTACAGTGTTTTAAAATATTTCATGATCAAATTCCTTTTTTTTTTTTTGCGGTACGCGGCCGGGCCTCTCACTGTTGTGGCCTCTCCCATTGCGGGGTACAGGCTCCGGACGCGCAGGCTCGGCGGCCATGGCTCATGCGCCCAGCCGCTCCGCGGCATGTGGGATCTTCCCGGACCGGGGCACGAACCCGCGTCCCTTGCATCAGCAGGCGGACTCTCAACCACTGCGCCACCAGGGAAGCCCCCAAATTTCTTAAACTACTTTTATTTATTTCTCTCAAGTTAACTATAATGCTTGCAATAGACTGTGCATTGTACTAGAAATATTCCGTTGTTATTTTTTCTTAATTAAACTATGAGCTTTTATTTAAAGATACAAACATTATAGACATTCATAATTAGAAAATAAAAATTCTTATCTGATATTTTAGAGAAAATTACTATGTTTTTTATACACACACCGGCCACACACACCATATCACATAAATGTTAAGAGCATGGAATTAGTCATACCTGAGTTTGATTCCAACTATGTTGTGTGGTCTTAGGAAAATTACATAATCTCTTTAGGCCTCATTTCATTTATTTCGTTTGTGAAATAAAGTCAATGATAGTTAGACATTGCATAAAGTGCCTAACATTATTTATTCAATAAAAATTACTGTTCATGTACATATATCCATATTTTAACAGAGATGGTATATTTTATGTGCTTTTTTTTAACCCTCTTTTCCTATATATCTTGGACAGTAATTCATGTCAATTCATTATATACATGTCATTTTAAAAAATGACTTCATAGTCTTGTCATTGTACGTGTGGAACACAATTTACTTATCAGAACCCTACTATCACTATTTCAAGCCACGCTGCAGTGAAACATTATGTATACATATCTTTAACTTCTGCAGGTATTTCTACAGGTTTAATTCCTAAACATTGAATTGCTTTTTTATGAGATGTGAAAAGTATAAAGTTGGAAAAGAGCCATTCATAATAGCCCAACACAAATTGTGACAGCAACAAGACAGCTACTGTAATGCACATGAAATAGCTAGAAATAAATTTAATAAGATTCAAATACACAAAAATGTTATGAAACTCTACTGAGTGACATGTATTAACAGATTAATAAAGGAAGATACATGCTTTTTCTTAGCTAGAAAGACTCAGTTATAAAAATGTCATTAATATGTAATTTAAACTACAAATTAAATTCACCAGTAAGATACTGTTTTATTCACAATAGCTTTATCATAAATGCTTGAAATCTTGGGGGCAAGTCTCAATTACTCTTCTCTTTCAGAATTTTACTGTCTGTTTTCCCTTGTTTTTTCTTCCAGGTTAAATTTAGGCTTTTTTTTCAACTCCTAAAAACATTTTGTTGGAGTTTTGAAACAGAGCAGGACCCTGTGGGGCTCCTGGCCACAAAAGTCTTTCTGGGTCCCCTTCCCTGAGTTCCAAAGGGCAGGTTCAAACAGTTGCTAATCAGGAAAGGGAGGGGATGCAGAGACACGGGAGGAGCAGTCAAGAAACAATAGTGCAGCCTTAGGGCAGGGTCCTGGTTTTCCATCAAGGGATACACATAACTATCTTTGAGCTCTTCTGCAGAACTAAACCCCCCAACAAATGGAAGACTTAACTACTTGATGAAGCATTCTTCATTCCAGAGAGGGTCACAGTTCACCCATGACCACCTAAGGCCAGATGATCTCTGAATTGAAGGAATGTGGGCCCTGCAGGCGCCTGGATCCTTATCAGCAACCCTGCCCCTGGGCTATGTCTCCTCACAACCCACCCCCCACCCCACCCCCCTGCAATGTGGATTGGCACACACAGTTCTGAGGGCATTAGCCCACTGTGGCCCCCTTTGCCTGGCGAAGCAATAAAGCTCTTCTTTTCTATTTCACCCAAAACTCTGTCTCTGAGGTTTAAGTCGGTATTGGGGTACAGAGGCCAGATTCGGCATCAGTTTTAACTAGAAATACACTGAATTTATTAAATTTATTCCCAGGTAGTCTATAATTTTTAGTTTTGTTGTTGCTCATGGTGAATGTTTTTATTTTTTAATTTTCCTTGTGTTTTTCCTAAATATGGTGTTTCAGCACCAGGCATACTTGACATAATTTAATCTTGTTAAGCATTCATTACTCTGATCATTTTAAGGAGCAGGAAAAGATGGGGGCTTTTTAACAGTTATTTCGGCCGCTCTTGTGATAATCACAACTTCCCATTGGATCTGTTTTATTACTTTGATGGTAGAGGAGCAGATAAAAGGAAATCAAGTAGAAAAGCAAGATCAGGTCAGGGAGGTAGAAAAAGCATGAACAGGAATCAAAAGACCTAAATGCAGATCCTGGATTTACCTTTAACTAGCATTGAGCTTGGGCTGGTTTGTCACACTCTGTGTCTCAGTTTTCTTTCTGTTTTAAGATCCTCTAATTCTCTATTGGGTTAGTTAAAAACCTAGGATTCATGTATTTATAAATTCTTGAGTGGGTTTTTTTGGTTGTTTATATTTATGTATTTATTTAATGTGCTTGGCACTGCTTGGAAATCCCCACCCTGAAGAGGCAACACAGAACATTTAAGTAAGGTGGTCTTTAGTTTCCAATTTCTCATGTAAATGTTACAGCCTTTAGATGTCCTAACTAGAGCTGTCAGTTTACATCTCTGAATTGTGACTTTGTAGGTTCTCGAGAGTGGATTTGTCCAGGGCATGGTTTGCAGCAAGGAGCCTGGGTTAGTTCTTCCTCTAAGTCAGTTCCTTCTCAGCTCCCAGTTTCTCCTCCTGAATGTGGAGCTTTCCCATTTAACCTTCTACGATTCTCTAACCTCCATGCGGTTTCACATTGATCAACCAGCAGAGAGAAACAGGAGCATGGCATTCTCCAGGTCAGTGATTCTCATGCTTTAATGCATCTCAGAATCACCTGGGATGTTGATAACACTTAGCAGGTCTGAGGTGGGACCCACAGTTCTGCGTTTCTAATAAGCTACAGGTGAGAACGAGTCTGCTGTTTTATAAACCACATTTTAAGTAGCAAGGGGCTAAGTCAGTCTAGAAAAGGAGTGAGAACAAGGTGTTCACTGAGCAGAATAGCGTGCCTGGGCAGTCTTGCCACAGCAGGTCAAATTCAACTAATAGAGCAGCAACAAGTCAAAAATATAATCAATTCCTTTCCTGTCGTTCATCTTGCCCTGGAGCATTTTTTCCCCTCCAAGGCAAAATGACTCAATACTGAAAGGCTCCTGCTGTCTTAAATCTCAAACTGTGTTATCAAGAATGAGGTTTTAAGTAATCAGCAGAGGGGAAAATAGTGGAAAAAAATCCAAACACCCACACATTTGCTGAACAGTGAGAATAGAGAAATCAGGCAACCTCTCTGAGGGACAAATAAAAATGTATCCTTTACCTTTACCACTCCCCAAATTTTAATTTTTTAATTTCCCCTCAGTTTTAGTTGAATTAGTAACATGCTTATCATTAATAATTTGACCAGCACTGAAAACAATAAACAATAGAGTAAAAATTACCTAAAATCCTTATATTCACATATAACCACTGCTAATACCTTGGAAAACATACTTCTATGTCAGTCGGACACACACACCCACACACCCTATTTAATTTTACATAATTAAATGCATTTTTCATGTTATATTGGAAATTGGCTAATTTTACGAAATAAGTTTACCTATTAATAAGTCTTAACACTAGTACTTTATTTTTATTGAATACATTTGAAATGTAACATTGGGTAAGTTTAAGGTGTACAGCCTGTTACTCTGATACATTTATATATTATAATATGATTGCTGATGTAGCAATATTTATCATATTACATAATTACAGTACAATATTATTGCCTATATTCATTAGAGTGTGCATTAGATCTCCATGGCTTGTTTACCACTCAATAAAAGTTTGTACCCTTAAATACCATCTCTCTTACCGCCACCCCACTCCAGTCGCCAGCCACTTGTAACCACCATTTTACTCTCTGTGTTTTACAGGTTTAACTTTTTGAGATCCCACCTATAAGTGATACCATACAGTGCTTTTCTTTCTCTGTCTGAGTTATCTTGGTTAGCATATGAGCAAGGTCCATCTATGTTGTTGTAAATGGGAGGATATCTTCCTTTCTCATGGCCAAGTCATATTCCGTTGTGTATACCTACCACATCTTTTTTTTTTAAAGCTTTTTTTTAAAGTAATTAATTAATTTTTGGCTGCATTTGGTCTTCATTACTGCTCACAGGCTTTCTCTAGTTGTGGCGAGCAGGGGCTACTCTTGGTTGCAGTGCACGGGCTTCTCATTGCGGTGGCTTCTCTTGTTGCGGAGCATGGGCTCTAGGCGCGCAGGCTTCAGTAGTTGTGGCACACAGGCTTAGTTGTTCCGAGTCATGTGGGATCTTCCCAGACCAGGGCTCGAACCCATGTCCCCTGCATTGGCAGGTGGATTCTTAACCACTGTGCCACCAGGGAAGTCCCCTACCACATCATTTTTATCCATTCATTCACTGATGGGCATGTGGGTTGTTTCCATATCTTGCCTATTGTGAATAATGCTGTGATAAACATACGAGTACGTACATCTCATCAAAATCCTGTTTCCATTTGCTTTGCGTATATCCCCAGAAGTGGAATTGCTGAATAGTATGGTAGACCTCTTTTTATTTTTTGAGAAACCCCCTTAGTGGCAATGTACATTCCCACCAACAATGTACAAGGGTGTCTGTTTCATCACATCCTGGACAACACCTATTGTCTCTGGTCTTCTTGGTAATAGCCATCCTAACAGTCAACCCTAGTACTTTAAATAGCTGCTTAAAAATTCCTGGTATTGGTGCAAGAGAAGCATGTTTGTTTGTTTGTTTTTAATTAGGAGATGCTTTTAAAGAATATTTTATTAATTTTACATACCTTACTAATTATGTAAGTTCAAACAATATAGATAATTATAGAGCAGAGGGCACAATATCACCCCAAATTTAACTACTTGGAGTACCTTCTCTAATGTTAGGTGAGCAGCATTCCTGAACATTTTTCTATGCATATATATACAGTTTAAAATATAGCCAAATCAAAAATTTTTACAAAAATGAGACTATGGTATATATATATTATTTTTTAATTTTTTTATGGTGGTAAAAGTCACATAATATAAAACATACTATTTTAACCATATTTAACAGTCCAGTCCAGTGGCACTAAGTGCATTCACATTGTTATGCAACTCTCACCATCGTCCATCACCCGAATTTTTCACCTTCCTAAACTGAAACTCTGTCCCCATGAAACACTAACTCCCCACTCCCCTTCCCACTGCCCCCCATTGGTACATCTACCAATGTACTTTCTGACTCTAGGAATCTGACTATTCAAGGTACCTTGTATAAGTGGAATCAAACAGTATTTGTCTGCATCTAATGTATAATATATTGGAGTGCATTTGTAAGGTTAACTTAATATATGTCCTGCAAACAGATTGTACCTTCTTTATTTTTTTTCCCCCTGTGCTATACAGTAGGCCCTTAGCAGCCATCTACTTCATACATAGTAGTGTACATATGTCAATCCTAATCTACAGACATATGGTATATATATAATTTTAATTAAAATGTTTCACATTGAATTATAATATAATGGGGAGGGGGAAACAAACTGAACTCAAAGTTTATAGAATTGGTTCCATACATCCAGGATCTACCACTTAACTTTCTATGGGAACTTGGGCAATTTACTTAATATTTCTGTGTCTCAGATTTCTGATCTGTAAAACAGGACTTACAGTACCTCAATCATAGGGTGTTCTGAGGGTAAAAAGAGATAATATAAACAAAACATTTAGAATGGAGCCTAGAATATATATTCATAAATGTCAGGGGTTTTTGTATTAGCTCAATTATACAGATTTATTTTATGGAAAACTGGTTATGAAAAATATCAGAGATAGTAGTCATGTTTTTGGGTTAGGTCCATTTTTGAAAAAAACTCATAGCTTCCTCCTATGAAAGGTGGAGAAATGTATCATGTTTTTCTCCCTCCTCCCTCCCACCTCCTTCCCAATCACATCCTGATTTCGATTTTATTATATTTATTTAACTAAGAGTTTTAACATCTACATTCTGTTCTACACCCATAATTCCAATAGTTGTCTCCCTTTCTGAGAACTTTATTTTGATTCATCTTCTGACTGCATGCATTTCACTTTGGAGTCACTGCTTTCAGCAAAGACCTACAGGTATACTACCCTCTGATAATTTCCAGATTAACAATGCCTGTCTCTTAGTTTAATACTTGAGCAAAAATGTAAGCTGAGTATAAATAAATAACATTTATTATTTATAAATAAATAATAAATTATTGATTTTCCTCTGATTTTTATAAATGTTTTTATATGATCTCCTGGAATTTAACAGCAGTGATTTTTCCTTTTGTAAGTAAATTGCATTTCCTTTGGATGACTAAAGATTTCTTTCCTCTCACTATACTTAACGTTTAGTAACTTCTTTGTGACATGTCTTAATGTAGATCTTCTATTAAAATACACCTTCCACAGAACACAAAATGTCTTTGTGTCTCACAGATTTAGTTCTTCCTATACTTAGGGAAATTTTCTTCTATTATAGTTTATAAAAATTAATTGTGAAAGATATCTACATACAGGTGCAGTTCTGGGCTCCCCAGGGCCACAGAATGCAGCAAAGCTGTTGTGCTAACAATTACAGTTTATTACAGCAAAAGGATACAGACTAAAGTCAGCAAAGGGAAGAGGCGCATAGGGCAGCATCCTGGAAACCAGGTGTCAGCTTCCTGTTGTCCTCTCCAGGGCAGTCTTATGGACAGGGCTTTCCTATTCCAGCAACGATGTGTGTCAATTCCACGTGCATGGAATAGTGCCAAACGGGAAAACTCAACCATGCCCTGGTGTCCAGGGTTTCATGGGAGCCAGACGCATGGGCATGACTGACTGCTCACATGGCTGACCTTCATCTCCAGCCTCTCCAGAGTTCAAGCTGATATTGCATGGCACAAAGCCTCTAGATGATAAACACACTTTTACCAGGCAGGGCATTCTAAGGGCTTAGGGGTTACCTCTTAGAGCTAGTTAAGGGCCAAAACTTTCTGTGGTCCAAGTTAATCTTTAGTGCACAACAGGAAATTGGATATACTTACATATAAGTAGACTAGATAGATAGATTTAAGAATTTTCATAAAACAAAGAACTGTGTTGCCCGTGCTCACCACCCAGATTAAGCAATAGACTATATTATGTCCTTTTTAGTTTTCCCAGATGTATTACCATTTCTCTCTGCCAGAGATAACCACTATTCTTGACTTGAGCATTTCCTTTCTCTCTCTTTCTCTTATCAACTTGCTCTTAGTTTTGAAAATCTGAGTAGCAAGTACAAACCTACTTACATTAGGAAAGGACCCATTGGATGAAGAAAACATAAGCTGAACATCCCGTGTCATATTCTGCCTTCAGCTTCCCTTAGAAATAACAGCTGCCTCCTTTGGGGAAATAAGTGGACAAGGTCACAACTGAATCCTGGGAAATACAGGGCCTACCAAGACGGGGCATCTGGCAGATACGAACGATTGGCCAGGTTCTGGATACCTGACAAAAATATGGTCAGAGAGATTGGGCTGCTTTGCATTTTGTGCTTACCAGTTTATTTATTTATATTTATTTATTTATATGTATTTATTTATAAGCAGACATATTTATTGCTTACCGTATATTCATGTGGTCTGACACATTTCCTAGAACCAGTGCAGTTAGGTGGGTCATGTTTCCAGTTCTTGCCAATGTGCAGGGAGTGTAGGAGATGTATGTTACTTCTGGGTGGCAGATTAAAGAGCAAGTAATAGGCCAACTCTCTTTTAACCCTTCACAGCAACTGTGGAAACAAGATGTTAGGAATCAGTGTGTTTATCAGCCTGGGTGCTCAGTGACTGTGTATAGCAGAATATCCATCGTAAGCTACAGTGGACATGTAGTGTGAGAGAGATAGGTCACCCAAATTTGAGAGTTAGTTTGTTACACAGCATAACCATGGATACGCTGATTAATACATCTTGTCATCTTGCCTACTTTTAGCCTCCAGGTAAAGGTGAATCAAGCACACTTCTGGTTTGAAATGAGTGTCTTTAGATGATCTAATACTGGGGCATGGATGGGAGAGCAAAAATTTCTGCAGCATGTAGCTAAGCAATCCAAGACACATAAGAATCTGGAGTGGGCACATCCAGGCATTCTGGGTTGGATTAAATTGTAGGGATCTTGATCAAGATTACTTTCTACATATTTATTGCTTGAGGCACATTACTTCAGACTGGACCGTTGTCTTCTAGAGTATTAACTATCATTCTGAGATTTCCCTTTTCCTTGGGAATTCCCTGAGAATTCTCTTTGCCTCTCTCCTGCATTGGATGACCCATTTCCTGTATCCATGCTTCCTCTGTCTTGGTTTATATGCTCATTTCAAAGGAGCACATCCTCCAGTAGCTTCTTATTCAAAGGGCTCTTAAGGCTAATTTTTTGAGATCTTGCATGTTGAAAATGTCATCATCTTACCCTCATACTTGGTTACAGTTTGGCTAACTATAGAATTCTAGATTGGAGATATTTTCCTTCAGAACATTGAAAGCATTGCTGCATTTTTTTAATGGTGTGGGTGCTATTGAGAAGTCTGAGGCCATTCAGGTTTCTGATTCTTGGTATTTAACCAGTTTTTCCTCCTTTAGAAGTCTATAGAATCTTCTCTTTCCTTGGTATTCTGAAATGTGGCAGCAATGTGCCTTGTTTGCACCTGTTTTTACCCATTATACTAGAAAACCTAGCCAATCATTTAGAAAATGCTTTAATGAAATATAGTTCACATGCAAACCACTTTAATGAGATATAATCTACTACCATACAATTCACTCACTTAAGGTATACAACTAAATGGTTTTCGGTTTATCCAAAGTATCGTGCAATTGTTATCACAATCAAATTTAGAATACTTTCAATAACCCCGAAAGAAACCTCATACTTATTACTACTAAATTCCCATTTCTTCAACCTGAACTCCCAGTGCTAGTCACCCACTAATCCACTTTATGATTTGTGGACTTGCCTTTTCTGTACAATTCATATAAAAGAAATCATACATTATGTGACCTTTTGTGACTGGCTTTTTTCACTTAGCATAATGTTTTCAAGATACATCCATCTTGTAGCTTGTATCAGTATTTCATTCATTTTTATTGCTGAATAATATTCCATTGTATGGATATGCTACTTTAGTTCATCCATTCATCAATTAATGGACATTTGGGTTTTCCCACATTTTGGCTATCGAGAATATTGTATAATTCACAAGTTTTTGTGTAAACATATATTTTCAGTTCTCTTGTGTAAATACCTAGGAGTGGAATAGATGTGTCATGTGATAACTCTATGCTTCAACTTTTGAGGAACTGCTAGACTATTTTCCAAAGCTACATTATTTTATGTTCCTTCTAGCAATGTATGGGGGCTCCAATTTCTCCACATCCTTGCCAATACCTGTTATTGTCTGTTTGATTATGTCCATCCTACTGAGTATGAAGTGATATCTCATGGCTTTTATTTGTGTCAGCCTGATGGCCAATAATGTTGACTCTTCATGTATGTTTTGATCATTTGTATATATTCTTTGGAGAAATGTAATTGATGAAAGACATCAAGCTACATATTCAAGAAGTGATAAGAACTCTAAACAGCTTAAATACAAAACACATCATATTTACACTTATCGTATTAAAGCTATTGAAAATGAAGAGGAATATAAAATCATTCAGAGGGATAAAAACGTAATGCTTACTTGTTTAAAAATTATGACAATATTGAAGTGTAAACTCTCTTTCCCAATTATATTCCTAAGTTTTATTTTTCTTTGCTTTTTTAATGAAGAATAAGATGATATACACACACTATTAGGAAACTTGCATTATTCTTTTCTGAATAACATATATTGTATATCTTTCAATGTCAGCAAATATAAACCTAGATTATTCTTTTTGATTGCTGCAAGGTATTTCAATATGTGGATGTCTACAATTGATTTAACTAATCTATTGAAGGAGATAAAGTAAACAGAACAAAAATTTACACTGAAACCAAAAAGAATGTTGAATATTAATTTAGCTCTTATTGTACATGGTACTGTACTAACTGTTTAACATGCATTAACTGACATTTAAGTAATAAGTTATTTCCATTTTTTAATTAATTATGCTCATATGAATATATGTATTTCCAGAAGCAGTATGCCAAGATATACAGATGGACATACATATACACACATGGAAATACTTCCAGAAGAACATACACAGATGGATATATTTTTGCACAGTATTTCTGGAAGTATCTATGGCCTAATTTTCTAGAAGAAATATTATACTGTGATAGATTTCTGCATTCATTTATGCATTTAATTATGCATTTGGTAGATACTACCAAAATGTTACAAAAATTTATAATTGATGCAAATTCATGACCCAATAAAGAGTTATTTTCTGTCAGGAAGGATAGGCCTTGTGTATCTTTAATAGTTCTTCAGTAGTTTTTGGTCTAGGAGTGGACATGTATGTCAGTTCTGGTCAATGAGACTCAAGGGGAAGACTGCCAAATGATATTTCTCCTTAATGAGGACAGAGCCTCAGAAACCTGGGTCTTTGGCCCTAGACCTTTCTTCCTGCTTGATATTCCCATGTAGCAGCCTAGAGCTGCAGTAGCCACCTCTCCATCATGGGATGATAAGCATGGAAATAAAGAGCCACAACTCTGAAATGATGAGGCAGTAAGATTGAAAGACAGCAGTTAAACCAAGGCCAACAGCTTTCAACCTCCCAGACAGTTATGTTTTAAACATAACCACCGTTTCTCGAATCCATTGTTAGTTGGGTTTTTCTATTATGCACAGACAAAACTGTCCTATACAAGGTTGTATCAATTTATCTACCCACCAGCATTTTATGAGAGTGCCCATTTTCCCACACTATTGCTGACACTGAATATTTTCAGTCTTTAAGATTTTTTCCAATCTAGTGGACAAAAATTATATCTCATTGTTTTAATTTTTCATTGTTGGTAAGGTTGATCTGCTTTCCACATACTTATATCATTTTTTGTTTTCTATTTAATGATTAATATCTATTAGATTGTCTTTAGGTCCTAGCAAACACTTGAATTTTCAGGAGCAGACTATATTGGTTCTTTTTCTTTTTTTGTGTTTCTCCTGGCTGTACCAAGCATATGGTCATTTCAGTGTTCATTAACACCTCTACCAGACAGTAGGTTGAAGGAGGAAGAGAAGATGAACTCCAATCCGTCCATCTGTGGTCTTGTTGCATGAATCTCACCACCCTCGCATGCACTGCTAGAGAACTTTTTGAATTCATAGTGCAAAGTAGAATTGCTTCTTACTGAAAAATGATTCTTATGCAACCCAAGTGTAATGCTCATGTGAAAAAAATAGAGATCAAAAGGAAAATAACATACCCCTCATACAGAGTAAACAAAGAGTGTATGTGTATGCTTGTTATAGCTACAGGCATGGTTAAAAACAATAAATATTTTTCACTTTTTTGCTGTTTTCTAGTACTGCTGACTTTGAAATAATTATACAAATGTGGATATTCACCATCACAGATACAAATGACTTTGCAGTATAAATTGAAATATTGATAACCATTATACATTTTTAGCTCTTTTTGTTTTCTGTCTATTAGTTGATAATGTGCATGGTATAATATGCATAGGAAAAAAATACAATAAGGATTTAACTATTTTTTACTTCATAGTACTTCTTCTGTGCCCTGCCTAAATCCTGCTAGTCTTCCTTGCATTAACTGATGGTAAAACTCGCCCTCAATCAAGTCTTAATTTATTCCAAGATTTCCTCCATGGTCATTTTTCAACATTCTCTCAACAATGTTAGCATATTATAGAAATTAATTCTATTTGTAAAAAAATCTTTCTCTATCTATCATCACTATTCTTACCTAATATATCATCTATTGAGATATATAGATTCTTTTTTCCTATTATATATAAGTATTTGGTTATTTTAAGTTATATAAATATCTATCTGCTGATATATAGATATAGATACACACACACATATATACACACACACACACACACACATATCAAAACCTGAGATAGTATTCCGCCAAATTATCCTCCAATAAAAAGGGTATTACCTTATATTCAAGTCCTTAAAAATTCTCATATTAAGTTCCATTTCTTAGTATTCTGAATAGGAAATTGCTGTTTGGGAGACGGCATACTTTTTCCAGATGATTTCAATCAGTTCCCAATGATAATTGAATTGAAATGCTGTGCTGGATTGTCTGATGTCAAACTTATTTAACTTTTTATGACTTTAAATATTTTTATCAATATTCTTGAGTATCTTATATTGAAAAAGTTATTACTTTCAAATAATGATAATTTTTTCTAATATTGATATATTTTCTTTATTTTAATATATGACCTGTCACGTCAGAATACTGATAAATAGTTGTGGTGCCATGATATATTTTGTTAATTTTTTCTGCTAGTGATGTGACAAATCAAGTATTTCGTTAAGTGCGGTGTAGTTTCTGGTTCTAGGCTAAATTATTATGTTTAAAAAATATACTGTTATCCCTAGTTAACTAATAATTTAAGAGGACTGTATTCTGTTTGGCATGAAAATATTTTAGGAGAGTTTAATTTGATATTTTGGTTTAAACTTTTTATAAATTTCTGGTGTTAATGTAATAAGATAGGAGAAAATAGTCTATATAACTATATTTCTCAGAATTTATTAAAGTTTTCTTTCTGGACTAGTGTATGATCCTTTAAAAATATTTCAAGGACGTTAAAAAATAGGAATATGAAATACAAGCACGTACACACATATGCATATACCTACACACATCTATATTGAATCCAAGTTTATTGGCTGTATTTCACTTAGAAATTGTTTTTTGAGACTAAAAGTAAGGAAGACAACGTTTGAAGGCAGCCATTCCTGCTTTGTGTTTTATGGACTCACATCTGACAGATTTGTAACAATGGTTGTGATCACACATAAGGAAGAGATTTGTTTGCAAGCTGGAATACCCAAGGTTCTGATGATATTCAAGGAAACAAAGCATTTTGGGGATTATTTTCAATGTGTTTAAAAGTGTAAGAGGTAACATTACACCATATGCAAGAAAGCTCACAAGATAATTATCTCAGTTACTTATTGCCATCATAACAAGCAACTATAAAGCTCTGCAGAGATTTATAATAAACAGTGATGTGTGTTTATCATGTGGGATCAGCTTTGAGTTAACCAGGAGTCTCTGCTGATCTTGTTTGAGTTCACTCACCTGTTGGGAATTGGCTGATCTGGGTTGGCCATGACCGAGATGATGGGCAACTCAGCTTTGTCAATATGTCTCTCACCTTCTGGCAGACTAGCCTGGGCGTGTTCTCATGGGGACGGCAGGAAAGCAAGAGCAAGCAGGTACTTGCAAGGCTCCTTAAGGCCCAGGTCCAGAACTAGAGCACCATCACTTCTCATTCTACAGGTCAAAACAAGGCACATGGGTTGGAGAAACACACCATCTTTAGAGGAGGAATGCTAAAGTCACTTGAAAAAAGGTGTGCAAACAAGAAGGGGTAAAGAATTGGGTCCATAATGAAATTCATCTACCACAGTACATCCTTTGCAGGAGTTCTATTAGGTTAACCCGGCTTTCTCAGGATAATCAAAAGCACTGACCATTGCTTACAAAAGTCTTTGATGATTACAACATGCAATAATAAATTAATATTTAATATTCAGAGTTATATTAATCAAAAAATCCAAAATATAAAATTAATTAAAAAACATTACGAAAGTTGAACTTCATTGTAGAGATTTTGTGTGCAATGGATACATTTGATGCTAATGAATATGTACAGGCTACAAAGTAATAAATATAGTGATTCTATGGTTCTTTGTATTCTAAAGTTCCTGTTTGTAGTCTAATTTCCTATATTCGTGGCCTAATTTCCCTCCAGCCTTAGTAGGACCTAGTTAACTCAATTTTCAGAGCAAAAAGATACACCTCTTTTCTTCAACGTGTTTTATCTTTTTATTTTTATTATGTTGGACCAGGGGAGGATGGGGAAGGCACTCAGTACTTCAGGGTCTGAGACACTGTCTTTTTACTTACAGAGATAACAAAAAAAGTAAAGTTTGATTCTTTTTTTATTTTGGTATAATTGTGATAAAGATGGCTATTCATAGGCTATTTTGGCTTTAGAAGCTGTGAATTTTTTATTATGTAAGTTTTCAAGTATCTGCTGAGTTCTTGCAAGGTTTCTACAGAATCACAGCTTTGCAGAGCTAGAAGGGTTTTTACAGTCTCTCTACAAAAATTCTTTACCCATTGCAAAAATCCTTTATATGGATAGAACATCACTGTTAGATGATAATCTGACCTTGGCTTGAACACCTCTCATGATGGGGAGCTCACTTCAACTAAAAGCAGACTGTTTCATAAATATGGATAAATGTACATTACAGCAATTTATTTCTCCTTCCTGTAATATTCTTTGCTTGATACTAATATTATCCTCTGGAACAACTAATCTGTTCACTCTTCCAACATGACAGATGGTCAGAGTTTTGAAGCTCATTATCATGTATCCATTCAGTCTTCCCTTTCCCAGGTTAAGCTTGTTCTATCGTTCCTCATGTGCTCTGGCTTCCAGACTGCTATTGTGGCAATGATACTCTATATGCACTCCAGTTTGTTAATGTCCTCTTATAGAGAACTATCCTATTTTGAACCCCAAGCCCCCAGACACAACTTAAAGAGCATGGAATCTTGTAATAACAGAACCTCCTCTAGAATCCTAATGGTTAGATGTGGAAGATGGAAGTAACTATTGAGAACGATTAGTGACCTAATGTTTCAGAGGAAGAGACTGAGAACCAGAGAAAGTTTATAACTTGCCAAAGGGTCATCACATAATTAAGTGGCAGAATCAAAGTGATGATGAGTTGACTGGAAATGCAAAATAAGGCCTAGAAATCGCAATGGTAAATGCATTTTTTTAAATTGAAGTACAATTGATTTACAACGTTGTGTTAGTTTCAGGTGTACAGCAAAGTGATTCATATATATATATATATATATATATATATATATATATATATATATCCCTTTTCAGATTCGTTTCCATTATAGGTTATTGCAAGATATTGAATATAGTTCCATGTGCTATAAGTAGGTCCTTGTTGTTTATCTATTTTATATATAGTAGTGTGTATCTGTTAATCCCAAATTCCTAATTTATTCCTCCCCCTTCCCTTCCCCTTTGGTAACTATAAGTTTGTTTTCTGTGTCTGTGAGTCTGTTTCTGTTGTGTCAGTAAGTTTTCATTTGTATCATTTTTTTTAGATTCTGCAAATGTGCTATTGTTAAAGTATTTATCTTTCTCTGTCTGACTTACTTCACTTAGTATGATAATCTCTGGGTCCATCCATGTTGCTGCAAATGGCAATATTTCATTCTTTTTAATGGCTGAATAACATTTTCCAATGGTAAATGCATCTTACTCTACCCCTCGTTGACATTCACGTAAGGGTCATGACTGACCAAGATCACTGAAGAGACACTGACCTATCTTGGTTTCCTCATCGGTATCAGGTGCTGCTCTAGGCATTTTAAGCTATCATCACATTAAATTATCAAAACAGTCCTTGCAGTGAGTACTCATAAACCTGTTTTATGGGTGAAGAAATTAAGGTTTGGAGACATTTAATGACTTGCTCGTGTTCTTGGTAGTTAGAGGAGTAGCTGAGGTTCAAGAGAAATTTCTTCCCATTATAAAATGCATGGTATTAGGTGGTTTTAGTGTCCAACAAAGGATCCATATGCAGATGAAAGAAAAGTTAAAGCTGATGATTCCTGGTGTAAGGATAGTCCTATAAGGATATAGGACTATAAGGATATAGGACTATAAGGACTATAAGGATAGTGCAACAGAATAGCAGATCAAGACATGGACTGTTAAAGTCAACAGAAATTAGCACAACATTGTAAATCAACTATATTTCAAAAAAGTTGGTTGATTTTCAACAAACATTTCAGGGTAATTCATTAGGGAGAAAATAGTCTTTTTAACAAATGATGTCAGGACAATTAGATATTCATATGAAAAATGAATCTCCAAATTACCTCACAATATATTGTAAAGTAGTTAATATTTTAAATATATATAATCTATATAAACAATATAATAAAAAAATTAACTAGAAATGGATCATTGATATAAATACAAGAGCCAAAAGTACAATACTTTAAAAAGATAGCATAGTAACATTTTCTTCCCCCATGGGAGGTAAATATTTCTTTGATATGACTTAAAAAACATAAATCATAAAAGAAAAAAATATTGATAAATTGTATTTCACTAAAATCCTGAAGTGCTTTTCAAAAGACACTGTTTAGGAGGCATGTCACATAACTGGGAAAAATATTCCCAATATGCATATCAGAAAGAATCTTATTTAGAACATACAAAGAACTCTTATATCTCAGTAATAAGTTTTCTAACTTATAAGATGTACAGATGGTCAATAAGCACATGGACAAATACTAAAAATCATTAGTAATCAGGGAAATAAAATAAGAGATGCCACTCCTTACCACTAGGATGGCTAAACTGAAAAAGACTGATAATACCAAATGTTGGTGAGAGGGCAGAACATCTGAAACTTTCATACATTGCTGTTATGGAGATAAATTGGTATAACTGGGCTTCCCTGGTGGCGCAGTGGTTGAGAGTCCGCCTGCCGATGCAGGGGACAGGGGTTCGTGCCCCGGTCCGGGAAGATCCCACATGCTGCGGAGCGGCTGGGTCCGTGAGCCATGGCCGCTGAGCCTGCTTATCCGGAGCCTGTGTTCTGCAACGGGAGAGGCCACAACAGTGAGAGGCCCGCGTACAGCAAAAAAAAAAAAAAAAAAAAAAAAAAAAAAAAATTGGTGTAACTACTTTGGAATGCAGTTTGGTAGTTTTTTTTATAAAGTTAAATATTCACTTACAATGCTATATAGAAAATCCATTCCAAGCTATTTCCCTAAAAAAACCTAAAGCGTATGTTCACAGAAAGACTTTTACACAAATGTAAGTAGTAGCTTTATTTATAATAACCAAAGGCTGGAAACAACCCAAATGTCCATCATTATTTGGTTTGATAAATTGTCGTTTGTCTTTAAACTCAATACTAAGTAGTTAAAAGGAACAAACTATGGACATACGCATCATCATGTTTAAATCTCAAAGACATTATGTTGAGGGAAAGAAGGTGAACATAAAACGCTGCATACTGTATGATTAAATTACATGAAATTTTCAAAAAGGCTAAAATGACCTATAGGGATGGAATGCTGACCGGTGGGGTTGCTGGGGTAGAGGTGGACAGATCTGACGGCAAATATTCTCTCTCTCAGTTGTAATGGGTGTTATATTAGGGTACCATTTGCCAAAACTCACTGAATTCCACACTTAAATTGTCTACATTTTCTTGTATAGGAATTAAACCTCAATCAAATTGATTTTTTAACTCTGTAGTTTTTTTAAATTGTAAAAATAATGCAATCTCCTCTACAAAGTGTGAGAAACAAAAAAGAACCAATTAAAAATAAAACTATTATTCTACATCCAGAGAAAACAATATCAAATTAGATAAATTTTTCTTCCTTTCTTTTTTCTGCATAGGTATATTAAAATACATGTATATTTAAATTATATTGCATTATTGGATAATTGCATTATCCAGTAATGCAATATTGGATAATTTGTGGTATATAATATTTGGCTGGAGTAAATAATGCCAGAATGAACTTTTCATACAAATTCTTTGACTAAGTTTCCAATAATTTTCAGAGACATATTACTGGTCAAAGGGTATAAAAATTTTTAATGGTCTTGCTATACATTGTGAAATTCCTTTCTAGAATGGCTATATATTTCTACTAAGCATGTGTGAGGTGTGACTTTGGCCTTTGCCGTGTCCTAACCACCATTGCTAACATTGAATTACTCTGCTAATTTGAACAAAGGTTATTTTAATTTGTATTTTTCATAACTAATGAAATTAAATATTCACTTAAAGTACATCTTTAGTTACTTGTGCTTCTGTAAGTTCTGTTCAAGCCCCTTGACTTTTTTTTTCTGTTAGGGTTTTAACATTTTTAATAGACACAACGAGCTCTTTATCTCTTAAGAACATCACCTTTTGTAAATCACATTTGTTGTAAATATTTTTCCCCCCAAATTTTCTGATATTTTGGATTTTCAAACGTTTAAGTTTTGTGTAGTCACATTTTTCAATCTTTCCATTTGAATTCTGAGTTTCAAGGTGTCAGCAACCAAACCATACAGGAGTCAGAAATGTTCTTATATTAAGCGCAGGGTATGATAATTACGAAGACAAATATGAAGATATTAAAAAAAACTGGGCTGTGGTAGGAAGGAAAACATTGAGAAACTGTCACCTGCCTCAGGCTTGCAATGACAAATACTTAAGCCACCTTTTGAATAAGAAATGAGTGATAGTTTCAAAAAAGTGAAGTATGGAAAAGAAAAAGCATTAGATGGTGTTTTGGCATATGCCACTCCTTATAGACAAGAAGTACAGATAAGGAGGTGGGAGGTTAAGTTTGGCTGGTACCTGTTTAAGAGCAAATGCTTGAAAACTCACCTGGTCCTAGGGAGCTATTGCCAGTAAATATGGACCTCGTAGTCAGAGTGGTATTTGGACATTGCTAACATTGCCAAGACACTGATATAAGAAGAATAACAATGAACTTGAATTTCACGGATTATTGAACAAACCATGACCTAGGTTTCCAGCAAGCAGCCCATGATGGTTCAAGAGCTTGAGATGACATGAATGGTGCCTAGTGCGTTAGAGTGAATGTGACCACAGGGATCTTTCTGATGTGTGTGAGCACCGCCTGCTGGCCACGATGGGACAACTGGACACTGGAAAAGTGTCACATACGAAAGCATTGGTCCAAAGATAAAATATCATAGTACTTAAAGTAATTGGGCTTTCTGCATATTACAGTGATGACTCACTAAGGAAAGAGATTTTTGCTTTCAAAGTGTCTTGGAATGTGAAGTTTTAAGAATCATTCTTCTAAGTGGAGCAGATGTAGAGAAAAGTTATTCTCATGAACTGTTTGCAAAAGCATAGATTGGTTTAATCTTTAGGATTAAACCAATTTTAACAACGTATCTCAAAAATCGAACTCCCAAATTCTGTTGTTAGGAATTTATCCTAAATAAGTAATCAGAAAATTTAACAGAGATATATTGCAGGGGTCTTCTTCAGAACATTTAGAAATAAAAAATGATGAGGGGGAAAAAACCAAACTAAACTCCATCTCCATGAAGAGATCATTTATATCATCTAATGGGATACTATGCAGCCATAAGAAGATGTATGCAGTTTGACATGTGTTAATGTGAAAAGATACCTATGATTTTTCACTAGGTGAACAATGGAGATCATGAACAATGCCTAATGTACTGTGGACTTGGAGTCAGACACACTCCCTCAGTTTACATGCTGGCTTCGCCAGCCCTTAGCATTTGGCTTTGGGAAAGCTGAGTTTTTTTGTCCTCAAAATTTCTTCATCTCTAAATTGGGAATAATAACAGTACCTACTTTTTGGGTGGCATTTAAAATTAGAAAGGACTTCATATAAAGTTCTGAAGCACACTGCACCTAAAATAAAGTCAATTATTCTCATTGTACTTTTGTATTCATATATATGTTCACATTTACATTTCTAACCGTGAACAGCTAGAAGCTCAGAAGGATATACCAACATAATGGTAAAGTTTATTTCATAATGTTGGAATTACAGGTAACTTTTTCATGTTTTCTTTATACCATTTTATACCTTCTGATTTTTTTACTTTGAATATGAATTACATATAAAACTTAAAATAAAAAAAAAATCAAAGCTATTTCTATACCAAGAAAGAAAAGTAACCTTCTTATAGTGTAGGAACAGTAGGACGTTATTAACAGCATGCTTTTTTACCTGAAAATGATCTAATTGCAAATTTCATATTGTGTTTAGGATGTCATAATAGGTTTGGCCAATGGCGTTAGTATTTACTGAAAATCTTATTTTTCTACTGAAAATCTTATTTTTCTAGCCTGAAATATCCATAAAAGTTGGGAAAACAAATTGAATTCTCCAAAGGAATACTCTCCTTGTGATCTGTATGCTTTAAAGCAAGAGTAGGACATGTTGATATGCATGTGATTATAATAATGATGAAATCAGATTGAATGCTACATATTGTTATTCTTCTGTCATATGTCATCTATGGAGAGGAAGGGACAAAGGAAGAGAAGGAAAGAGGTAATGCGTGATCATTCTAGAGGTTCTGCCTAAATGATTTGATTTTTATTCTCAATGTTATCTCATTTGAATTTTGATGTCAGAGTGTTGAAATAAGAAATTATCTTAATGTGAAATTCCCAGAGTTTCATGTGTGTTTCTCTAAAGCGTCCTATTTCACAATATTCATTTAGCAAATCTTAGGGTCTGCACTTTGCCTCACACTCCAACTTGGGAGCAAGAAGCAATTTCTTTTGAGATTACCCTTTCCAAAAAGTCTGTGTTTTTACAACCAGAAGAACAATCCATTCATAAAAATATTGACCATTTTATCGATCAGCATCACAATTAGGCTTCTATGATTATTAAAGTTCATGGTGGAACATGAACTTGCCCGTTTGACCCTGTGCAATAATCCATTTTGTTTCAGATCAAGCAAATTATCCTGACTATCCAAGTTAGGTGGTAAAATGACTTATCCCAGTCATCTACTATTCTCCTTCCCCCAATCCCTTTGAAATAATGAATAGGAAGCTGCATGGCCACTGGGAACTAGAGAAGGGCACTGTGGGTCTTGCATAACATCTGAAAAATTTACGGGAGAGGTAGTGAGATGGACCCAGATTCGTGAGAGAGTTACAGAGAGGGATCCACACCATCCCTCCTGTAAAAGACCAGTGTTCCCGGGCGTGAGTGGAGGAGATCCTGGCAAACACTGGCTAGCCTCCAAAAACTCAGAGAAGCAAGGGTTGGAGACAAGCACGACCTATTTGGCAAGATTTGCACCTCACCAGTTGAGTTCCATTGTAAGATGTCAAATGGACATCTACTCACACATCAACTCCAGTTGAGTTATACTGACTGCCTCTTTGTGTTGAGAAGAATTTAGTGCTGTGACTGGGATGAGCATTAGCGTTGCCAGGTAAAATACGGAGACAGAATTAAATTTGAATTTCAGATAAACAATGAATAATTGTTTAGTATAAGTCGGTTCCAAAGGTACACAGGACATATTAACACTAATATTGCAAAATTGTGTTGTTTATTCACATTTAACTGGGCATCTTCTATTTTTAATTGCCATACCTGGCAACCACGTGTAGCAGCAAAGAACACACTGACCATTGGTTTTGTCTGCCATAGTTACTGAAAAGAAAAGTGGGAACTAAGCACTCCTAAGGAGATGTAGGGTTTTTCTACCGTTCATCCTCCACAATCACATGGAGAAATGACTTGGACAAAATTGACTGCTGGGACTGTTTGTGGTGCCGATATTTACCCCACCACCCAGAATTCAGGACAGCTCAACTGACAGTGTGAATTTGTCCTAACAATACTTACTCTCCCTATTTACCTGGACCCAAAGAATTAATAACAAGGACACATTATCTCTCACAAGCTCATCTTCACTTTGACTTGACTATAAGTCAGATGGGCAGCAATAACTTGTTTCTAGAAGGTTTAGTACATCACATATCCTGGAAAAGATTAAACATTCATTTTAGGTTAAACCATATAAAATCGCCATGTTTATAAATTTAAAAATGGCTAGAATCCTAGCAATTTTAAATGCTTCAACCTAATAAAAGGAACAGCTCTGAAGAATCAGTGCAAATGCTACCCTCCGAAACAGACTTGCCTCAGGAGACAGTAGGGAAAAAAGTTCAATGATTCCGAGTGTGTTTTCAGCGTGCCTTAGGAGAATTTGCATATATGAATCCTAAATAAGTAGTCATGACATTCTAAAATCAGAGTGGTATATATAGAGATGAAAAACACAAGTGTTTAATAAAAACCACGATGTCTACAATTAATAGTAGATTGGATACTGAAAAAATAAAATTTCTGAACCAGAAGAGAAACTCAAGAATTTTTCCTGAAATTAAGGCAGAAAGTACAGAGATAAAAATGGGGGAGAGAATTAGAAAGAAAAGGGGAGCAATGCAGAGCATAGTTAGGAGCTCACATTGATGTAGATCTGAATTTCAGAGGGAGACAGTGCTGTTGATGATCCCAAATCAGTGATCAAAGAAGAGAGAAGAACATTTTCCTGAGCACTGGAGCCTGCAGATGAGGAGGGCTCACCACGTACTGATGATAAAGCGTGAAGACCCCTTACCGGTATTTTGTGTGCAAAGGTGATGAAAGATGACTTGGGTCTCTCTCAGTTAGTCTAGCTAACTGAGCAAGAAATCAAAATAGAGAACTGGAAAATGTGGAAAACAAGTAGAGATACATCTAACTTACATAAATATGCACATACAACATAATAAAAATGTCAGAAGTTCCTTTCAGGGAAACTATATAATATTAAAACACTAATAATTAAATAGCTAATTGAATAATAATTACATAAAAAATAATATGGGTCTAAAATTCCAGATTATATCAAGGATAGGAGGTAACACTTGCATTTTTCATCTCACACAGGAGGAATTGAGAGATTTTTTTCTTTTTTTTTTATTCCATAAATTTATCTATTTATTTTGGGCTGTGTTGGGTCTTCATTGCTGCGCGGGCTTTCTCTAGTTGCAGCGAAAGGGGGCTACTCTTCATGGTGGTGTGTGGGCTTCTCATTGTGGTGGCTTCTCTTGTTGTGGAGCACAGGCTTTAGGCACACGGGCTCAGCAGTTGTGGCCCACGGGCTCAGTAGTTGTGGCCCGCAGGATCTAGAGTGCAGGCTCAGTAGTTGTGGCACACAGGCTTAGTTGCTCCGCGGCATGTGGGATCTTCCTGGACCAGGGCTCAAACCCGTGTTCCCAGCATTGGCAGGTGGATTCTTAACCACTGCACCACCAGGGAAGTCCTTTTTTCATTTTTGACTTTGTGGAGTAGAGAAAAATAAATTTAAAAATAAAATGTGATCACCAATAAAGCACAAACAAGCTATATAAAAAAATAAAGTACAGGAAAAAGAGAGAGGGATGGAAACAGTTCATTTGGTAAAAGACTAAAACAGAAAGAAATAGCAAGGGGGAAACATGGCAGAAGAGTTAGGGGTTTTAACTGCTGTATTAAGCCTCTCAAATTAGAGAAAAATAAATCCAGAATCCAATTATGTGGAGCTTTGAAGCCACAGATTTAAAGTAATAGTGCACAGCTAAGTCAAAAATAAAAGTAAGGGGCAATAATTTTCAGGTAAATACGGTCAAAAGAAATATATGCACATATAGATACATGTAACAGGAAAGACACAAGCCAGGTATTAATAGAGGTTATCTCAGGGTGTAGATTAACGTGGGCTTTTCTTCCTCAACATTTTTTCTTTTTACTTACTGATATTTGCTGATTTTTTCCACAGTGACATATTTTCTTTTATCATTCAAAACAATTATGGTTACATTTACTTAAAAAATTAATGAGTTTAAAGAATAAGAATAAACCAGTCTCAACATTGCTACATTTATAAGAGGTTACTATCTTTAATATATATATAAATGTTTTCACATCAATCAGAAAAATATGAAGGTTCCTCAAAAATTGGGGCAAATGTAAAGCAGAAATGCAAATGTTCAATGACTCTGTGTGTTATGATTTGAGTTTTTAAACACATGCATATACACTGCTAGAAATCTTGAAAGGAATATTTTAACATGTTCACAGTGGTTCTTTTAATTATCCTCTTTTTTTTAACATCTTTATTGGAGTATAATTGCTTTACAATTGTGTGTTAGTTTCTGCTTTACAACACAATGAATCAGTTATATATATATACATATGTTCCCATATCTCTTCCCTCTTGTGTCTCCCTCCCTCCCACCCTTCCAGGCGATCACAAAGCACGGAGCTGATCTCCCTGTGCTATGTGGCTGCTTCCCACTAGCTATCTACCTTACGTTTGGTAGTGTATATATGTCCATGCCTCTCTCTCACTTTGTCACAGCTTACCCTTCCCGCCCCCCATATCCTCAAGTCCATTCTCTAGTAGGTCTGTGTCTTTATTCCTGTCTTACCCCTAGGTTCTTCATGACATTTTTTCCCCTTAAATTCTATATATATGTGTTAGCATACAGTATTTGTCTCTCTCTTTCTGACTTACTTCACTCTGTATGACAGACTCTAGGTCTATCCACCTCATTACAAATAGCTCAATTTCGTTTCTTTGTATGGCTGAGTAATATTCCATTGTATATATGTGCCACATCTTCTTTATCCATTCATCCGATGTTAGACACTTAGGTTGTTTCTATCTCCGGGCTATTGTAAATAGAGCTGCAATGAACATTTTGGTACCTGACTCTTTTTGAATTATGGTTTTCTCAGGGTATATGCTCAGTAGTGGGATTGCTGGGTCATATGGTAGTTCTATTTGTAGTTTTATAAGGAACCTCCATACTGTTCTCCACAGTGGCTGTATCAATTTACATTCCCACCAACAGTGCAAGAGGGTTCCCTTTTCTCCACACCCTCTCCAGCATTTATTGTTTGTAGATTTTTTTCATCATGGCCATTCTGACCGGTGTGAGATGATATCTCATTGTAGTTTTGATTTGCATTTCTCTAATGATTAGTGATGTTGAGCATTCTTTCATGTGTTTGTTGGCAGTCTGTATATCTTCTTTGGAGAAATGTCTATTTAGCTCTTCTGCCCATTTTGGGTTGGGTTGTTTGTTTTTTTGTTATTAAGCTGCATGAGCTGCTTATAAATTTTGGAGATTAATCCTTTGTCAGTTGATTCATTTGCAAATATTTTCTCCCATTCTGATGGCTGTCTTTTGGTCTTGTTTATGGTTTCCTTTGCTGTGCAAAAGCTTTGAAGTTTCATTAGGTCCCATTTGTTTATTTTTGTTTTTATTTCCATTTTTCTAGGAGGTGGGTCAAAAAGGATCTTGCTGTGATTTATGTCATAGAGTGTCCTGCCTATGTTTTCCTCTAAGAGTTTGATAGTTTCTGGCCTTACATTTAGGTCTTTAATCCATTTTGAGATTATTTTTGTGTATGGTGTTAAGGAGTGATCTAATCTCATACTTTTATATGTACCAGTCCAGTTTTCCCAGCACCACTTATTGAAGAGGCTGTCTTTTCTCCACTGTGTATTCTTGCCTCCTTTATCAAAGATAAGGTGACCATATGTGCATGGGTTTATCTCTGGGCTTTCTATCCTGTTCCACTGATCTATATTTTTGTTTTTGTGCCAGTACCATACTGTCTTGATTACTGTAGCTTTGTAGTATAGTCTGAAGTCAGGGAGCCTGATTCCTCCAGCTCTGTTTTTTGTTCTCAAGATTGCTTTGGCTATTTGGGGTCTTTTGTGTTTCCATACAGATTGTGAAATTTTTTGTTTTAGTTCTGTGAAAAATGCCAGTGGTAATTTGACAGGGATTGCATTGAATCTGTAGATTGCTTTGGGTAGTAGAGTCATTTTCACAATGTTGATTCTTCCGATCTAAGAACATAGTATATCTCTCCATCTGTTTGTATCAACTTTAATTTCTTTCATCAGTGTCTTATAATTTTCTGCATACAGGTCTTTTGTCTCTTTAGGTAGGTTTATTCCTAGATATTTTATTCTTTTTGTTGCAATGGTAAATGGGAGTGTTTTCTTGATTTCACTTTCAGATTTTTCATCATTTTTCATCTGGCGTATAGGAACACCAGAGATTTCTGTGCATTAATTTTGTATCCTGCTACTTTACCAAATTCATTGATTAGCTCTAGTAGTTTTCTGGTAGCATCTTTAGGATTCTCTATGTATAGTATCATGTCATCTGCAAACAGTAACAGCTTTACTTCTTCTTTTCCGATTTGGATTCCTTTTATTTCCTTTTCTTCTCTGATTGCTGTGGCTAAAACTTCCAAAACTATGTTGAATAAGAGTGGTGAGAGTGGGCAACCTTGTCTTGTGCCTGATCTTAGTGGAAATGATTTCAGTTTTTCACCATTGAGGACGATGTTGGCTGTGGGTTTGTCATATATGGCCTTTATTATGTTGAGGAAAGTTCCCTCTATGCCTACTTTCTGGAGGGTTTTTATCATAAATGGGTGTTGAATTTTGTGGAAAGCTTTCTCTGCATCTATTGAGATGATCATATGGTTTTTCTTCTTCAATTTGTTAATATGGTGTATCACGTTGATTGATTTGCGTATATTGAAGAATCCTTGCATTCCTGGGATAAACCCCACTTGATCATGGTGTATGATCCGTTTAATGTGCTGTTGGATTCTGTTGAGGATTTTTGCATCTATGTTCATCAGTGATATTGGCCTGTAGTTTTCTTTCCTTGTGACATCCTTGTCTGGTTTTGGTATCAGGGTGATGGTGGCCTCGTAGCATGAGTTTGGGAGTGTTCCTCCCTCTGCTATATTTTGGAAGAGTTTGAGAAGGATAGGTGTTAGCTCTTCTCTAAATGTTTGATAGAATTCGCCTGTGAAGCCATCTGGTCCTGGGCTTTTGTTTGTTGGAAGATTTTTAATCACAGTTTCAATTTCAGTGCTTGTGATTGGTCTGTTCATATTTTCTATTTCTTCCTGATTCAGTCTTGGCAGGTTGTGCATTTCTAAGAATTTGTCCATTTCTTCCAGGTTGTCCATTTTATTGGCATAGAGTTGCTTGTAGTAATCTCTCATGATCTTTTGTATTTCTGCAGTGTCAGTTGTTACTTCTCCTTTTTCATTTCTAATTCTATTGATTTCAGTCTTCTCCCTTTTTTCTTGATGAGTCTGGCTAATGGTTTATCAATTTTGTTTATCTTCTCAAAGAACCAGCTTTTAGTTCTATTGATCTTTCCTATCATTTCCTTCATTTCTTTTTCATTTATTTCTGATCTGATTTTTATGATTTCTTTCCTTCTGCTAACTTTGGGGTTTTTTTGTTCTTCTTTCTCCTGTTGCTTGAGGTGCAAGGTTAGGTTGTTTATTCGAGATGTTTCCTGTTTCTTAAGGTAGGATTGTATTGATATAAACTTCCCTCTTAGAACTGCTTTTGCTGCATCCCATAGATTTTGGGTCGTCGTGTCTCCATTGTCATTTGTTTCTAGGTATTTTTTAATTTCCTCTTTGATTTCTTCAGTGATCACTTCGTTATTAAGTATTGTTTAGCCTCCATGTGTTTGTATTTTTTACTGATCTTTTCCTGTAATTGATATCTAGTCTCATAGCGTTGTGGTCGGAAAAGATACTTGATACAATTTCAATTTTCTTTGATTTACCAAGGCTTGATTTGTGACCCAAGATATGATCTATCCTGGAGAATGTTCCATGAGCACTAGAGAAAAATGTGTATTCTGTTGTTTTTGGATGGAATGTCCTATAAATATCAATTAAGTCCATCTTTTTTAATGTATAATTTAAAGCTTCTGTTTCCTTATTTATTTTCATTTTGGATGATCTGTCCATTGGTGAAAGTGGGGTGTTAAAGTCCCCTACTATAAATGTGTTACTGTCGATTTCCCCTTTTATGGCTGTTAGTATTTGCCTTATGTATTGAGGTGCTCCTATGTCGGGTGCATAAATATTTACAATTGTTATATCTTCTTCTTGGATCGATCCCTTGATCATTATGTAGTGTCCTTCTTTGCCTCTTCTAATAGTCTTTATTTTAAAGTCTACTTTGTCTGATATGAGAATTGCTACTCCAGCTTTCTTTTGATTTCCACTTGTATGAAATATCTTTTTCCATCCCCTTACTTTCAGTCTGTATCTGTCTCTAGGTCTGAAGTGGGTCTCTTGTAGACAGCAAATATATGGGTCTTGTTTTTGTACCCATTCAGCCAATCTGTGTCTTTTGGTGGGAGCATTTAGTCTGTTTACATTTAAGGTAATTATCGATATGTATGTTGCTATTCCCATTTTCTTAATTGTTTTGAGTTCGTTATTGTAGGTCTTTTCCTTCTCTTGTGTTTCTTGCCTAGAGAAGTTCATTTAGCAGTTGTTGTAGAGCTGGTTTGGTGGTGCTGAACTCTTTCAGCTTTTGCTTGTCTGTAAAGGTTTTAATTTCTCCATCAAATCTGAATGAGATCTTTGCTGGGTAGTGTAATCTTGGTTGCAGGTTTTTCTCCTTCATCACTTTAAATATGTCCTGCCAGTGCCTTCTGGCTTGCAGAGTTTCTGCTGAAAGATCAGCTGTTAACCTTATGGGGATTCCCTTGTGTGGTGTTTGTTGTTTTTCCCTTGCTGCTTTTAATATGTTTTCTTTGTATTTAATTTTTGATAGTTTGATTAATATGTGTCTTGGCATGTTTCTCCTTGGATTTATCCTGTATGGGACTCTCTGTGCTTCCTGGACTTGATTAACTATTTCCTTTCCCATATTAGGGAAGTTTTCAACTATAATCTCTTCAAATATTTTCTCAGTCCCTTTCTTTTTCTCTTCTTCTTCTGGAACCCCTATAATTTGAATGTTGGTGTGTTTAATGTTGTCCCAGAGGTCTCTGAGACTGCCCTCAGTTCTTTTCATTCTTTTTTCTTTATTCTGCTCTGCAGTAGTTATTTCCACTATTTTATCTTCCAGGTCACTTATCCGTTCTTCTGCCTCAGTTATTCTGCTATTGATCCCATCTAGAGTATTTTTCATTTCATTTATTGTGTTGTTCCTCATTGTTTGTTTCATCTTTAGTTCTTCTAGGTCCTTGTTAAATGTTTCTTGCATTTTGTCCATTCTATTTCCAAGATTTTGGATCATCTTTACTATCATTATTCTGAATTCTTTTTCAGGTAGACAGCCTATTTCCTCTTCATTTGTTTGGTCTGGTGGGTTTTTACCTTGCCCCTTTATCTGCTGTGTGTTTTTCTGTCTTCTCATTTTGCTTAACTTACTGTGTTTGGGGTCTCGTTTTCGCAGGCTGCAGGGTTAGTAGTTCCCATTGTTTTTGGTGTCTGCTCCCAGTGGCTAAGGTTGGTTCAGTGGGTTGTGTAGGCTTCCTGGTGGAGGGGACTAGTGCCTGTGTTCTGGTGGATGAGGCTGGATCTTGTCTCTCTGGTGGGCAGGTCCACGTCTGGTGGTGTGTTTTGGGGTGTCTGTGGACTTACTATGATTTTAGGCAGCCTCTCTGCTAATGGGTGGGGTTGTGTTCCTGTCTTGCTAGTTGTTTGGCATAGGATGTTCAGCACTGTATCTTGCTGGTCGTTGAGTGAAGCTGGGTGCTGGTGTTGAGATGGAGATCTCTGGAAGATTTTCGCCATTTGATATTATGTGGAGCTGGGAGGTCTCTTGTGGACCAGTGTCCTGAAGTTGGCTCTCCCACCTCAGAGGCACAGCACTGACTCCTGGCTGCAGCACCAACAGCCTTTCATCCACATGGCTCAGAATAAAAGGGAGAAAAAGTAGAAAGAAAAAATTAGTAGAAGTAGAAAGAAAGAAAGAAAGGAGGGAGGGAGGGAGGGAGGAAGGAAGGAGGGAGGGAAGGAAGGAAAAAAGAAAGAAAGAAGATAAAGTACAATATAGTAAGATAAAATATAATAAAGTTATTAAAATGAAAAAATAATTATTAAGAGAAAAAAAACGGATGGATAGAGCCCTCGGACAAATGGTGGAAGCAAAGCTATACAGACAAAATCTCACACAGAAGCATACACATACACACTCACAAAAAGAGGAAAAGGGGAAAAAATAATAATAAATCTTGCTCTCAAAGTAATAAATCTCTAAAAGAATAAATCTTGCTCTCAAAGTCCACCTCCTCAATTTGGGATGATTCATTGTCTATTCAGGTATTCCACAGATGCAGGTACATCAAGTTGATTGTGGCGCTTTAATCCGCTGCTTCTGAGGCTGCTGGGAGGGATTTCCCTTTCTTGTCTTTGTTCTCACAGCTCCCGGGTTTCAGCTTTGGATTTGGCCCCGCCTCTGCCGGAAGGCGTCTGTTCTTCGCTCAGACAGGATGGGGTTAAAGGAGCCGCTGATTCGGAGGCTCTGGCTCACTCAGGCCAGGGGAGGGAGGGGCACTGCGTGCGGGGCGGGCCTGCGGCGGCAGAGGCCGGCGTGACGTTGCACCAGGCGTGCCGTGCGTTCTCCCGGGGGAGTTGTCCCTGGATCCCGGGACCCTGGCAGTGGCGGGCTGCACAGGCTCCCGGGAGGCGGGTGTGGGGAGTGACCTGTGCTCGCACACAGGCTTCTTGGTGGCGGCAGCAGCAGCCTTAGCATCTCATGCCCGTCTCTGGGGTCCGCGCTGTTAGCCGCGGCTCGCGCCCGTCTCTGGAGCTCCTTTAAGCAGCGCTCTCAATACCCTCTCCTTGTGCACCAGGAAACAAAGAGGGAAGAAAAAGTCTCTTGCCTCTTGGGCAGCTCCAGACTTTTCCCTGGACTCCCTCCCGGCTTGCCGTGGCGCACTAGCCCCTTCAGGCTGTGTTCACGCTGCCAGTCCTCTCCCTGCCTCCGACCGAAGCCCGAGCCTCAGCTCGCAGCCCCGCCCGCCCCGGCGGGTGAGCAGACAAGCCTCTCGGGCAGGTGAGTGCCGGTCGGCCCTGATCCTCTGTGCGGGAATCTCCCCAATTTGCCCTCCGCACCCCTGTGGCTGCGCTCTCCTCTGTGGCCCCGAAGCTTCCCCCTCCGCCACCCGCAGCCTCCGCCCGCGAAGGGGCTTCCTAGTGTGTGTAAACCTTTCCTCCTTCACAGCTCCCTTCCACTGGTGCAGGTCCCATCCCTATTCTTTTGTCTCTGTTTATTCTTTTTTCTTTTGCCCTACCCAGGTACGTGGGGGGTTTCTTACCGTTTGGGAGGTCTGAGGTCTTCTGCCAGCATTCAGTAGGTGTTCTGTAGGAGTTGTTCCACGTGTAGATGTATTTCTGGTGTATCTGTGGGGACGAAGGTGATCTCCGCGTCTTACTCTTCCGCCATTTTCCCGGAAGCCTTCTAGTTATCCTCTTTGTATCTACTGTGTTCTCTGGAAATGAGCATGTATTATCTGTATAATCATAAAATCATGTGAAAGAAAATAATCTCTCAAAGGAAAAGAGAAAAGAAGTTAAGAGCCATGTGTCCTAGAACCGAAAGTAAGTTTGTGGAATTTGAACAAACTTGCTCAAAGTTAGAGGAAAGATTAGATCTGGGATTGCTCCCATCCCCTTAGAATGTTCGTCCGCCTTTCCCATCTCAGCCAAAGTCTCCTTGCATGCCAGCTGGGCAGGAGCCTGGCTCCATCTACCAGTTGAACAATTAGTGGTAGAAGTGAGATTAGAGGACAGATGTGCTCTCAAATTTAAGCAGAATAGATCAGATCATGTTATTTGGAAGAACCTCTAGGAAGCCACACTCAATTTCTGGTGACCAATATAACTTTTCCTGAGAGGTGCTATTCTTGGAGCTTTAAAATGGTCATGCATTGTGCATCTCGCTTTATTGTAAATTTTTTTTATAAGTGAAACTGTATTTATTCAGAGACAACATTGTCATCTGCATCTCTCCCTAGGGCTGACTGAAGTTCTCAGGTGTCCACACACTGAGGAGAATGAAGTAGCAATTGGAAGGAAAATTGTTCCTATTAAACAGTTGCTTTTGGACTCTACCTCTTAGGAGTGGAAGACCCTGCATGACCCTTCTCTGTGTGTACATGCCTTGCTCCATGGGAAGTGGGATTCTCTATATCCAAACCCACTACCAGGAATTCCAAGTTCAGATTAAGACATTTTTCTGTTTTTATAAATACCTAATTGAGGGCCTCAAATCTAGAGCTGTATATCTATCTCTCCTCCAGAGATTTACCAGCACAGATGGCATGTAAGCCAAAGATAGATGTGTCTTAGTCCCAAAGAAGGAAATGTGATTTCTTGAGCTACTTCCATTTCTGCAGCAAGCATTACTAGAACCAGTTCTGCATCCCTCACAAGCTCCTACAGATCCTTCAGATGGAGGAGGGATGTGAGCAAAAATCATGCACAGATTCTTTAAAATGTACCAGTTTTCTTCTATTTCTGTGTAAAATCTTAATATACAACAAGTATAATTATTTATGATCAAATTCTGACACTCTACCCTAGGCAATTCTCAGCTTACATTCGGAAGTCCAGACGTGCATCCGACCAGAACAGGAGATCAGTTATCAATCAGCAGCTGGAAGGAAGGGGCCCTGCTGTTGGGACAAAATTCCAGGGTTCAGAGAAGGGCTGTGACCATTTCCACAAAACCAATCATTGAGCAAAAACAGAAACAAGAGTAACTTAACATTTATGTAGCTATTTTATAATTCATAATATTTCACAGATGTCTTCCTTCAGCTCCACCAGTTCTTGTGAAGAATGCCAAACTGGGAGTCTTCATTCCCAATTCACACTTAATGGAAATTTACTCTGAGAAGTTAAGTGACTTGCCCAAAGTCACACAGTAAATGTTGGAACTTCAACTTCTTTCTGTTACCTAAGAATCATCATTCTCTTGCTTATTTCTGGTATCTCTCCATCTGCATGGTACTGAGATTTCACATTAGGACTTCATCCCTTTAGCTGGAACCTATGCTACTTAAATTTTTCTACAGATGCCTAGATGATTGCAGAGGGACATGATAACAAATAACAGAGGAATGAGATGCTGTGGGGGCTTTAGCTCAAATAGCCTATCACAAATATAAGATTTCTTTACACGTTTGTGTTTTGTCTTTACAATTCTTAGGTTCTTTGCAATCTGGATTTATAAAACCATGCTTGTTTTAATATACAAATTCATAGTTACATTCCAGAAGATTACCATATTTTTTCCCCAAGACTGCATACTCTGGCAGACCAAATGTACTTGTAGGATTAAAGGTACCCTGACATGAGAAGCTCAGGCATTGTTTCTTGTTAAAATACAGCTATCACTTTGTGGGGACATACATTTAGATAAAAGGAAGTAATGGTACATCAGTTTCAGTAGTTATTTCCAAGACAGACGTGGATAGGTTAAATCAGGTAGGTGGTACAGACGCAGTTCTCTCTGGAGGACCGGAGAGAAGATGGGAGGTGGGGATTGGAGAATGCTAGGAAACAGACTGGGTAACCAGACTCATGAGTTTATCTAAAACCAACCCTGAGTATATATCCTGGTAAGCATGACTCAGGACAAAGGCATTTAGACACATTGGTCAATGTAAAAGTAAATTTACCAACAAGTTAAAGAAAAATGAAAAAAAAAATCATATCCTCAAGCATTGAAAAGAAATGATAGTTTCAAGATACATAGAAACGGTGACTACATTATCTGTAGTAACAGTTATAAGGGACAGGCGTATATTATTTCATAATTTGTACCATAAATCTTCCCTTGAGTGAGACTGGTTATGATAACATCTTTGAAATAATCCTGACAGCCAAAACAAAAATCAGACCGTTTAGACTTCTACCATATAAAGGCTATTTTGAAAAAATTACAGTCCCAGTATCACTTAGAAGCCTATAGGAAACATTATTGCAGTTAATTTTGGGGTTTATTTTTCATGTTGGTACTATAGGATTAGAAAAATAAAACATTATTTTATAATTACACATGGATTTTCATATTTGGGTTTTAAAAGTACTAAAAATATTATCCTTTGAAAAGTGAATGTATTTTTTTTCTGACAACAGTGATCTGGGGCAAAAATAGTGCCACCATTTTTGTAACAAAACACTGTCCCTTTTGCTCCGCACAGGTCACCTCTCCTCTCTAATAACTCCAGTTGATCTGGGAGTCCCCAGAGCAATGGTAAGCCCTCAAATGCAAGCGTATCTGATGACCCACCCTAAGACTTGTCTGGTTCGTGAAGAGTGAGACAGGACACAGACCTTCCTGGATACCAGCTGGCATCCTTCAGTTCCCTCATTTCTTGCTATCTTGCTGCCAGTGACAAAGAGGACACCTGTGCCATAGATGCCAATTCAAGATCCTGCTGGGTTGTTGATACCTGCCCAAGGTGTCCACCCCACGCCCTACAGCTGCCTTTTCTCAAGACTGTTGATGCCTGACAGCAGAGGCCACCGATGGCCACCATCTGGTCCTTGCGTGTCTTGTTCCTCTGCCATCGCTGGTTCCAGTACTGCTGGTAAGTTTCTTCTTCAAGTTTTAGGGAAATTTTGCTGCAATAGTTCTCTTGGGTTTTATTGCTCTTTCCACTTCAGTCCGTTTGTTCTAAGGGAACAGAGTTGGAAGAAAATCTCCCACGTAGAATTCTTTCCCCATTATCCATGAGTCAAAGTTGTCTGCCTGGAATTTAAGGGTGGGATATTCCCTCCTGGGTTTTTCATCAGAATCTGAACCCCAGTACCCCTGCTATAGCAATGAGGAAGGAAAACTAAATAGCTGGAGAAGGTATTGGTACTTACTCAGGAACAAGGAACATCCTATAATTCCCTATACTAATACTCACACACTTCATAGTAATTACTTAATGTATGTTTTACTGTTGGACTCTAAGTACTGTTACATGAATGAAATAATAGTAATAAGAGCAATAACAACAACAACAATAGTAACAGATAACTAGCATTTATATAGCATGTGCTGTACTGGGCACTGTTACGCCTACTTTACTGTATTAACTCATTTAGTCTTTGTAATAACCCAATGTTGCCCTTTTGCAAATGAGGCAACTGAGGCAGAGAGAGATTCAGTTAGTAAATGCAAGAGCCAGATTCTCAGTTTTATCAAATGAAAATCAGTTGTTCAGCTGAAACGTTAACCGTCCCAGGCTGAAGTGATATTATTTCTTAGTTTCTTATGATTCCAAAGAACAACCTAGTAAAAATGTCCACACATGGAGATCAATTAATTTAGAAATTGCTTTAATTCAAACCCTGGTTGTTTGTAACTTTTCTTTCATTATTGATTGACTGAATTAAATATGTGTATATTTAATTGACATATATGTGTATATATGTAAATTTTTAAATTCGTTTATGGGTAGATGCAATCCAAGTCCATTGGAAGTGACCTCATCCTGCTAACATCTCCCTATTATGGTCACAGTGACAATTATTGCAGATTGTCTTATGCAGCATATGCTTATAGCTAATGTTCTATATTTATGCTACAGAATCACTTCCACATTTTCCAAAATCAACTCAACCTTCATTTGTTAAGAGCCCACTGGGCTCAGGAACTGCTGTCAGGCACCTCCTCGTGCCAGATGCATTTGCAATGCCAGGATCTGTGCAGGTTGGCTGGCTGCAATTGAAGCAGAATCCTCCCAAAGTCTGCAGGCTGTGTTGCCATTGTCAGGATGCAAAAGTCAAACTCGTTCTCACATTACTTCTTGGACCGTTTGCCTCGAGTATTTAAAAGGTTAAAATGTCCTTACATCTCAGTTGGAAAACCTCTTTTTCTTTGATTTCCTCAGATGTGAAATAGTTTACTACTAGTCCCCAGCTCCTGTCTCCCTGCTGGGGTTCTGAACTTGGTCAGATAATAGTTGTAAAGCACTTTGTGCTCAGAAGAAAGGTCACACTTAGAAGGATAAGTATTATCCACCTGACTGCACTAGGGGCAAATGTCGTCACCGGCCAAGCTTTCTTCGGCCTTCACATGCCATGTACCAAAGGCATATGTAATAAAGAGAAACTCACTTTTCAAGCTCAAATACAAAAGAATAAAGCAACTCTTGTGCCTGAGGGAGCCTTGGGAGGCATGTGAAATAAAGCAGAAAGCAGTGGTTAGCCTTACAAATTGTTTGAAAAAAATCATCAGACCACAATATTCATAAGGCCATAAATTGCATTGGCCTTACCCAGGCTTACAAAGTATGCCCATAATTCTCCATGTTCTACCTTTGCAAATATTTTTCCTTTCTCTGCTCTCTTGAACTGGAGATTAAAAGAATCAATAAGATAACTGTTCAACTGCTCTTTGGATTTTAATGAACCACAGTCACAAGACCATCATATCACTAAATCATTAACCACTTTGAGAGTTCAACACATTTTTATCATGAACTATATTTTTATTGCCATTCATTGCATAGGTTCCTGAGATAGAGATGAATAAAACAGTGAATGACTTCATTTATGAAATAAATAATCAACTGAACGGTTTAACGACTTCAGTTATCTTCATAGCCAAGCAATATTAACTGCAGCGTGAGAAATGGTTTTTCAATTGGCCATTAGTACAACTTTAAACCTATGTGCAATGCTTTCTGTGGTGCTTGGCACATAGATTGTGTTCAATAAATGCTAACTTCTTCGGTTTCTACTAAAACATTCGAATCTTTGCCATGAGCTCCCTGAGCAGATCTTATATTCTTTTTTTTTTTTTAATCATTCTACCTCCAAAGTCCAGCACAATTTCTGGCAACAAGTAGATGGCCCATAATATTTACAGACTGAGTGAGCCTATCACACAGCGGTAAACGGACATTCGAATGATTTCTTAGCACCGCTTACAGTGAGGGTCTAATAAATAAGGTAAAGCACAGGAAAGCATATTCTATGAATTTCTTTTAGTTCTGAGCCGTCTGTTATTATTTTTTGGTAAATGGTTTATGTCTGTGGTTGCTGATGGATATTCCATCTCTTTTTAATGTTGATGATATAAATCTGAATTTTCTTTAAAGTGAGCACCAACAGAGGCATATTGTAACAGATTTATTGAGATATAATTCATATTCCATACCATTTACACATTTATTGTGCACAATTCAATGTCTTTTAGTATCTTTAAGGCATTCTGTAACCGTCACCACAGTCAATTGTAAAACACTGCCGTCACTCCATAAGAGAAATCGCATTCCTCTAAACCGTCACCTCAAGCCCCCTGCCCGTTGCCGCCAGCTCTACACATCCATGAATCTACTTTCTGTACCTATAGATTTGCCTATTCTGGACATTTCATATAAATGGAATCAGTCCGTGCCTGACTTCTTCTACTTAGCATAATATTCTCAGGGTTCATCCCTGTGGCAGCATGTGTCAGTACTTCATTTCTTTTTATCGATGAATAATATTTCCATTGTACGAATATGCCACATTTTGTTTATCCATTCATCCATTGATGGACATTTGGATTGTTTCCACTTTTTGGCTATCGTAAATAATGCTGCTGTGAACATTAGTGTGTGAGTTTTGTGTGGACATATGTTTACTCTCTCACCTAGGAGTGGAAGGGCATATTTATAAATCCACAAAACAAAACAAATGAAACAAATCCCATATCCATTTATGTACTAGAAGAAATGGTGGGAGAATTTGAGGCGGAGTGGAAAGTGCATTGACTAGGAGTCTGTCAGGAGACCGCGGCATCCTCCCAGTTCAGGCACTAACAAGGCACATACCCTGGAGGAAAGGACTTCACCTCTGCTTTCTTGTACATAAGTGGTTGGGCCCTTATTTCAAAGGTCAGCTTGCAATGCAGGTATTCAAAAAAATCTAATGTAATAGTGGCCTGGAATTAGTTTTAGTTAAAATTTAAGCCAAAATCCAAAAGTACTAGGTCAACATAACAAATAAAAATACTCCCTTGTTGCCTTTAGGAATAATTAAAAGTTATGTCAGACAGAAAGAAAAAAATTATATTCTTGTCATCTTTATAAAGCAGTGATAAATGACTATTAAAAAGAACTAGGTGAATATCTATGCATAAAACACAGCCTTGCTAGTTAAACAGACTCTTCTACTTTCTAAGAAATGCAGATAAAAATTGGATTTGCAAGGCTACTTTTTTTAATCTAAGGAAACTTTCTTTAACTACAAAGAAACAAGAACATTTTATGAATACAACTGAATATGTAGTAACTATCTCTAAGAAGGGACTATTCAAGAAGAGTCTTATGTTTTCATGAGGAAATGTCAAAAATTTTTAAAACATATTTATGGAGGGGAAAGAATCTTCATGAAAGTTTTCAAGGGGCTGTGCCTAGATAAGTGTTTCCCAAAGTGGATTCCATGGAACACTAGTCTTACAAGATGTTTCACAAAACAAGGACTTGATGATCAAAAGACTTTGGGAAGGGCTTCCCTGGTGGTGCAGTGGTTGAGAGTCCGCCTGCCAATGCAGGGGGCACGGGTTCGTGCCCCGGTCCGGGAAGATCCCGCATGCTGTGGAGCAGCTCGGCCTGTGAGCCATGGCCGCTGAGCCTGCATGTCCGGAGCCTGTGCTCCGCAACGGGAGAGGCCACAACAGTGAGAGGCCTGCGTACCGCAAAAAAAAAAAACAAACAAAAAAACTTTGGGAAGGGCTATGTACTCTACCCTTCCCTCTCCCTGGGAGGTTGACAAGCATATTGACATATTAAGACATGCCCTGCAACAAAGAAACTCTTTTGGTATGTTAAAAAAAAATATCCACGTGTAATATCTCCTTTGTTCACATCACCTAGTGGCTATATCGCAGGTCACAGCAAAACGTGGCAAACATATGCACTACTCATGCCTTTCTTATTTTTTCCTCTTAATTGAAAGCTGTCTTCACCCGGGGGTTTCCCTCACGCTTTCTGTTCTTCAATTTCACTTAAATATTTTTCAATTTCTTATTAAAATGGAGATAAGTAGAAATGTAATAGAACCTATACTTAATAGAAGAGGATGTGGAAAAGTGGTTAGACAGATTCCTGTTTAAAAAATTATGCTTAGTTAGTGGCATAAATTGATGTCCTCATGCCTAAAAATGTACACATTTTGTACAATATGCTTTTTCTTTCTCTTGTGCTCAGAAATAGTCCATCTTTTTAGGGAGACTGGGGGTTGCTTTTCTTGTCCCATATATGTCCCAGGCATTGCCTAAGTGATAGCTTGCCTATCACTCTAATAAGAAGACAATGAGTTGTTCTCACTGTCACATTTATCAAAGCCTTAATGCTTCCCTATCTTTTACAAACACACACACACACACACACAGACACACACACCCTCTTGGTAAAAAGAAGTGGCAGATGGGGGACTTGAGAGAAGAATGTTGAAGAGGATTCCACCCCATTGCCCATGTGCTGTGCTTACCCCGGATTGGCTCACTCTTGATTTTCATGCTTTATATGAGTCTCACCTTCTTTGCTTCCAACCCTTCCCTCTCCTGTCGCCCAGCAGCCTCCCTGGGTCATTGCTTCATGGTGTCTGGCCACTTGAGAAAGTCAGAGTTAAGGTAAAAGATGGGAAATGGGGCTAGGAAAGTTGATCCAAATCCAGAGAGTTTTAAGCATCATTTTTGGGACTACTTTTTTTTTTTCCATTTTTGTTTTTAACACCAAAATACATGGCATTAGTTTTATAAGAAACTAGGCATTTGGAAAGAATGATTTTGATAGGTTTTTTGGCGTATCCAGAATAAATTTCAATCTTTTCCAGACTTTGTTTATTCAAAACACGTTTTTTTTTTCTTTTCTTTTTTTTTTTTTTTGCGGTACGCGGGGCTCTCACTGTTGTGGCCTCTCCCGTTGCGGAGCACAGGTTCCGGACGCGCAGGCTCAGCGGCCATGGCTCACGGGTCCAGCAGCTCCGCGGCATGTGGGATCTTCCCGGACCGGGGCACGAACCCGCGTCCCCTACATCGGCAGGCGGACTCTCAACCACTGCGCCACCAGGGAAGCCCTAAAACACGTATTTTTTAAAAACTGAAAAAAAGTGAAAAATATTCATATTAATCAACAGTAGAATGGATAGATAATGGTATATTTTTATAATTGACTGCTATTGCAATGAAAGTGAATGAACTTCTACTATGCGAAAAACATGCATGAATCTCTAACATGTGATGTTGAGTCAAAGAATCCAGACACAAAATAACACATACTGATGATTCTTCTTATATAAAATTCAAAAAACATTTTTGTAATGCATACTTAGATGGTTAGGCTATGATGAAAAGGCAGGAAAGTGATTATCATAAAACCCATGTTGATGTTTTCCTTTGCAGAGGAAAAAGTGGGTAAGGATTGAAAAGTGGTATGAAGGTGCTTTCCAGGGTGTAAAAATCTCTATTTTGAATTAGGAGGTAGTAATATGGGTGTTTGTTGTGATAATTCCTTGAAGGTATAAGGAAGGTATAATTCCTTGGAGGTATAAGATAAGAAAGAAAACAAAACATACATTCATTACTAATATTTGGAGTAGAGGGAGCTCAATTAAATATTCAGTCAATCTAGGCATATCCCTCTGGCTCAATCCTATGAGTTTTTGGCAACGATCTCACTGGTGGTTCAAACAAAGTTACAAGGGTTGAGAGGTCTACCAGTGCTCTGGGCTTGGAAGTTCATCTAGGCCAAAGGTACAAAGACCGTGTCCAAAGTTTCCAGAACAGGATGCTATTCAGACTAGACTGGAGTGCAAAGCATTCTTTGGTTGTATGTACTTTTCTTATGAATGCTGTGTTTCCCAACAAAAAATCTTAACTCTTTATGTAAGCAAGTACAGGTGCCGTCATACACAGTGACAAGTTCCCTGTTACCTTTTCCCAGGTAGAGCTATTCTAAAATCACTGTGATTTACTATGTGGAACCACCCTGAATTGTGTTCCTTTTGACATTCATCCCCACAGGTTTATCCAATAATTCTGAGAAAATAAATTTAAAGGTTTTCTTTACTGCAGATCCTTGAGGAATGATAGAAGGCATGTTTGTGAGTCTCTATTTTGCTATATAAATTCATTTGTTTTATTTTTTAGATTTTACATGTAAGTGATATCATAGAGTATTTGTCTTTCTAAGACATTTTTAGACAAGACTGCTCAAATGGCTACAATACAAGGCAGTATGATACAGTTAGAAAAAGTACAAAAGAAGAGATGCTCTTTCACAGTAAAGAACATATAGTAAAATCTCCTGATTTTATAAATGAAAAAATTGAAGTCCCAGACCAGTTAAGGAGCTTGATTAACAAAAAGCTAGTCCATGACAGAGCTGAACCTCCACTGAAATTTATTTCTAGTGCGTAACAGAATGGTTAATAAAGAAATGGCTCTCAGTATCTGTTGATTAGAGGTTCTTTTCATTGCAGGTATGCTAATTTATAAAATTATAGATTTTAAACAGTAGAATAGCTTTAAAAAACATGTTGTCTAAAAATGTCGGTTTAAAAATAAGGAGATTGAAACCCAGCTAAGTGACTTAGGTAAAGTCATATACTAGCCAAGAGCTGGTCTAGAATTCAGATTTCTTAACTTCTCAATTATTAGTACTTTGCCCATAATACACATAGAGAGGACATCATGCAGAGTGTTACCACAAATCAGAACCAGACCTTTGAAGCAAACTGCTATTCTTCAGTTTTCATTCAAGTGATAAACATATTAAGCACCTGTTAGTTGTAATATCTTATGCTTGATGCCAAGGAGGATATGGTTCTTGGCCTAAAGAAGTCTTCAGTCTTTTATCTACCAAATATTTATTGAATATATACAGTGTATAAAGCACTGCAAGGGACAAAATGATAAAACAAACACAGCCTTTGACCTTGAGGGCTTAAAGCATCTAGTAGCCTTGATAAGACCTATACACAAAGAATTATAATTCAGTGAGGATACAGAAAACAAAGGGGGTGGGGCAAAGTATTGTAGGTATTTAGAATACGGAGAAGTTACATCACCAGGGATACCATGAAGTACTTTTTTTTTTAAATTAAAGTATAGTTGCTGTACAATATTATATAAGTTACGGGCATACACAATTTTTAAAGGTTGTACTCTGTTTATAGTTATTATAAAATATTGGCTATATTCCCCATGCTGTACAACGTATCCTTGTAGCTTGTTTTATACCTAATAGTTTGTACCCAGTGAAGTACCCTAGAAAGAGCAGTTGAGGTTGCCTTTGAAAGATGGGTGGGTTTTCAAAATAAGATGAAAGAGAACAAAAGAGACTTCTAGCTAATGCAGCAGAGTGAGGAAAGGCCTGGAAGCAGGAAAACTTCAGTCATGGGTCAAAGGAATGGTGCAGCTTATGTGGAACATGGGTTACACTTTAGGAAGCAATAGGAGATAAGATGGAGAGGAAGGTTGGAAAGGAATAATGCACAACCTTGAATACTTGTACAAAGAGTTTGGAGTTTATTCTGCAGACCAGGGTTCTCACATGTTAGGGTGCATCAGAATCCCCTGCAGAGCTTGTTAAAAAACAGATTCCTGGGCTCCAAGTCCATGAGCGTTGGATTCAGTAGGTCTGAAGTGGGACCTGAGAAATTGCATTTCTAACAAGTTCTCAGGTAGTGTTGAGCTGCTGGTCCGGGGACTGCACCCTGGGAAGCAGTGCAGAGGGCATGGGGAGCCGTTGGAGGTCTCTCCTCAGGGCAGGAACATGCTCAGTTGGAAGTCTGGTAGCAGGATGCTAGAAGGATGTGGGAAGGAGATCCTGGATGAGGGGGACCAGGTCTAGTCCCAGCGTGAGCAAATAAGGCTAAACTAAGGTGAAGGGAACAAACACAAAAAGGACAAAATCGGCATGAGATACTTCACGGGAGTGAAATTAACCCAAGATAACTAAGAAAAATGATGTACAGTGTGGGATACTGTTTCCAGCGCGTGCGCTCTCTCTCTCTCTCTTTCTCTGTCTCTATTTCTCTCATATTTGTTGGTGAAGTCATTGTCTAAGTCCTCTAAGTCCTCTAGCTGAACTACCTTATAAAAGGCAACTGCATGTCTTTGGGCTTCAATTTTCTTAACTTTAAAATGAGGGAGTTGGATTAAACCCATGCTTTCCATCCATTTTATTTTTTAAAAGAAACAGAATGTGGGACTGTTTGCTTGAATTGGGCTGGGCCCTTGATACATCTCTTTAAAACTTAAGGGGCTTCTAGGAGCAGAGTTTGGAAACCACTGTCTTTTTCAGTCCTAGCATAAAAATGATTTCTGAATTATATTTATGAGCTGATAGAATTATTACCTAAAAAAAAAAAAGTTATAGGCCAGAGATTCTGAGTGCTCAAGACAAAAGCTTCAGAAAAGCCTGTCCCAGTGTATTAATTATAAAATAAACAGATTTCAGCATTTCCTCAAATTGCTTTGGTGTTATTTATACCTATGGAGAGAAAGAATGAAAGGGACAATAGTTTAGATCAGAGCCACAATGATGGTAAATTTCCAAAAGGTTAAGTAACTGATCATCAGCTCATCTATACTTAATCAGAAAATTAGTCTAAATTAGGTGTTATATTTTTAAAATGGGGATTTAGGTTATATTTTAGATTTACTCTGCAAGCAGCCTTCTGCATTTAAAGCACCCTGACTTAGGAAATGAGAGCCTCTTATAGTTACTTATATGTTTGATTAGCAATTGAGCATATATCTGTTTTTACCAGTATCTGGATCTTTGCTTTTATTTCTACCATTATAGCTGGATATAATCTAGCTCTTTGTCTTCAAAAAGAAATACTCAAAAATTAGTATAATATCTGTTACTCTATTTATGATTAATAGAAAGCACTGCTCTCCTGGGCACATTGACAACAGTAATCATATTAAATGCCCAGGAAAGCAATTACCAAACACAATTTAATTGCCTCTAACACCAAAGCTGAATTTGGGGGCCAGTAGTCTCTTTTAGAACTGTAGCTCTTTTTATGATTTAAAAAAAGTACTTTAGCAATAACAGGTTTCAACAGAAGCAGTGGATGCATGGGAGGAAATTGAAAACAGGGACACGCATAACATTTGATTGTAGGTGGTTTTTTCCCTTTTCCCCTTCATGATGTCAGTTCTGTACGAAATTAATCATAGCACATTACCTTTTCTTCGAGGGTTTTCATATCTTTTAAAACCCACCTGCTTGCTAATGTCAGTTCCCTTTTTTAAAAAAGAACAATTGTTAAGAGTTTGTGATGCTTACTTGAAAATGTTCAAATCTGCTAGGTTCATATGGGGACAACTGAAACTTGGTCCTAGACTTTAGCCAAAGAGATCATCTCAGACAAACTTGGTACGTCTTGCATCATGAGAGAATTCTCAGAAATACAGAATTAACTATTCTTTTCAAAAGAGCCCAGTGATGACAGCAAATATTAGACACAAAAGGGGTTGGCAAGAGCAATTCTTAAACTATTTATGTTGTAGAGAAGAAGCTGAATATTGAGTACATTTAGGGGTTACTTACAGTCACACAACTAGTTAATGACAGAATTAGGACACTAACCTTCTGACCAGTGTTCTCTGTCATCATATGTCCAAGTACCTGAAAGATTGGGTGCATTGCTATATCCTTTTAATGTACGCTCTTGCTAATGAAACACAGATCACCAACACAAAAGGGGGAAGGAATTTGTTGTGTATGTCATAGTGTTTTCTCCCATCTCTCCTTTCATTGTCTTTTTAAAGAAAATCTTTTCATCAGATGTCCATATTTATCCATGAGATGCGACGAAGAACTTTTACTGCGTAACAGGAGGATTGATGTGTTGACAGATTATTTGGGAGTAGACCCTATATCAGATAATGTGAACCATCCACCCCTTTTTCCATGGTCCACACTTTACCTCTCTTAGCAGGAATCATCAAAGTGTTGAATATTGTATCTTTCTTAAGCTAGAAGTTTGAATACCCACCTGATATAGCCTAGAATTAGATTACTTTAAAATTGATACAATTAATATACAATGTAATACAGACCTGTGTTCATTTTGATGAGTTTTTAATATTATTTTCAACATTTGATTAGGAAAATTCAAACACAGAGGAAAATTGAGATACATGTATAGTGAACACCCATGTCCTGCCACTCAGACTCAGGGTTGGCTTATTCTTACATCTACAGGTTTTGTCTTTTCACCAAATGTGGAAAAATTTCAGCCATTATTTCTTCAACTGATTTTTAGGGGGACTCATTCTCTCTTTCCTCTTGTTGTTGGGCTCCAAAATTTCTGTAAAACCTCTTGATATGACCCCAATAGCCCCTTATTCACTATTTTTAACTATATTTTTCTCTCTCTTCTACAGATTGGAAAATTTCTGTTTCTTTGTCTTAGAGGTTAATAACTCTTTCTTCCCCAATTCCCAATCTGCTATTAAACTCATTCATTGAATTTTTAATTTCAGATATTTAAATTTTCAGTTATAGAATTTCCATTCTGTTCTTTTTTCTAGTTTCAACTTCTCTTCTGTATTTCCTGTCTTTTCTTTTATTATGAGTTCTCTTACATATGTTAGCAATAGCTGTAATAGCAGCTTTAAATTCTTTGCCTGCTAATTCCAATATATGGATCATCTTGGGACCAGTCTCCATGGATTACCTTTCTCTGGAGTGTGGATAATAGTTTCCTCTTTCTTTATTGAATAATTCTGGATTATATTCTGGACAAATGATATGTTGTTATAGACCCTTTGAATTCTGTAATGTTTCAGCCAAAATACTGATTTTCAGTGTTAGGCAGATAACTTGACCGGACTCAAACAGCAAACTGATTGGTAACTGAAATTTCAGTTCAGTTCCTTTAGACTCAGCCGAACAGCTAGAAGTTTGCCGCATCCATGTTTCAGAACCAATGAAAGGTTTGGGCAAAGTGTATACACAGTATTTGAGACTCACTGTCTCTGTCCGTTTCTTCTGTGTTTTCCCTTCACTCCCCAGCTATAGTGGTCAACCCAACGCCTGCCATCTTGTTCTTCAAGCTAATAGCACAGCACATTTATGTTTGAGTTTTAGCTGCTCTGAATGGTGCAGACCATGGCTTGCCCTTCATGAAATTTACTCAGTTTTGTTCTCTTTGTCCAAGTGTCACCCATCTTCCAGTGTCTGACTTAGCTGCTTTCTAATGCCTTCAGGTAGTTGCATTTTACATTTTGTCCAGAGTTTATAGTTCTTGTCCGTGCATGAAATGTTCTGGTAGGAGCAACTTGGCTATTACCAAAGGTGGAACCCTCTCAGTCCCTGAGTTTTCACATTGTTTACACTTCCGTTGTGTTCATCCAAAACAGGATAGAGAGCATTTCCATCTCCACAGAACTTTTCTTTCTGTTCCATTCAAGTCCACCTTTCCTCTCAACCACTAAGTGATTTCTATAGCCGTTGGTTAGTTATGTCTGAATTTGAATTTCATATACATGGAGTCACACCATAACACTGTTGTTTCTGCCCAGCTTCTATCATTCAGTATGACACTTGAGATTCATTGAGGTGGTTGTGTGTATCAGTAGTTCTTTCCTTTTTATTATTGATCACTCCTCTATTATATGAATATGCCACAATCTGTGTATCCATTTTCCTGTTAAGGAACACTTGGGCTGTTTTCAGTTTTTGGCTGTTATGAATAAAACTGCTATGATTATTCTAGTACAAGTCAGTCTTTTTCTGGGCATAGTTATCATTTCTCTTATGTAAATATGTAGGACAGGAATTGCTGTTTTTCAAAGTAGTTTGCTGTTTTTTAAAGTAGTTTACCATTTTACACTCCCACCAGCAGTGGATGAGCATTCCAGATGCTCCACATCCTTGCCAACTTCTCATGTTGTCAGAGTTTAATTTTAACTATTCTAATGAGTGTAAAGTGGTACTCTATTGATTTTAAACTACATTTTACTAATGGATAATGATGATCACAACTTTTTCATGTGCTTATTGGCTACTTGTGTATCTTCTTGTGGAAGGTGTCTGTTCAAAACTTTTGCCGATGTTAATTGCATTTTTTAAATCAGTGATTTGTAGTCATTCTTTATGTATTCTGGGTATGTGTCCTTGGTCAGATAGGTATTATAAACATTTTTATTTCAGTCTGTGGTATGTCTAGTCATTTTCATAATGGAGTTTTTTAAATAATAAGATATTTTAAATTTTAATAAAGTCCAATTTATCAGTTTTTTATGGTAGTGCTTTTTAAATTCTGTTCAAAAAACCTTGCCTATCCAATTCTAATCATACCACTGAATATTGGTAGGCTTCTGAAATAGTTTTTCCTTTTTTGAAGCTTTGAAACTTTGTATGTTGTTTTTTTAACCAGTGAAAATGGTTTTTTGAGGTAAAATAAAATATTTTTTGCAGATTTTTAGAGTTCTGGGTAAGATAGCTGAAAAATTAAATGATGTTTATGCAGTGACTTGCACGAAAAGATACTTAATAGATGTTTGCAAAAGTAAATCAGCTTACACTTCCAGTACCAACCTCATCCAGGGGATTTAAAATTTCTGACTTATTGCTGCAAAGTTATGTGGTAATCAATCCAAGAGCACTGATTTGTGCAGCTGTTGTGCGAAGGCAGGCAGGGCTCAGCACCGAATCTTACAGACACAGCAATTCTGCCAAAACGTAGGGAGAGGCACCTCACTTCAGCTCTTGCTTAAAAGATAACAACACTTTTGCATCAATGACCACAGTGTCAAATTAAAATAAAAGTCCCTAACTTTATATTCTTGCTGAATGCTTAGTCTCTTAACTCAATAAAGTAGCAAAACAATGTCCAAATAAAAGTACCTTGTGTAGACTGAATAACAGATGAAATTCTGAATATGTCAACTTGGGATATGCCTAATGGGTGATGAAAATTAGTGTTTGCCAAGATGGTATTGTAGTTCATAAGGCTGATCTTAAGCATGATTATTGCAGAATGACATTTCCCCATGAGCACTGCTTTTTGCAGTGCCTACTCTACAAGGGTCATTTGGAAATGTATCTGCGATGTGATAGGCTATAGCAGAACAGTTCTGGTTTAGAGCAGTGTAATACCTTTACAAACTCTCTGTCATATAGCTTCCCTGCCTCCTTGTGCCAGCTGGGTTTTAAAGAAACTTTTTGCTCCAGAAGTATTGATTTATCCTAATTCCCAGCCTTTTTCTACTTGTGTTCTCAGCAAAATCTTCTCCTGTTCTATCTTCTGTAGTCAACTCCCATAACGCTCTCAATAACGGTTAAAGATGTAGTCTCAGTACTTTTCGTAAATTATCTCTAGTTTCCCACGCAGTAACGATAGGTATAGATTCTTATACCCATTTCAATTAAGAAGTTCAGATTCAACATTCTGTAATAACCTAAATGGGAAAAGAATTTGAAAAAGGATACCTATATATGTATAACTGAATCACTTTGCTGTACACCTGAAACTAACACAACATTTTTAATCAACTATACTCCAATATAAAATAAAAATTAAAAAAAAAATTGCCAAAGCCACGCAGCTGGTAAGTGGCTGTTTGGGGATACACACTTCGGTTTGTCTGTCAGCAAAATGAGTGTCTTTCTCACTGCCCAGCATGCTATTTCCCTGGCTCAAGGGCACCGTAAAATTGACTGCAGTGGAAGGAAATTCCAGAGTTCCAACTATTGTCAAGGTAAGTCTACTTATGTAGTCATATTAGTCATCTTGACAAGCTGTAAACAGCTTTGTAGATATTTCCTGTTGTTTCTCAATGGTAAATTTTGACTTACAGGTTTATAATTTGTCTTTCTGGACAATACCATTTCTCTTCTCCAGGGGGAGGTTTCGATATGTCACTAAGTCCTTTTTGGTGAAACAAGGAATAAGGTCACTTCTAGTTTGATTTAGGCAGGGTTGGATTGAAAAGATTGGGCAAATGGCTGGATTTTCTTTGTTTAGGCTATCTTTGTTTGAGCAAGTAGGAACAGAAGGTTAAAAGCAAAAAACAGAAATGGTTAGAAGAAACAAGAAAGTCATCTAGTTTGGTTTATTTTCTCAAGTCGGTTCTTTGTGGCTAGCAGTCTACAGATGAAGAATTTTAATGATCAAAACCTAGAAATATGCGTTGTGCTATTTTGAGTCCGTTTCATTAAAATATAAGCTTGCTTGAGGTACGAAGAGAAAGGTTTTGTTGTTTAAAATAGCATACAATATTGATGACCTCTTCAAAGTTGCTCAAAATCACTGTGTAAGTCAGGGAATTTTATATCGAGATACCAGAAGACGTGGTGATGCTTTTGTTTCTTTTTTATTTTAATTTTTTACAGATAAATCACAACAACACACACTGTCTGCATGCCCTTTCATTATGCCCCGTTGCAGGAAATTAGCTAATCTTCTTGGAATGTGCAATCTTTCACTGCTCAAAGTTTTTGTTTTTCATCCTTTTACAAAAAGGATTGTTCTTAACATCCTACCAGGGACACATCAATAGAATCACCATCACATCTGGTGGATATTTTCTGTTATATTGACAGACCAGTGTGCCAAAAAATCTCCGCCTTCTTTATGTAACACTGCAGGTGTCAACAGATATTTTTTAAAGCAAGCAATAGACGTTTCATTATCATCAGGCTTATTATGAATACTAGCAATTGGTAACTCAAGTTCTGCACCAGAAAAGTATATTTCAGGATGATTCTCTCACAAAAGTTTTTATTTGCTTAATATTTAAATCAAGATTCTTGTTCCTGGCTTCAGCACCTCTGTAATATGTATATCCCCCCACACATGGAATTTACGTTATTGTTTATCATCTAAGTATTTTTCATCACTATCATAGGTTTAGTGAGCTATCTTCATTAAGAATGTCATCAGACACATAGCGACACAAAAAGCCAGTAGATCAGATGAATTCTTCATCCAAAATCCAGTCTACCTTCAGCTGGCCAAGTACTTCAATGATCCAAACACAGAAAGAGTCTCAACTTTGCTAGGAGTGAAACTTGGTAAATGAGACTGTTAAAATAAAAATATTCAGAATTATAAAAGTAAAGGTAAATTTTATGTTTGCTCTATTCACAGATCCTCTGTGTTATGCTCCGGCATTTTAAGTCTATATGCATGTAGGAAATGGATGAGGAAGATGGGCAGTCAATTTGGAAATTTAATGAATAGAAATAAAATTTATAACTGTAGGTTTGAAATAATTGAATAGTTGTTCTGCTACCAGGAGAGTGATTCTGGGGCATATACTTCTTGCAGAAAAGAAAGAGGAGAGATAAAGTTGTGACTGCCTGTATCTGTATATGAGGGAGACCAAGCATGGATAAGGGTAAGAATTTTGAGGGGCTCAGGAGGGAGGAAAGGGCCAGATGAGAAGGGAGAGAGAGATTAGCGTGACCGTAACTGTGAAGCTGAATTTTTTCTTTCCCTTTCTCATTGCCTTAATTCATTTTTGGCTCTGAGTTGCTTCTTTTGTAAGTTCTAATATTATAATATTGTAGTCCAGTGTGACATATGACAAACAAGTCTTTGCTTGTGACTAGATGGATTGCTGAAGAAGATTCTTCTGACAAGCAGCTTTCAAGTATTCTGAGAAGGTCAGCGCAGCCCAAGTTCTCAAGGACACTGGGCTCAGTTCTTGGGATCTACAATAGAGGCTGGTGCTTGCAATCCATCATTCAGTCAGAGCAGGCAATTCTATCCTCCCACCTTTTTACTGATAATACATGCCTTCCCCTTCAAACACACTTCATCTTCAGATTTGGATAACTTCTGCCCACCTTAACGCCCATCAATCAGACTTTATGTAACTTCACTGTGTTCTTTTCCCAAAATGAAATCTGTTCTTCAGAACAGCTCTAAGTGGATCAGGCTCAGAAAGAAACTGGATGTCAAATGCTGAAAGTCTAGTAACAAGTAGACTTTCAGAAGGAATACAGGATCCAGTGGTAGCCGGATGTAAATGGAAGATTTAAGTGGAGGAAGTCTAAAATTCTGTAGACAAAATAAGGAGAAATTGCCTTTGTACAAGGACCTCGTATCAGAAAGTATCCCTAAAAATAGAAGACAATGGAAAAATGCAAATCCCTCTGAAATTCTACCAAAACTTTTGTAATTCTGTTAATTAAACTCATGTGATAGGGCTGGGGCTATGAGAATTCTCATAATTGACTTCGTGCACTTTGCAACTTGGAGGCTTGGAAATGTGTAAGGTGGTTTTCTAACTTAATTTGAAACTGGAACTGACCCCCCAACCCCAGTTCCTACTGTGAGACATGTATCAAGGAGACTTGAATCTCCTGTGATGGCATTTTTGGATGAATGTGGGAACCATTATCATACGACCCATGCGTGCTGGTTTTTGCATTGTGTGCCCTCCGGTAAGGAGTGTCCAGTTTGTCCTTGGGGCACCAAACCTTACTAGAAGACAGTCTTTCCTGGACACTAGGTGGCAGCAAACTGCTGAGATAAACAATTAGCCAAAGGACAAAGAAGCTCAAACCTCTTCATGATTCTCAAAGGGAGATGGTGCATATGGGTGTGGATAAAACTGAACGATAAGAAAGAACACACTTGGTTGCCAGTTTCAAAGGCCTAACTATACTTACTATATCTCCCAATATTTTCTGAAGCTTCTTGAAGCTACATCTTCTGACCTTCACACTGTAGAGAGCAGTTACACACCGAACAGACCCTAACCCTAATGAAGGCCACCTCCAGTTTCATTATTTCTCAGGAGTCAAAAATAGGTATCCAGATATCATAGCTTCTGTCTGTCATCATGAAAGGTTGTCTTTAAACCTGTGTTGCCAGTTAATCTCTTTTATTTATTTTAGAACTGTGCTTATAGTTGTTTTAAGTGGTAATACTTAAATTCAAATAATTAACAGCAATACAGAAAAATATATATATATTGACATATCAGCCCACTGCTTAGTACAAATGCTTAAAAAAGTATAGGCTGTTTAACTGTACAAACCACTCAATAGTGGCTCAGAATATAACCGCCTATGAAAGATTATTAGATTGTCAATAGAGTTTTATTTATTTACTTATTTTTAATTTATTTTAAAATTTTTATTGGAGTATAGTTTATTTACAATGTTGTATTAGTTTCAGGTGTACAGCAAAGTGAAGTCAATGGAGTTTTAAATGTAAAGCAAGTAAAAATTGAATCAGTACAATCTGACAATGAGAAATCAGACTTTACAGAAGCAGACAACATTCTAATTTTCAACTTGTGTTTTTCCCTATAAATCTTTTTCATAATATTTCTTTATAAAATGTTTGTCCCATCCTATTTTCTATGCTCCTAATTGGCTTTTAATGATCCATTCTGTACTCCCAGGACATAAGAATAGACATAAATGATGCTAAATATAAACCCTAAAAAGAAACAAAATTCCCAGTGATGGAGCCCAATGTTTCAGGAAAATTCCAGTGACATTGTATGCGTAGTAAATCCTCTATATACTGTGACCAAAGAAAGTTGTTATAAAAGGAAATTTGAAGGTTTGTGAATTCATTTTGAGGCTTTTCGATAGAATTAGGCTTGAGGAATTTCTAAATTTCTGCCAAGTATAAACAGCTCTTTGTGGTAAGGCCATTAGCTTGTCAACTAGACATCATTAAAGGTCTTCATGAGAAGAGAAACAAGACACAGTCATACTCTGCATGGGTAGCTAAAAATATTCTTGAGCTTCATATGGCCATGAAATAAAAATGCTCAAAGTATGGGTGTTATATCAGAGCACTAACATTCTCTTTGGGAATCTTACTTCTTTAGGCTTACATTGCCAATCTTCTATGAGATAAAATAGAATCTGACAAAATATTTTTCTGACTTGTGAACTTAGTTCTATGAAAATTTATGTAAAGGCATAAAAATTATCCTTTTGATTTGCTTATTTAATGCCTTGCTTTCTAGAAAGGAGTACGTTTATTTGAGAGTAGAATTACCCAGAAAATAAGTGAGATACGGCTGCTCAATAAACAGGACAAATTTTAAATGACTGCTTTAGGAGACTTCTGAAGTTTGAATTTCGCTTTAACATTGATTTTCTTTAACCATAGGAGAGTACTTTTCTCTTTTGATACCTGGATCTATTCTTGGCTAATATCTTCCAGCCCATGAGAGAGAATTCTCTTAGATGTCAAAGGATACACATGCTTTATTCTGCTTTAGTGTAAGAGGGTCTGTTTCTTCTCCTATCAGGAAAGGAAAGGTTATCTATAAAGCCAGAAAGCATCAAATGGTGAAAATTCTTTGTACTGACATCTACTTTAGTGTTTTGGTTTTTGTTTGTTTGTTTGTTTCTTTAGTACATTCGTCCCTCCTCAAACTCCCAACCAAATAAGGAGCTCCTTGAGGGCAGGAACCTGGCCATTTTTCATCTTACTGTGTCTCCTTCTGTCTAGCACAGTGTCTGACACCCAAAACCTTTTAATTGAATGTGAATGAATGACCCCCACGGCTCAGTAGTAATGGACAGAAATCCGATCAAAAGTGAGGGTGTGGTGGTATTCACAAGGGATTATTGAAATTATCTGGAGGTAAAGTTCCCATTAATAAATTAGCCAATTCAATTAAACTATACATTTGTTCCCATTTAATCAACTTCTGAATTTTGAGTTTACGAGCAAAATAGTAAGATGATGCTAGCAGTGACCTTGAATTTGGTTGTCTTCCCCCCGCCCCAGGATGGAAAATTCAGTACCACTAGAGGTCACTCCAGTCATTAGCAACAGCATGATTAGAATATTCTGTCTACAGGATAAGGCAGCTCTTGCAAGCCCTTAAAATTTACTATCAGCAGGAGCAGAATAAAGACTAAAAACTCATAAACGGTCAGGGCAAATATACGATTTGTTCTGCCTCTCTTCACCATCACGGTTTCCCTTCCTCTGTATCGTTCCTTTTGGCTCTAGCTGGAGATTGGCTAGCCAATAATAATCATGTTGTTTATTGTGTGCTTATTATGTGTCAGGCAATATTTTAAGCACGTTGCAGCACTTTACAGCCATCCCCAGAGGTCCGTACTGTTACTGTTACCACTTTACAGAAAACGAAATTGAGGATGAGACATGTCACATATCTAGTGAGGGATAGAGCTGGGATTCAAACCCAGTGCCCACACTTTTAACACTAATCTGATACCATTAGCAACAATGGAGTTTGTTTGACTCTCCTTTCCATTTAAATAACACGTTTCAATGTCATAACAGGAGAAAAGTTTAGGGGTGCATATATGTGGCGGCAGGAAGTATTTTGGCATCCCTTAAATGATATTGTATAGGTCCTGCAAATGACCAGTGTGGGGAGGTATCGTGTGTGTGTGTGTGTGTGTGTGTGTGTGTGTGTGTGTTTGGGAGGGGAGTCGGTTTAGGGGAAAGTATGGGAAATGAATTTAGCAAGATAATGGTGGGATTTGCTGTTGTACAGAGCAGAAAAGGCAGGCCAGCAGATCTATAAGTTCATCACTTCAGAGGGATTTATCAAAAAGAAAAATAAAACAGGTCTTCCCAACCCTGCCATTAAAGAGATATTCCTTGGTTCTGAGCTGCAGTTGGGTAATGCATTAAAAAGAAAGTACCTTTTCCAGAACATCTTCAGAATATCTTTAACAATTTGGAGTGAGACCCAGGACTCTGATTTACACCCTATTCTACACAAAAGAGAGCTCTGTTGATAAAACAAAGCATTTATTTGTCAAGAAATAATGATATGTGTGTATTTACTTAATACCTGTCCCTATGGCATATCCAACTCAATAGTTGAAGAAACGGAGGCAGGGGTAGTTTAAAGACACTTTCCCCAGCTCGCCAAGCAAGTGAACACACACTGAGTTTAGAATCCACAGCCTTTGAGTTTCCACTCAATTCTTGGGCTCCCGGGACCCTGCTTAGTGCTTGTTTGTACTGAACTTGGAGATCTTCCCTGTTGAATTTTCTTACAGGACACCTTTCACCCAAAGGTGACAGAGGGTGCCAGCTTACCCTAACAAGGCAAATACCTTAACCTCATAATGAATCTTCATGAAGACCCCCTCTGCTTTCTCTCGGAGCCCCATAAAAATCAGTAATCACGAATACTTCTCATCCAAGCAGTCGCCACAGTTGGCACCTGTACTGGCATGTGCCTTTGGAATGGAAAGTCGGGATGGTTTCAAAGTTCCATATACAATAACAGGAAAAAAATTAAACAAAGGAACATTTTAAGCATCAGTCCCCACCTCTGAGCTGTTTCTTTCCTATCTCAGCCAAAGCTCTGCATACTTAAATTCCCTTGAGAGCAGAGAAGACTATAAAACCGACATTTGAGCTTTTTTTGCCCTACAGCTGAGGAAATACAAATCATTATAAACTTTCTCTTCTTGCTGCCTTTCAAAACATGCTAGAATAGCAAGCAGAGAGAGTCGAAAAGGAGAAAAATAACTGAACTCCAATCTGTGTATCTCACACCCTTCATCATTTGTCTGAAAAGTGTTTTTTTCTGGAAATATGTTGAAACAGCATTTGCATTTCAGGTCAACCTTCACATTTTAGCTTTGATACATAAGGGACAGTAAAAGGAGTAGGTTAAAAACTTTCTAACTTGAAGGATGGGGAAATAAGATTTAAGGGAAAAGAAACCTGGTAATATATTGCGTCTTGTAATAGTCATCTGTATTCTCTAGATGAGGTGTTTATTAGTTGTTAAAACTCAAGAGGCTTTCTATAGAAAATCACTACTGTTATTATGAAAGTACAACGCATGGGGCTTAACGTGGTCAGAGAGGCAGTGTTTGTGGTAGAAATTTCTCTGGAGAACAAATCAGAAGAACCTGGACTTAGCTGCATGACGATTTCTCTGGGCCTTGACTTCCTCATTTGTAAAACCTGGGTAATAATACCTTATTGATTGTTCCTTTCTCATAGATCTTCTTTTTGTTTTTTGGCGGTACGCGGGCCTCGCAGTGGTGTGGCCTCTCCCGTTTGTGGAGCACAGGCTCCGGACGCGCAGGCTCAGCGGCCATGGCTCACGGTCCCAGCCGCTCTGCGGCATGTGGGATCTTCCCGGACCGGGGCACGAACCCGCGTCCCCTGCATTGGCAGGCGGACTCTCAACCACTGCGCCACCAGGGAAGCCCTCATGGATCTTCTTCATAAAACATTTTATATCATAGCTATTCTGTTGGGATCAAGTGAGCCGTTTAAAGTAATATATAGGGGCTTTCCTGGTGGCACATTGGTTAAGAATCCGCCTGCCAATGCCAGGGACACAGGTTCGAGCCCTGTTCTGGGAAGATCCCACGTGCCACAGAGCAACTAAGCCCTTGTGCCACAACTACTGAGCCCGCGAGCCACAACTACTGAGCCCGCGTGCCTCGAGTCCGTGCTCTGCAACAAGAGAAACCACCACAATGAGAAGCCCATGCACCGCAACGAAGAGTAGCCCCGCAACTAGAGAAAGCCCATGCGTGGCAAGGAAGACGCAACGCAGCCAAAAATATAAGTAAATAAATAAATAAATTTATTTATTTAAAACCCAAATTAATATATAGATGGAAATTTTTTTATTATATAGCATTCTTCAATGAAAATCTTTAAAAATTCTCTATTGTGTATATTTACTTTACCATTTGGAAAGATATATTCAAATGCAGAAGAAGAGGTCATGTTAAATTATTTGCCTTAAGTTACCCGCAGCTGTCACACCAGTGGAATTATAATGACCAGTGCATTCTTCCATTCCCCAGGACAAAAGCCATGCTGTCAACCTTGACTCCTTCCTTTCTCTCACCACCCAAGTTCATTCCAGTAAGAAGTCCTATGGTCCCTCCCTACAAAATGTACGCAGAGTCTGACCACCTCTCGGTGCCTCCACTGCTACCTGCCTGAACCACTACCTGCATTACTGCATCTTTTAAATCATAATCTCAAACCTACAGAAAAGTCACAAGGGTGTTGCAGAGACTTTTTTCCCTGATGCTACCTGAGAATCTGTTGCTGACCTGTTGCCCTACAACCCTAGAATATTTTAGTGTGTCTTTTCTACAAAGCATACATTCTCCTATGTAACCACATACAACCATCCAAACCAAGAGATTACCCTTGGTACGTTACTGCCACCATTGGTTCTAAGTGCTTCTACCTGGACATGCCCTTACAGATCTATTCTCAAAACAACAGCCAGAGGGATACCTTTAAGATGCAAGTCTGATCACTTTCCTCCTCTGCTTGGGGTCCCCAGGAGCTCCCCATCACCCTCAGAGAAACAGATCCTTTCAATGTGTTGGTTACAAGGCTCTGTGCATCTGGCTTCCTGCTAACGCTATGACCTTCTTCTACCCACTGGCCACCCTGGACTTCTGCTCTTCCTTGAATACACAGTTGTGCTCCCACCTCAAGTCCTTCACGACTGGGAGCCCTCTGCCCAGATGTTCTGCCCCCATGTATCTTCACATTCACACCTCATCTCATTCACCTCCTCAAGTGCTTTTCAGATGTCACTCTCTCTGTGAGATCTTCTCTGAGAATCATATTCAGAATTGAAATCCACCTCTAACCCCAGACTTTCCTGACCTTCTTCCCTGTTTTATTTCTCTTCCATGCTACCTACCATCTTCTCATCTTCTAATATACCCTTTACTTCTTTCTTTTGTTTGCTTGCTTTTCTCTCCCCCCCACTAGATGTTAGCTCTTAAAAGGACGGGACTTTTTTCCTCTTTGTTCTCTGCTCATCCTCACGCTTAGAACAGTGCTCCACCCACAGTAGACGTTCAATCATTATTTGCTGAATGAATGAATAATACGATAGAGATGCACATACCTTGGCCTTACAGTGGGGTGACTTCTCCTAAGAGCCAAGGTAACTACCATTTCACTTTTCAGACTTAATGCACAGTCTCTTTGTGAGGCAGATGTTTTTACCTGTACTTTACTGGAGAATGTTAAGCACCAGATGGCTGTCTTCCTCTAAGTCATATGAGCAGTTAGAGAAGAACTGTAATAAGAGACCTAAAGCTCCTTTCAACTTTCAGACCCAATTTTTTCCACATCCTTTACTCCACCACCTCCCCAAAAGGACAAGGTAGAGTTTCAAAGTGGGGCTGGTACAATGTTGTGTGCATCACATAGTTTTCACATGAAGTCTACAGCTTCCATTCTATATTATAAAACTGTTGCTTAAAAGAGTTTAACCAAGAATTTATCCAGGGAGTTTAAATTCTTTACAGACACTGCTATTTGCACAGGCACGTGTCTTTTTATATTTTACTTAACTGACACGTAGTAAATGCTCGGCTGGGTTTTCTGATACCTGCAATTAAACCAACATATTGGGTTGGCCAAAAAGTTCGTTCAGGTTTGTGAATGAAAGCTGTGAATGAAAAACCCGGAAGACCTTTCTGGCTAACCCAATATCCCAATATATAATCTCACTGGGTTGGTAGCTGTATCTTCATTTCAATTCCCATTTTATTTTTTAATTTATAAATTTATTTTTATTTTTGGCTGCTTTGGGTCTTCGTTGCTGCACGTGGGCTTTCTCTAGTTGCGACGAGCTGGGGCTACTCTTTGTGGCGGTGCGTGGGCTTCTCATCGTGGTGGCTTCTTTTGTTGCGGAGCACAGGCTCTAGGCGCGCGGGCTTCAGTATTGTGGCACACGGGCTTAGTTGCTCCGTGGCATGTGGGATCTTCCCGGACCAGGGCTCGAACCCATGTCCCCTGCATTGGCAGACAGATTCTTAACCACTGCACCACCAGGGAAGTCCCACAATTCCCATTTTTAGAAAAGAAAAAGTTCTTTAGATCTCAAAAGCACCTTCATATCTGGGTTGATCTTCAGAAAGACCTTTTGATCTAACAAGCCAATCAAGCACAATAAATTCATTTCTACTACTCTGTATGCCACAGTAAATCACCACTCGGAAACCCAACCACTCAGATAACTGTGGCCCGTTTCAGAATGATTCAGTTTATGGGACAGCTCTAAAAATGTCACTCTGTTTATCCAGCTTTGGGAATGCCAGCAAGCCTGAACACGCTCAAGAAGTCACCTTCAGTAACGGTGCCTATGATGTGGGAAGAGAGATACTGGTTTTCCTACTGCTGTTCCCAGGGTGCCTTTTAGAAAACAAAGGCATCAGCTGTGTGGATTCTGTGGTGAAGCAATAGTGAAAGGAGTTATTCACAGAGTCATGGTAGTACAGGCAGAGACTTTCAGAGGTTATCAAATCGACTTCTTTCCCTTCTGGCAGGATGATGCCAATTCTTACAACATGGCATAGGAGATGGCTCACTGGCTTTAAGTGTTCTAGGTCATTGTTGTTCCGATCGTGACATGAACTATCCATGCCGTGCTGGGTTAGGACCTTAATTTCCCAGGAGGAACACAGCTAGCATATGACCGTGAAACAATCTGGCAAGGGCTACAGGTAGTGGAATGAATTAAGTATTGTAGGAGTGAAGAAGGAATCTAATTCAATTTGCCTGGGAGATGGGTTTGTGTAGGGTGGAGGGAGGAATATCAAGAAATGCTTTAACATAGAGAATGGACTTGAGGACACAGGGAGGGGGAAGGGGAAGCTGGGACGAAGTGAGAGAGTGGCATGGACATATATACACTACCAAATATAAAATAGCTAGCCAGTGGGAAGCAGCTGCATAGCACAGGGAGATCAGCTCGGTGTTTTGTGACCACCTAGAGGGGTGGGATAGGGAGGGTGGGAGGGAGATGCAAGAGGGAGGGGATATGGGGATATATGTATACGTATAGCTGATTCACTTTGTTAAAAAGCAGAAACTAACACACCATTGTAAAGCAATCATACTCCAATAAAGATGTTAAAAAAAGAAAGAAGAAATGCTTTAGAGAGGATGTAATTATTTTTCTGTATTTTGCAGAATCATTATAATTTATCCAGGTTGAGAAATTCAGGACATATTCCAGGTTCAAATTTAAGCAGGAGCAAAAACATGAGGTGTGAAAATCATGGCATGGTTGAAAATTTTCACCAAGTTTATGCTTGGAAGATAAAAAAGAGGAAGAGACATGAGAAAAATAGATTGGGGGTAGATCTTAAATGATTTTCTATGTCACAATGAGAATTTTTAATCAGCGGAGCAAAATAAGATTCATCACTTTGAAAGATCACTCTGGCAAAGTGTAGAAGAATTAGAGGGTCGTCAGAATAGAGGCAAAGAGATGCATTGGGAGGCTTTTATTCTAACCCAGGTGAGAGACAAGGGTGGCGTACACTGAATAATGATAGGAAGTTGGATGTAGAGAGGAGGTTAGAATTGATAAATACAAAGAAGGAAGATCTAACAGAAATTTCTGTTGGTTGGGCATGGGAATTCAGAGACAGTAAGTCCTAAAAGTAAATAAAATTACTTGGGATAGCTAATGGAATTAGAAACAGGCCAAGGCCTGAACTCGGGGGACTACAAACTTTTAAAGGATAAAGAATGATAATATATCTAGAAGGAATATTGAGATGGATAAGAGAACGGGTACGGAGTTAATATTTTAGAAGACAGACCATTGCAAGAAGGAAGAAATGATTGTATTTTGAGAAGAGTTCATTGATTTGTCAGTGAGGAGATTAATAAAGCAATTTAAGAACAAGTAGAGGAACAACAGACTGGAATTGTTTTAATAAAAGTTTGTGTGAGTCTGTGTGTGTGTGTGTGTGTGTGTGTTTGCTTTTTAAGAGGGAGAAGAGCTGAGCTGCTTTCATGCTAAACTAGGGCAAAGGAAGAAGATGCAGACCCATGAGAGAATGGTATCACAGGTTCCAGATGAAATATGAAAGGTCCAAGTCTCAGTGATTTAAAGAAAGATTTGGAGAGATGGATACATTTTCCTGTAAGACAATGTGAGAGGGTGGGAGTGGGAAGAAATTGATGGGTGATAGAGAGAAATTGAAGAATTTTATGAATGGTGGCCTGTCCTTCTTCTGAGAAACTAGGACTAGGTCATCTCCTGACAGTAAGTAGATATGGTGCAGTGTTGAAGCCTCCAAGGAGACCAAATGTAGAGTTAATCTGAGGAAGAGTGAAAGAACTGCAAGCAATACTTGAGGGTCCACTTGGACTGGATTAACCACAAATGACCATATCCTACTACACACTACTGCCTCTCTTCTGAATTCTCATTTATTCCTCAAAGCTCAATTTAGATGTAATTTCCTCTGGGATATAATCCATGTTAAAAGCCATCCATATGTCTTGTTCAGTTTGGAATCCCTAGATTTTAGTTGAGTGTCTGGAACATACCAGGTGTTCAACAAAGGTTTGCCAGATGAATGGGTATTGCATGGCATTGCATGTGTTAATTCCTAGAATGGCCAGAACCAGTTCAGAGCAAAGTTTTAAATCAGTGAAATTCATCTTCATCTTCCTCGTCTCCCTGTTTCTCTTCTGTCATTTTCTGTCTCCTGATGTCTTCGCCATCTCTCTTCTTCCTCTGCATCCCACACCCAGCAGTAGTTGTCTACTCTCCTGAAAGAGTCATGCTTGTTCTCACTGACTATGTTCTAATTTCTACCAAGACACCCCTTCAAAATTAATTCAAATGTCAACAACACTTAAAATGAGTACTCCCCCCAAGTGTATTTGTTTTAAAAAGGGGAAACACTGACCGTTGTCTAGAGAAGCAAATGAGCTTGAATATGAAAGAGAAGATCCTGTCCCAATACTTGGAAGCCTGCTCTCTGGGTGGCTTCCCTTTGGCATCTCTGTTAATAGGCTCAGCTAGTTTCTTGAGGGGGGAGTTGCCATCACCACCTTTTCCATTCTGGAAAAGAACTGACCTCGCCCATTATTTGGAAAAGGAGTTGGGAAAAATAGACACTTGGCACACTGCCTTAATGAGGATTGAACAAGTATGTATATGGTGGACCTGCATGCTCTAAAACACAAATTGTCTACCTCTCTTCCCTGCTCCAAGCTGAACTCTGTCAGTATCTTTCCTTACTGAAAAGTGTCTACTTCCCAAGTTAATTACTGTGACATTTATGGGAGTCTGTATTGACAGGGAGAAATTCTTGTAGGTTTCCCTGTCATTCTCCTTTATGTTCATAAGTTTGAATACTGGGTAAATATCCCTTTGGCCATGAAATGGCCAGGGATACTTTAATATATGACTTCATGACTCCCATCTCTTGCTAAGCTGAGACTAAAAAGGAGAACTGAATTCCCTATGTAGAAAAAAGGCAGCCTTAAAACCAAACAAAATGAAGACATCACTGATAATGTTTACTGAGCCATTAGAGTTGGCGTTAGTATGTTTAATCTTGGGTGGTGTGAGTCTTTTTGCTGTGAAGGATATTTCTTGGATACAGTGCATAATTTTTGAATATTTCTCAGTGATCCTTCTACACCCAGAGCTTAGAATACCTGGAACCAGTAAATAAAGTTTTTCCCCTTGTAGCTAAACCATAATTTGATTGTATTTATTCATTTTGACTACCATGAATAAATTAGCAAATGGCATTTTTTTCCCTCCTAGGACTGTCTTGATTCCAAAGCCGGGAACCTGGGCATTTCTTCCTACTCATTCTCTTGAGTCAAATTAGACTGCTCATCTCCTAGTGACTCCACCATTCATGCTTTTCTTAAGATCTTAAGGCTGGGTTTGCCTGAGCAATACTGAAATCAGATCATTTGAATCCCATT